>NC_137899.1:11706989-12306989 GCF_963455335.1 Martes martes
AAGCTGTATTGTATAAGAGAGATCCTTATGTTTATTTAACTTCCACCCAAGCCTGCATTTAACACTCTCCGTGGAGGCAGATTTTTCTTTTACTAGATAAAGTCCAGTTCAATTTGTTCATATTTTATCATCTATAATTTTCTTTTGCTATTTCTGTCAGGTTTTGTTTTTGCTTTAGTTTATAAAATGGTCTGGATAGCTTTCAAATTCTTTCTATGTTCTGGAACAATTTATTAAGCCTGCCCCTTGAAAACCTGATCTAGAAGTCCTGGAGCCTTTTGTGGAAATAATTATTTGATATCTTTCATTTTTTCACTGGGTATTCCATAAATTCTGTTTTTCTAATTATTTATGAGCCAATTTTCCCCACTTATGCTTTCTTTAAATAAATCATCCATTCTACTAAAATTCTCAAATTTGTAAGCACATACATTTGTAAGCATAACATACAATTTTCTGTACTTTTAAAAAATATTGTGTTTTGCTCCTATGGTCTATATCAGTGCCAGTTTTTTCTATCATATTTTATCTCTTTTTAAGAATTAAACTTATTAAAGCTTGTCCTTTTTGTCTTCCCTTTGTCCCACAGATGGCTTGACTATTTTTGCTTTTATTATTATTTTTCTCCTTGACTTGTTTAATTTCTTGTCATTTCTCCAACTTCTGGGATTGACTTCTTAATTCATTTATTTATATTCTTTCATGTTTAAGTAAGCATAATTAAGTTCACAGAATTTGGGCCCACTGTGTTACTAGACAAGATTTTAAAAATTTTCACTTTGTTTCTAAATAATCATCATTCATTCATTTATAATCTACCATGTGCCAAGCATTGTCTTCTTTTAGAAAAAAACTAAAATTACCATTTTAATTTTTTCTTAGAACAATGGATTTTAAGAAATTTTTCCTTTTAAAGTGGTTAGATTTTTGTTGGTTTTGACTGCTTCAACTCATATTACTAAGTATTAGTCCTATTGCATTATACCCGGGGGACTATGCGAATATTCTAGTGTTGGGAACTTTCTGTTTTTCCTTTGTGGCTTAATATATGATGAATTCTTAAATATATTTCTTGGGGAACTGAAAAAAGGGAAACGTTTTTGCAATGTTCATTCACATTTATTAGTTATAATAGTCAGGCTCTCCTACTTGGTTTTTTCCAAAGGTTAAGAAAATCTGTTGGAACATAATTAGCAATTGTGAATCTGACCAATATGTTCTTTTAAATATTTGTGACTACATTTTAATGCATACATCTTCATGACTAAATTATACCCAGCAAAATAGAACGGCAGTCATCATTCCGTATTTGTTAACTAAAACAATTTTTCCCAAAATTAACATCGTCCCATTATTGTGTTTCTATTTTCTGAAAAGCCCATGCCCATCAGATTATTTTATTATGTATGAATAAATAATGGTAGGTAAAGGAGAGATTTAGAGACAGAAGTGGAACACTACCTCTGTAAGGAGCTCCAATGGGCTTGTCCTCATTATTGGCTCTTAATGAGCCTGGGTCTCTGAGTTAGTCAGTAGTGGATGGATCATTTTGCTTACGTCATTCTGGAAGGTAGGACGATTCTGTTTCATTACACAAAAACATAAGCGATCCATTTCTCTCTTTTTTTTTTTTTCCTCAGCCCGATTCCTCTGACCTGACCGATGGGGACGCGTGCCTGGATTCTGGCACTAGGTTGCTGGCCCTCCCTTAGCTTTTAGTCTGGGGCTATTTCCAAGCCTTCAGAGTGTTATTGTAGTGGGGTATTGGTAGGAGTTGTATCAGGGACTGCTAGTCAGTTGCTGTTTTAAAGCTCAGTTAGGATCAGGCTCAGGTCTTGACATGAAAATTACATACATGATGTGCAAAATGAATGTAACATCATCTGGTTATATTTTGATAATGTAATTTCTCTCAGTCTTAAAACAGTCTGAGTGGAAATTTAAAGGGTGATGAAGTCATTGGGAAGTGTTACCTGGAAAACAACAACAACAAAAACCTTCTCCAGTGTGTTCAGTTCTAGGCAACTTATTAAAAACAATAAATATAAAGGTTTTCACAAGTCCCTAAGAGAAATAATTAGGACAGCACTTCAAAATTGTTACATTTATAGAAGGTGAGGAGGAAGTGATTTCAAGAAGAATAGTTTGCGGGACGCCTGGGTGGCTCAGTTGGTTAAGCTGCTGCCTTCGGCTCAGGTCATGATCCCAGCGTCTTGGGATCGAGTCCCGCATCGGGCTCCTTGCTCAGCAGGGAGCCTGCTTCTCTCACTGCCTCTGCCTGCCTCTCTGCCTGCTTCTGTGTACTCTCTCTTTCTCTCTGGCAAATAAATAAAATCTTAAAAAAAAAAAAAAAAAGAAGAAGAATAGTTCGCATCCTGCCCAATGGCCTCAGAAGTCTGACACACTGCTCAGGGTGACACTGGCCTTCTAACCATTCGTTAACTGCCACCTGGGGTCAGATAAGCCAGACTCTGCTTCCAAAACAGGTAAAACAAAATGTACAAATGTTAGAGTAACCCTCAGCAGCTACAAAGAGCATGAGCTCCATTTTCCCATGTAGGTACAGAGGACTCCAAATGCTTTAGACAATTACCTAAGACAAGGAGCGTGGCTGGACCCCGCCAGAGTGCCCAGCCACTGATGAAGAGTTGTGTCCATCTCTCCATTCTCTGAGAGGCTGGAATCACCTCAGAAATTAGGCAAGTTGTATGTAAGCAAAATCGCAAGCGGGGAAGATCCTGGCTGGGCTTTTGGGATGTATATGTGTGGCAGATGGGCAGGAGGTGTGGACAGATGCGAGGTCTCTCCACCCTCCTCCTCCTCATCCCGCACATGGAGGTCAGGAAGAGGGAGGAAGGGGCAGAAAAAGAAGAGCGATAGAAGGGACATGAGGTTGGGCCACTGGTGATGTGGAAAATGGCAGGCATGGGATACACGTGTGGGTGGGTTCATGTGCTGGAAACACACTGAGGACCCTCATGGATAAGCTGTATGGTCTGCGGGGGAGGTTCGCCCAGTCCAGAATATCCAGACCTCAAAGTCGTCAAATGGTCAGTTTGATTTATTTGTGGCCAAACCCAAATCAAAGCAAAGAATGACATTTGAAGAGCATTTTTGGGGGGGTGGGGGAAGGGTCTTTTGCTAGAATCCAGGGGGAAAGACACCCAACTACAAAGGACAGCCAAAATAGGTTCCCCACATGCAGAGGTGAAAAAGACAAAGTTTGGGGGTCCTCCAGACCAAAGTGCAACAGCTGTTCTCTTTGAAGTTAGTAAGATTGACCTCATAGGAATTTTTGTGAAGATTCATTAAGAATCTTCCAAAAATCCTCTCTTAATAGTAATAGTACAAATTACTATAAGTAAATCACTTGCTTCCAAGTTCTAGAAAGGACTTAGAATCATAAATAACTATATGTTGACTTTCAAGCATTTTTTTACTGTTTTACTACTTACAAAGATAAAATATGGCAGTTTTTAGAAAATTTAAAAATACAGAAAGAAAAAAATATAAGTCCCAAGATTCTAACCACTAAGAGTCAGCTACTGTCAAAGATTTGATGGACACCCTTCCAAGGCTTGCTCTATAATATATGGATATATATGTATGACCATATATGTATATAATTTGCACATAAATGGGATCAAAATATACATGCTGTTTTACAAGCTGTTTTTTTCCAACAATATGCCAAAGAGATTTTTTAAGATAGTGTACAGACAGATACACACACACACGAACACAATCTCCAGAGCCATGTAGTCATCTATTGTGTGGGATTTTTCATAGTATATTTAACCAGTTTCCTAATGATTAGCAACTGAATCTCATACACCTTTCATTACTGGAAACATTATTGCGATGGCATCTCCTTGTACGTACATCTTACATACTTGTCGGCATATCTCCTTTGGAAAGATTTTTTAAAATGGGATTGCTAAATCAAAGGGCAGCACATGCAAAATTCTGGTATTCCAGATTATTTCTCTAACCCACTTCCTTTGACCTTACCAATGGGGAAGGATGCCCAGATGCTGGTGTTAATTTTCTGGCCACTCTTGGTTTGCAGTCTGGTGAGTTTCCAGTGTCTTCAGTACAATCACAGTGGGATATCAATTTCTACCTTTTCATTACCTCTTGAATATCTACTATTGTCCAGACATCATTGCAGCAATAAGCATTTGGTAATGAAAAAAGAAATAGCCTCTTGACAAGTAGCTCTCTTGACACAGAAGTAAAGAGATAAACTTAATATACAATGTAATAATAGCCATAAAAGGAGTGCAAATGGACATCTGAACTTGAATTTGATGGGTGAGTAGACATTTGCCAAGAGGGAAAGAGGATCAAATTAGAAGACCAAGAAATACCAAGTGATGAACGTTAAAGTCCTTCGGAGAAGAGTAAAATTTCAATGCAGCCGCGCAGAGGTTGCCTACATATCCACATTTTCAAAAATGTGTATGCCACAGTACAGAATCCCTGGGTGATGCTTTTGGGAGAAGAGGTTCAGCAGACAAATATATTTGAGGGATTCAGCATATTGCTGGCTTACAATCTCTCATACACAATTCTGAAATCCAAACAGCTCAGAAAACCAAACATGTTTTGTAATCCATCAGGCTGCAAAACCTTACCTGAACTGATGTGAGGTTATTTATAGTCTTGATTTATCTCATTCAATTTAAATGTCCATATACTTTGGCATAGAAGTAGTAAGGTTAGTGCTGGTAAGTGCCACATACTATTTAGAAAGGTACCAAATGTCTGAAAAACATCTGAATTCCAAACACATCCAGCCGCATTCTGTTTGGATCAAGGATTGTGGACCTGTACAATGTCCTTTATTTTTTTTTAAAGATATTATTTATTATTTGAGAGAGAGAGAGAGAGAGAGCACAGAGGGAGAGTGAGAAGGAGAAGCAGACTCCCTGCTGAGCAGAGAGCCCATCGTGGGGATCGATCATGAAATCATGACCTGAGCCGAAGGCAGATACTTAACTGACTGAGCCACCCAGGAGCCCCAGTACAATGTCCTTTTATAGAGTCACTATATACATTACTAGTTTCTAAGAAGTTCTTCAGTTAAAACAAAACAAAACGAAACAAAAAACTAAACTAAATTTCTCCCATCTAGAATTTTCCACATAGATTTGATTTTTCAACCCTTATACTCTCCTTTTGGTTTATAAAACCCCTACTACCATCTCAAAGAAAACTTACAGTTTATATTCCGAGGAATGCATTTTGGGAAAAACCCCTTCGTCCACAGCTAAGCAGTCAGCTGAAGCCTGTTATTAAAGAGAAAATAATTGTCTTCTTTTCCAAGATGAAAGTCTGTTTTCAATGAGGGTAATAAACTGATGTATGCCACCGGTTATGAGACCCTTGTCAAGAAATGATATAAGCCTGAACGAAGGCATTCCAAATGGCATGTATTAAAAGGGACAGATCCAAGTGCGGGGACCAGTTCAAGGCTGAATTGATAGGCTTCTGGATTTGAAAAGATGTAGAAAGGAAAGGAGGACGAGGCCACTGCAATTCGATCTTAGCTAAACTGAGAGAACGGGTGGGAGCAAGGCTAAGGGGTATGAGAGAATCCATTAGTACGTGGGGCAAGATGTCTGGGAGGTTGTCAAGTCCAGGTGTCTGGTAAAGTGTAAGTGGGGAAGCAGAGATTCTCACTAGGCTAAAGGAAATCAGGCTGCACTTGCAGAGAAATATCTGGTCTGGAAACATGGAGCCGATGGTCTGAGAGAGTACAAGAGGCAAACATGTCACACCTCCAGGGGACATGCAGAATAATAAGACCAAGACTAGGACACTGGTGAAATGTCAGCATTTCCTAGAGGGAAGGGATCGCGGGGGAGGAGCTACTTACAGAGAAAGAGAAGCGCTCACAGAAGAGTAAAGAGCAGCAAAGAGCTTCAAGCGTTGACCGTGGTTCCCCGCTGCCTGGATCAAGGGGGAAGAGACCTGACCTCGGGTCCTGGCCTGGGCCATCATCAGGAACTGTCCCCGCTCAAGAACCAGACCCAGCTAGGCTGGGGAATGTATTAGTCTGCTCAGGCTGCTGACACAAATGCCATAGACTCAGAGCCTAAACACCAGAGATGTATTTTCTCACAGTTCCAGAGGCTGAAAGTCCATGATCAAGGTCCAGAATACTTCAGCTTCTGGGGAGAGTTCTCTTGTTTGAAGAGAGCCACTTTCTCACTGTATCCTCATGTGGCTTCTCCTAGGTGTGTGCGTGTGTGTGTGTGCATGTGTGTGTGTGTGTGTGAGTGGTGAGAGAGAGAGATCTATTTCTTCCTCTTTGTATAAGGCCGCCAGTCCTATCAGATTTGGGCTTCACCCCCATGACCTTATGTAACCTTAACTACTTCCTAAAAGCCCTATCTCCAAATACACACTGGGGCACAGGTTTCCCCTCATATAAAACTTGGGGCAGGAGGGATACAATTCAGTCCACAGTAAAGAGTAAGGAAGTTGAGGTAACATGCCCTGAGGATGATAATAAAGGTAATAAGGCTGAGAAGGAAGAGAATATTTAAAGATTATTTTTTCAGATAATGCAATTTATCACTCTTGTAGGGGGAAGAAAAGCTAGCATGGACAGGGAGAGGTGGAGAGAACTCCACAGAGGCAGGGAGGTGGGAGTCGGGTACAAAGACAGGCTTGCGGAAGTGCAGAGATCAGCCTTGGGAAGAAGGAGGGCCAACTACTTCTTCAAGAAGAAGGAAGAGGGTCCATATGAGTCCTGCTCTCTTTTGGTCTAGAAGCGAAGTAGACGGAAATTGAGCTAAGTTATCTCCAACAGCATCCATTCTCTTGAAATTGATGTTGCATCAAACCTGAATTGAACAAATCAACAGATAACGTTTCCTTCCATTTTTGGACATGGCTGTTACTGTTTCCAAAAAAAAAAAAAAACCAACGAGGAGGGTATGTTTCCAGTAGATGGTGGTGGTTTATTTGGGCTGCGCGTCCAGAGATGATACACATCACTTAAACATTTAAAGAGACTAACATAACATAATAAAAATAATGATTGAAAAATAAAAATGAAGAGACTTATCAGCCTAAGAAATACAGGATTGTACAAGATTAAAAAGTCACCTCCATTGCCACCACTTTCAAGGTGAGCTCTGAAAGCAAACTTTCATGGTTTTGGGTCCCACAATTATCCTAAACTTATTTCACACGTCTATGCTTGGTCATATCTGAATGGCCAGTGCGCTACCTGCCCTAATCCTCATCACCAGAGACTGAGAAGGCTGGTGGATAACCAGCCCATCAGCAACAAGAAGTCTGAGCATAATTCTGCTCCATGGACAGAAGAACACTGGGACGGCTGCTTAGGTTATCATAAAAATGGGAACTTTAAGTAGAAAAGAAGGAAGAAGGGTAAAAGCATTTCAAAGATTCTGTGGAACAACACTTTCCTCCCAGTGGCTCCTTGTGCAACTGGGAAACCAAAACCCATTTGTTCTCATCCTTTCATTCAGCCCACCAAGCCACCAACCTTCACGGTATTCCCATGGTTTGCCAGGCACCGGCTAGGGCCTGGGAGTACAGCGGCAACAAGGAGGGTACCTCGCATGGCTCCCAGCTCTCCTTCAGGCAAGAGTGTGGTAATAGTGATCGCAATCACAACAGACCGAGCTGCTGGGATAAGGAGTCTGGTATGGAGAAAGCATAAGATGGAGAGATTTAAATGAGATGTGGCTCTTCGAATCCAGAGGATAAATAGCATTAAGTAGATGAAGAGAAGGAGGAAGCATTCTAGAAATACAGAAGAGCAAAGAAGAGCCCAGAAGTGGGAACAAGAACAGAGTTCAATCCATCTAAGGAGCAGAGGGGGACCCAACAACCAAAAACATCTGGGCCCAATTGAGAGAGAAAGTGGCCACAGCTGAGGCAGGTAAGGTCAATGGTCTCGTCGGGGATGACCTCATAACTCAAATTAAGGTACTTGAACCACATCCTGTGGTTCGTAAGACCTTATGGAAGCGTCTTAAGCACACATGTGTGCTTGGGTGTGTGGTAGGGGCCAGTGGACAAGCTGAGAGAATCCAGTGTGCATGAGAGGATTAGGAAAATCATCTGCCAGCAGCATTTGGGCTGGATTAGAATTGAAGAGACCAGCCCTCAGGTTATAGCAGTAGACAGGTAGGGTAATACTGTGTTGTGATGTAGAATACTTCCGAGCAACTAAGTTTTGCCTACTTGAGTTGCGCTGATCAGGGTTCAACACCAACACGGTGAAGGCTCTTCTCCTAGGGTTTTATTGGTTCTCAGTGTGGGGAGGCAGGGGTCGCTAAAACTAAATGACTTGCTGTTACAATATCTATCTCACCTTTGCTCTTTTGCACCACGTGCTTTGGGTGGATAACCTTTACTGTGGTTTTCTTTTTCTCCTACAAATGCTCCGGTCTGCTTTGTAGTGCTGAGGAACGGGGTTTGCCTAGCGGAGACTGACTCAAAAGCAGAGCCTGGGGAGCCACCAATCTTAACCCACCCAGTACTGCAGAACAGAGCCATCCATAACCTGGCCAGCCAATGGGAGGAAACACACAACCAGGGGCCTGCTTCCAAGCTGGATTCTGGTGAAGCAGAGATGACAGATGCCACTGCTTTCTGCCAAACACCCATTCCAACCCCATTAGTGCATCATGTAAGGATGAGCGTGCAAGAATCCTGCTGAAGACAAAGGCAGCCTGGAGGGCTGCCCGCGAGCCGGAGCGTGGCTGTTCGTGCTGGGGGCTGGGCTGGGCAGTCCAGTCTGCCCTCCCCCCACTGACCCTCTGCACTGAGGTATGCGGATGGCAGGGGGCCTGCAGCCAGCCTGCTTCTGCTGGAGGGTGTGAGGAAAATCAGGGACTTGGCCTCAGAGGCAGGCTCTGCAAAGGTGAACCGCCTGGGGACGGGCAAGCAGAGCTCCTGCACGTATTCCTAGGAGCCTAGAAAAGGCAAGTGTGTCCACATTTGCAAGGGTATACACAGAGACACCAGGCACATCATTTGCCATGAAAAAGGTAGATACGGAAAGCAATGTTAGGTCTAGCCTCTTTGAAATTTCCTCCAGACTATCACTGAGGCCGACTAGCTGGTGGCCGGGGAGGGCAGCTTTACCACGCAGCTTATTCCCATAGAGCCTGGGTCTGGGAGTGATTAGAGGCAGGGCTAGAGGCTTTCATCTTCAGTAACTGTTTATTAACACACGGTTAGCACTCTGTCGTCCACTTGCATGGGCTTTCTGGTCACAAATAGAGGGCGGATGGCATGCCATTGCCCAAAGGGACCCGGGCTTTATCTCCCTTGCTTTACTCCACCGAGCTCCAGGTTGGGATGTGGAGAGGAGTTTGCTGGGCTTTTAGGGCATTGCCAAGGGATGTGCTGGGATGCAGTTCTGGAATTCCTACATGGCAGCCTGTTGAGGGGAGGGGCCTTTATCCCCCTCGGCTCCCCCTGGAAGGAACTGATTTGTCAGATCCACTCTCTGCCTTAGGGAACAGAAGCACCTGCTTCCCAGAGTAAGTACAAGAGAACCCTGGCTTTGGTGTTGGGGACCCACTGCATGGCTGCCTGTCCACAGCTGGGGGAGGGGTGCATGGGGGCTGAGGTGCTCCCACAGGCCAGAACTGGGCCAGCAGGGGAAGGAGGAAACTGTGAGCCAGAGGCAGCCTGGCTGCCTGGCAAGCTGCCCACCCTGTGGGCGTCCCTCAGTCCTGCTACGTTCTTTCTTTCTATCAGTACTGCTTTGCAGTAAGAGATACTGGAGAGAGGGCCATCAATCCACTGATAGCAGAGCAAGGACATTTGGGTCACCGGGAATCAGGCAGAGGTGTGATAGCGTGACCTGGGAAGGAGGCTGAAGGCAGAAGAGATAACAAAAGGGGGAACTCAGCGTGATGCCAACATTTCCAGCGAATGTCAAACCACATGGGCCCTGCGGCACCCACTCATGCCTAGAGTGGCCAGTTGGGATTTGGGGGTTTCCTAAACAGGGCAGAGCCTTGAAAGAATGGCGATAAAGGGGCCTATCACCAAGTGGCAGGGAGGGTCATTTAGTCTAGGCCCCAAATTTAGACTTTTACTTTATCTCCAAATGTACATATTTATTTAGCCCCTGAGATACAGTGACCAACTTGAAAGATTTTCTTTTAAAACTCATCCCATTAACAGACTACATGTACCTCCTCTGGGACATATAAAGTCAATATTTTCATCAGTTCTGAGCTAACTTGTAAACAGCACACTATATACTTCATTTTGGTTTTTGAAATTACGAATTTGCTAAATGTCAGCATGTAGAATGTACCCCAGTATTTACAAAACTCCTCTGGCATATCTTCACGCTTTAATATGCCTGGAGTTTCAGCAAGTACGAGTTACTGGTGTCTTTTTGAACTCTGAGAGAACCCGGTAATTCCCCCTTACCATTCCCCCCAAAATAAATAAATTAGGCCTTTCTCCCTGTACTCAAAATCAAGGCCATATCCACCTAGACTTAGAATCAACCAACTAATGCATTAGTTGCAGAATCTGAAAGTCCCAACTTGTGACCGGCTGAGTGGGGAGCTGGACCTCCCCCTCGATGGCACGATGGGAAGATGGTGGAGAGAAGAGGATGCATCTCTTCAGGCCCTGCTTTGCTGCCCCTGGACTGTTTGTCGAGCTGAGGTCATCACGCTTCCCAGAGCAGTTCTCTCACCTGTGAGACGATGCTCCCACCACGGTCCAGGAGAGGACTGAGTGAACGATGGGAAACCGCTTGCACGGGACCTGGCCGACCAGGTGCTGGTTCTCCTCACCCCCGTTTTCCATTTCTGGAACTCAGTTTTCTTTTCTGTGAGGTGAGTTCCTTCCAAACTTAAATACCCTTCTATTTTCATAGATAAAAGATGTTACCTCATTTAATCAGTACTAGAAAGACCAAAAAGAAATCCGATTACTGTACTGATGGCAGTGACTTTTTTTTTCCCTCTCTGCCATAGATGATGTTGTCCATCCATAGCTCCCAAAATGCAAGGGATTTTTGAGCTATGAAATTAGGGTCATAGCCAATAGAGCAAATGTAGAAATGAGCCTGTCATTAAGGGCAATCCCCAGAGGACGCGTCCATCAGAAAAACATGTTTTCCTCAAGGCCTCTTCTCAGTGGTCGTCTCCAGCCAAGTCCTGGGCAGTCTTCAAGGTCTACCCCAGGAGTTTCCTTCTGTCACTGACCTTTTTACTCACCCTGCTCAGAAGTGAACACCTTCCCCAGGAGCACCTATGGGCTCTCAGTGGCTACAGGCTCAGGCTGGTATAGAGAAGAAGGGACCAGGGCTCACCTGGGTTCCTTTGACACCTTCTTGCTTCCTTCACACTGCTCCTCCTTCCCCTTCCACTTCCAAGTGTTACTGTCTCAGCAGTGCAGATCAAGAGAAATCTGGGAGCCACGACCGAGAACCACATATGTACTTTTTCAGCTTTACTAAGGTGTAATTGACAAATAAATGTAAAATAAATCGTGAGATGTTTAAAGTGTGCATTGCGGTGATTTGATACAGGCAAACATGGCAGAAGGACTCCTGCCGTCTAGTTCATTAACACATCCAACACCTCACTTATCTGTCCTTTTTTCCTTCTTTCTTTTTTTGGGGGTGGAGGTGGGGAGGTTGCTAAGAACAATCTACTCTCTTACTAAAGTTCAGTTCTTTACACAGTGTTATCAATTATAGTCACCACATATATTTTTTTTACAAGATTCAACTTATTACAGTGTTATCAATTATAGTCACATTTTTTTTTTTACAAGATTCAACTTATTTAAGAGAGACTGAGTGAGAGAGAGTGCCAACAAGCAGGTGCAGAGGGAGAGGGGGAAGCAGACTCCCCAGCTGAGCAGGAAGCCTGACATGGGACTCGATCCCAGGACCCCAAGATCACGACCTGAGCCAAAGGCAGACGCTTAACCCACTGAGCCACCCAGGCATCCCAAGTCACCACATTTATTACACTAGATCCTCAGACCTTTTTCATTCCGTAACTGGCAGTTTGTACCCTTAACCTCTCCCTACTTTCTCCCACCACAGCCCCTGGCAGCCACTTTTCTACTGTTTCTATGAGTTTGACTTTTTTGTTGTTGTTTTTCTTTAAATAAATCGTGTATAAGTGATACCATGCAGTATTTGTCTTTTTCTGTCTGGTAACATATGTAATTTTAAACGTACGCAATGTCATGGGTTTATTTGGATAGAGAACGGATGTGATGCAATAAACATTCCTCCAACAATATACAAATCACCTATTGATGGCAGGTAAAAGAGAAAGAACGTTTTATGTTTGTAGGTTCAACACGAAGGAGACCAAGATAGATTATAAACTATACATGTATTTTTAAAAGAGTACAGGTGTTAATTAAGAGCACTGTTGCGTAAATGGTTAGAATAAATGAGACATTTCAAGTATGGAAGATGTATGAGTTAAGGAGAGGCGACCGAGATTGCCACAGAGGGACATATATAATTTACTGACACAAAGGATACTCACTGAATAAAGCCAAACCTTTCCACTTTTGTGTTTATAAAAGAGGGTAGAAGCCAGAAATGGACATATGGTGTCCCCAAGGAGGAAGGGAGACAGATGCAAAATAAGTTATGTTCTTGCCACAACAGGTGATCAAGAACTTTATAATTTTTGAATTAATAACTACGACAACTCCAAGGCCAGAGAGAAAACGGTCACAGCACTTTGAAGGCAATGGCAAAAGAAAAAAGAATATCAACCTTATGAGAAAAAGTCAAAGTTTAACACCTGGAAAAAGCATCATTCCCTAAACCCTAAAAGCTCAGCTGACTTTGTAGAAAGAGCCCCTTCGAGGTACAGTCTCGTACCCCTTCCCCCCAGCTCTCTAGTCAGGCGACCAGAGGCCACTCTTATGGGACTTGAAGACCAGCCAAAATGTCATTTGACCATAGTGAGAGGGAACCAGGGAGGGTTGGGGTGAGGCCATGGCAGGAGGAGACCGTCCCAGGGCTTAAGGAAGATTGAAAAGACAAACAAGAGAGGAGGGACCAGAGAGAGGGGGAGAGAGAGAGCCTTTGGGAAGAGTGGGATGGATGGGGAAAGTGGGATACTTTGCTATGGGGCTTCCTGGGAGTGCAGAGCACTAAATAATCCAAAATAAATAAACAGGGCTATGTTGTAAGTTATTTGCATTAAAAACAATACATCATGCTTATATCCATTGATTAGCCAAAATGCATTTTGGCTAATTAGCTGCAACCATTTTAGGGAATATTTGTTGTTTTAAAATTACTTAAGGCTGACTGAGAGGTCCTCGGAGCCCAGGCACTGAGCGCTCCACTCATCTGGTCTTCAAACCGGCCTGTGAGTGAGGAGTCTTGTTCATCCGCGCTTTCCGGATGCGAAGTAAGTCTTGTTCTTCAGAGAGCAGGCCATCGAGCATTGCACGGAGAGAATTCCTGAACTTGGCCCTCTCTGGCATTTGCGGGTAACTAGAGTTTTATTCAAAATCCCAGAAATCAGCATGACTCTGGACCCAGTCCGCTTTCAGAACCCGTGGATCTGGGGTGTTGCCTCTCACGGGCTTTGTAACAAGTCGGCTGCTTCAGGGAAGTGAGTGGTTATGCCTGCTTGAGTACTTTTGGGTAAAACAATCACCAATTTTAAGTAGAGAGAGGGAAAGGTCATACTCAAACTTACCTTCCCTTGTTGCTACCTGAATTTCTGGCTACAAGGAGAGAACAGTGATGAGAAAGTGCTTCCTACCTTCTAGAGAAGTTGTTCTCCACCCTGGTCATTTTTAAAGTTAAAAATCCAGACTTAGGCTTTTTTTCCAGAACCTCAGAAGGACTGAGTCAGGCGGGCCAAGACAAGGAACGCACATTCTGAAGAGCGCCCTGGTGATTCTGACGTTCAGCCACGGGTGGACCAAACTTCACTCCTGGAGACAAGCAGGGAACAGCTGAATTTCACTGAGATTAAATGACAACAACAAAAAGGGTTTTCTTCAGCTTAGCATGACCAACAATATCAAAGAGGAAGGTGACCGCTGATGTCTCTCAGCTGCTCAGTTTGTCTGAAGCACTGAGCTAAGCGTTTCACGTAGATTACCTCACTTAATCAGGATGATAAATTTATGGAGTTCTACAATTATTATGCCTTTTTTACTAATGATAGAACCAAGGCTTAAGAGAAATTAAGTAATTTGGCCAAGGTTAGCCATTAATTACTTTAGAAAAATTCAAGGGACTATAAATCAGACCTGAAGGAAACTAGTGAAATTTCTACGAAATTGAGACTATCTCTTCCACTGATCTCCGAGTTTTTGAGGTCCATTCCCGAGCCCCAGGAATTCAGTGTGACCTAAGTCTGGATTTCTCCATGTGTAATGGAGGTACAGACGGACCTAATTCCCTGGAACAGGCTTGCCTACTTGAGATGATTCAGAAGAGCAGAGGGTGTATTTTACAGTGTTTGAAAGGCATTTACACAAAGACCAGTCTGAAGTCAAGTAAATTTAATCTGAGAGAAACCTCAGTTTAAATTCAAGCAAAGAAGCAGAGCGTTGACCTTGTTTGGACAACTTGTTAGCTAATCGCACTTTGGAAATGTTTTGATGACTTTAGAAAAGGTAGCAGGACCAACCCCTAGTTGACCAAGTCCAAGTTTATCCCTTTAGATTCAAGTGGGTTCTAAAGACTTGAAAACAAATATTTCCTAGCTGAGAATGGCCCTTGGGGAGGGTTATCTTGGCAATGGGAAGATTTCTTAATGCAACCCCAAATCTGTAAACCTTTAAATAAATCAGGCCTTAACACCACCAAGCCTCTGTCTGTAAAGGGCTACACAGGGGCTGTTTACTGAGGGCCACATTCCCAAGCACGACAAATGGACCAGCAGCCCCTCAATACTTCTGCAGCAGCTCTTAGGAATTCCAGTACCCTCTGTTCCAATGGATCCTAAGCCACAAAGTCTAAGAAAACCATCCTCCAAAGTCGAGATTTGGCAACTGGGACCTAGTCAGTGAATCCTTGTAATTGCCCATTTTAGGGAGCCAATAGAAGTGAAAAATGATAGGAAGATTCCCCAGGATAGACAAATCCTTCAGAAGTGTGAAACCAGTTCAATTTAAAAAAATCATAAATAATATACTCTGCTTAAGCTAATAGTATACTTTGCTTTATAATAATAAACTTTTTTTAAAAATACTTTGTTTCTGTTAGAGCAGAAGGCTTTCTGGAATCTGTAGCAGTCCTTGAACGTTGACGGATCCCATGGGAGTCTGAGGATTTTTCAAAAGAGCTAAGCCCAAGAACGAATTCCTTCCCATGGTATTTATTCCTATCTCAATATAATAAATGCACCTTTTTTTTTTTTAATTCCCAACTTACCAACAGAAATGCCAGAGATATTTGATGTTAGAGATTGTATCATTCCTGCAGCATTGCAGTAAAGAAACTTTGGAATCAAGCAAATGTTTTTCTAATTCCAAACTCCCCCCCTTAAAATGTGTATGTTTATAGCAACTTACTTCTCTAGTCATCAATCATTTGATCTTTGAAAAAGGAGACAGTGATACACAGTGCTACAGCTGTGCTGTGGGTAGGCATCGCTGGCAATTAGTAGATGCTCAATTAACATCAGGGGCCTTCCTCAGTTTCCTGAAATTCTTCCTCTTTCATTTTAACAATGCTGCCACTGCCTGCTATCACAGCTAGACACCACATCTGAGGTATCCAGAAATAAAGAACTGCATGTGTTTCTGAGGCTTCTGGGTTATGGAAATAGTAATAGAATTAAATGAGGTGACAAATTTGAACAGGTCCTGCATAGCAATACTCTTCTGCAAAAGCTTCCATTCCATTTTTCTTCCCTCTCAAATTACTCAGAAAGCTTGCTTTTGTTTAAAATATAACACTTGGAATTTTTCTTTAATGTTTAATGTTTAGTGATATTCAGCCATTTTTGCATTATCTCTGGGATCCACATATTTTTCAAGTGCTTTTAAAGAAGTGTGATACTTTTGCTTCTCACAACAACTCCTAACATATGTTATTCAACTTTGCTTTCACAATTCATCTTCTTCTAAAAAAGAAGGAAAAAAAAATTACCTTAGGACTGAGACAAGACAGGGAAAACTTCCACTCTAGGAAAATAATATTAGATTTGACATAAATTAGATGCTTGCCAGTAACTCAACCACACCTGTCAAATAAGACGTTAAAATATGAAATAGAATATTAACAAAAGTTGATTTTGCTAGTGATTAAGCAAAAGATTTAACTGTATTGTAACCAAAAGGAAGGGAAGTCTGAAGGCAGATCTGTTTTAGTTGGGAAGCAAATATTCTCCCTTATAAAAAGATTTACCACCGGAATTTCCACTGTACTTTCTTTCCCCAAGTAGCCTTTGGAAATAAAGAAAAAAATGTATCTCATTTCGCTGCAGAACCAGTATTTAGTTTCTAGTACTCTTATTTAGCAACAACATTCAAAAGTTATTAAGCACAAGACAAGTAAAAATACAAACAAGAAAACAATCCCGGGGCGCCTGGGTGGCTCAGAGGGTTAAGCCTCTGCCTTAGGCTCAGGTCATGATCTCAGGATCCTGGGATCAAGCCCCACATCGGGCTCTCTGCTCAGCGGGGAGCCTGCTTCCCTTCCTCTCTCTCTACCTACTTGTGACCTCTGTCAAATAAATAAAATCTTTAAAAAAAAAAAAAAAAAAGAAAGAAAGAAAACAATCCCAACAGAAAGTGCTAAGGGCTTCTGTCCTCTGGATTAGCTAGCCAGGACACCTGACCCAGAACAAAGTGAACACTTTAACATTCCAGGTCATTTCCAAATGTGTATTTTTGTTGTTCTTCAACTGGGGTTCAACTCCTCTTGGACATACAACTGTGTTTCTCAATCTTTAATGTGCATATGAGTCACCTGGAGATCTTGTTAATATGCAGATTCTATGTGTTTGGGTAGGACCTGGGAGGCTGCATTTCTAACCAGCTCCTAAGTGATGCCTGTGCTTGTGGTTTCCGGATCACACTTTGAGTAGCAAGAGTGTAAACTGCACTACTGGCATATGCTTGCTATTACAACCTCTCATAGAATGAGTCCCGAAATCTCTGAAAGCACATAGATAGGCTTGTGTTGGTAAATAAGTCTTAATAATATTAATAATAATAATAATATTACATTGGGGGGATGGGCTATTTATTTATTTTTCTCTTTGCATCCACAAATATGTGACCTTCAAATATTGGAGGAAAGTTGGCCAGGTGAATTATATTCCTTTTACCGGGATTTTTCAGTCCTTTGGGTCTTTACTTTCAAGCCAGATGTACTATGCCTGGCACAATTTTTCTCAGCAGATTTCCCTCTTAGTGCTAGGATGACAAGCCAGATTTGCTTTAAAATATTAGGAAAAAGCTAAAGTGTTGACTTTAAGAAAACATTGGGATTTACTGACATGAAGCTTCCATACCCCGTTGGAAGGAGGTATATATATAGACACAGTGCTTTTAAAAAAGCAATCTGGTAATGTATCTTATAAGTCACGCACAATTTTTACCCCTTAATCATAGTAATGTGTACCAAGAAATTCCATAGTATAGGAGAAAGTTTTCTACACAACAATGTTCATCAGAACAGTATTACTGACAGTAGAAATTTGGAAAACATGTTGAAGTTCTAAAACCTAAGTAATAGTTAAGTAAGTCACACAACCACTTAGAAGGATATTATTTGGTCTCTGAACTTGTAAAATACTTACACTATCGCATTAAGTAAAATGCAGAATCATATGAACAGTTTTTACAATTATGAGAAAAGAAACCCTTGAGAGTGTCAATCACGTAGCAAGTGATGTGGATGGTGCTTCCTGGGGTGTCACAGTGCACAACTTGCACAACTGAGTATGGCAACCCTATTTATAACCTAGAGACAGAAAGTCAAGAATGACTGCACAAGATGTCCCCACCCTTTCGTCTTTGGAGGATAATATGTTTTCATTTTTTCCTGAATTTTCCAAATTTTTCTATAATGAGTATGCTTGTTTTCATAAGTAAAAACAATTTTAAAATATATTAAAAATTAAAAAATAAATAGATCTGACAGTTTGTCCTCCCATCTTTTCTTTGTTGGATCTCCTTCTCAAAGGATATCGAAATGCATTCTGTAAATCTTACAGTAATTATGGTTGATGTTGCTTTAAGTAAATCGGATTGAGGTTTTCCTCTTTTTTCTTTTTTTTTCCCCCAAAGACACATAGCATAGGTCTGGATTTCTCTTTGAATCATGGTAAAAAAAAAAAAAAAAAAAAAAAAATCCTTACTGAGCACTAGTATGTGCCAGGCCCACAGCTAAGTGTGTTTATATGGCTGATCTCATGTAATCTTCTTAAGCTTTGTATTATATAGGTAGTATTACCATCACCATTTTAGAGACTAGGAAGGGGGAAAAAAAAAAGATACCTGTAGGCTTGACCATTCTCTTCTGGCTTTCCATTTTATTTCCTTCTGGATAATGGTGGGCAGGCAGCCACATTAAAAGGGTACATAGGATGGTAACAAAGTGGGCTGAGGAATCTCACTTGTTATAAGAAACCAAGATCTGTTCTATGAGAGCAAAAGGAGCTGTTTCTAGCCAGAGAGGATCAAGGGGAGCAAAATAATCGTTTAAAAGGAATTGCAGTTGAAGAAGGCCTGATATTGATACTGTTGAGAGAGCTGGACTTGAAGACAGAAGACACGAAACAAATCCCAATTCACTTCTTGCTAGGTGTGAGATCTTAGAAAAGTCCCTAAATCTTTCTGAACTTCAATGCCCTTACAAGGTTATTTTAAACTCAAAGAAGAGAACAGAAGCATTTCTCTGAGGTCACTGCGAGGGGAGTGGCTTTAAGAGGAGGTGATGGTTTTCCCCTCCTTTCCACTATAGTTCTCTAAGTCACCTACAAATTCAATTTTAGCTTCACAGTTTTGTCATGCTTGCCTTTCTGGACTTTTTGTCCAATGGTGTTATAAGAGGATCAATAAAAAATATCTGGGAAAAAAAATATCTGGGGCATAGTTGGTAGCGCTCATCATTGGCTGTGAGTGCTTTCTAAACTAGTGATGTGATGTGCCTATCACTAACTAATTACATGGGGAAAGTTATGAATTCACCTTCCTCTTATAGAACATCTTGAGGACTTAACAAACTTTTTTTTTTTAAGATTTTATTTATTTGTTTGAGATAGAGAGAGAGACAGAGAGAGCACACATGGGGGTAGGGAAGAGTGGCAAAGGGATAGGGAGAAGCAGGCTCTCCACGGAGCAGGGAGCCCAAAGTGGGGCTTGATCCCAGGACCGTGGGACCAACACCAGAGCTCAAAGTAGTTGCTTAACCAAATGAGACACCTAGGCAGCCTAGGACCTAACAGTCTTAAGGGATCAGCAGACCCATTCTCCAAGTTAGTATTAGTCTGTGCTCTTTGGTAAGGAAGGTGTCCATTGGTCATAGAGAGAGCGAATGCCATAGAATGGGTGGGACGGGTATTCCAGGTCCTTAAATAGAGGCAGCCTTAGAGATAGGGAAAAGAGAAAGTTCTCCTTGGACTAGAGAAAGGTGGGGGGGGGGGGTCAGGATCAAGGAAGAATTCTTATATAGTAGAGTAGCCCAGAGCATATAGGAAGAAAGGAAGCATAGGACGATCTTTCAGAAAGGAAGAGTGGAAGACTGTGAGGGCTTCCTGACGACTGAAACGCTTTTTTCTTCACCACGGCTTCCAATAGTCAGAGAGACTGACCCACAGGAGACACATGCAAGTACTTATTTAGTGAATGAACATGGTCAAGGGGGAATCTCAGGTGTTGCATGTAAGCATGACCCCTTAAAAAACTATAAAATCATGTCTTGAAATCAAAACAGATACAGAAACAGGGAAAACGAGGGAAAAGGATTGGGAGTAGTAAGGAGGAAAAATCATAACATCGTAAATGATCAGATAAGGTAACGAGATGAGTTCCCTAAGAGTAAAACAGACCATGAGACCAGAAGTCCCAGATGAATCCCCTCATTTTCCATTATTGGACATTTATCTCCTTCTTGTTTGGAAGAGGCAGAAATCGTTGGCAGAATAGTCTGCAGAGAAAATTAGTCCCTATGCTCCCTCCATCAAACAAGATAGCTTTGAACCTCCACTGGCCTTTTTTCACAAACCTATCGCTATGGTAAGAATCTGCACTGATATTGGCAGGATTTCAGAAAGTGGGCAAAGAATACTGCTAGAACACTTGCTTGAACCATGGGAACTTTGGAGGGAGCCCACATCTCACCATCTCAAAGACCAAGTCATGAATGCCTCATTCTCTTGAATGATCTTGCCCGTATTGTTCCACAGGTTCTTATTAGTTGGCCACTAAAAGGAATTTCTTCTAATTTAAGATGCTTATTTTCAACTCCCTTTTATGTTTAGAGTATTGCCATAAAAATTTCCTATTCTTTTTTGTTTGAAAAGTTAAACAAAATGTTCTTTTAAGAAAGATTGCTTAAGCATTTTTTCTTTTAAAATGTCTCTTGATAATTATTTCATCATATTGACTGAAGTGATTTAAATAAATCTTTTTTTAAAATTTAACTTGTAAACCTGAATTCAAACTCTTATTCAAATTCAAAACTCAGCACACCTCTGCTTTTTATTAGGACATTGATATGTAAAATTCAAAATCGAATTTTACAGAAATTTCTGTTTCTCAGATACATTCTTAAAAAACAGAAAATTTACTCAAGTCCATAGCTCTGCCCTTCTGATTTCTAAATTTAGCTGCCAGTTTTAGAAGAATTTGCATACTCTTGAATAAATGCCACTGAAGGGGGAAAGTGGTTTAGTAAAACTACTTATATGCAGATCCCCTCCTAAAGTGCCCTGTGAATAGCTTTTATTAAGCAAGATTAAAATTGCTCATTATCCCAAAATAACTTCGGTGCATGTGATGTTATAAAAAAAGCATACACCGTAATCAGTTTGACATTTTTGGAATTTCGAAAGGTAATTAGGCTCTCCTTCTTGAAAAAAAAAAATTTGCTATTGTGAGCATTTCCAGTGAAGCATAACCCTCGTTTTCATAGATCTTTAAGCTTGCGTTAGCTTACCTCTAAAAATTCAGTATCCTAGTACATGGCCAAATACAGGGGAATTTACCTTTAAAGGGCAGACTGCTGACAAAAACTAGAAGAACATCCGAGGAGAAGCACTAAGGAAATTCATCACAGGCGCCATTCACTTGTCTATCCCAGCATGTTGTGATTCAGTGGTCGGCTTTGGAGTCTAACATCCCTGGAATCAAACCTCGTCCACACACTAGGATATAGCCTCCAGAAAGCGACGCCACTACTCTCATCTCAGTTTTCACCTCTATAAAAGAAGGATGATAGCTAAAGGGACCATATGTCCCAGTTTGCCCTTGAGAATCTCTATTTATGCTTCTTGTCAGGTCTAATTATTAATAGTGAGTCCCTTCAACTCTGAAAAGTGTCCCGGTTTGCATGATAAATTACTAGCTAACTGTAATGCAATCCCTAGTAGGGTTGTTAGGAGGATTCACTCAGCACGACTCTTGGCACATGATTGGCACTGAACACACCCTGTGAAATAAGAAGGCTTATACTTGGCTCCCTCCTAAAACTGGAAAGGACCAAAATGACATTCCATACAAAAGGCTAGGCATGTGACATACTGTAAGTGCTTAATAAATATTAGTTACCATTACTCATTCTGTGGTATTTTACTGACCCTCAAAACACCTAGCAGTATGGAGTTCACACATAGTTAGGAAATAGTCAAAAAGGCCTAAAGGCGACATTATAGATGATTTCCTTCTTCTTCTTTCTTTTTTTCCTTCTTCTTCTTCTTCTTCTTCTTTTTCTTCTTCTTCTTCTTCTTCTTCTTCTTCTTCTTCTTCTTCTTCTTCTTCTTCTTCTTCTTCTTCTTCTTCTTCTTCTCCTTCTTCTCCTTCTTCTCCTTCTTCTCCTTCTTCTCCTTCCTCTTCTTCCTCTTCTTCTTCTTCCTCTCCTTCTCCTTCTCCTCCTCCTCCTCCTACTCCTCCTCCTTCTCCTTCTCCTTCTTCTTCTTCTTCTTCCTTCCCATACAGTACATCATTAGTTTTTGATGTAGTGTCCCATGATTCATTGTTTGTGTATAACACCCAGTGCTCCATGCAATACGTGCCCTCCTTAATACCCATCACTGGGCTCAGCCATCCTTCCATCCCCTTCCCCTCTAAAACCCTCAGTTTGTTTCCTGTAGCCCATAGTCACTCTATGGATGATCTAGATGGCAAGACCAAGAATTCCTAGGTCCTGCTTGTCTGTGACAGATAACCTCATCTAGCTGAGAAGAGTTTGTATCCAATCGCCTAAACCAAATATCCGAAGATGTCTCAAACCTAAAAAGTAAAGAAACTTTCTTCTGTTGCATGTCTTCAGCAGACCTGAATGGTGATGTGGCTGGGCCTGCCTCACAGACTCAGAGGACAGCAAACAGGGAAGCCCAGTTCTATGGCTCTTAAACCAGGAGTTGTTCCCATTGGTCATTATTATGTCTGATGACTGCTACATATCTTTAAATACAATGATTTTTTAAGCTGCAGTTTAAAAATACCACATTCAGTCTTTCAGCTTCTGGTCCAGTTTTCAGGAGTTTGGAAGTCACAATTTCATCCTAACAATAGGTAAAAACTGAACAAGCTGAAAAATTGATCATTGTTTTTAGATCCATCAAAGAAGTCAGGTCACAGGGCAAACCACAGACAAGAGGCTAGAGATAATCCCAAGTGACTAGAACAGACACCCATGAGCACAAAACTCCATGAGAATAAGTACTGAAGCCAGCAAGTCTTAACTGTAATCAAGGAATTGCTGGAGACCCAGGGTAAACATTAATGGGAGTCAGGGAGTCCAGAGCAACGAAATGTAAAATGCAAAACTACAAAACTCCTAGAGGTAAGAGGAGGAAACTCTAGATGACTTTGGGTGTGGTGATGACTCTGAGATACAACACCAAAGGCTAATCCTTGAGAGGAAGTAAATTGTAAGCTAGACTTCATTAAAATTAAAAACTTCTGCCCTGCTAAACACACTGTTGAGAGAATGAGAAGATAAGCTACAGACTAGGAAAACATAGTTGCAAAACACATATCTGATAAAGGACTGTTATCCAAAATGTATAAAGAACACTGAAACTCAACAATAAGAATAAGAAAGTACAAGTTTGTATTTTATTTTCACTTATATATTCTGATATTTTTCCTTTCTTTATGCAGATCAAACTTTCTGATGTTATCGTGCTCTCTGCACTTCCTTTAACATTTCTTGTTCGGCAGGTTTACCGGCAACAAATTTCCTTAATTTTTGTTTCTGTGTGAAAGTCTTTCCTCTTTAACTTTTGGATGATAATTTCTTAAGGTACAAAATCCTAGAGTGCTCAGTGTTCTGGGGTTTGTTTTCTCTGAACACTTCAATTATTTTACTCCACTCTGTTCTTGTTTACATGGTTTTTCAGGAAAAGTCAGATTTAATTCTTAACATTATTCCTCTATAGGTAAGGTGTTTTCTTCCCTGGTTTCTATATATATATATTTTTTTTTTTTTTTCTTTATCTTTGATTTTCTGAAGTTTGTATATGACATCTCTAGGGTTTTGTTTTTGTGTGTCCTCTGAGCTTCCTGGATCTGTGGTTTGGTGTCTTGCATTAATTTAGGGAAAATTCTCAGTCATTGTTGCTTCAAGTAGCTCTTCTACAACTTCCTCTTTTCTTTCTACTACTCATAGTATTCACATTACATCTTATGTAGTTGTCCCACAGTTCTTGGATATAATGTTGCATTTCCCTTTTCATTCTTTTTTTTTTTTTTTCTCTTTTCTTTTCCATTTTCCAGCCCAGATATAGCAGATATAGCAGCCCAGATATAGCAGAGTGAGGAAGGGACTAGATATTCCAAGTTTGGAATCCTCCATCTGGAGGTTTATCTGAAGCTCCAGAAAATCAAGAGAAAGGAGGTGTGGGGAATTCTCCCATTGATGGAGAGGATCATGGCAGACAGTAAAAGCATACAATTCATAGATCAATGAAGAAAATCTAGTCTCTCCTATTCCCTTTCACCCCTAAACACTCATATAGTGTCCATAATTAACTTTTGCCAAAATACATGTGGACATACCTCATACAAATATAGCCCTTACCAACAAACCTGTTTAATGTTCCTCAAATATAAAATAGAAATTTACCAATGTAAAATTATTCACCTTCCCCTTTTTAATTTTATTTTATTACTATACACTGGATTCAGATAACCTAAATTCTTAAGATTATGAAACCAAACATTTCTTTTAAATACAAGGAAACCAAATTCTCAGGGTTAAGTTTCATGTACAAGGTCATACAGCTGGTTAGTTACAGTTGGGACTAAAACTCAAGTTCCTGACCCTCAGTCTAGATGTCTTTTCCTGCACCAAAAATTGCTTTAACTCTGCACCACAGATTGCCTATTGACACAGCCAAAAACACTAGCACACTGTATTATCATTCAGAAAATTAAATGCTAATGTTCTTAAGGATCTCATTCAACAGGCAATACATTTTTCTTTTTTAAAGTAACAGCTGATGTGACTTATTGTAATTAGCTGATGAGTCTGAGCCTGTAATTCCTCTGTCAGGCCCTCAGGGCTGAAATGTTTGTATTTTCAAGTCTTATCACACAGACTTGTTTTGCAGGAATTGTATCTTTTAATGGGAGGGATGAGTTTCTGTTTTTTTGTAGGAAAAGTAGGATGATTTCCTCTCTCAGTGACCCAGGAACAGATTCTTGTCACCAGGTGGGGTAAGAGAGAGCAAAGGTTAAGGACTGTTGGAAGAGCCAGTCCATAGGAGGCAAAACTGAAAGATATTTTGAATCTTTTCAGATTGCATTTGAAAGATTGCATTTGGTCATTGAAGCAGGAAATTTTTTTTTTTCATTTTCCACAATTTTCAATTGTGCAAATACTCTGAGTTGACTTTTTCTCCTGCTTCTTGGAAATCACCAACTAATTTTAGTAAGCTTTTAATTGACATTTTCAGCACTGTTAACATGTTTTGGAAGGAAAAATGTGTTCTAATATATGTATTTTCTAGTGAGTAGCTCAAGCTATAAAATGGGAAAGGTATATGATCCTTGGTCTATTACTGACTTGCATACTTATCTTAGCTGTTACAATTCCTTTGCACCTACATGTCAGACACCACATGGGAGGTGATATTATAGACCTCATCAAAGACTAAAACTGAACTCAATATTATTTCCTCCCATATCTGCTTCTTGCCCATATTTGGTATTTTAGTAAATGGTATTGCGAGTTAACCATTTCCCAAGCCGTAAACCTTCAGTTGGCCCTGATTCTCACTCAACCCATCAAAAATGACCAAGTCCCCTCAGTTCTTTCACCTAAATATCCCTCAATTCCATCCACCCCTCTACCTTTCATCCTCCCTGTAGGCCAAAATCATCGCTTTCTTGCATTGAAAATGATGGAGACCAATATCATTTTTAGTCTTCAGTGGTGACAATGTTGAACATTACTTGAGCCTTGTACTCCTGGAAAACAGTGTGGTTAAGAAATCACCTCACTCTTTTGTTTTTGAAAATTTGCCTACTCTTTTATCTTCCAAGAAACCTCAAAGAACCACCTGCCCTGCATAATCCGACATAAAACTGAGCTCAATCCTTCCTCAAAAATCCCAAAGTGGGTGATTCCTTATTTGTTTGCCCCTATAAAACCCCAGGCCTTCTTCCTTTTTTTTTTTTTTTTGCATTTCCTCATTAATGAAAATTCTCCCTATTGTAATAGCTCAAATAAGATAATTTCCCTAATTTTCCAGTACCTTTAGTCTTTCACAGCAGTTTAGAAGTAGGGAGAGCATAATCTCACTGAGAGAAATGTAACTATAAAAGCTAGTCTTATTCTAAATGTTGTCTCCTATATGTTTACTGGTATATAGGAACATGAAATTGCTATTCAACCTGCCTGCGGTGTTGGTGGAGCCCTAGGTCTCTGTCCTTGAGATTCCCTAAATTTTCCCTGATGTAAGGATCTCCAGAAGCAGATGTGACAATAGTCCTGTGGCAGGATCTGATCTGGTAAAGCAGAAAAAATTCCTGGGGAGTTGTGGGAACAGAGGTTCATCAGATCCTGGGCCCTTCTCTGAAGGATTTCAAGGCTAGCCTTGCTGGGTTCCTAAACCCTTCAAGGCCAAACCATCTATTTTGAACATTCCGTCTAACTAATCCATCTAATTTGCACATGACTCATTTCAATAATGAAAATTTATTTCTAGTATTTCCTTATGCTAATTACCAAATCCTTCAGGGCAGACCAAATACCCATAATGGGAGAGTTTACAGTAGCTGGCTAGTGCCTTTTTATATGCAAATGACCTCTCCTCCAGGAGTGTGCCTCCCTGGTAAAGGTAGTTCAAACGTCAGTTAACCACACGAATGTGAACAGACACGTAGTTCGTGGACAGGTGAGTACTGAAGAATTTCCAAGTAAGTTACAGGAAGTGTAACAATCCAGGTCACTGCAGAAATGTTCTGAGAACCTTGTAGGATTGTAACTCTTCAAATCATTCACACGATAGCTAGAGTAATTTTTCTAAATCACATACTGATCAGTTTTTGGTGAATCCTGAGTGATTATCCTGAAGATAAATTCCAAACTCCATGAATGCTTATAAGGCCCTGCATGATTTAGCCCCCATTTTATCTTTTCAAGCTAACCTCTGAGCATCTCCCTTTTCTGGGCATCTCTCCATACACCCGTAACTCTCTGGTTCCCAAACTCTACCAGTCTCCCACCCATTCACCCAAGCTGTTTGCCCTCAGATCCATCCATTATCCTCTGCTCTGTAATGCAATAGATACTGCCATCCCTTGGCCCTTCAAGGGCTGTGGCTCTAGGTCGATTACCAGCTTCATTCAACCAGTGGGGGCACCACTGAGAGAGACAAAGGCTACAGGACAGCTCCCTTTCTGTCCAAGCTAGGGAAGACATGTCTGGTAGAGCTTAGCTTAAGCTCTTGTAGGACATACTTGGGTGGGTTCCAGGTCCTCCTGGTAACCACTGCCCTTGGGCTCCAGTAGCACTGCTTTTCCCCTTTTAAGTGAGATAGTGGCTTCCTGCTGCCACTGATCTCTGGGATATCTCCCTCTCCCCCTGGGGGTTGGTTCTCAGCCCTCTACCCTCTTAGGGAACTAATTCCCTTTGTTGATACACGTACATGACAAATGTTTCCTATGTTCCTTATTGGCTTTGAGCAAATGCCCAATGATATAATTTGGTTCTTTTACCAGCACATCAAACTTTCTTCCATGAAGGCCCTGGATGTAAATAAGACAAAACCTCTGGAACTCCAACACTGGATTTTGCCATCTACAAGTTACCCCTTTATAGGCCCAGCCATGCTGAACTTCTTTTTGTTACTCAAAATATAAAAGTTTTGTATGCCATCTGCTTCTCTCCATCCCTACTGCTAGCACTCTGACCCAAGACGTCATCAATTCTCTTTGGATTAATCCATTTGTCTCCTCAATGACTCCCCTGTACCTTCCCAACTCCCCACACGTCATTCAAAATGGTAATTTAACTATAAATAACTCTCCTGTCTAGGTCCCTCTGATTGACTTCACTCTGTCCTCAGAATAAAATCCCAACCCCAAATCTGGCCACATGTTTGGGACCTGCTCATGACTCTAAGCTCACTTTCTACTGTGATCCTTGGTGCTCTGTGGGTCCTGTGCCTACAAGGCCTCTTTCCATCACATCTGTTCATAACTGGCTCCTTCTCACTACTGAAGTCTCAGTTCAATGTCACCTTCTCCAAGAATTCTTTTCTGATCATCCTAATGACCAAACTCCCTCCCAATGACCTCTTACCTCCCAGTTTGTCTTCATGGCACTAACAAGTCTCCCACATGATTTTTTTCTTTGTAAGCACTAAAAGTAAGCTCTAAACATATCTTAGTTACTTAATCCAGCTCTGTATCTCCACCAGGCAAACAGTACCTGGTTCATAGTAGGAACTCCATATATATTTGTTAAACAAACATGTTAATGAAATGGCATACACTGTGAAAAATACTTTATATAGATTAACTCATTATCATCTTCCCAGCAACAGGAAGGTGTCTCATTTTCCATTTTGGAGGCTGTAAGCAGATGGCCACATCTCAGACCTAGTGACGGCTGGGCCTGACCTCTGCTTCAGGAAATCCAGCTGTAGAACCAGGGTGATAACCTCTACGTTACACTGCCTCTTATCACAGGGCAATCTCTTAGAAAATATTTTAAATGACAATGAATAATAAAAGTACAAATTAGAATCTGGGATGTTGTTCTAATAGTGTAACCAACCCCACCAAGGTTACAATCAGGTGATCAGAGCTTGTCTCTACCTAGACAAATTTGAACATGATCAGGCAATGCCAACTACTCCCTTTCCCTGCAGGTCCAGGAGCTTCTTTTGACAGTCTTTGAATAGTACACTCCAACTTTAGAAGAGTAAAAATATGGTGAAAAAAAAAAAAACACATATACTTTAGATGCATGGAAATAATAGGGTTCAACAATGCTTTGTAAAATATGAGGTGTAACAAATATAAAGGATCTGAGACATTCCTAAAAATAACAATGCAGCTAGAACAATAGAATTATAATTATTGTTACATGATACTACGTTATTATGGAACTATGCATTTGACTTTATTTGGAAGAATAAGATGTGAGGCAGTATGTTTACTCGAACTGACACCTCCTATATTTTAGCTCCTGACCATCTGAGGGACAATTCGTAGATGCACACATTTTCTACCAGGTCATCACTCAAGAAACACTAACTAATCTTTCCTCATTTACTTATCTCTCCAATACTTTATTTCTACCAATAGCTCACTGTAATACCCTTCCTCTTTTCTCAAATTTGTTTTGAATTAGGTACATTTCCATTCATTCATAAATGTCATGAAGATTTTAAGAACTGAAGTAAAGCTATCTAGAAGAAAAATGATATCTTCCCCTTTAAAAGTATAATAATAGGTTTCTGGAAATGACTCCAACAATATTTCACAACATATATTACTGTCAACAATCATCCATAGAAAATAATCTTAATTATCTTAATCTTTGATCTCAAGGAAATGCTTTCTCTTACTATTTCTCCACACACACATTCACTGCCCAGTGAAAATTGCTCACAATGAATATGAAGCAACTTTTGGAATTCTCAGAAGACACAGGGATCCAGAAATGCAGTCCCTGAAAAAAAAAATTGTCCGTTTGGGCTGTGATGACAAAATACCATGGACAGGGTAGCTCATAAGAAACAAAAAATGATTTCTCACAGCTCTGGAAGCTGGGAAGTCCAAGATCATATTACCAGAATGGTAATATTTTGATGCAGGCCTTCTTCCTGGTTAACAGGTACCTTCTGGTCTTGTTCTCACATAGCAAAGTGAGCCAGGGGTCCCTGCAGGGTCTCTTTTATAAGAACACTAATCCCATTTTTTAAATTTTTTTTTTTTTTTTTTTTTTTTTTTTAAAGATTTTATTTATTTATTTGACAGATAGAGAGATCACAAGTAGGCAGAGAGGCAGGCAGAGAGAGAAGGGGAAGCAGGCTCCCCGCTGAGCAGAGAGCCCGATGCGGGGCTCGATCCCAGGACCCTGAGATCATGACCTGAGCCGAAGGCAGCGGCTTAATCCACTGAGCCACCCAGGCGCCCCCACTAATCCCATTTTTGAGGGCTCTACTTTCTGTACCTAAGCAACTCCCCAAAACCTCACCTCCAAATACCATCACATTGGGCATTAAGGTTTCAACATTTGAACTTTTGAGGGGACAAAACCTTCAGACCACAGCACTCACCCAAAGATGAGGAGTGCCATCTCAACACTCAGTCTGCTGAAAAATCATCAGAGGGATGAATAGGTAAGTTCCTCCATCACTGCTTTTCTCTTTTCTGCACATTGTACATTAATGTTAATGTTGGCATGTGGAGACATGTGCTTTAGTACTTAAAACTCCTAACACAAATGGTAAACATAGAAATTAAGTATAGTTTATTTTTTCAGGCCACTGAAATGCTCAAGGTTGCTGGTTCAAGTTCATTTCTGATCTATGTAAGTGGGAAAGACCAGAAGCAAGTTCAGCTTCAAAGAGTGCGTCCATTGGCCACAGCTGCTTAGTCCATGGGTGTCCTCGTTTCCCAAGATGCCTGTCTTATCTTCTCACATACTTATAATCCTTTCCAGTACCCTTGACTTTTCTAGAAGGCAAGTCACCAACTCCTTCCATTAGAATGTAAGATTTTTTAAAGAATTAATTTTAGTATTTCCTACAAGACAAATTCACTAATCATCCCTCTCAATAATTGCCTGTGACCTCAAAAGCACATCTAGGATTGGGAAATCAACTTTAGGCTATTTTTTCTTTCTTTCTTTTTTTTTTTTCCTAGCAGGAATAGACATGGAGAGACAGGCATAGCAGGAAAATGTTCAGGACTCTTCTGGTCTCCAACTATATGCAAATATGAAAGCAAAAGGTTTAATAGTCAGTTCCCTGACAAACAATGTTTCTTCCCTTCATTGTTCTGGGATTATCAGGATTTACCTGCTTTATCCTTCTCTCTTCTGCTTCAGCAAGCTAATGTGAGTCATATTTATAAGGATAAAGTAACGGAGATGCACAGATATCAGGGGTGTGTGTGTGTTTATGTGAGTGTCGGTTATATACAAAGTTTTCATTGTCTACGAACATGTTTTGGAATACATGGTAAAAGTGCACTGTGTCTAGAATGAGTAAGCAATATCCTTAAGAAAAACAAAAATACACACATTTGTTAACATCACTGTGTATGAGACACTGAAGTGAATACAAAACATGTCTGTGTCTGTGGAGAAGAACTCAGGCGAGTATTTGTAAAAATCAAGGAACTTGGGAAAGGGAGGGAGTGGCAGGTTGTTGTTACACTTCTGTCAAAAAATCCAAAGCTACCAAAACAGGGTCATCCATCTGTGATAATTAATGCATTCGAGGGTTGATGCCCTAGGGTGCATCTACAGGGAATAAGATCCATCTCCCAGAATGGCACCTCTAGGGGTGTTTTCTAGTGAGCGGTTTGAGTTCAGTGATTTCAAAGAAGAATGTGGAATTTCATTGTTAAGGTATCTGCCTACAAACAGCTTTTACACTCTCCAAAACCACTTAAAATTATGTTTTACAGATATTTCTGCAAAGACATCCAAATGGCCAACAGACACATGAAAAAGTGCTCCACATCACTTGGCATCAGGGAAATACAAATCAAAGCCTCAATGAGATACCACCTCACACCAATCAGAATGGCTAAAATCAGCAAGTCAGGACATGACAGGTGTTGGCAAGGATGCAGAGAAAGGGGAACCCTCCTACACTGCTGGTGGGAATGCAAGCTGGTGCAGCCACTCTGGAAAACAGTATGGGGGTTCCTCAAAAAGTTGAAAATAGAGCTACCCTATGACCCAACAATCACACTACTGTGTATTTACCCTAAAGATACAAATGCAGTGATCTGAAGAGGCACGTGCACCTGAATGATTATAACAGTAATGTCCACAAGAGCCAAACTATGGAAAGAACCTACATGCCCATCAACAGATGGACAGATAAAGAAGATGTGGTGTATATATACAATGGAATACTATGCAGCCATCAAAAGAAATGAAATCTTGCCATTTGCAATGATATGGATGGAACTAGAGAGTATTATCCTAAGAAAAAAAGTCAATCAGAAAAAAAAAAAAACTATTATCATATGATCTCACTAATAGGAGGAATTTGAGAAACAAGACAGAGGATCATAGGGGAAGGGAGGGGAAAATGAAACAAGATAAAACCAGAGAGGGAGACAAACCATAAGAGACTCTTAATCCCAGAAGACAAACTGAGGGTTGCTGGAGTGGAGTGAGGGGGGGTGCAGGGGGGCAGTGGGAAGGATGGGGTGGCTGGGTGATGGAGACTGGGGAGGCTATGTGCTATGGTGAACACTGTGAATTGTGTAAGACTGATGAATCACAGACCTGTACCCCTGAAACAAATAATACCTTATATGTTAATTAAAAATAAATAAAATTTTCAAATTTTAAAAATGTACATTTTATAAATGACTTGTCTCAAAACTGTGGGTCAATTAAAACAAAAATTTTATAGTTCACAAGTCAATAGTTATACAGAAAAGGAAGAGAAAACAATGGGCAAATTCAGTCCCTATAGAGGCAACTTGGTGGACCATAAATACCACTGGTGGAGAAGAGACCAGTACTCCCTAGGACCGTGCCATTAAAGCAGCACATGAAAGGTGGAGACAGAGTCCCCTGCCGCTCATGTCCTCCTGTATTGTATTTGATCCTCTCTAAACAAGAAAGATTTAATTCTATCTTGCATAGAAAGAATTAATTCTTTCTCATTTAATTCTTGCATAGTCCTTGAGGTACATGTTTGTTATTCTTACTTTACAGACCAAGATACTGAATGTAAGACAAAGTCTGCCGTTTACCCAGGATCCTATTGCTAGTAAAATCCTTGTGGTTTTGCAGTTACTTTACATGTATCTTTACTTATACTCTGCCAAGATTTCATGCTGAGATTATTCATCATGCCCTTTTATATTTTTGTACTCTACCTTAGTCCATGAAGGAACTGAGGAAGATAATTGAAATTTTAATGAAGGAATTCAGGAGAAATAGTCCCCTTTTCACTTCTTCAGAACTTCCTGGAAGCATCTGTTCAGGAGAGTGGAGGATTATTGTGGAAATGTAGGATTTGCGGTGTAAAGTGACTCAGCTGAAGATGAGACCAGCAAATGTTTGTTGGAAGGAAGAAAGAGTTAGGAAGAAAGTGAAAAAAAAAAAAAAAGTTAGGAAATACACATTAATGACAGAAGTCTATAGTAAAGAAGTGTTCTATAGGGAGAGGGTGGTGGGGTTATGGACATTGGGGAGGGTATGTGCTATGGTGAGTGCTGTGAAGTGTGTAAACCTGGCGATTCACAGACCTGTACCCCTGGGGCTAATAATACATTATATGTTAATAAAAAATTTAAGAAATTAAAAAAAAAAAGAAGTGTTCTAAGATTACAATATAAGACTTTAAAAAGTTACTTATTGATACATGGTAAAATACTTCATCTTTGTTTCATGCTGAAAGTAGTACTGGTTATAATAAAGAGTTTATTGAATCACCATATATTTAAGAGTGTCTATAATGTTTCAGGCACTGTTGTAAGCTCTGGATAGAGTGGTGAGCAAGAGATTCTAAGTCACCGCTCTGAGAGACTTTTTCCATTCCGTGAAATGACAAAGACACGTAATAAGGAAACATAGCAACCAACAAGGGTGACAACTGTTGTAAAGAGAATGCAAATGGTGTTGAGATACAGGCTGGGTGTAGTTGTGGGTAGGTCATTGAGAAGTGACGGTGCAAGGGCTTCTTTATTTTTATTTATTTATTTTTTAAAGATTTTATTTATTTATTTGACAGACAAAGATCACAAGTAGGCAGAGAGAGGGGGGGAAGCAGGCTCCCCGCCGAGCAGGGAGCCCGATGCGGGGCTCGATCCCAAGACCCTGAGATCATGACCTGAGCCGAAGGCAGAGGCTTAACCCACTGAGCCACCCAGGTGCCCCACAAGGACTTCTTTCAATAAGGTAGAGCTCAGAGTTCGTGCCTTCTGAGCAGAAACCCAACAGCAGAGAAGAAGCAACCAGGGTGTTATCTGGAGGAAGAGCTTCCCCAGCAAAAAGTAAAGGTTCTGAGGGGCAGAATTAAGGGATCAGAAATAGGGCAGGAGAACCTGAAGCAACACAGGTGGAGGGTCAGAGGAATAGAAGACAGGCTCAGATCACAGAAGACCACCTAGGCTGTGGTAAACTCAGAGATTCATTATTCACTGTGATATTCTTTATTGTCTAATTATTATTTCTGGGATCCTCTAAGAAATTTTCCCTCCACATTCATGCCTTTATTCCATTCACATGTTTTCCTGACTCTCTCCAAATCTTGGGGACATCTCTGGAACTGTCTTCCTGTTGATATTCTTGACAGACACATCAATCATTCCAGTTAGTGTATTCCCCAAGTCTCCCAAGGGGGCCATCCCAGCTCTGAGTGTCACCCAGCAACTAGGCACTGAACACGGCTGGGGCTGTACAGGGAACTGCAGCTCTAACACAATAACTAATATGCAGCCGCAGACTTCCCTGGAGAGTGTTTCACGGCAATCTCTGCTGAAATGTATGAATACTAAATGCATGAAAGGGATCATGGAAATTACTTTAAGGCAAGTACCTAGCTCCCATATTAGCAATAGGAAAAACTTACGCATGTAAGTTGAGACATTCCAATTTATTTGGAGAAAGATTTTTCTATGGGATGTTGAAAATAATAACCTTCAATAGCAGTGGAATTACTTAGAGAAGCTGCAAAGAGAATGACATATTTTAAGAATAAAGTTTATTTGATACAATATATTTTGAAATGTCCACTTTAAGTATCTGGCAGAAAACTCTTGAGACAGCAAACTAGGCAAGAATGCTTTCAGCGACTGCCCGCCCAGCCTGACTCCTCTCGGCTGTTTTCTCCAGGAGAGCCTCTCTGTTGGCTGCTGTTACCTGCTCATCACATGGACACCATTTGGAAGCTTGGCTGGGACAGTCATTATGAATAAGAAGGGCAGGGCGCGCAATGGTTGGTTGGAGAGTCAGGAAGGAGGTGGTGGGGGTGGGAATGGAAAATGGGAAGGGAAAATGTGAAAGGAAAATGGTCAGGCTTTTTCCAACATCGACCACAGTAGGCAGCATCACCCATGTGTGGAGTACATGTAAAAAATAAATAAATAAACCAAGAGTAGATGGGGCTCTCATAAGAATGAGCTCTTGTAAAATATTTGCTATTGGGGTGCCCGGGTGGCTCAGTGGGTTAAAGCCTCTGCCTTTGGCTCGGGTCATGATCCCAGGGTCCTGGGATTGAGCCCCGCATCGGGCTCTCTGCTTGTCAGGGAGCCTGCTTCCTTCTCTCTCTCTCTGCCTGCCTCTCTGCCTACTTGCGATCTGTCTGTCAAATAAATAAACAAAATATTTAAAATTAATTAATTAATTAATTAAATATTTTCTATTTCCCTTATAATATAACTATGACACAAGCATGTGTTAAAGAACATAGTTTTTTGTTGTTGTTATTTTACAGGTTCGAACCACATTGTACACAGTACTCTTAAGTAGGCTATCATTTAATGATTTAATATGATCAGTCCCCCATGTAATTAAATATTTCTCTATATTATTTTATGATTTTATGGAATTTTATTTGTAGATATTTATCTAATTTCTTATGGCTAAATATTAAGGTTTTTTTCAAATTTTGCAATTTATAATTATATGTTACATATATTATATATATTATATGTTATACTGTGTTGAGAATCTTGGCTCACCTCTGATCATTTCATTAAAAACAATTTGTAGGCATTGAATTTTTTTCTTTTTTTTTTTTTAAAGATTTTATTTATTTATTTGTCAGAGAGAGTGAGCACAGGCAGACAGAGTGGCAGGCAGAGGCAGAGGGAGAAGCAGGCTCCCTGCTGAGCAAGGAGCCCGATGTGGGACTCGATCCCAGCACCTTGGGATCATGATCAAAGGCAGCTGCTTAACCAACTGAGCCACCCAGGCGTCCCTAGGCATTGAATTTTTGATCAGGGTTTATTAGAGATCCGTTTGGAGAGTTTTCTTCCTGAGTACCTAGTTTAGTAAATCTCATCTGATTTTACCAGTAATGTTTCAAGCTGAAGAACAGACAGATAAGCCCATAAAACAGCATCGAAAATAGCGGAAATGAAGGTCTGAGTCCTGCTCTTCAGTGAAGTGTCACAGATAATCAGCAAACACACACATCGACAAGATAACATCCGAAGGCTGTGAGTGTTCTAAAGGCAACAGAAAGGGTAATACCATCCAATAGACCTCCAGATTGGCTATGTTAACATAAATTTACCCCAGAGGTGCACAGAGAGACTCACATCATCCCACCACTGCCTTAACTTTCTTATTGCATTTAAAATTTGCACTCACTGTTTAATTAATTTTTTATTTTTTTATTTTATTTTTTTCAGTGTTCCAAAATTCATTGTTTATGCACCACACCCAGTGCTCCATGCAATCCGTGCCCTCCATAATACCCACCACCAGGCTCACCCACCCACCCTCAAACCCTCAGTTTGTTTCTCAGAGTCCACAGTCTCTCATGGTTTGTTTCCCCTTCCAATTTCCCCCAACTCACTTCTCCTCTCCATCTCCCCATGTCCTCCATGTTATTCCTTATGCTCCACAAGTAAGTGAAACCATATGATAATTGACTCTCTCTGATTGACTTATTTCACTCAGCATAATCTCTTCCAGTCCCGCCCATGTTGATACAAAAGTTGGGTATTTATCCTTTCTGATGGAGGCATAATACTCCATTGTATATATGGACCATATCTTCTTTATCCATTCATCTGTTGAAGGGCATCTTGGTTCTTTCCACAGTTCGGCGACTGTGGTCATTGCTGCTATGAACACTGGGGTAGGAATGGCCCTTCTTTTCACTACATCCATAGCACTCACTGTTTTAATTCACATTTATTTGATCACTAATGAGGTCACTGAAAATATGTATATATGGGTTGCCTTTTGTTTGGTTGATGGTTTCCTTCACTGTGCAAATGCTTTTTAGTTTGATGTAGTCCTCATTGTTTACTTTTGCTTTTGTTTTACTTGCCTGAGGAGACAGATCCAGAAAATATTGCGAAGACCAACTAAAACTAATATAATATTGCATGTCAACTATACTTCATTTAAAAATAAAGTTTTAGGAAAGAAGAAAAATTTTTAAAAATATATATTATTACATATATATCAGTGTTCGTGTTTTATTGTCAATGACCTGGTTGCATCCTTGCACATTTTTCTATTGTGTTGCTCTCCTTTTCTTATCAATTAGAATAGCTCTATTATTATATTGCCAATATATTTATTTTCTCTTTAATTTTAATGAGGTGTTTTGTTATGCCAAAACTGGATTTATGTAACCAAATCCATCAATCTCTTTTCTTTATAGTTTCCTAACTGCGTTTTTTGCTGAAACAAGCCCAAGTTACTCCCAAGATAACATAAATACTTAGGTTTGCTTCTAGTTATTCTTATGGTTCTAGTTTTAAATTTTAATTTTTAATTCATTTTGATTATATTACTTTAAATTTACTATTTCCCAAATAACTAACCAATGGTTCTAATATCATTTACTATGAAAAATTTTCCCTGCTGCTTTGAAGCACTACTGCGCTGATTATATTTTAGGTAAGTGTATGTACTCATGCCTGGCTGGATTTTCTACACTGCTTGTTGACTCGTCTGTCTGTTCTTCAGCCAGAACCACACGTTGATCTACTCTTGGTTTAGTCTAGTCTCTGTCTGGATAGTGTGCTAGAAATGGTCTTTCAAACCGATCCTCTTATCTACCAAATTTTTTCTGCCTTCTAATCTGAAGAATGGTCTATGAAATTCTTACTGACTTGTTCAGAGAGTGAAAGATGGGGGAGAGTGAGAAGAAAAGGAAAGAAATGAACATTTTTGAATATTTACTTCATGCTTTGCACAATGCTACATATAATAAATCTCTTTAATCTTAATCACAGTAAGAATAATTATCATCATCACTATTCTGCAGATAAGAAAATTGCCCCTTAGAGAGGGCAATTAAATTGCCCAAGATCATACTGAATGAGAGGCAAGATGAGGATTCAAACTTAAATCCATCTGACTTCAACTTTCTTGCAACCCACAGAGGCTAGTATCAGGAGATGGGGAGGGGGGGACCCCTGGCCCCAGTCCAAGAAGGACTATTGGGATGGAATCACTTGCCAGCTCGAATGCCATTGCAGGGAAAGGGCTCAGAGCAATGGTAGCCTCTCTAATACTGTTTACCCTTCCATGCCAGGACATGTGCCCAAATGACAAGATGATAAGTCATTTTCAGCAGCTCCTACTTCATGCCCTGTCCCCTCCCCAAACATGTGTTTTCCTTTTAATCTGCCATAGTCTTAGAAACTTTCTACCTTTGTATCTAGACTTTCATTTATGTTTAGGCTCTGCATCATGAAATTTTATATATATATATATATATATACACACACATATATAAACCTACCATGTAGGGATAAAAGAAATCATGAAAATAAAGTATTTGGAGCATGTTTAACTAGTACAGGGTTCAATTCATGTTAATTATTATTATCACCAAAACTATTTTTTTATTGTTGCCATGAAATATGAAAGCAAAGCTATGAAGGAATAGGACACTGGATATAATGTCAGTTAGAGGAAAGAAAGCATTAGAGGAATCTGGAAGCCTAAGAACAATGTGGAATTGTAAGACCTTAAAGAACAGATCTAAGTTATGGGTAGAGAGCTCAGGAAGAAAGACCAGGAGACAATGTGGAGGGAACTGGCCATCAGAAGCTAGAGGAAATCTCTTTCCAAATTTTCCTAAGCCCAACACCGGTCAGAACAGGAAAAGCTTTGATTACTTCCAAAAAGACCTAGCATCTTCCATTTGGGGATCTGAAAGCACTGCTGTCTGTTCTTAGGAAGCCAATAAGGAGCCCTGGAAAGCAATGGGGAGGGAGGCAAGCACTGTGTGTAAAGGGCACAAAAGGCAATTTTACACATCCATGCATGCTTTCTGATCCCATTTAATGGACGCTTGTCAGACACTGGGAGAAACACTCAGGCCATGCTAATGACAAAGCCACAGAAGACCATGTCTGTAGGACAACCTTGAAGGAAAGACTTAAAAAAGTAACTAGGCAATTAGATACATACACAAAGTCGTCTGCTATGTATAGTTGTGGATCCTAGGAGACTCAGACAAAGGGCTCTCACTCAGCACTGAGAGTCAGAGGTGTCCGATGCTGAGTGTGAAGGACACAGAGCAGCACCAGGAGAAAGAAGCCAGATAGGGCATTCCAGGCAACATAGCAATCCTGGGCTAAGGCCTGGGCATGGGGGATGATCAAGGCCACCACAGGAACTGTAAGTGAAATGCAAGTCATAGTGGCTGGAAAGTAGCACGGGAGGGGCAAGAGTGACCAAAGATGAGAATGAACACAAGTGTGCAGGGATGGCTCTTTTGGGACAAGTTAATGCATAGGGTCTATGCATAATGATCATGCATCATGTGCCACAGGGCACAGAAAATGCCCTATGGACGGTGAATGGCAGCAGTAGCCTTGGTACAGTATTACCAAGTTCAAGTATTTAGATCAGTACAATGGTTAGTGTTTGACCCCTGTAAGTCATTCTGAAGTACTAAAATAACGTATTAATATGTCCTGAGGAATAACCCAGAAGGATTAAACTATAGCTTTGCCCAGAGGTGAACTTGAACCCTGGCTTAGGTGCCAATAAAACAAACAAAAACAAACACATTCTCACCAGTATCTTAAGGGTTTATATTAGAACCTACCAAAGAAAGTTCAGATGTTGCTTCAGTAAAGAGCTGGAAAACCTTTTCCCTGAATTAAGGAAATGCCAGAGATGAAAGGCAACTCATCTCTGGCCAAGCAACACGTATTAATGCTATGGTTTGTAAGCAGTGATCTCACTACAAATAATAGTAAATAGTAAAATTGTAATAATAATTCATCTTGGGAAATTATCTTCAGCACAAAGTCAAGATAGCACATGTTTTCAGTAAGCATTTTTTGAAACAGGGGAAGAGGAAGGAAAATCAAAAGGAAGGAAGGAAGGAAGGAAGGAAAGAAGGAAAGGGAGGGAGGAATGGAAGGAGGACCTATATGTATGCATATATTAAATCTTAGCAAGTTTGGCACTCAAAATTGGAGAAGCATTTTTGGTGACACAACATAACATTTGAATGCATTCTATAATCCCCACAGAATAGGGAGATCAACAGTTCTTTCCCATGCCCCAGCTCTTAAGTGAAACCCACAAATGTCATAAGGAATCAGAGGGTTCTATCCCAAAAGACTTTTGGTGTTCTTCTTACTGAAGTGGAGTCTATAATATTCAGTGGGATTCCTCTGTTAGGTTGGCGAGGAGGGGTTATTGTAGTCATTGGGGTATCGGCTTAATAAGAGACCACTATCCTCTAATAAATTCCTTTGAGTCAAAGGGGAAGTGACACATTAGCAGAAAAAGTCTTCTTGTAAATTTCTTTATGCACAAACATATTTTTCAAAAGGCTAATTACAAACATCTCAATGAGTGGGTTATTGACTATTCCAATAAAAAAAAAAATCATTGTCCTAAAGTCATCTTCTAAAAGAGATGGTCACAGAAGAGACTCTTGTTTTGAATTTATTTATTTATTTACTTATTTATTTTTATTATAAGGAAGAGACTCACTAAAATTGCCTTAGAAGGGGAGTCTTCTGGGGTTTCTTGGGTGGCTCAGTTGGTTAAGTGTCTGCTTTTGGCTCAGGTCATGATCCCAGGATCTTGGGATGGAGCCCCGCATCAAGCTCCCTGCTCAGCAGGGAGCCTGCTTCTCCCTCTCCCTCCACCTGCCACTCCCCTTGATTGTACTCTCCCTCTGTCAAATAAATAAATAAAATCTAAAAAAAGAAGAAAACAAAAAAAAAAAAAAGAAAGAAAGGGAGTTTTCTTATATGGCTATACAGGAATATAGGGTATCTGGAATCCCATCTATATGGAACCAAGGCCTAAGAAAGACAAACATCTAGGATTTGTGGAAAAAAGGAATTGCAAGGAACCTGGACCATACGTCATCAACACCAGGTCAGCTCCTTTTGTCCCCAGTAGCAGGAGTCTGCAGATAATTTTTCTAGCACTCTACGCTTAGGGCTACCCTGAAATTTCCCCTTGTATTTTCTTATTCCTGTTTTTTATCTGCTTTTCCCCTTGATATCAGTTCAGTTCAGTGATTTACTTAATCACTTCTTTTGTGTGTGTGTGATTTTTAATTTAATTTTTTGGTATGTGTTCCAAATTCATTGTTTATGCACCACGCCCAGTGCTCCATGCAATACATACCCTCCTTAATACCCACAACCAGGCTCATCCAACCCCTCACCTTCCTCTTCTCCAAAATCCCCAGTTTGTTTCTCAAAGTCCACAGTCTCTCATGGTTTGTCTCCCTTAGAGAGGAAAATCTGATTTTCCACTTCTTTAATACAAGAAAAATATTATTTAAAAATTCTTTGTCTACAAGAAAACTATACAGCTAAACACACACATACACACACACACACACACATACCAATTAGCAAAATATTCACTGCATATATTTATCAAAGTTGAAACTTTACACTGGTGAGCCTCTTGCCCATGCTTCCCTCATAAAATTTTGTAAAGAGTAAGTGAACAACTGAACTGACACCTTTAGAATCTTAGTGATTTTATAAAGATAGAATTGAAGTTGTTAATTTTTTTTCCACGAGGAACAAAAGCAGTTTAAATCCTATGTTAAGAGTCACTACAGAAGCAATGACAAGAGATTAGCAAAGCTGAGCGGGTAGGGGTTGGGGAAGTCTGAAGGCTGCTCTGCTTTGCTCACTAGATTGGAGAAAGCCTTACCCCTGTGTGCCTGGCTCCCACAGTGCACCACGTTGACTCCAACTGTAGCAAAGCACAAAGGCCTTGATACCATATACTCTAGAATGCTCAACCTTTGGAATCCCAAGGGTCTGTTACAGTCCCAGTAAAATCAGAACTATACTTTAGAGATTGTTAAGGGCTAAATTGTGCTGAATTGATTTTGCCTCTTATTGGAAGGATACTGGATTATGATCCCTGAGGAAGCATTAACAGAGACTACAAGTGGGTGAGATCTGGATTGGCCAAGAGGAAAAGGGAGAGTGTCCTAGGAAAAAGTTTAGGAGGGAAATAGATCTTATGAAAATGTTGAGTAGGGAAAAGACAATCCAGCATGGCTAAATAAATAAATAAAGTAAAATAGAATTAAAAGTGTCTTATGAAATCACATTGAAATCTGCAAGAGTCAGGTTGGTAAAAGGCCACTGAAAGCCATATAGATGGACTTAGTCTTTCTACTGCAAGAAATTGGAGGTCAGTACAGACTGTTGGACAGAATATCGGTGTGAGAAAATTGTAAGCCATCTCACCCTTATACAGAAAGCGCATTGCTTTCTTGAAGAAGCTCCTAGGTCTGGCCTAAGGCTAATGTACCCAAGATCTTCCAAATGAAGATCCTTTTTCCTGCAAGCTGGAGTGATCGTTACCTGATTATCTGAGAGTTCAAAATTATAAAAAAGAGTCAACTTGCTTAAGAACTGTTCCACTACATTTACACTATGTTGTATCATTGCTAGCACAGTCGTATGCACAGAATGTTCTTCAACCATTTATTTTCTTGTTCTGATAGAGCATATAGATTGCAGAAATACTTATAATTGTGCCATTTGTTTGGTGTTTGGAAAAGAACAAGATTCCTAATCTCTGCCCTGATGATTTGAAGTAATTGGAAATTGTCAGGGAGAAAAATAAAGATCCTAAAAAGGATACTATAAAAGGGATAGAGGCCTAGACACAACTTGGCCTCTGCCTGAGCCTTATGACCTAGAGGCAGAGTAATTTCAAGTTTCAGAGAGTGGTTGTGCAAACTGATCGTGACCCTGTGCTCCTGGGGACTAGCCTGGCCCTGATGAAGGGGCCGCAGGAGAGAATCTGGAGAGCTGTCAGGCTTCGCTCTGAAGTGCCCTGGGCTGAGTGGAGTTCCAAGAAAGAGGGTTCCCTCACTGTCTCACCAGCAAGAGCCACTAGGAACTGGAGAGGGAACTACTCTGTGACTGTGGCAGCAGCAGGCACCGCAAGCTCAGGTCCAAACACAGGGACTGAGAAATGTCCACTGGCCACGGCTGCAACAAGCAGCAACTGAGGAGTCTCGCTTCAAATGAAAGCAAGTGTGAAAAACTTTCAGATTCAACTGGAAGTGGCAAGAAGAAACAAGACTAGTTTCTTGGTCTTCTTAAATACTAAGGGCATTATTCCCTAATAATCAGGGTGGAGAGGAAAGAAGAAGAAAGAATGAGAGCAAATGAACTTGAAGTGTTGCCAGTCATGCCAATAGGAGCTCTCTGTTTACTGGTGTCACTGCAGGGAGGCCATGTTTTGTACCTGGCAGCGGAACATGAGGCAACGCAGCTCACAGGTGGCAAATAAACACTGATGATGTGTGCACATCTCACTGTGTCTCAAGACTCCTGGGAAGCCAGAAAGATAAACTGGCTACAAGTCTAAATAAATGGAGAAGTGATGATGTCAGTGGAGTTAATTGAATAGACTATGTGATGAGGAAACAAGAAGAACAAACCAAGATTTGCTGGAAGTATTTGAAATTTTCCCTGCAGGGCGCCTGGGTGGCTCCGTTGGTTAAGCGTCTGACTTTGGCTCAGGTCATAATCCCAGAGTCCCAATTCATGATCTCAGGGTCCTGGGATTGGCCCCGCTCTCTGGTCAGTAGGGAGTCTACACCTTCTTTCTCTGCACAGCAGGGAGTCTATACCTTCCTTCTCTGCCCCTCCCCTTGTTCCTGCTCTCCCTCTCTAATAAATAAAACCTTAAAAAAAAGAAGTTTCCCTGCATTATTAGGACATTGAGATTATTTGTCAGCAACCTTAATTATTACAAATCTGTTTTGCATAATACCATACTCGCATATATTGCTAGAATTTTCCCAGGAGTCACATCTTATGATTTTTATTAATTTATAATAAATTGCAATTTATAATGAACTATTAGTTTTTAAAAAGACTTTACAGACAAATTTATATAGCTAAATATAAAATATCTAAGGGCTAGTTATTCATTTTGTAAATAGCTCCTTCCTTCTTTCCCTTCTTACATACTTATTGTTTACAATTGATCAAAAGATGTGCAACAAAATGTAGAGACCTTAGAACACTAGTTTTTGAACCTCAGGGTTTTTAAAAAAATTTTTTAGAAAGATTTTATGCATCTATTTGACAGAGAGAGTTTAAGTATGCAGAATGGCAGGCAGAGGGAGAGGGAGAAGCAGGCTCCCTGCCGAGCAGAGAGCCAGATGTGGAGCTAGATCCCAGGACACTGGGTTCATGATCTAAGCTGAAGGTAGTGCTTAACCAACTGAACTACCCAGGCGCCCATGAACTTCAGTTTTTTAAAAGTCACTTAAGATTTTTTTCACTAATGTATATTCACCTATCTCTTGCTTCTGCCCTCCATCCTTCACTATCTATAAAAACTAGATATTGTCCTGGAAAAGGGTAAGGAGTCTGCATTTTTAAAATTTTTATTAACATATAATGTATTATCTGTTTCAGGGATACAGGTCTGTGATTCATCAGTCTTACACAATTCACAGGTGTTCACCATAGCACATAACCTCCCCAATGTCCATCACCCAGCCACCCCATCCCTCCCACTACCCCCCTCTCAACCCAGCAACCTTCAGTTTGTTTCCTGAGATTAAGAGTCTCTTATGGTTTGTCTCCCTCTCTGGTTTCATGTTGTTTCATTTTCCCTCCCTTCTCCTATGACCCTCTATCTTGTTTCTCAAATTCCTCCTATCAGTGAGATCATATGACAGTTGTCTTTCTCTGACTGACTTATGTCGCTTAGCACAAAACCTTCTAGTTCCATCCATGCCATCGCAAATGGCAAGATTTCACTTTTTGATGGCTGCATAGTATTCCATTGTATATATAAATGGCATCTTTTTTATCCATTCATCTGTTGATACAAATGAAGTGACCCAAAGTGGCATGTGCACCCGAATGTTTATAGCAGCAATGTCTACAATAGCCAAACTATGGAAAGAGCTTAGGTGTCAATCAGTAGGAGTCTGTGTTTTAAATAAAACTCCAGGTGGATGGATTCTGACTCAAGGTGCTCCCAGGACAGTGTTTGGAAAAACATACCAAAGAACTTTGATTAAATATCTTTAACAGCTCTGCTATAACATGTAGTGAGAAAACAGGGGAAGGGATTATTTTTGTAGAAGATATGGACATCCTTATTATTTCAGGTAAGAAAACTGAGGTATAAAAAAAACAATGATTATTAAAATAATAAAGAGATATCCTTGTGGGTAGAAGAATAGGACAGGAGCTTGGCTTTTTGGGGGGCTGCAAACCTTACACAACATAAACTTTGTACCTAGTAGGATGACAACCAAGTAAAGATCATCTTATTTTATCTGGCTACATTTAAGCACTATCAATTCTGCTCAAACATCACATGGTCATAAATTGTCAATAAAAATAACAGTTGCATATCTTCTATCTTGAGCAGAAAGCTGCAAATAGACAACAGTGACTAGTAAGGAGCAGGGAAGGGCAAGATTGTCCCGAAGGCACATTCCTTTATCAGAGAGGTGATCCGAAGATTAAATCTTCTGGCTTCAACTTAGAAAAGCTGAACTCTTATATTTCCCATTAGGCAGAGACCTTTTAGTTGGTCCAGGATTAAGACGTAGATTGTTCCAGGATGATAATATTGCCTGCTTCCTGGCAGAAGCAAATAAAACTCATATCTATAATTAAACTTCAAGATTCCCACAGATTAAACTATATTCAATGCACACAATGAAACAAGATACTGTGACTGGAGCCAGCAGAAACAGTGGATCCAAATCTCCAAAAATCTTCAAATTGTCAGTATGAAATAATGACAATTGTTAAAATTATAAGATAAAATATTATAAATTATTATGAAGACATGATTAATGAAATGAAGTTTTGAATTTAACAAATGAGCAAGAAGCAAAAGACTATTTAAAAAAAGTCCAAACAGATTTGGAAACAGAACCATAAGGAAGTGTTATAACTGAAACATAAATGGGAATTAAAAACTTGATTGGACATACAAATGGCTATCAGACACATGAAAAAATATTCATCATCACTAGCCATTAGGGAGATTCAAATTAAAACCACATTGAGATACCACCTTATACCAGTTAGAATGGCCCAAATTAGCAAGACAGGAAACAACGTGTGTTGGAGAGGATGTGGAGAAAGGGGAACCCTCTTACACTGTTGGTGGGAATGCAAGTTGGTGCAGCCACTTCGGAGAACAGTGTGGAGATTCCTCAGGAAATTAAAAATAGAGCTTCCCTATGACCCTGCAATTGCATTACTGGGTATTTATCCCAAAGATACAGATGTAGTGAAAAGAAGAGCCATCTGTACCCCAATGTTTATAGCAGCAATGGCCACAGTCGCCAAACTGTGGAAAGAACCAAGATGCCTTTCAACGGACGAATGGATAAGGAAGATGTGGTCTATATATACTATGGAGTATTATGCCTCCATCAGAAAGGATGAATACCCAACTTTTGAGGCAACATGGACGGAACTGGAAGAGATTATGCTGAGTGAAATAAGTCAAGCAGAGAGAGTCAATTATCATATGGCTTCACTTATTTGTGGAGCATAACAAATAACATGGAGGACATGGGGAGATGGAGAGGAGAAGGGAGTTGAGGGAAATTGGAAGGGGAGGAGAACCATGAGAGACTATGGACCCTGAAAAACAACCTGAGGGTTTTGACGGGGCAGGGGGTGGGAGGTTGGGGGAACCAGGCGGTGGGTATTGGGGAGGGCACATATTGCATGGAGCACTGGGTATGGTACAAAAACAATGAATACTGTTACACTGAAAAGAAATTAAAAAAAAAAAAACTTGATTGTTTAAAAAACAAAACAAAACAAAACAAAAAAACCAGAAACAAAAACAAACCTGGTGAGTTAGACAGCAAATTAGACACAGTGGAATAGAGAATTAGAACAGTGCAAGATAAATTTTAATAGATTATCCACAATGCAGCAAAAAGAGGTAAGTAGATGAACTCCATGAAGGGTATTAACAAGAATTAAAGAAAGACTAATAAAGCCTAATATCTTTCTGATTAATGTCCCGAGAGAATGGAGAAACAATCTTTAAAGGCAAAATGCTGTGATTTTTTTCAAAGCTAATGAAAGATAAACCCATGTCTACAAGAAGACTACGGTATAAATAAAAAGGAATCCTTCCACATCTACTATCTTTTGTATGACAAATTCCAAGTATGACAGTATGACAATTCCAAGAGAATATTTTGAAAGCAGTCTGTGAGATGGGGGGGGGGGCAGGGGAACCAGATCATTGATGAGAAATAACATTTACATTGACAGCTACTTTGAAAAGAGTCAAATAGTATCTTTCACTGTCCAATATGTTGGGGGAAATACCTAACAGCCCAGAATTATACATCCAGAGAAAAGCATTTTCAAGAATGACTATGAAATAAAGACATTTTCAGGTAAATACAAATTAAGAGAAATTATCATCAGTAAACCTACGACAAGGAACTTCTAAAAATTACAGAAAGAAAAAAACCCTGAAGACTCTGAAATACAGGTAATGTGAGAAAATATACAGGTAAATAATAAGATATAGAAATAATGCCAAATTCATTGGATTAATTAAAAAGGACAGAATTAAGATATGCTGATCAGACTTAAAGAGTTCTAACCTTTGACTATTTGGAAAAGTTATATGATATTAATTGATTCAGTTAAAATTTCAAACATATTCACCAGAGGAGTAGAAACAGAGTAGATAAACTATAGACTAGTAAGGGGATAAAACAATAAGAAAAGCAAATAAACAAAAAGTTAAACTAAAAGAAAAAAAAGAAAAAACATGAAAAAGTAAGACAAATTGAAAGCCCAAAATAAAATGTTAGAAACAAATCCAAATAGATCCGTAATTACAATGCAAACAGACTAAATCATTAACAGTAGAGATTGTAAAATGGATTTTAAAACCAAGTATATTTATGTTAATAGAAGCAAACTTAAAATATGAAAGATTGAGTATATATATATGTAGTGTCTCCCACTCACATGGCCTTCATTTCATCATTTTGAATCGATTATTGTGCTTTTCCTGGCTTTATCTGAAGCTTAGTAAAACAAAGACCCACACCACTACAGCATATCTTTCCACACTGAATTATATGCTGGTTAACTTTAGTCAGCAAGTAGGACTTTATCTGGTCATGAACCCTCTTCCAAAATCTCAACCTTACCACTTTGCCTCACTTTTTCTGTAATCTATCTTCTCATTGTTCCCCATGAATTTCCACTGTTTTTGGAACCACATTTCATCTTACATGGTTCTCTTTTTACCTGCTAAACTCTGATCTGCACATTTTATTCACTTCTCTGATTTAAGTGAGTTAGCTCTGCTTTGGTGACACCATGTCCCACAAAGCAGCTCAGTCTCACACAAGCACATATTTCTCAATTGGGGGATGGTATTGCCCATCTCCCAATTCCTCTTTGCAGCTGTTCTCTATTACCCCTTTAACACACTCAGTCTCTGTTCACCTGAGATCCCATTGTCCAGTAGAAGATTCTCACCTTTTCACGGACAGATTTCCTAGACTTTATCTTCATCTACTGTGGACTTTGTAGTTCACAGCCTTCCTCCTCCCCATTCCTGCATCAACTTAGGTGACTTTAAGTTCTATAGTATCAACACACTCAGTTCCTTTATGTCCTTAACCTTGGACATTTTTTCCTTTAATCTTTGGCAAGCCTAGAGCTCCAGCCATCACATGAAACCCCCTTCTCTGACTATACTAATTTCCTCACTATATTTTCAGTACTTTTATCCAAGTCACTTGATTGACCCAAAAGTAAGCACGATCCCACATTCTGTGCCATGTGCACCTCACTTGCCTCACCTTCATCCCAGTTATGGCCCTGTTTCAAAGGGCTGCCAGTCTCTGTTCTTCTGTTTCACTCTCTAGGCAAAACCTTCATTCAAAATGAACCCAACTGCCACTTTCTCTGCTCCTTTGTCTCCTGCCAGAGATAAATCATACAAGTGTATGTACTAAGTTCACTAAAAATTCAAGATTTCCACCATGAACTGAGTCCTCAGTGTTGTTTGTCCCTAGTTCTGAGCATGGTGGTGAGTTCATGCTACCATTTCCCACAGTGACTATTTGCAAACTCTCCCTGCCCTTGGTCCTCTCACCCTGCTCTGGGACCCCTTGCTTTCATTTTTTCCCAATAAAATATCCTATGAAAAAAAGAATATTTAAAACTAAAATTATATGTAAAAGAGATTGGATTAGTAAATGCCTTACCATTTGTTATAAATATAACAAAATGTAAATGTATCAATGATCCTTTTACATTTAATTTCTTTTTATTGAGCACTTAAGATTGTTGAGTAAGATACAGCTCCTTCCCTGCTAGCATTTACTAAGGAAAACCAACTTTGGAGCTTTCACGGAGATCATAACTTACAAAGAGAAAAAAATCTGTTTTTAATGAACTATAAGTCAAACTGCGCTATAGAAAAAGGCTTAATAAATAAAATACTTTGGAGGCAAGAAAAATTAGTCATTAGTTCTGCCTGGGGAAACTGGACAAGTCTTAAGAAGTGATTACCTTTAAAATGATTCCTGAAGGAAGAATAGGCATTTTGGAAATAATTTAGTAGAAGAAGAGCCTTTCAGATATAGGAAATTTCTAGAACTAAGGCATGTGGATGTGAAAGAATGTGATATTCTTTTTAGAATGACACAGAAACCATTTTACCTATGGCAGTAGTTCTCAAACTTTAGTGTGCATGAGGATCACATGGCAGGCCTGTTAGACCCCAGATAGCTGATTCAAGTAGGTGTGGGGTAGGGCCTAGGAATCTGCATTTCTAACAAGTTCCCCAGTGATGTAGATGGGACTGTTCTTTTTAGACAACCACTGCACTGATAAAAGTTGGTACTATTAAGGGAATTTTAGAAGACCCAATAAGAAAAAAAAAAAAAAAGTGGCCAAATGATAAAGTTATATAGGTGCTCAGACATTTTTAATTTATTTTAGCTAATGGAGAAAGGCAGGGTTGAATCTGTGTTCTATAACAGATTGCAGTTAGAAAAACCTCTAGGTCATTGAGTAAAGCCTTCCTCATTGATAAAAGGACATTAGGTGAGAGAGCCATCAAAGATATACAGCAGACAAGGCCTCATGATTTCCTGCCTTTAGAAAATAGGAGGAAGAGGGTAGCTTCTGTGAGTCTTAGCTTTGGTGGCTTGTCTTGAGGTGTGAACATGCACTAAGTTAGGAGCCTAGAAGCAGGCTTGCCTCTGGATGAGGGGTGGGGCATGGCAAGGCGACAGGACTGAGAATGTGTTAGGACCGACTTTAATATGCTGCAGAACATCCAAGGACAGGGGCCAAGGAATTATTTGGAAATTTGTGTCTGGAATTCAGAAGAGCTGGAAGGAGAGGTTTGATGGATATGCATGTCAGAAATGAGGGAAGTCGGGAGAGAATAAGATGTCCTAGGGAAATATTTTAAGTAGGAAAAGGAGAGGACTTTGAAACAATAGCTGAGGGCTACCTAAAAAGCATGGGGAAAAATCCAGGGTAGGTTGCAGATTCTGGAACTTTCCAAATGTTGATAAAATATATCTGCACTTAGTATTTTGAAACAAAACAAAATATCCTGTGCTTGCTATCCATAAAATCTGGGGAATTTTCTTAAAATCTCTTTGCCCATTCCCTGTTGAATGCAAATATGTTATTTGAGTGTTTGTGGACTTTTTTTTTAATGCATTCTGTTCAAAAACAGAGACCAATTTTTAACCAAGGTTAGAGAGGTTAAGAGGAGGTTCATCAGCCTTTTTAATCTATGTCAAAACTTAAAATACTATAAAAGGTTTTACAGAGAATGACATCTTGAAACATTTGCCTGACAAGATCACTTTGGCCCATGAAGAGAAGAATGGATCTGGGAATGTCCTATTGGAGGCAAGGAGATACATGGGGCTTAGACTACATGATGGAAGAAGAGAGAGGGTGACACGTAAGTAGTTAGTATCCAAAATACAAAAAGAACTTATAAAAACTCAACACCCCCCAAAAAACAAATATCCAATTAAAAATGAGCAGAAGACATGAATAGATATTTCTCCAAAGAAATGGCCAACAGATACATGGAAAGATGCTCATCAACACTTATCATCAAGGAAGTGCAAATCCAATCCACAATGAGGTACCTCAAAATGGCTAAAATCAACAACACAAGAAACAACAGGTGCTGGTGAGGATGCAGAGAGAGAACATTCATATGCTGTTGGTGGAAATGCAAACCGTTGTAGCCATTCTGGAAAACAGCATATAGGTTCCTCTAAAAGTTAAAAATAGAGCTACATTATGATCCAACAATTGCACAACTAGGTATTTACCCAAGGAATACAAAAGTACTAATTCAAAGGGATAATGCACGTTTATAGCATCACTCTTTACAATAATACCCAAGATACAGAAGCAGCCCAAGTGCCCATCAAAGGATAAATGGATAAAGAAGATTGATAAATGAAATATTATTCATCCATAAAAAGAGAGTGAAATCCTGCCATTTACAATGACATGAATGAAGTTAGAGCATTTAATGTTAAGCAAAATACGTCAGTCAAAGAATGACAAATATCATATGATTTCACTCCTATGTGAGATTTAAGAAACAAAACAAACAGATAAGACAGAGAGGCAAATCAAGGAACAGACTTTTCTTTTCTTTTCTTTTCTTTTCTTTTTTTTAAAGATTTTATTTATTTATTTGACAGACAGAGACCACAAGTAGGCAGAGAGGCAGGCAGAGAGAGAGGGAGAAGCAAGCTCCCCGCTGAGCAGAGAGCCCGATGCGGGGCTCGATCCCAGGACCCTGAGATCATGACCTGAGCCGAAGGCAGAGGCTTTAACCCACTGAGCCACCCAGGCGCCCCGGACTTTTCTTTTTTTTAAGATTTGATTTATTTATTTGACAGAGAGAGATCACAAGTAGGCAGAGAGGCAGGCCTAGAGAGAGGAGGAAGCAGGCTCCTCACTGAGCAGAGAGCCTAATGCGGGGCTCAATCCCAGGACCCTGGGATCATGACCTGAGCCAAAGGCAGAGGCTTTAACCCACTGAGCCACCCAGGCACCCCAAGGAACAGACTCTTAATTAGAGAGAACAAACTGATAGTTACCAGGGGGAGGTAAATGGGGGGAATGGGTTAAATAGGTGATGGGGATTCAGGAGCACACTTGTGATGAGCACCAGGTGTTGTATGGAAGTGTTGATTCACTATATTATACACCCGAATCTAATATTACACTGTACTTTTTTTTAAAAGATTTTATTTATTTATTTGACAGACAGAGACCACAAGTAGGCAGAGAGGCAGGCAGAGAGAGAGGGAAGCAGGCTCCCTGCTGAGCAGAGAACCAGATGCCAGGCTCGATCCCAGGATCCTGGGATCATGACCTGAACTGAAGGCAGAGGCTTTAACCCACTGAGCCACCCAGGCAGCCCTACACTGTATTTTAACTCACTGGAATTAACATAAAAACTTAAAAAAAAATTTGATCTCTTTTATCTTCTTCACTTTTCAAGAGTTATGAGGAGCATGGGGATTCTGATTATTTGAGAGCTTTTAGAGCTTGTCTACTATATACTATATAAATACTATACTATTATGTAGAGTATAAGAAACTTTCAAAAACACCAAAACTAAAGGTAAAATCGAACCTGGGATTTGTTAGGTTTTTCTTGATGATTTGAAAATATCCAAATGAATGAGCATCTGATCCCTTCAGGAAGCCTGATGATAACATAGGAGAATTATTCACTCAGAACGAAAGCTCCAGAATGCGTTAGGAGCAGTTGGAGGCAGATACAATTACATCAGGTAAAGTTCTTTTATGGCTGCTGGAGTTGCTCCGAGGTGAAAGAGAAAATGCAGACGCTTGGGACTCCAGATGGCAGGAGATCTATTTTTAAGCCAATAGAAACTTATATTTGGTTGGGGCACTTAATTGAATGAGTAGCAGAAATGTGTTGAAAAAGTAATTTATACCTGCATTTGAAAGAGTTCAGCATGGAGCAGATGGGAGCAGGTACCATGGAAACAGCCTAGGTCAGCCAGCAAGCAGGAAAAAAAAGAACAAGAACAAATATTTCAGTGACAAGATACTTGAAAATGTTGGCTTTCCCTAATTCTTGCTCGGATAATTTTAAGTAAAAAAGTGGAAGTAACCAATACATAAGAAATTTCATCTTGTGCTAGAAAAAAAAAATGAACATAAGTCAATTTAGAATTTAAGACTTACCTTTCCAATGGGATTTTGTTTTGTTTTATTTTAAGTTATAACAGTGGTTAGATTCTTAGGCTAGTCAACGAAAAGTTCTTTTAATAACTGCTGATCTACTTTACTGTGAGACGGAAGTGAGATAGGTTCCTGGAAACGAGAGATTCTGGGGGAGATGAGGATGAGGAGAAAAAAGGGAAAGTCTTTTTGCTTTCCCAGGTGCTTTTTTTTTTTTTTTTGGAAATAGAAAAGCTTAGAACCATGTTGGTCTCCAGGGCCACTCTCTGTAGTCTGTAGGAATAGCTTCGAACATCTCTATACTGCCTGTGCGGTCCCCCCCCACACCTGCCTTTCCCACTTTTTGCAGCAGGTTTAGGCATCCGCTCTCTGTGTGCTTGTCCACAGTCCTCTCTTCCTCAACGAGAAGCAAAGCTGAGGCCCTTGTGGGGCACTGTGATAGAGCCCAGAGCACATGGGATTTGTAATCAGAAGATCCGGATTCAGCGACTGCATGTAATTCATAACTAAATTTTGAATTTCAGGGCCACCGGCTATGATTTCTGTTTGCACATTGAAAACAACATTGTAAAGTAATTTTAACATCACAGGATTATGGTGAAAACTTAGTGGGAAAAAAAAGACGTAAACTGCTGGGTGCAAAACTTAAATAATGTTAATGTTGTTGCCTAATTTTGTATTAAGAAAAAAGTTGATAGAACTAAATTATCTAAATGTGTGAATTTCTAAGGAACCTCCTCTAAAGGCCACGGGGATGGGTTTGTTTGATCTATAAAATTTTTAAAAAATCAGAATAAATATCTAATTAATGGAATTTTAGACATAAAATTAAGTGAAGTGAAAAAAAAAGTTGGAGGAGAAGGTATTTTTAGCTCTTGGGACCCTGCCAGGAACTATACCACTGTGGTTACTAAATTTCTCCTTGCATAAAATTCTACCAATCATACCTGCTCTTTGCCTACCTGCCAACATTATGAGGAAAAGTTTGTAAATGTGTGGGAAAGTACTTGGCATCCTTAGAATAACCGTGCTATGTTATTTCACTATTCAAGTTCATTTGACTTCAAATTTAAAGTCAGATGTCTGAAAAGTCAGATAAATATAAAATATGTTATTCCTCTTCAATATTAAAATTTATATTTTCCATTTGATAGTAAGCATTACTGCAAAGTGTTTCTGATGGTTTACTGCTTATTTCTATGATTTAGTACTTGAACCGGGGGTAGGGCTGTCATCGAGCCGGGTAAGCACAAATTATGCTAAGTAGAGCACTTAAATGCCTGCCCACATGGGACAGGAACTATGGACACTTTATTTCCACTCTTCCTGTGCTCCTTTCCTCAGCTTAAGAAAGAAAGAAATAGGAAAATGATGGTATACTTAGGAAAACCTGGTCTCTCATGGGAAAACAGAAAATCCAAACTGGCTTGCAAGGTATCAGAACCAAAACCTGCAGGAAAAAGGGAGAGTGATTTTCCAAGATCACTAGAAGTCTGTTTTAAAGCTAAGTTGCAACAGGAAGGAAGCTGTGATTTCAAATAGGGCTTTAAAGTTAAGGATCCAATCCAAACTCTATTACTGCGCAGATCCTATTGTGATGGTAATGACATGTTGCGTGGGAAGTAGTGGTTTTACTTGGAATGGAGAGAGAAAGAAACTTGCCGTGATTGATGTACCATATGAGGGTCAAACCGCAAAATCACTAACTTGCTGACTGTCTAAGTGAAATTGGGTTGCTTATTTTCCTAAGGATTCCAAGTTTTGTGTATATGTGTGTGTTTGTGGAACTACTTCATAAATTGAATACGTCTTCTTTGGGGGGAGGGGTGTTATTAACATCAGAGTCACTTTCTATGGGTTTATGATGGGTCACTAATCTGGATTAGAATCATCCACTCACCAGTACAATGTAAGACCACCCAAGTGGTCATCCGTGGTTTTTGTGAAGTTTCCTATATTTTAGCAACAAGCTACTGAAGGTAGCTAATGGGACATTATATGTCACCAATCCAAGTGTTTCACAATTTGGCTTGGGATCCAAAAGAAATAAATTTTGAGGCCCCATTACTTTCAGAGAATTTACAAGGCATTACTAGAACCATCAAGAGGATTAATACATTTTTTTCACATCTTATATTCATTATAACTTTTCCAAGCAAATGAAAGTGTATGGATACATTTGAAGGTGAGCCATAGCAGTAGCGAGTACTTCTGAAGGATGCTCCTGGACATCCTTTCCGAGTTAAACAGGGAAGAGCTGGTGGTTGAATAAAGAACGTACCAGCATTTTTCTAAGGAACCATCACCACAAGCCTTGAAGTTCTCAGTGGGAATAGGAGAGAAATGTAAACTCAGGTTTCTCTATTCAAGAGAGTTGAATTTTACCAGATATCTTAAAGTTCTGGTAAAATGAAAGAGCCTTCAAAGAAAAAAAAAAAATCAAGATTGTATTTTACTTCCAGGGGAAAATGGCTAGGCTTCAATTGAAAAAGAAAAATTACTAAATATAAAATAACTTGTCTTTCCAAAAGAGGGACTTTAAATCAGATCTAAGACTCTTTTAACTTTTTCCAAAATTCTTAGGAATCCACTTTTCTTCATCAGCTCTGAAAGAACAGTTCTTTCAGAATACTCTGGTCTAGACTTTTCTGAAACATCATAACAATTCTTTTCAAAGTAATTTAAAACAGTTAGACACCAATATAATGAATTATAATGGAATAAAAAAATAAGTCTTCAAAAATCTAATATGTCTTTAATTGATTTTAATTTCTTTAGAGGCATGAAAAAAAGTTAATAGAGAGCTTGCTATGTAGTATTTAATGAAACAAAGCAATCATCTTGAACTTTTCAATTTCCTGTTAATACGTTTTAAATTTTGAAAAGCTTGAAAACTGCTTAATAGTTTAGATCATCTTTCTAAACCAGGGTTCCTCATGTGAATCACAGAATACAGAAACTGAGTTTAGTGACAATTTTCTCAGTTCCATCAAGGATGGTACATACTCACAGTATTCTCCATCAAAGGAGAGAAGTTAATTCATTTCATACAATACATGATTTACATGCCTTAATGCTTAATTTTCTTCTGGAGTTGTATTTTAACTGGCTTTCTATGCTCTCCTATGACACGATTCTATTTCATTTTATTCTCATTTATTTTTTTAAACGTTTTTTTTTTATCAATGTGTAATTGACATATGCTATATTAGTTTCAGGTAGACCTTAATAATTTGATAATTGTATATATTGCAAAGTGACCACAATAAATCTAGTTACCATCAGTGACTACACATAGTTATAGAACACTTTTTTCTGGTGATGAGAACCTTTAAGATTTAGTCTATTAGCAACTTTCAAATGTGAAATACAATATTATTAACTATGCCATGGTAAATAGTAACGTGGTACTATTTTATTTATTTATTTTATTTTATTTCCCATGGTACTATTTTAAATGTGCAGTGCCATCATGATGTATTGAGGGCCCGTTATTATTTAATATGTACTTCTCTCTGATTTTTTTATAGTAAAATTCTCAAGCTCCTCATCTAGGACCAATGTCAGAAGAAAGGAGTGATGTATTGCGAGGGGTTTGGTTATCTTTCCCTCCCACCTCTTCTACCCCCAATGATTTTCATTAGCTTTCTCCTCCCATCCCTAAAAACAATATAAAAATATAAAGATTCTTTCATATGAACAGTTTAAGGGGTCAATCTTATTAAGTTTCCTGTGGTCCACAGGTCAATGCCAATGACCAAATAATTTAAACTCAAGCAATGGGCTTTGCCAAATTGCAAAAAACTGAGGTCCTATCTTTCCTGTGATCAGCAAGTTTTGAGAACAAATAGTTCATTAGTCACTGGTTTCCTGACACTGTAGAATTAAGTCAGCCCAGCAACAAATAACTCATTGTTGTCTATACTTTTAAAATATTAATAGTCAGTTAACCACAAGAGAAGAGTTTTGCACTACTGGCAGACTGTATTTCAGTAAACCCTGAGTTGGCTGATGAATGTCAGTCTTGGGCATTAGAGTCCTTTTTTGGGGAAAAAAGTTATGGAAACTGTAAATTGCAATATATATAACAAGAAGTTTATTGACCCTTGAACAAGGGATCCAATAAAAAGTATTTGCTCAAGAACCAAAATGTGAAGAGGGAAAAATTGAAGAAAGAGAAATGAAGGATAAAGGATATGGTGTTTGAATTACAGGAATATTTTTATTTAAGATCCCAGTGTGAATAGGTTTGTCCATAGATGAACAGAAATATTTTGTATGCAGCTGACTGGGGATATACATCACAAAAGAAAGTGTTTTGAGGAAAATTCTAACTTGGCATTGGTTTCTTAGAACTCTGGACTGTAGACAAGATGCGGGAAAGCTACAGAGTGAGAGAGAGGGAGAGAGAGAAAGAGGAAGGGAGAGGAAAAAACAATTCCCTATGTTAAATCTGAAAGAAGAGAGAGGCTATGAATCACACTTTAAAAATATCTGAGGAAATTGTTCCAAGAAAGTATGGATCCTCCTTGGAAAATTAACCTCCTGAGTCAATTTGGAAACGAATCAGCCAGGAAATCCAAAGGTTAGACTAAAGTCCCATCCCCACTCCCATGCTGACTACTGGAATAGTCTTGTGGATCTTCCAATACAATAGATTTCACACCCTTCCCTGCAATCACCAAAGGGGAAATCTGAAAAAGCTCGGAAGGTTGTTTCACCTGAGTTTATTGAAATATTGGGTCCTTCACAAAAGGACCAAGATTCTCTTCCCATCAGAGTGAATAATAGGCAAGGAACTAGTAATATGCATTCTTCCAGGTAAGACGGTCTCTAAGGCAGATGTTTTGTTATACCATGAAAAGAGTTGAGAAAAAGACTTCTTAACTCCAGGTGACTTCCAAAAGTCTGTGTATCAGGAGCTCCTTTCCTGAAGATCTCTTGCTGTCTGACAAATGTAGTTATGTATCCTGTGAGGGAATAAGACACTTGATAAATTCCACTCAGGGATTCAAGAAATGTTTGTGTAGACTTTTTCCTCTGGCCAAATTAAAGAGACACAAAGAAAGAACTGAGGGGAGGGGGGCACTAGACAAACAACTTGACTTTCTAATATCCAATGTAAATAATCCATTCTTTCTTTTGGAGAACAAGCCAGGTTAAGAAAAAGCTGTGGTTGATTTCATGTCACTGGGAGGTCAAAAAGAAACACTGCAAAAAAGGCAATGAAAAGAGAGAGAATATTCAAGATGCAAACAAATTATACGATGATCATCATATAAACACTACTTCAACTGCACTCTCATTTTAGATAGAAATGCAGAGCTGAAATTTTAAGTGGACTTGAATTCAAAAATGAGTCTCATAAGCTTGTTTTATGTCTTGTTTCATTTAAAAGACTTTGGCAAAAAAACATCTAATTAGTTAGATAAGAGTGCCACATCAGATGTTACCCTAAGGTCACTGTTATCTGCAATTCACAGGAATTTGGCAAATGCATTTACAACTTAAAAAAAAATACAGAGGAATAAATATTTTAAATTAAGTACCAGTGCTGTGAAAAACAGATGAAATGATTCTACCTAAAAGTGTATGACTCTCTAATTTCTGTATGTAGATTCATATTCAGGTTTTAATTAAAGTGGATTTATATCAGAAACAGAATTTTAGAGTTGGAGCCACAGAGCTGAAAAGAGACTTTGAAGATCATGAAATAATAAGATTATTTGATCTCATATGATTTTTTTTCTCACAAAGGCCACTTTGAAGGGATAAATATTTTAAGTAGCACAGGTGCTCAATTTATGGAAGTTATTTATGCAATGTATTAACTTGTGGATTTCCTTATCCAGCATTGTAAAAAGCACGTTATTCAAGAATAGGTCAATAGAGTATGACAAAAGGCAGATATTTGTTCTTTGACCTTCAATTTATTAGAATCTTCAGGTTGATCACATGGGAACAACCAAGAACTAATGATTCTGGTTTCCTTTTCATTGGGAAAACCTGGAATAAGGCTGGAACCCTAAAATCATAGCACAAATGATGGAGAATGTTTGAAAAAAATTATTCCTAAAAATTAACTATCAATTTTGAAGATGGAGTTCAGATTGTGGACATACTACTGGAGAAAATGTACATATATAATAACAATGTAAAAGTTTACTTTGTACATTCTTACACACCATTGGAAGAATCGATCATTTCCTGCTAGAGTTTTTAAAACGTTATAAGAATTTACTTAAAATGATAGAAAGTTTAATTATAAATTCATAACAATAACCCCCCAAATGTCAAAAATAAGTAAGACTTTTTTGTGCCTAACTTTATTCAAAAGCCTTAAAACTTAAAGCAAACATAAATGTTTGGCCCTTTAAAATTAAGCATTCAGGGGCGCCTGGGTGGCTCAGTGGGTTGAGTCACTGCCTTCGGCTCAGGTCATGATCTCAGGGTCCTGGGATCGAACCCCGCATCGGGCTCTCTGCTCCGCGGGGAGCCTGCTTCCCCCTCTCTCTCTGCCTGCCTCTGTACCTACTTGTGATCTCTGTCTGTCAAATAAATAAATAAAATCTTAAAAAAAATGTAGTTTAAAATTAAGCATTCAGAATTCCACTTTTTGTCTATGGCAGGTTGATATTCAAAGGCACCAGCCCTCCTGCTGAGAAACAACTAGAAAAACTGGATAAAAGAGACTTTCCTTTTGGAGAGAAGAGTCACTTAAAGGAAAGTGCACACGGGTGCACTCATCAAACTAGACCACATGCTGGACCACAAAACAAAACTCAAAGAATTTCCAAGGATTTAACATACAGAGTGTGTTCTTTGTCCACAATTAGAAATCAGTAACAAGAAAACAGCTATGGAAACCTCAAATATTGAAAATCAGACACGGCTCTAAATAATCCATGAGAAAAACATAAATAATGAGAAAAATTAGAAGATATTTTGAACTGAATGATAAAATATAGCCTATCAAAGTTTGTGGAATTCATATAAAGCAGAGCTAAGAGGGATTTTCTTTTTTCTTGCTTTTAATTGCATTAAATGTTTATGAGAAAAGATGAAAAATCTAAAATCAATGACCTAAAATTTCAATTTAAGAAGGTAGAAAAAGATCAGAGTAAAGTCAAAGGAAATAAAAGAAAGGATGTTAATAAAGATAAGAAATAAAAAAAAAAACAGGACCAGAATATCAAAAGCAATCTTGAAAAGAAGAACAAAGTATCTACTCTATTTCAAGATTATAAAGCTATAGTAATCAAGATGAGTGGCACTGACATAGCAGTTGACAAATTCATCAAGCAGCGTATGCTTGATAGCTTGATGAGCTAGATAGCTCAGAAAGATAACTATACTTAAATGGTCACTTGATTTTTGATAATGACAGCAAGGCAATTTGATGGGGGAAAGGAAAGTCTTTTCAACAAATGGTGTGACAGTAAATGGATATGCATGAGCAAAACTTGAGCATTAATTTTTACCTCATACCATACACAAAAATAATTTAAGATGGATCACAGACCTAAACACAAAAGTCAAAACCACATGCTTTTAAAGGAAAACATAAGCAAATATTTTGGTCACTCAAAGACAGACAAATATTTCTTATGTCACAGAATTCAATTTCCACAAAAAGACCCCGATAAATTAGGTTTCATCAAAATTAAAATTAAATTAAAATGATCTGCTATCAAAAGGCATTCCAAAAAATAAGTAAATATGCCATGGGGGGAGATAATATTTGTACTAAATATACAGAGAAAGGACTGGTGTCCAGGGTTATATAAAGAATTCTGATAACCCAATAATAGCAAGATAAATATTGCAGTCAAAAACACCTGTCCTGTATGATTTAAACACCTGTATGATTTAAACATACATTTAACAAAAGAAGCACGTAAATGGCCAATAAACAAAAGAAAAAAACACTCAATATCACTGGTCACCATGGAAAAGTAAATTGAAACCATGAAATATGGTAACATATCTATCAGAATGACTAAAAAATAGAGACAATGACAGTATCAAATGTTGGTGAGGATGCAGAGTGACTGGAACTCTTAAACATTGCTGGCAGGGATGTAAAATGGTACAACTTTTGGGGCACCTAGGGAGCTCAGTCTGTTAAGTGTCTGACTTCAGTTCAGGTCATGATCTTAGGGTACTGAGGTCCAGACCCACATAGGGCTCTACATTCAGCAGGAACTATGCTCTTTCACCCACTTATGCTCACTCTCTCTCTTTCAAATAAATAATTTTTAAAAAATGGTACACGTTTTGAAAAATTTTGAAAGGTTTTTTGTAAAAGTAAACATAATTCTACCCCTAGGTATTTTGCTCAAAAACAATGAAAATACATATGCATAAAATAAGGCATGTACAAGAGTGTTTACAGCAGCTATATTTATAGTGGTCCAAAACTAGACAAGTCAGGTGTCCATCAATAGGAATGGGTAAACAGACTATGGTACACTTGAATAGTAAGACATTACTGAGCAATATAAAATAAAAGTACACACAAAAAAACCCATGAAGGAGTCTCAAAAAAAGTATGCTGAGTGAAAGGAGCCTTGCACAAAAAGCTGTAAATTCTAGAACAAACAAAACTAATCTATGGTGTAAAAATCAGAAGTGGTTGACTCTGGGAGGGCAGGGTCAGGGGTTGACTGAGAAGGAGCAAAAGGGAAATTTCTTTGGATTACACAGGTGTATGTATTTGTCAAAACTCAGTGTATTTACACTTAATATTGAGCACTTCATTGCATGTAAATTTTACATCAAAAGAAAATATAAATTTATGAGCAAATAAAAAACTCATAAATATGCTGAAATGTTTGGAGGTAAGTATACTGATGTATGAAGTTTACTTTTAAATGCACCAAAAAGAATGGATTAGTGGTTGGATGAAGATGTAAATGAACAGATGCAAGATATTGATAAAGCAAGTATAGTAAAATATTAATGGAAGAATCCACATGTTATGTATACACATTTGTACTATAAAATTCTTTCAACTTTGCTGCATATTTGAAAAAATTATAGTAAAATTTTAGAAAAATAAAGGTTAAGACATTTTCACACACACATTAATACACAACCTCACCACCAACTGAATTAATTTACTAATAGTTTAGTAAAGGGAATTTGGGGGCAGAAAGAAAATGATCCTAGCTGGAAGAATGGAAATTCAGGAAGAACAAAGTGTAACAGAAAAGGTCAATACTTGGGTAAATCTAAATATCATTGAGTAAATAATATATGTAGAATTAAAATATGCAAAACAACAGCATTAAAGGCATAACTGGGGTGAGTGTAGTTAAAATGTTCTAAGAGCCTCTCATATATTTGGTAACAGCACCAATTTATGTTGGACTAAGTCAGTTACATTTCTTAACATCTAGGGTAAACACTATTACTTTCCTGGGGCTGCCATAACAAATTACCACAAACTGGGTGACTTAAAACAACAGAATTTATTCTCTCACAGTTCTGGGAGCTAGAAGACAAAATTAAGGTGTTGGCAGGGTCAAGTTCCCTTTGAAGGCTCTAAGGGAGAATCCTTCCTTGTCTCTTCCAGCTTCTTGTGGCTCTTGGCAATCCTCGATGTCTCTTGGCTTACAGCCGTATCATTCCAATATGCGCCTCCAACTGTCATATGGTGTTCTTTCCTTGTGTCTCTTTGTGTCTTCTCCTCTTCTTAGAAGGACACCAACCATTGGATTTAGGACCCAACCTCATCCAGTATGACGTCATGGTAATGAATTACAACTGCCAAGACACCATATTCAAATAAGGACACATTCTGAAGTTCTGGGTGGAAATGAATTTTGAGGGAATATTATCCATCCCACATCACCACTGAAAGAAAAGGAGAAGAATACATAACAAATAGGCTAATAAATAGGGAAACATAAAGTATGAAATACATGCTAATCCAAAAGAAGTAAAAAGAAACATTGAACAAATGGATAAATAGGAAACAAATAGTAAGAAAGGGGATTTGGGATGCCTGGGTGGCTCAGTTGGTTAAGCCGCTGCCTTCGGCTCAGGTCATGATCCCAGGGCCCTGGGATCGAGTCCCGCATCGGGTTCCTTGCTTGGCTGGGAGCCTGCTTCTCTCCCTGACTTTGCCTGCCTCTCTGCCTGCTTGTGTGTACTCTCTCTCTCTCTCTCTGGTAAATAAATAAAATCTTTAAAAAAAAAATTTAAAGAAAGGGGATTTGAACCCAAATATATTAGTAATTGCATCAAATGGAAATTGACAAAACACTATCATTGAAATACAAAGATTTTCAGACTAGGGGGAACTCAATTACATGCAGAATTAAATTATATGAAGTAACCACATTAAAGGCAGAACTGTGGTCAGTGGAATTATATGAAATATAAGAATACAGAGTGGTTGAAGGTAAAAGATAAGCAAAATATTATGTAAACACTAATCAGAAGAAAGCTGATATAACTATACTATTAGCAGACCAAGAAGCCTTTAAGACAAGAAGTGTTATTAGAGATAGAGATATATTTCATAATGATGCAAAGATCAAGTCACCAAGAAGATAAAATAATTCTACATGTATGAGCATATAATAACATCACCTCAAACATATATAGTAAAATTTAAAGAACTCTCAGGACTTAGAGAAATTGACAATCTATGTATCTCAGTAACTGACAGGAAGAAAAGATAAAAAAGCCAGTAAAGATATAGACTATTTGAAGAACACAATTAACAAACTTGAACAAATTGACATTTACAAAACACTGCAAACAATGGTTGCACTCTTTTCAAGTATACCTGGAACATTCACTAAAATCTACTAATTGCAGGGTCATAGCAAGTGGTCAAAAGATTGCATAGCAATGAACTCTTCTACGAAATGTTCTCTGAATACAATGAAATCAGCGACATATAAAAAGATTACTAGAAAATGCCTAATGTTTGGAAATTAAACAATAAAATTATACATGATCCATGATTAAAAAAGAAACCCAAGTGGAAGTAAAGTAGTATTTGGAAATGAAGCGAAGGACAATGCAACCATGACATAAAATTTGTGAAATATGGCTAACATGTTCTTGGAAGGCAATGTATACCTTACTTACTGGCATATATTAGTCAACTAAAAACACAAATCAATAAAGAAGAAAGGATAAAGAGAGGGAAAAGATGGAAGAAAGAAACAAATTAATAAACTAGAAAACATTCAATAGAGAAGAACACCAAAAGTCAAATAAATTAATAAAATTTATAAAGCTTTAGCAAGATCGAGAATAAAAGAGAGAAAATACAAATTACCAGTGGCAGAGATAAAAGGTGGGGCATTACTAGATCCTATTGAAATTACAAAGATAAGAAGAGGATATTATATTCTTTGCCAATAAAATTTGAAAAGTTTATAAAACGGAAAAATTCCTAGAAAAACACAACTCTGTGAAGTTGTCACAAAAAGGAAAATCTGCATAATTCTATCTCTATTAAAGAAATTGAATCTGTAATTTAAAACTTTCCTACAAGCAAATTTAAGGTCCAGATGGCATCACCAGTGATTTATCCAGATTTTACAAAAATGGGAAATAGAAAAGGAGAAGACACTTCCAATTCATTTTATAAGGCCAACATAACCTTGATACAAAAACCTGAAAGGGCGTTTAGAAGAGAGGAAAATGTGGGCCAATGTCTATCATGAATACAGTTGCAAAATCTCACTAAAAACTTCAGTGGGGTGGTGAACTTGCTATACATAAAAAGGAAAATAGATCATGATTCAGAAGTTTTATTACATTATAGGTTCATTTAATATATAATTGATGTACTTACCACATTCAGAATATGATGTTATCATCTCTGTAAATGGATCAAATTTAATAACCATTTATAATTATTAGCTGGAAAAAATTCTTAGCAGTCTAGAAACAGAAAGGAACTACTGTAATTGTTTTTCGTTAATCTACAAAAAACTTACAGAAAATATTAAATTTAATGATAAAATATTCAATGTTTCCCCCCAGGACTAAAAACAGAACAAGAATACTCCTATCACCACTTCTATTCAACAGTTTCCTAAATATTCCAATTAGTATAAGAAGGTAAGATTAAAAAAAAAAAAAAAGGAGTATAAGAACGGAAAGGGAAGAAATAAAACTTATTTTTAGAAAAAGAACTATAGGGGCGCCTGGGTGGCTCAGTGGGTTAAAGCCTCTGCCTTCGGCTCAGGTCATGATCCCAGGGTCCTAGGATCGAGCCCCGCATTGGGCTCTCTGCTTGGCGGGGAGCCCGCTTCCTCCTCTCTCTCTGCCTGCCTCTCTGCCTACTTGTGATCTCTCTCTCTGTCAAATAAATAAATAAAATATTTAAAAAAAAAAGAAAAGAAAAAGAACTATAGAATATCTAGATAAGTGAATGCTGTAAGCTTGCTGAATACAATATTCAAAAATTAATAGCATTTTAAAATAAGTAATTCCTAAATAAGTAGAAAATTAAATTCGAAGACAAAATTAACACGTATATGACATCATTAAACATCAATTATTAGGAATAAATTTAACAAAAGGTATGAAAGACCTCCACATAGTAAGTCACAAAACGTTATTGAGAGATAGGAAAAGAATACCTAAATAAATGGAATAAATGTACTCTACATGCATCAGAAAAAGTTGTTATTTTAAAGACATCAGTTGTCTCCTAACTGACATATAGACTCAATATAATCCTAACCAAAATCTCAGCAGCCTTTTATTTCAATGAAAATTGACAAATTAATTCTAATATTTAAATGGAAATGCAGTAGAATGGCAAATACTGGACCAAGATTAGCCCAGACATTCTAGAAGAAAAATAGAATTAAAGGATTTATAATAATACATATTAAAAATTATTATAAAGGAATAATAATTAAAACAGTGTGATATTGGTACAAGGTTAGGAAAGTAGACTGATGGAAATGAACAGAGAATCTAGGATACCTACCTACATATGGATACCTGATTTATGAGAAAGGGACATTTTAGAATGAAAGAACAGTCTTTTCAATAAATGATCCTTGGTCAATTGGACTTCCTAGTGGAAGAAAAAAATGATTCTTGATCACTATTTTGTACTGTAAACAAAAAGACCAATAAGAATTAGACTGCTTGTTGAAATGTGAAAGGTAAAATATTACTTCTAAAAAATAACATGGATTATTGTATAATCTCAGAAAAGCAAAGTTTTCTTAAATAGAACATTAAAAAAAGCAGTACATAAAAGAAAAAAATTGGCATGCTAGAGTGTTAGAAAAACTATTAATAAGAACTACTATATATCAAAAGATATACTTAAGCAAGTAAAAAGTCAAACCATGGATGGCTGGAGAGTATCTGTAATGTGTATAGACTCCTACCTAGTATTTACATGAAGAACTACAAATCAAGAAGAAAAATACAGAAAACACAGATTTTAAAATGGACTAAGTAATGAACACTGATTTCTAAAACAAAACAAAACAAACAAAAAACACCAGAAGGAATAGGAATATTCTCTTCTCAAAAGAAGATTATTTAAGTATATTTGCCAATAAATATCTTCAAAAATGTTCAACCTCAAACGTAAGGGAAACGGAAGATAAAGTCATAATAAAATGATGCTACATCACTATCAGAATGGCTAACATTAAAAAACTTAAACTGAAATGTTGAGGAAGAACAACTAGAATTCTCATAAGCCGCAGTCTGGAGTGTAAATTGTCGTAATCGCTTGGGAAATTGAAAGTATCCACTAATGTTAAATATGCGCATGGCCCAACGATTCCATGTACAGATGTATACGCAACAGAAATCCTGAAGTATGCACCAAAAATCATGCAGAAGAACCGCCTTGACAGAAACTGTAACGGCTGTAACAGCAGCCAAAAGCTAGGAAAAAAAACATATCGGCCATGGAAATGTAGAATGAATACCTAAGTTGTGAAATTCATATAATGAAATACTCAACAATGAAAACTAATAAATTACCACCACACCTAACAATGTGTATGAATTTCCCCAACATGTTAGGCAGAAATGTTAGATACAAAAGACTATGTAATAAATGACTTCATTTATAAAAATGCCTAAAAGAGAAGAGCCAATCTGTGGTGTTAGAAGCAAAGATAATGGTCAGGGAGGACAGGGTATAGTGTCTGGAAAGGTTTCATGGATGATGGCACTGTTCCATTTTTGCTCTGGGTGGCGCTTACTCAGCTGTGCTCATTTTGTGAAAATTCATGAGCTGTACACTTTGATTTGTATACTTTTCTGGATATATTTCATACTTTAAAAAAAAGGCTACTTACAAAATAAAAATGAAATCCACAAGTAATGCATTTTTTTTTTACACCTTTCTACCACTTTCCCAAATCATTAAACTGCTTGGAGATAAGCAGAACTGGTTGTTGTTGTGTTTTTTTTTTCCTTTTATTTGTTATTTAAAAAGCTGCTTTTAGTCTTAAACTAAATATATCTTCTTTGAAATCTGAAATGAAAGTTAAGATCATTTGTACAGTTGTTGGGGAATCACTTAATCCACTTAAAAATGAAATGAAGCCTTCTCATTTGGTTTCACTTTTCCATCTTGAATTAATACAGCTGGCTTATTATTCACTTGTTAGCTATTCACTATTGTCCCAGTTCCACTCCTGCAGCCCAGTTAGATATTTTGTTTTAGCTGAAGCTTTGACCCTGCCCTGTTCTATATAGACTAAGTTTACTGGGTATGTCTGCAGTCCTTGATTGCAGAGAGCTGACGTCATTTGCCCTGCATTTATTTGTATTTCTTTCTTAGGCACATGACAGACTGTCCAGTGGTGAGAAGAGTGGTTGGCTTTTAGGGAAATTTCAGATTTAGGCCAGCCCATCATCAAGGACTAAAAATATTCAATTCATGTCTGAAATACATTGTATCTTAGTAGAAGACTATGGTCTGTACCACTACTTTCTAGAACTGCAGTTCTATAACTCTTTGGTCTCAGAAGCTCCTTACACTCTTAAAAATTATAGAGGTCCCCCCAAGGAGCTTCGGTTTACATGGTTTCTATCTATCAGTACTTATAATACTAGAAACTGAGAAATGTCATATATATGTGTATTATTTTAAAAATAGGAATAATATACTCATGACATCTTAGCATATTCAACATATTTTGATGGAAAATGTTTTTTTCACAACAAAAAAATAGCATTGTTTTACAATTTTGCAAATCTCTTAATGTCTGCTCAACAGAAGACAGCTGGATCCTCGTGTCTGCTTCTGCATTCAATCTGCTGAGATGTAATATATCATGAAGCTTTTAGAAAACTTCAGGGTATCTACATGAGAGACTGAGAGTGAAAAAAACAAATAAAATCATATATTATTATGAAAATTTGTTTGGCCTCAAGGACCCTCAAAAGGATCTTGTGGATCCTGCAGGGATCCACAGATCACTTGATTTAGGAAATTTTTAAGATTTCTTTTCTGTCTACTGTATTTAGTCAATTTTTGTAGATGTTCCATGTGTTCTCTGGGGGAAAGAATAGCATTTGCAGAAAATTATACCCATAATGTAATTAATACAAGTGTAACATTAAATCTGATATGAAATGTATGAACCCCTTTATATAAACTAAGGTTTAGCAAGGTATGGCCTGTTTTTGTATCCACCTTGAGCTAATTATGCCTTTTACACTGTTAAAGGATTGTTAAAACACACACACACACACACACACACACACACACACACACAGAAGAATATGTACAAGAAACTATACATGGCATGGAAAACCTAAAATATTTGTTATTTGGCTTATACAGAAAAATGTGTTCTGACCCCTTAATAAACAAACTACTAATTGTATTACTCAGATAGAACCATATATATTTTTCTTCTGTTTCTGAAAAAACTAATCACATTCGTTAAAAGCCTCCCAGTATGAATACAAGTTTTATGGCAGTTTTAAAAGTTTTGAGTTTCATGTTTTGACAAGTAGTTTTTTCTACTTTTAATTTATCTTTGAATTTAATTTGTTCTGGTTTTAATACTGCCACTTAATTTTTTTTATATTCCTCAGTTGTTTTTAATGTGTCTCCTTATAAAAGGTTGGATTGTATTTTTTAATATAAAGCATTTTTTAAAAGATGTTATTTATTTATTTGACAAACAGAGATCACAAGCGGGCAGAGAGGCAGGCAGAGAGAGAGAGAGACAGGAGGAAACAGGCCCCCTGCCAAGCAGAGAGTCCGATGCGAGGCTCGATCCCAGGACCCTGGGATCATGACCTGAGCCGAAGGCAGAGGCTTTAACCCACTGAGCCACCCAGGCGCCTCTGTATTTTTTAATATAATCTGAGAATATATGACTTTTAATAAGTTAATTTGGTCCATTTGCATTTGTTATATAAATAATATTTGCTCTTTCTGCAGTCATCTTAGTATATCTCATACTCTGTTGTTTTGTCTTAAATTTACTTCTTAAATTTGGCCATCAGCAATGCATATTCTTTAATTTTCTTAATCCTCTACTAATTTATGAGGTGTATGGCCCAGTGTCATACAATCGTTAGTAATACCTATGCAAGCATTTAAAGCAACAATGTGAAGAATGAAAGTATCTCTTCAAGAAATTCAAGTAAATGAGAAACAAAAATAGCTATAGCTTCCATTTATTTTTTTCTGGGTTATTGTATGTATGTATGTATGTATGTATTATGTTCAATTAGCCAGCATATAGCACATCATCAGTTTTTGATGTTCAACAGTTCTTTAGTTGCATATAACACCCTATAGCTTCCATTTGTTATGTCATAAATCAGCCCACATAATCCTCACAGAAGTCCTCTGAGTAGGTAAGAACTCACGGGGCTTAAAGACATTGTCCCCAGTCACCCTCCCATGAGTGGCAGGTGTGAAGGTTAAATTGCTGTCTGGCTGCCTCTATAGTCACCTCATTAACCACAGTGGTATACTTTGGGCCCTAGCTAAGCTGGGGAGCCTGTCCCAGAGACTCTAGGGGCACGCTCTTCCCATGCTGCAATCTCTTCTCCCATCCCACCATTTTAGAAGGAGCTGTGGTGAATTGTGCCTATGAGATCCATCACTCCCACAGAAGCACTGTGGATTCCTTTGAGGTGTTGGATAGGTTCACTGAAGCCCCAAGACAACTTGGGAGGAAGCACTAAGCTTTCAGGTCTGATGGGGGCCAGTGAGGATTCCTCGGCTCCCAGCTCACAACTGTCCTTTGAAGTCCAAATTCAAGCTATACCTACCTGTGTAGCTCCGGACACCATATCAATCCATTTTAAGAGGGACTTATTGACCCTCTTAGAACCAAGCTTTTCGAATTTGCAGTATCTACCTAAGTCCAAAGTCTTTGTTTCTCAGTTTCGTATTTGTTTTATAATGTATGATTTTTCTGCCTTTCTCTTTTAGACCATAACCTCCTCAGCACTCAGATGTGTGTTAAAAAAAAATCCCACAGCATTCTAAATTTGCATGGAGCCACTTGCCTGACTATTCCTTACAACTTTTTAAATAATAAGAAATAAATGTTGTTAACATATAGTTTGAATTTTTTCATTAAATCAACCCAAAAGATGAAGGGACAAATTATGTCATTTATATTCTTTGTCAGCCCCTTGAATCATACCTAACTTTTTCAAACAGCCTACACTTGGCATTGATCTCTGTACATCCTTTAGTGGGATGGAGATGGAGGAAAAGGCACCTGAGAGGTGCTGACTCACATGCTAGCTCCCAGCAGCAGGCTAGTGTGACTTAGCAGGTTGGAGATGGAAACCCTTGGCCACCAGGCAGGAAGACAGCCTGGAATCCCAAGCGCCTACTTATTCCAGGAAGTCTGCATCCAGCCAGATGTCCAGGGAGGCCCACCTCTTCTGTGAACACAGCAACGGGGCCTTCTGGCTAGGAATCTCATCAAAGCTCTTGCTCTCTTTACCCTGATGGATGAGAGTAAAATCTGGGCTTTTCTATACAAAAAAGTATGAAAGCATAGATACCATATTGTGGCTACAAACCCGCCCCCATTTTTAAAGAGACAGCAAGGGCTGATATGAGCTCAAGGGTGGGGATGGCTTGAGTACTAATTCTGTCACTTACTAGCTGTGAGATTTCTGTGTCACAATTTCTCCATCTACAAAATGGAGAAGTAACAGTACCTCCTTATAGGAATGTTCTAAGGATTGAATGAACTAATACATGTAAATTACCTCACGCCAGCAGTGAAGCCAGCATTTAATATGAGGTAGCCATATCACTACCTTCTTTTCTATTATACTTCTACTGTTTCTTCACCCGCACCTTCCTTTCCTCCTCCTGCATACTTTTCTCCATTACTTAATTTTTAATGTTATCTTTATAAGCAATTTCATACCTTTTGAGAACAAGATGGTTATAGAAATATATTTTTATGATAAGTAAAGAGATGGAAGGAAGCAGGAAGGTAGAGAGAGAGGAAGGGAAGGACAGAGGGGAGAAGATGAAAGAATGTATATGGAATAATTCAGGGCAGACCTTTATTTAAGTTCACTCACTCTCTAGCTTCCTTATGTAAATTCTGTCTCCTGATCACTTCGGAAAAGAAAAGACTGTGGTCCTTCGACTCAGAGAGCTGTGCTTCCTGGATGTCTGCCCTGTCTCTGGCTATAGCTCTCTCTCTTTGCCTGTGTCTTGAGGCCACAGTTGGTTGGATACATAGTCACTCCCCCATCCCTAACTGACCAAGACTCCTTTCCTACTGTCAGAATCATTCTCAGCACAGCACTGGGCAATCCCCGCCCATCAGAGTTCGCTTGAAAGATGGGGCAAACATATCATTGCTGGCTTTCCATGTTGGTCAACACATCACTCTCCCATGGATCCTTCCACTCCTCTGGGCTTCCCTTATGGATTCAACATATTACACCTTTTGGGAAGGTGGCTCATGATTCTCCTTGTCCATTTGACTAAAGCAGAGTAGGGCTGTAGTGGGGCTGAAGTGTACTCACCACCTGGAAGGAGCTCCTCAGATAAAACTAATTAAATGTTTAGATAACTTAAGTATTTATACCTTGCTACTTTCCACAAAGGATTCGAAGACACTGGTTAATTCTTATAAATAAAGCTTTTGAAACTAGCATAATATTCTCCCAAAATGGGCATATATATATATATATAATTATTTATATATATGTAATTATAATTATAATATATCATGTATATAAATTTTTTCCCTTGGAAAAGGGAGTCTTGGAATAAAGAAGGTAACATGCACTAATAAAAAATAACCCGTGGAGCGTGGGTGGCTCAGTCTGTTGAGCATCCGACTGTGATTTTGGCTCAGGTCATGATCTCAGGATCCTGGAATGGAGCCCCCCACACCAGGCTCTGTGCTCAGCGGGGAGTCTGCTTAGGATTCTCTCCCTCTCCTTCTGAACCCCCCTACCCTCCCCCATGCATGCCTTGTCTCACTTTCACTCTTAATAAAATAAATAAATAAATACTTTTAAAAAATAACATAATCAAAAACCCTGAAATATTTCAGATTAAGCAATCCATGTTGTTTTGGGGGCACAATACCCAGAGCCTGGGACTAAGAGCTGCTCGGTTTTAGAAGTCAATCAACAAGCATCACCCTAGGGAGGATCTGATATGGGTATCTGACATTTAAGGCTGTGGAAACTGGCCAGAGGGCTCAGGCGGGAGCTGCTTTTCCCTTGCTGTGTTACTTTTAGCTAGTCATTTAATCTTTCTACTCAGAATCTTCTTTTCTGTAAAAGGAAGGAGATATTCGAAGAAGTCACAAAGGAACCTTCCTTTCTGGGTTTTGACCCTTATAAATCCCACATTACAATTTAATCATGTATCTGTTGAATTGATTGACATTTTTTAAAGAGATACTTGAAACTTTTTCTGAGTACCTCTTTCCTCCTTCTCTTCATTTCCAACTCTGTAACAGCTTTAACTCTAAGAATAGAACATGGCATTGAAATGAGCTGAATACTTCTGCATTTACATGGAAAGATCCTTACAGTGGCTTTATTTGCCTGTGTGGCTAGAGATTTAGTCCTTTAATTTCAATGTAATAATTCATCCATTGTATTCAACAAGGAGACAAGTGTATTTCTGATTTTTAAATTATAGTCACAAGAGACACCATTCCAACTGAGCTCTGCTTCCTACTGAGAGACCATGTTCATTTTCCTCTGAAGATTATACACGAACAGTGGTTACTGAAATAAGTGAACTCCTAGAGTCCCTAAAAATAGATACAGGTATGTTTCTTTCCACTTGCATTTAATCTACACAGTAGCAATTCATTTCACAGGCATTAACTCAGGATGGCATGTATCCTTTGAAGAGGTTCTTGGTTTGGCTGTCCATTCAAATTTGCCTCTGGAGAACATCCCAGAGATCCCTAAAGGCTGTAGAATTAACTCCAGCATAGTATCTCTCTTTCTCCTCCAGTAACTGCCATTTACTAACTTCCCAATTAATTCTTCCCACCCGCCCTCCACCCACCTACACCCTTGCATACGATCTGTCTTAGTCATTTGACACTATCTACTAGAATCAGCATAGTAGCACCTTGATTAGTATTCACAGTAATTGCTATTTCACAGATCTTTAGTAGAATGTACTTATTTTCTTCCAGCAAATTTTTAGGTTGCTTAAGGTCAAGACCACTTCAATGCAGGAGGAGGTCTTCAATAAACACCTTATCCTAAGATACTTAAATAATTCTTTGTTTTGTCAAGGTTTGATTTAATTCTTCAAATTGTCTTCTATGTAAAAGGACTGCAAAGAGGGAAAGATCACATTAAACACTGCAGGATGAGTTCGTAAAAATGTAGAAGTGCTTCTCTACTGGAAAGGTCTGATTCTTCATTAGTGAATGACAAGAGATTTGGGAGGAACTACTTTTTCTAAGGGATTCCAGTTCTATACTTTAATGCACAGTATCACAAAAATGCATAAATAGGGGCGCCTGGGTGGCTCAGTGGTTAAAGCCTCTGCCTTCGGCTCAGGTCATGATCCCGGGGTCCTGGGATCGAGTCCTGCATCGGGCTCTCTGCTCAGCAGGAAGCCTGCCTCTGCCTCTCTCTCTGCCTGCCTTTCTGCCTACTTGTGATCTCTGTCTGTCAAATAAATAATAAAAATAAAAATCTTTAAAAAATGCATAAATAAATGTGTGAATACAAATACATAATCACACATATAGCAGTAGCTCTGAACTACAAGAAATATGTGCACAGAATAGCTCTGTCTTGGTATATTAGGTAGCAAACATTTTAAAGACAGGAATTGTACCTTATTTGATTTTCTGTGTCCAGCTTCTATGATGGTGTCTAGAAATGGTGGTCAATGAATGCATGTTACTGAACAAGTAAATAATAATAAGTAAGCATTTCAATCACTTGCCATTATTTCACTTAGTGTAATACTCACTAAAGTGCTACCATATATATATATATATATATATATATATATATATTCTTATTTGATGGAAAAGATAACTTATATTTAAAATAATAATTTACTTGTCTGAGGTCTGTCCTTAGAGCTCATGATCATTAGGACCACTAAGTCTACTTGTTAAGGTGTTGTCATGAAAACTTCAAAATTTTCCAGAAGATCTTCTTATAGTCATTGGAAACTGATGGCTTTTGCCACTGTCAACTTAAAGGTCTGACTACTGAGGCAAAAGAATAGCTAAATAAATTCCTTATACAGCCATCAAAGGATAGAAAAGAATACAATTTTATAACTTTTGTCTTAGAAAGAGTCCTTTTAGTCATTAACAGAGTATTTTATTAGTTAACTGCTATAGGCTCAATTGGATCATTGGCCTTGTCAGATTTTGGATTTTACCTGGTCTTCATTGGCCCTCATTTTGAGCCTGAGTCTCCACTTTATACAATTTCAACTGATCAGGCAGTACTTTGTTGTCTTTTAGGAAGATCACACAAAAGGTGCTAACAAGCACAATATTTCACAGAGTGGACCTGATAGCTGGCTTCTTGCCTTCTGTATTAGCCACCTCGTATTTCCTGTGTTGATGGCCAAAACCCAAAATGGTCAGCCTTTACAAACTTATACTTACTGTTCACTCATCTCACAGTTTATAAAAAGGATTATTCCTGAATAACTCAATCTAAAAACCTGAGCAAAACTTGAGGGAAAAGATGATCCCTGGGGCAGTAAGCTGCCTGATTGAGTTTCACATTGCATAGAGAAAATAAACCAAATATCCTTTGAAACCTTACTCTAAACATCACTTCTTTCCTTTACAGAAATAAAAATCTGCCCATAATATGTTCTTGCTGGGCCTTCTATAGATTTGCACCATTCAAAAGTGGATACAGTGTCTCATCTGCAGAGATTCCGAAGTTACTCTTTAAATTTCTGGTGCAAAATTCACTTAAGTGAATGAAATGCATGTTGGTCTCTGAATTTCCTTTTTATTAAATATTGTTTCTGATTATAAATAATAGTATTCTCATTCTAGAAAATATGGAAAGTGCAAAAGAAAGAATAAAGATATAGGAAAAGAAATGGTATAATTCCTTCGCTTGGCTGGATTATTTAAAATTAAATCTCACCTTGCTTCAATGGGAAAAGAGGAATTCTGTAAATAAAGGTATAGATACTTGTTTTGTCTGGAGAGGTGGAGGAACCAAGTAGGTAAATGGAATTCAAAGATTTTTTATTTGTTTATTTGTCCGAGAAAGAGAGAGAGAGCACAAGAAGGGGGAGCAGCAGGCAGAGCAGGAAGAGGAGGCAGAGGGAGAAGCAGGGTCCCTGCTGAGGAAGAAGCCTGATGTGGGACTCAGTCCCAGGATGTTCATGACCTGAGAAGAAGGCAGCTGCTTAACTGATTGAGCCACCCAGGCATCCCAGTAAATGGAATTCAAAGAAGTATAGAGTACACATGAAATCAAGAGTCAGAGGGTAAGACAAATAGTACTTATGTGGAGTTTCACAGAGTCCAGGCCCCCACTTTTGGCCACCAGAATCAACAGTGACGGGGAACTGGTCAGAATCAACAATGTGTAGCTGTGATAGCGCTTTGAATTCCATAAGTCATTTATCTTATTTCACCCTCCTAACAACATCGTGAAATGGAATTTATTATCCTTTTTCTAGAGATAAAAACACTGAGTCGCAGAGAGGTTAAATGGTTTTACCAAAGCCACAAACTGATAAATGATAAAATCAGGGTTACAGACTAAATCTTCTGACCCCCAAACTCGTGCTTGTTCTGTCAGATTTGGCTGCTTCCATGGAAGGATGATGATCATGATCATAATCATGATAAAGCTAATATTTATTGAGCTCTTATTATGTGCTTGGCACTGTTCTAAATGCTTTGCATACATTAATTCATTTAATAACATGATGTAATAATCCCCAAAAGTTCACAGTATTAAATTCTTTCTGCGTTTGCAAATATGTAATTCCCTTTGGCATTGTGCAAAGTTATCACCTTCACGGTTCTGGAATCCAGAGAATTTATGCTAGATTGTGTGAAATGCTAGACACAAGCATGGAAGAAGCAGATGGCCACCCTCAGGCCTAGAAAGGAGAAAATGGACCCTGACTAGGGAGAGAAATCAGTATTATTTCATATAATAAAAAAGGTTGATACTGTTTCCCTGACTCAAACATTCCAAACAAAGTAAACCTAAGATTTTTGTCATCTTTTTCTAATTGGTACCATCAGGATGTATAGTTGTATTTTAATTTGGTCAGTGATAGAGTCAGTTTGCAGAGAATTCATGATACTTCATTTAAATTCTGGTTCAGTTTTTCTATGCAAAACATTTATTAGGAAAGAGTATGGGAGTTTTGTTTCAGCAAAAGACAGCAAAATTTAGTTTTAGTCATGGGTAACATACATACGTTACAGATAACCAAAACCTACTCTATAAAATAACTGTTGCAATTTCTTCAAATTTTTTCCCCTTGTTTTGGTTCCTGACCCAGAGGTTCTTACCCAACTCTTAAAAGCAGGTTCACCACCCCTTGTGCCCTGTTTCACATCCTTTCAGGCAACCTTTCCTTAAAACCATGCTATGGAAGCCAGCTGACAGGACTGAGTCTCATGGCACTGCACACTTCTTGCTTTTTGCCCTGGAAATTTTTGATCAAAGCACACCTGCTTGTGGGAAATTGTCCGGCACCCACTCATCAGCAGCCTAGGGATGTAAGGGAGTCAGTGCTCTGGATCACTGGGTCAAAGGTGTGCATAATGCTATCCTCTTCTACCGTGCAGGTGGGTGATTCTCAGGCCAAAGCTACAAAGTTTCTCTGAGGTTCTAATGGAAGGTTGCCCTCATGGGAAGAGACAGGAGAGCACTCTTCTACATTGGTTTGAACCCCTTCCTTAGTTCACGGTCCACAGTCCCCATCCTTTCACCCTAGAATCACTTCCTAAAATAAACGACCTACAATAAATCCTTCGCTCCAGCTCCGTTTTTGGGGGTCTTTCTGGGGGGAAACTCAGTCAAGAACAGCCAGTTTTGCAGGTAAAAAAAAAAAATGGGGTTTGGATTGGGATCTCTTCCAGTGAGATGGTGATAAAGACTATGTTACTGACATAGACCTCCTGGGGATACTCCTGGCCTGCAGTAAACAATACAATTCCTAAGATTCTCAGGGTGGTAGAAGGGGAGAGAGTATAGTTAATAGTTGAAGACTTGGCCTCGGGCACTTGAATGGTACTAGACCAGAGATCATCATAAGATTGTGGCATTGGCTGGTTTTATTTTATAAAGAAAATTTTATAAAGAAATGCCTTATAAAGAAAATGACCCCAAATCATCAACGCAAAATACACTGTCAAATCAGAAGGCCTCCATGCTAATATTTTAAGATATCTTCATTTTTGTATCTACAAGTCAGAGTCTGTTGAAAAGGCTGATTTAATTATAAGAATAGTAGAACAAATGGGAGACTGAATGTATTTTCCTCAATCAGTCATTTATGGAGAATCAGGATTTAGGAGCCCTGAGAGGGACAGAGTGGGACCCTAAGACCTAAGATGAGGACACTTGCATGGATGAGCCTGACCAAACTGAACTTTCAGATTCTAGGCCAACAGAAGTAGCTTTTTCTTCCTAGGAAAGAGCAACCTTCTCTTGCCCAAAGACCCTGAACAGACTCACCTGGGCCAGTTGCTCATCCTCCTCAAGATCTCTTGATTCTTCTTGTTGGTTCTCACAGGTGGTAGCACAGGCCTGGATGAGAAATAGTTTCTTCTCTGGGAGAAATTTGCAGACATCCAGAGAATTGCGAGGTTCAACTAATATTTAACAGTAGGCACCAGTGAAACATATATGGGAAAGGGTCTTCCAGATATTAGAACAGGAAAGGGTCAACTATAATATTTTATGAGGAAGACATCATGACATGAGCAAGCTCTCCTGTAACATGGGGTTTAATGTCCTAGGAAGGACACCTGGAGTAGTTTCTAGTACAGAGATGAAATGTCTCTTCGTGTTTGGACATATTCATGGCCTAGAGAAAATGAGGTAGAAAATGGTGGAATTGTCTTATAGATTATTGAAGACACAGGGATAGGAAAATATTAGAATACAGTTATTATGTGAGAAAGAGAAGCCACTCTTGGGTGCTTTCGTAAGCTCAGCAGTGGCTTTTTGTAGGCCAGAATTAATGGTAGGTGATGCTGTGTACTTAGTTTCAACAGTGGGGTCAGGATTCTGGAAAGGCAGAGGCCACCTGGGGGCACATAACCAAAAGAGGTAAGATGGGCATAACCATCACCGTGGGCACCAAGAAATTCAGTTCCATAATGGTAGTAATTCTTGAACCATGGTTTTCTGAGCAATAAGACAGATGAGGAGCTGACTGGTATTATGGGGAACAATATGGGGTTTAAAGGGGAGAAGGCTGAATGTGCACTGCAATGAAAATGCAGAATCTGCTGCCCAGTTTTTGGATCTAAGGCAGTTCACAGATCCAGAACCCTGGGTTAAAGGAAAGTTTGGTTCCCCAAGAAAGGTCCCTGCCATCACATGGAAAGGAAACACAATAAATATAGCCACAATCTTTCCCAAAGAGACCTGTGTTCCTAGAATAAATAACCTGGACTCAAGGCATAGAAGTAGGATTGGTCTCTCACGGTGGCTCCTGTGTCCCACCTGTGGCATGTGTGTTTCCATCTCTGCTGCTTTAGGCTCCATGGAGTCAGGGAGGAATGCGCCCACTTGCAGACATAGTAAGGGGTCTACTCACCTACGGCAATGATGGCTGCCTGGTTATTTTGGATTCATCAAGCCAACAAAGCAGCAGACCAAGAAAGGAACTGCCATACAGGAGGGGTAAGTGACCCTTATTCCCACAAAGAGCAAGAGCTGCTATGACACTGTGAAGGCATAAAGTGCCACATCTATAACTCAAAGGATTTGTCACAATGCCTTTCACCACTTCCAGGCCTATCAATGATTGTAACTGGGCAATCATAGCAACCTGGGGTAGGCTTGGCACCTGGCAAAGGATTGACACTTTTAGGGTTGAAGATCTGTGTCTCTCCACCTGAAAGGCAACCTAGATCAGCTGCTGTTAGGCAAGAATGAGGGAAACCTAGAATGACCAGTAGTGTGGGGAGATAGTGATTATTAATGCAAGTTTCATGATTAGTTGTAGCCGATTAGACATAGCTTGCTGTGACCTAAGTTTTTTTGGCAGAATGTGGCTGGCTGCCACCTAGGAGCCTTCATCATGGTGTAGGCTTTAATGAAGAGCACAAGTGGGTTAGGGCAGTGCAAACTATGGCCAATGTTGGCCCCTCAGGTACTCCAGGTCCTCCTGTCTTCAAGGAGTGCAAACTATGGCCAGTGTTGGCCCCTCAGGTACTCCAGGTCCTCCTATCTTCACTCTCACCACTGCCCTGGAAACCAAATTCACACAGACACAACACGCCAGCAGCCCATCTCAGATGGACCTCATACTTCCAGCTTTCTGCCTGGAGCTGCTCTCATGCTGTGAGGTGGGAACTCTGGAGGAATCTCTCTGGCACTCACACCTACACGGCCTGGGACTGAAAGAGAGCTAATGATGCACAGGACCCTGGTAAGTGGGAAAGAGCAAGAAAAGAATCAGTGCTCTGCCCTCCCCTCTCCTGCAGAGAGAATTCTGAGCCACATTTCAACAGCTGCCTCGGAAAATCCTGGCGGGGTCAAGCGCTTGTTGACCTCAGTGGTAGCCAATCTGAGCACGGTCTCTTGTACTGATGTTCTTTCCTCCTTATTTTACTCCTTCCTATGCCTCACTCCCGATTCCTGGGATCACCTCCTTAAAAACCACTACCTGCACACAAGCCCTGTCTTGTCTCAGCAAAGGAAAACCCAGGCTAAGGCACCACTTAACATATTGCTATGTCCCAGGTCAAGTGTTATCAACCCAAAGGTAAATGAAATATGCTTATGTCAAATAGGATTTTCTTGATAGTGGGCACCCTCCCACACACCATCCTTGAGTCACACTCCCAAAGTATTGTTGCTGATTTTTCATTTTACATTATAAACGGGAATTTTTAAGATGGGTTACAATGGGTGCAAGAACCAGAGGTTAAAGTGGTCCCCTTTGATCATAGGTGGAGCCTTATATTTTGAGTCATTGACCGGCCTGAGATAATCAGGTGTCCGAGGTTGCCTTTCATCTGCTAAACATCCCTAGCCCTCCCTCCTTTGTGAAATACACAACCAGGGTTTGCTGACTAAACCTGACATGGCTTGCGTTCTGCTATGTAAGGATCATATAATTTCACGGTTGAGCTTGCAATCACCGTGAAAAACAGTAACATAGGGACTATATAGCTTTTGTTTTATATTCTACCCTGCAAATGATTGCTTGAAAATTTTTCTATACAATAAAGTATGGCAAATAAGAACAGGTGTGCTAAGGTGAGAGAGAAGCAAAAAGTGTTGGAGCAATTAATCTTCTTCTTCTTCTTCTTATTTTTAGGGCTTTGAGTAAACTGGCCCTATTTAGTATCACAATGAAATAGCTCATGAAGCGCACATTTCGTGCTTTTTTTTCTTAAGCCATTTCTCCTAATGGTTGCTAAAAATTAGAAAAATTTTTCTTCTCCAATTTTGCCTTCTTAGAACCAACTTTCTGACATAACATTAGACAAGCAAAACAGATATTTTGTTTGCAACTTCCCTCCCCATTCAGAATTCTCATGACTGTCACCGTATGCCATCTCCTAGAATGTCTCTGAGGTGCTGATGTGGCTCACAGTGGCATCACATAAGAGAATCAATAGCTAGTTATTTGTCTCTAGGTCACTTGAGGTAAGCTTGAGACAGGATGGTAATTAATGATTCAGCAGAGGTCAGGAAGGAGAATTACCTATGAAATTGAGCTTTTCCATCATAAAAAAAAGCATATATTATAACCAAAATTTATGAACTAAAATATTGTTGGCTATTGTAGTAGTTTCCTAGGACTAGCATAACAAAATACCACAAACTGAGGGGCTTAAAACAACAGACATTTATTGTCTCACAGGTCTGGAGTCCAGACATCTGAAATCAAGGTGTTGGCAGGGTCGTGTTCTCTCTGAATGGGCCTTCCTTGACTCTTACAGTTTCTGATAACTTCAGGTGGTCCCAAGTTGTGCTAGTAGTACTGCTTAGTAGTGCTCCTTAGCTACAGTAGCATCCCTGCCGTCATTTAGACATCTTCTCCCTGTGTGTCCACATCATCTTCCCTCTGTGCATGTCTGTGTGTGCCTGTCCCTTCTCATAAAGACACCAGTCACACTGGATTAGCACCCACCCTAAGGACCTCATCTTAACTAATGACAACTGCAATGATCCCATTTCTAAATAAAGTCACATTTTGAGGCACTGAGGGATAGGACTTCAACATATCTTCTCAGGGGACACAATTTAATTCATAAAAGCTACAGTCGTGGCAACCATCTTACAAACAAACCTTGCAATTTGAAGTTCTCACAATGAATTTCTTTCAACCTGTGAGGACTCCACCATTCATATGAGGCGCTCTATGGAAGGACAGTTTGAAGGGTCATGGGAATGCCAGATATTAGGGTACCATGATTGTCCTTGGTCATGAGTTCACGTACTGCCTGGCATCTCTACGCAACAGAACAGACAGCCTGCATCGTATTGCCAGAAAACAAATATTACTATAAATTTATTTTGAGTTCTTCCTTTCTTGTCTTTTGTGTGGCTTTTACGTCAACTGCACTTTACTGACAGTAGATCTAATGATGGGAAGAAATCACTAACAATATGATGATGGCACTCCAAAGAAGAAAAAAATCCAAGCCAGTAGCTGCATTAGGCCAGAAGAATTTCAGAATGAACTGACTGAACGTCAGTACCCCATGGACAAGGACAGACTTATCAGAATGTAAGTGAATTTAGATTTTTTTTTTAAAAAGTATTTCAACAAAAAACTTAAAACAGATTATCGCTATAAGTTGTAAGAATGTCTGTGGTTATAATACTGTTATGCTTTTTTCTCCTTCCATTGGACCTCATTCACAATGAGTTTCTTGTAGTTAAGGATTAGCAGATGCTCCCTCTGGGATATTGGGATTTCTTATGTAGATCACAGAGATCTTTGCTAGAATGTACTAGGTACACAGTCATAGCAGGAGGAAAGAAGTCTGTGGCAGGCCCAAACTCAGCTTTAACCCTAAATAAGTGACAAGGATCAACAATAGACAATTTGTTGACCTATTTCTGAACAAACCAAACCCATGTTTAAAATGTAGTGAAAAATTAGAAACATCAACATGGAAAATTTCATGAAAAGGACATTTTAAATATAAATATATATGAATATATATACACTCATACGCAAATATGTATAGATATATGCAAATATGTATAGATGTGCACACACGAATATATTATACACACACACACACACACACATACACTAATGTATGGGGTTGTGAGGTGCCAGTTCTCAGAAAACATGCAAACGGGTCAGGACCTGTACTTTTCTTTCATGGTGTTGTCAAAGCTTGTTCGCCTGTTTCTAGAGTTGAATGGATCTTGATGTAATTTTTGAGAAATGTCCTGGGGTGGGGCGAGCAGCGCTAGGGGTGTGGATCCTTGAGAATTATTTACTAAAGCACAACTGAGACTGCTGCAATGTACCAGGACACAGTAGACAGAAACTTTTCTGAGATATTGTCATCTATACTCATCCTCTGATTTGACTTCCTGAGGAAGCAGCATGAGCAGGCTGACTATCCTTCCTGGGGCAGTTTGCTCTGGGCAGCCCCAACTTTTGCTGGCTATCCTGGCTTAATTACCAAGAACAACATATTTCACTTCAAAAAGTGTTCTGGTCTGGACAGTAAATTACTGGTTTTCCAACAGAAACGGACTCTGAGACAAACTAAAATTCTATCTTAGCAACACATCAGAGAGGTCAGTGGAACTCAGTTCCCTTATCTGTAAAACAGAAATACTTATAATCATAATACTTATATCCTGGGGTGGTGGTAAGGATTAGATGCGTTGATTAATTAAGAAAGTACTTAGCGGGGGCTCCTGGGTGGCTCAGTGGGTTATAAAGCCTCTGCCTCTGGCTCAGGTCATGGTCCCAGGGTCCTGGGATTGAGCCCCGTATCGGGCTGTCTGCTCAGCGGGGAGCCTGCTTCCCCCCTCTCTCTCTGCCTGCCTCTCTGCCTACTTGTGATCTCTGTCTGTCAAATAAATAAATAAAATCTTAAAAAAAAAAAAGAAAGAAAATACTTAGCACAGTTCATAGTTATTGCCCAATAAGCACTAGTCTTTATTTTTCTTATCATTGTCCGGTATCATTTATCACTTTCCAACCTAAAACATCCCCTCCTCACTCCCTCCATATGCAGTCACAACTCTAGTCCCTCTCTGAGGGTGTCTCCAAAGAATTTATAACCTGGATCTCATTCCTTTGTCAGAAGTGCAGCCACTTGCCTTCTTTACCAGTTCTAGTTCCAAGTGTGTCACTTTTCAAACAAACCCCATCATTGCCCACTAATTCTCAACTGAATTTTTGAAAAGCGTTTATCATTCGACTTCTCAGGAAGTCATATCCGTCACTCTGGGGTTGCCAAGAAGGAGGGTGCTGGAATGATTCCTAATCTGTCTTCTGTTCTTTTCTGAGTGGGCGTTCATACTTGTACAGCCTGCGTTTTGGCCAGGAAGGCTTAGCTCTGGTGGGCAGGTTAGGTGGGAAAGTGGTGAAAGTGTAGCCTGCAGTGGATGCCAGGGTGGTGGGGGCACGGCGGCCTGCAGTATCAGAGTTCCCACTGAGAGAGATGGCAGTGACGCTTTAATTGTCCTCGACACTGAGCTCAGTTCATGGAGAACAGAAAATTATTATTTAAACAGATGGCAAACCTGCCCATCCATAACCAGGCATTTAATGAGATAAAACAGAGCAGCCAGGGCTGTAGGTGTGTGAGTCCAGACCATTTTGGAAGACATCAATTTAATTGCTCTTCTATTTTTGTGAAAGCTGTTCCCAAATGCCTATCTTGCCCTCTATTCTACCTTCCTTCTTCCTCTTTATTTTTATCTTTCTTGCCTTTCTGGTGTTTGGATCACAATCAGATGGACGCTTTCCTTCCCTGACTCCCAATGCCATGCTTTTGAATTGCAAATCTAATTGGGGCAACCTGGTAAAGCTAGAAGCATATGGAATCATGCTTAGAGAGACATGGGTGTGAATCTCAGCTCCTCTATTAAGTGAATGTTTCCTCTCCCATAAAATGGTCATTAGTGATCTCTATCTCATTGTACTTTTGTGAAGTCTGAAAATGTAATATAGGAATAAAATGTCAAATGTGGTTCCTAACCCTTAGTGGGTGCTCAATTAAAAAAAAAAAGTGTGACTATCATTATTATGACCAAATTTTTCTTGCATGATATTGAATTTAGGTTTTCTGGAGTCATTCTTCTTGATTAATTTTAGGTCTTCAGCCTAAGACCCAGGATCATGCTCAAGGAAATATAATTCCATGGTAGAGTCATAATCACTTAATTATTTGTACTCATCGCCCCACCTGAATTTCTCCTGCTCCCATGCGAAAGCATTGCCCTTTGTAGGGGTAGAAGGCCCACTAGTTGATACCGATTGGTGAATAAGTTCTGTATACTCAATTCAGTGAGGTTCAACTCTATGAATGTCTACACGTGTGAAAATTGAATGCCCCAGGTGCAGTGAGTTAGGCAGACGTCACGGCCCCGTCTTGTAGGTGCTACCTTCAAGGAGTTAGACCCGGAAGATGTACGAAAGTGATCCTCTCATGGATAAATCATCCTGCTTCTATTCTGTCTTTGAATGTTTTATAAGCCCAATGGTACCCTGATGTTTCTGAAGTTTCCTAGCATTATTTCTGAAATATTCATCATTTCTTAAGTATTTGAGTACTATTTCTGAAGTACTCCAGTATCAGTCTTTTGAGAGGTTCTTTTATCATGGAACTTTAGTGCAGTTAGGAACAGAATAACTAGGTACAACCTACTTCCCAACACATAAAAGTAAAATTGTAAAATGAATCAGAAGATGATAACACATGACAAGTTAGCAGGGTGCCCATCTGGGAAAAGTGAGGCTAAAAATGGAGCATAAGTCAAGATCAGCAATCAGCAGGGTAACAGGGGTCACCAAAGCATAGCCTGAGCCAAAATGAGGGAAAGAGGGAGGGAGGGGACTTTGGGTTCACAAGCTGTTTGACCATGAGTAGTTCCATGCCTGCAGCTTCAATGGTGTTATACCCCCCAGGAAGGAAAATTGGGAGAGACTCCTCCCTGGGCAGGTGAGAAAGGAAGAGAAAGGAAGAATACAACACGGGCACCAGATCAGCACCATCGGGTTCGGACACCCAGCTGCTGTAGGGGCTCCAGTGCCTTGCTGGTCTTCATTAGGTGCCACTCAGAGGTGACATCCAGCACACAGCAAGCTTCATTCCTGGCAAATGTAGCCTCTCGCTCCACCTACTTAGCACCCTACCTTTCACTAGCAAAGCAGAACCCTATTGTAAGGTTCTGATTTGTTAAAAATAAATAAATAAATAAAAATAAAAACAAGCCCCAAAGGCAGTCTGTTATGGTAGGCCCCACTTCACCAAACCAAGCCTTAACTTAATTACAGTTTTGGCTCTCCCAGAAATGGAGTCTTAAACCAGTCAATCAGGAATGACCTCGTCAGCACTAGTGAGATGCTCTGCCTCATAGACCCTCGCCATCACCTAGGAGAAGGTGACCTTGTAATAACCAACCTGCTTTTTCGTCTAGTAGAATTTCCTTGCTCCAGCTCCCTTCTGCCTATAAGTCTTTCTTTTTGTATACCTCCTCAGCAATCTTTGCTATTTGCAAGATTAGATGCTGCCTGATTCATGAATCATTGAATAAAGCCAGTAAGATATTTAACATTAACTCATTTTTGTAATGAACTTTTGTTGTTTTAAACAGATTTAAGAGATGACTTCATTTAGCAATAGTAAGTGCTATGAAAAAATATTGACTAAAAAGCCTTATGATTTTCTTAAGATTTTAGGAGTTCAAAGAATTATAGCTTTTAACATCTAGATTTTTTCAGTTTTCTCTTTCATTACAGGAAAGGGATTTGTGTGTATGTCCTATGTCCTCGCTTCCCAAATCCTGATCTATACCAGACCACAATATTTTCCTCATCCTAATTAGCTAAAGCATTATCCTAAGAGTTTCAGGCTAAGCTGAGTTCTCTGTGAAATGGGACAGGATTTTTTGTTTGTCTGTTTGTTTGTTTGTTGTTTTTTTGTTTTTTGTTTTTTCCTAAGACCGAAAGGAACATGCAAGGCACCAGACCCAAATGTGAATGCTTTTCAGACAGGAACATAAATGCAGAGCTTAAGGCAACAGGGGATAGTAGAGCTAGTGGCCGAACACAGAAACACAGGCCCCACTAACGAGAGTCAAGTGCAATTCATTCTTTTAAACACGGAAAGTAAAACTCTTCTGCAGGTTGAATTTGGTCAAAGGCTTTCATTTGCAAATAGTCCTTAAGTTATTCAATATATTGCTTACAATCTAAAATTTTATCTCAAGGCATTTTCAGCTTTGTTTGTAAAACAACCTGCTAGTTCCTTTTCAAAATTTTGTTCCAATAGATCCAACTTAACCTCCAGGAATTGAGAGTTATTTCTGCCTATCTCTGTATGATCCCTTTAGTTTACACTACTTTTTTCATACTGAAATGATGGGTGTAGCCCATTGGGTGCAAGTGAAATAGGCTCAGAGACAACTTGTTTGATGACATATGTTCAAGCATTTAAAATTTACTTGAGAGTCTAGGTACCCATCTCAACACTAAGCAAACTCATTTGTTAAATTGTTACTTTTCTATTAAGTCTTAATTCACCAAACACTTCCTGTGTGGAGGACACTGAGTGTATGGCTCTTAAGTGACTTTTAGACTATGAAATACAATGTGACACAGTCTATAGTGGAAGAGTGGATAATTTGATATGATTAAAGAAGAGGTGCTTTATCTAGGGGCATTGAAATAGTCTGAACTGAACAAAGGAAAACTCAGTATTACTCTTGAAGGAGGAGGAGTTTGCCAGGCTGGTACATGAGAGAAAAACATTCCAGACATCTATAGAAAATATATCAAAACAATGGGTATAAAATTTGGTTCAGGGGCGCCTCGTGGCTCAATGGGTTAAAGCCTCTGCCTTCAGCTCAGGTCATGATCCCAGAGTCCTGGGATCGAGCCCCCCATCAGGCTTTTCTGCTCAGTGGGGAGCCTGCTTCCTCCTCTCTCTCTCTCTGCCTGTCTCTCTGCCTACTTCTGATCTGTCTGTCAAATAAATAAATAAAATCTTTAAAAAAATAAATAAAATAAAATTTGGTTCAACTTTAGGTCTTCATGTATAACCCTTGTTTGTAATGAAAACTGGTGTGGTTTCCAAGACTGAGCAGATAGTATAGTTTCAGAAGTTAGGGCACTACTTTTGGAATGATAAAATAATGTTCTATCCCAGTACCTAAATGATGCTTAGCACATGGTAAGTATTCAATCAGTATTTGTTAAATAACTCCTAAATGGATTGTTCAAGGTTTAGTTAACAGGACTGGAGGCCTTGGTCTTGCGTTTGATAGATAAAGCCCTTGAGAATATTTGGCTTATCCTGATACTAAATGCACAGTGTTTGGTGTTCAGATACATGGGGGGCAGGGTGCCTAGGTGGCTCAGGCGGTTAAGCGTCTGCCTTTGGCTCAGGTCATGATCTCAGGGTCCTGGGACTAAGCCCCTCATTGGGCTCTCTGCTCAGCCGGGAGCCCATTTCCCCCCTTCTCTGCCTGCCTCTCTGCCTACTTGTGATTTCTCTCTCTGTCAAATAAATAAATAAAACCTTAAAAAAACAACAAAAAAACAACCCAATAAGAGATACATGGTATAAACCGAGTTACACGGTACAGCTCAAAAGCACATAACTCTCGGTCCCTGGCTGTTAACGACAGTTTAAATTTCAAACATTCAGTCTTGACCTCTTCATAATATTAATGTTAGCTATCACTGCTTGAGCTTCTATTCTCTGTGAGGCCTGAGTCAGGGGCTCTGTGACTGCCTTGCACTTCAAATGTGCTTCTGTCATGCTAAGATGCAGTCACTCATATACAAAGAGGGAAGAGGCTTGGCGCAAGTCAAACACAAAGTGTCAAAGTCCTATGGACATTTGCTCTTCACTGATTCTGTGCTGTGGTTTTGAGTCCAGAAACTGTGGTTACCCTGTACTTCATTGACTAAGACTTGCTCTATCACACGTAATCACAGCCATCTAGAAGGTATAAAATGGAACAGCAGTTAAGAAACAGAAGCACAAGATGCCACCACAGTCCTCCCATGCTGTTTCCACAGGCCTTCTGTCCATTTGCTCCACACAAAACGTGTTCCGCTTTCACACGTGTTCTGTCTCCCTGGAGTGCTCTTCTTTATATCATCACTGCCTTTCCATGATACTCCAGTCTAAATCAGGGCGCCCTTATATTTTTCCTTGGCACTCTGTTATTTTTCCTTATAGCGTTTTCTAATTCTGTTTTGTATTTAGTACTGTGTTCATTTCATGGATGTCCATTTCTCCCACAAAGACAGGAGCCACATTTGTTCAGGTCTTAGTCAGCCTGGGATGCTATAACAAAATGCCATTGACTGGGTGGCTCAACCAAAAGAAATTTCTTTTTTTCCACAGTTTTGGAGGCTAGGAAGTCTGAGATCAGTGTGCCAGCATGGGGGGGTTCTGGTGATACTTTTGTCCTGGCTTCTGTATCCTCATGTGGCAGAGAGAGAGAGAGCACTTGTCAAAGGACAGGAAAGAAGAGAGGTGGGAAGACAGAGAGAGAGAGAAAGTGGGCTCCCTGAGGATCCCACCCTAATGACCTTGTCCAATTATCTCCTAGTAGCCCCAACTCCAAATACCATCACACTGGGAATTAGGGCTTCAATATGTGAATTCTGACAGGACACAATTTAGTCTATAGCAGTTCAACAGAAGAGTGCTTAGGAGGACACCTGAGTAGCCCATGAATTTTACTATTGGGCAACGAGAGTTTTAGAAGCAAATACAAGAGCATTTAACTCCTACATTAAATCACCAAAATTACACAATTCACAATCCATACCTCAGTTGAGCTTCTGGCTCTTGATTTTGGCTCAGGTCTTCATCTCAGGGTGGTGGTCTCAGGTCATGAGATGGAGACCTGTGTCGGCTCTGTGGAGCCTGTTTCTTTCCCTCTCCCTTTCTCTCTCTCCCTCACCCTGCTCACGCGTACATGCATGCATGTGCACACGTTCTCTCTCTCTCAAATAAATCAATCTTTGAAAAAAAAAAAAGTGCTTGACATATCACAATAAATGGATGGATGCATGGATGGATGGATGGATGGATGCAAAATGTCCAGAGATCCCTATGTCCCTTTGGAAGTTGCTAGATTATAACTGGAACCATGAATAAATGGAGTGCTCCAGCATCAAAGTAAGCATGGCCTCTCTATGCCAAGAGATAAGGGGCTCAGGAGCTGCTGAGAAATCAAGGCTGTAAGTGAAGGAGACAGGAGAGTGATGGCTACAGACCTTGAAATGACACACAAGCCAAGCTCTGACTTTTCATTCTCCTTTTCTTTCAAGAAGGGCCAGGATCATGGTTTGTGGGGCTCAGTGAAAAATGAAGATAAAGGACTCCTTCAAGGGGTGCCTGTGTGGCTCAGTGGGTTAGGCCTCTGCCTTCGACTCAGGTCATGATCTCTGGGTCCTGGCATGGAGCCCCGCATCCGGCTCTCTGCTCAGCGGGGAGCCTGCTTTCCCCTCTCCCTTTCTGCCTGCCTCTCTGCCTACTTGTGATCTGTCTGTCAAATAAATAAATAAAATCTTAAAAAAACAAAACAAAACAGGAAGAAGTGACATTAAAACTACTTTTTTTCCAGTCTCTCTCAACTTGTATTGTTTTTGTTATTTAATGTTGTTCTAAAGTAAGGAAAAATTGAGAATTATAATTACTAGCATGAATTTTACTATTGAGCAATGAGAGTTTTAGAAGCAAATATAAGAGCCTTTAACTCCTACACTAAATCGCTAAAATTATACAATTCTTAATCCATACCTCATGCCTGCATTTGTATTTCATTCTTACCAGAAGAGTGGAAATGCTGCACAAGACGAACTCAGTTATTTTTATTTTATTTCTTGATATGTACACATTTTACCAACACTCTCTGCCTCTGGCCTGTGGATGAGGAAGGAAGGACAGGCAGGAAGATCTATAGGGAATGCTATTTTTCCCTTTCCTTCCGGCATCATCATTTTCAGTGTGAGAGGTTGGCTACTACAGAAAAGTATCAGGAGTAAGAAAGGGTATGGTAGGATTCTTGGTTGGTTGTGTCTTAGAACACCATTGCACTCTTTCTGGTTTCAACAGATGGCGTAGCCTCTGGGGCTGTCAGTGCCTCCACTTAGTTGTAAATATAACACTTACCTTGTCCTCAGGATGTGTCTCATCAAACTCCTGCACATTGTGGGCTCACTGGAATTCTGTGCTCTGGGGCATCCAGATGCTACAAGAGAAGGGATAGGAAAGGAACTCACCATCGTGCTCTGCTGTCCCACTAGACTTTCAAAGCTCACCATGGTCAACAAATGGCTAGAGGGAGAAGAGCCTGGAGAAGATGGCAGAGGAGATGGAGGGATGGGAGAGGAACCAGATTAAGTCATTTGTCCAAAATTCTATACATTCTTTCTTCTTTGCCTCCATTTTCTACCCCTTATAATTTTCCACTTTTCTAGGGAGATAGAGATCGCTCTGTTGCTATTCCCTCCTTTAATCTCTCTGTTCTAAAACAGCCTGTAATGGCCAGGAGAAGTGCTACCTTTTGCCCACTTTTCTAGCTAATATCAATAAAGCAGCCACTGGTCACCAGCACAGCTGGCTCTCCCCATGGTCTCCCACATAAGACTTTTGCCCTTTGTAGAGACAAACATGTTCACTTAATGATTTAAAATGGTTTTGAATTTTAAACTGTTTTAATTCAGTTCACATGAATGGAGGCATTAAATTGTTGGATGAGTAAACATCAGAAATACTTTTTCTTTTTTTTGCTAACAACAAAATACTCTCCTAATTGACACCCCTAAGGAAGAGGTATTTTAAAGGTATATTATTGAAGGGGTGCCTGGGTGTCTCAGTTGTTTAGCGTCTGCCTTAGGTTAAGGTCATGATCCCAGGGTCTTGGGCTCGAGCCCCATATCAGGCTCCCTGCTCAGCAGGAAGCCTGCTTCTCCCTCTCCCACTCCCCCTGCTTATATTCCCTCTCTTGCTGTCTCTCTCCCTGTGTCAAATAAATAAATAAAATCTTTTTTTTTTAAAGATATATGATTTAAAAAATTCTGCCCTATAAATAGTAGTAATTGTTAATGATTCCTCATCAGAACAAGAGGAAATAGCTTCATTATTTAAACACTTTATTTTTAAAAATCCTTTAAAATTATTCCACTATACATCACATAAAAATGTAAGGTAGCATGTGCAAACTGTTTAAAGAGCTTGTTAAAGATTCTTATAATAAGAAAAGCTGGGAAAAGTAGAGTCATATCTTATCAAACCATCTAAGAAATCTTAAGAATGCTGCTTTTCTAGTAATACATAAATATACACGAACATGAGCAAGAATCCAAGTAAAGAAACAGTTCTTATTCATAGGATTGACAGTTTTATTATTACACCAGCCTGAAATAACATATAATGGTGTGTGAGTGTGCACTGGAGTTTCTAAAAGCAGCTTTTAAGATAGGCTTAATGTGAGAAGGGTTCAACTTTCTTCTTTGAATTCTGGAGGATGGGGTCTCCTGGGGATAAAGGGGAAAAGGGGAGATAAACTTTTAATGTAATCTCCATTCTTGCCACAGTTTGTTGTATTTATTTTTTCAGCTATATTTATTGTGTAGCTACCATATGCCAGGATCTGTGGATACAGTAAGGCCCTTAACAAACACATGTTCTGCCTTCAGGGAGCTCAGAGCACAGGCAAAAAACAAAGTATTAGCATGGAGAATGTCACAGGGAAGTAAAAGTATTTAGCAACACTCGGTGGGGAACCTAACAAGACCAAAGGTGGGAGGTCAGGAAAATCTCGCAGGAGGAAGAGGTATCAAAACTAAAGGCTTAGGGATAAGTAAGACACAGCCAGGTAGGAATGGGGAAGTGGAGAATGCTGAGTCAGGAGGAATCCTGAAAAATTCCCCATGGATCTGACTTCCTCACTTTTTGTAAACTGTGAGTTGAAACTCCTTTTAGATGATCAGCGTAGGATTTGCTGAATTCGTAGAAATTTCTAGAACTAAAAAAATTAAATACTTGTTAGGATATTGGGTAGGTTTGGATTTTTGAGTGCATAAATAATGGATGGGACTGAGTCAAAGAGGTAAACCAATTGGGCACACTTAGTGGGGGCCAGTAGGGACAACAGCTACTCCCAGTAAGCTACATGAAAAGGAAGTACAGTGCTTCCTCTCTGGGCCACACCTTCTGGCTCCAGAGAATGCCCTTTTCTGGGTGAGGAAGTTGGCAATAAAAGAGGCTCGTCAGTTGGACCTAAATGTGTGTGTAAATCTTGGCGATATGCCTAACCGAAGAAACCAATACTTCTATGCTGAGACCTGTGATTGTACCAGGGTTCTCCAGAGAAATAGAACCAATAGGATATATTGATATAGGTATATAGAGATTTATTATAGGAATCGATTCTTCAAGTTATAAAAGCAGAGTTCCATGACCTGCCATTTGCAAGCTGGAGAACGAGGAAAGCCAATAATATAATGCAGTCCCAGCCTAAAGGTCTGAGAACCAGGGCTGCTGATGATGTAAGTCCCAGTCCAAATCCAAAGGCCTGAAAACCAGAAGTGCCTCTGTCCAAGGGTAGGAGAAGGAGGATGCATCAGCAAAGAGGAAATTCACCCTTCCTTAGTCTTCCTGATCTATTCAGGTCCTTAACCAACTGGGTAATACGCACCCTCACAGAGGAGGGTGTCTCTCTTTCCTCAAGCCACTGATACAAATGCTAATCTCTTCAGAGATGTTCCCACAGACACTCCCAGAAATAATGTCTTACCAGTTATCTGGGTATCATTTCGACCAATCAAGTCAATACATAAAATGCCAGTCCTTGACTGGAAGAGATTATGCTGAGTGAAATAAGTCAAGCAGAGAGAGTCAATTATCATATGGTTTCACTTATTTGTGGAACATAACAAATATCATGGAGGACATGGGGAGATGTAGAGGAGAAGGGAGTTGAGGGAAATTGGAAGGGAAGGTGAACCATTAGAGACTATGGACTCTGAAAAACAACCTGAAGGTTTTGAAGGGGTTGGGGGTGGGAGGTTGGGGAAGCCAGGTGGTGGGTATTAAGAAGGGCACGTATTGCATGGAGCACTGGGTGTGGTGCAAAAACAATGAATACTGTTACGCTGAAAAGAAATTAAAAAAAAAAAATGCCAGTCCTTGGCCGTCACAATTGTGTGCTAGGCAAAGGGAAGAGCACTGAAAAGACCCAAGGCTGAAGAGGTACCAGAATCTTTAGGTGACAAGAAATACATAAATAAGGGTGGGGTCAAGTATAAGGGGTGAATAGTGAAGGAGTCAGAGAGTTGAGCCAGCAAGATTTTACGTGTTTTGAGATTTTTAAATACTGTAAATGGAAAGTCAGTTAAAATTGTAAGCAGGGAAATGAAATGAATGCTCTGGCTGCAGTATGGAGGATAGACTCTAGGGAGATCAACACCTAAAGGAAGAAAAGAAATCTAAGGGGGAGAGGAGAGTGGCCCAGTGTTGGAGAGTGGCAGTGGGCATGACAAGATCTTGGCCTAATACACCTTGGTGATTTACTATGTGTGTGTGTCTATGTTTGTGCATGTATATGTGTTTATAGTGAAAAAAAGAGAGGTGAGGTTGACTTCTGTGTTTTTTGCTATGAGACCTGGGTGAAAGGCTGGTAGAGTCAAAAAGAGAAGACATATAGAAAGAGAAGTTGATGCTTATAGGGTTATTCCAGAGGTTACTACAATCTGACATATCAGTTTGTGTGTGGCATGGAACTGAGTGTTGCCAGAATAATGATCATAGCCATTTGACAGGAGTGTTTTGGAAAATAAAAATATTTGTTAAGGGGAGAAGGCACTCAAGAGATTTTATGGCTAGAAGAGACCTTGACACTGACTTCAATCCTTCTCATATCAAGAGCCATTTCCAATCCCACTCATCTTAATCTTGTCCTTTCTTTCTGAGCTCTAAATATGAATTAATCCATTAGGAAACAGGGCAGCACCCTTGAATGGAGATGGCTGCTTCCCTCCCCAGTGTAAAACACAGTGAACCTCCAAGACAACCAAGTTGAAATAGACCTAAGAAAAAGATTAAGCTTCACCCCAAACTCATTTTTACTCCTTTTGTTTAGTATTTTTTGAATCAACTGGGAAGTGTTGTTATGACACTTATAAGAATGATGATGATCATTTTATCTGCCTTTCTTTATTGCCTACTACGTGGTAGTTACTTTACAAGCATTTACTTCTGAACTCACATAAACCCTACAGGTTTATTATCTCCATTTTCCAGATGAGCAACATGAGATCAAAGCTAAGTGGACCACAAAGAGAACACAGATCTTCACTTTGTCCTCCTTCGTATGGTCTAAGCAACTGATCTATAAGACCAACTTAGCATATTTCAGAAAGAAATCACTTGAAATATATAGAGTAGGGAGTGCTTTTGGTTCTGTCTTAACATTTTTTTAATATTCAAAATAATATTTATTTGCGTTTTTTGTCTCTAAATATTGTCTTTTTTTTTTTAAGTCATTTATTTATTTGACAGACAGAGATCACAAGTAGGCAGAGAGGCAAGCAGAGAGAGAGAGAGGTGGGGAAGCAGGCTCCCCGCTGAGCAGAGAGCCCGATGCGGGGCTTGATCCTAGCACCCTGGGATCATGACCTGGGCCGAAGGCAGAGGCTTAATGCACTGAGCCACCCAGGCGCCCCTCTAAACATTGTCTTAATCTTTCATTTAAAACTTAGGAGTTTCTACATAAAAGGCTCATGATTGTTTGCTACAATGATAACACTTTTTTTTTTCATTCACTTGTTTGTGGACATTTGGAATGATCTATTGATACAAATAATAACAAATATTCATTCCATTGTATTAGTGATCTATTGATACAAATAATAACAAATATTCATTCCATTGTATTAGTGAATCAGATTCCATTGAATAGATGTGCCATAATTTCTTGGTCAGTAGACAGCTTTCTTGAATGCAGTGAGGCCCGAGTCTTTTCATTTTGAAGTTCCACAGAATGTACTAGGGTGTGATGCCCAGGCATACAACCTGGCAAACAGGTGTAGGGAATGTGGAGCTCCAAGGTCACGTTGGCCCAGAAGCAACCCCTTCACAGACACATACTCTATGTGGCCTCACAGTGCAAGCATGTTGGAAAATGTAGCTGAATGGACAACTGCTTCCCAGTGATTATGCAAAAAGGAGGCCAAAATTGGACAGTTAAAGGTCTTTCATGACTATTTAACCCACCAGTCTTTTCCTTTGTAGCTTCTAATTTTGGAGTCATGCTCAAAAGAATAGTTCTTCACTCAGAGATTAGAGAAATAGTCACCAATATTTTTCTAACATTTATAGATCTCAATTTATGATGGGGTTAGATCCCGATAAACCCACTGTAACTTGAAAATATGTTTAATATCCCTAGTCTACCTAACATGATAGCTTACCCTAGCCTACCTTACATATACTCAGACCACTTACATTAGCCTACAGTTGGGTAAAATCACCTACCACAAAGCCTATTTTATTTAAAAAAAATGTTGACTAGCACTTGTAACTTACTATTATACAGTATTGTACTACTGCACTGAAAGTGAAAAATAGAATGGTTGTAGGGGTACAAAACAGTTTGAAGTTTATCAGTTGTTTACTCTCATGACAGCATGCCACACTGAAACTGCCCTACCCAGCATCTTAAGAGAGGATCATCCCAAATGTTACTAGCCCTGTGAAAAGATTCAAATTTAAAATTCCAAGTATGGTTTCTACTGACTGCATATTGCTTTCACACCATTGTAAAGTCAAAATATCTTTAAGTTGAACCATTGTATGTCAGGGACCGTCTGTATCTGTTATTACATTTTTTTAAATCAGATAGCCAAACCTTAACACCATCCATGTGAATACAGCATTATCTCTACCCACAAATCTGAAAGGACATTTTAATCAAATACTAAAATGACACAAATACACACATAACACTTGGTGCTTTCATTAAACTTTGTTGCATTCTATTTCTTTTTGTTCTGGGCTCATATCAGCACTGAAATTTTTTTTTTTTTTTTTTTTAGTTTATTTATTTTTGAGAGAGAGAGAGTAGGCAGAGGGGCAGAGGGAGTTGGAGAGAGAATCTTCAAGCAGACTCCCCACTGAGCCCAGAGCCTGAGGTAGGACTTGATCCCAGGCCCCTGAGGTCATGACCTCAGCCAAAATCAAGAGCTGGCTGCTTAACTGACTGAACCACCCAGATGCCCCAGCAGTAGACTATTTTAACTATAAAAGTTCTATAATTAAAAAAAAATTATCTGTGTCTCCCCCTCCAAAGTTAGTCTTATTTTTTTCAAAAAATTTCCCATTATATACTCATTTATTCTTCTATATAAATTCTCTCCAAATTTCTACCTCAACCTTAAGATAATGAGTATTAGAGTTTAATTAGTAAATAGATAGATGATGGAGATTTAGGGTAACTGATATATATATTTTTTCTTTTAAGAATCTATTTGAGAGAGAGAGAGAGTGAGAGAGAGAGAGAGAGAGAGCATGAGTGGGGTAAGGGGCAGAGGGAGAAGCAGACTCCCTGCTGAATGGGGAGTCCAATGAGGGGTTCCATTCCAGGACTCTGGGATCATTACCTGAGCGGAAGGTGGATGTTTAACCAACTGAGCCACCCAGGCACCTGGGGGTAATTGATAAATTTTCAATGCTTATTTTCCTATATAGGAGCCTGGTGTTCATTTATTCAAATTTTCTTATGTGTCCCTCAATTATGTTCTCAATTTTGGAAACTTAGTATTAAATATTTGCTGAATGGATTATATATATCACAATAGTGTGCATATTGTGTACACTGTACACCTTGCATTAAATGTACTCCTAGATATTTTACTTTATACTTTTGCTACCTAGTAAAAATATCTCTCTCACTATTCTGCTTTAAACAGGTTATTGCTGGTATATGAGAAAGTTAATCACTTATTTTAGAATGTACAGCTTATAATTACTTAGAAGAAATCCATTATTCTCTAGAACCTTCATGACTGGGAATGTGTTATTGTTGCTTTCATACATGAATGATAGTTTCAATGAATGCAGAATTCTAGGTTCAAAATTTCTTTTTGCTGAGGAGTGTGGGGGTGACTCCTACTATCCGACAGCCCTTTATGTTACTGAGATATCTGGTGCTAACCCTACATTTTCTTCTTTTTGTTCAGCAACTTATTTTTCTCTGTTGGATGCTCATAGAATTTTTACATTACCAGAAAGTAAAACATTTCACCCAGATATGTTCACGTCCAACTCTCTTCATTGATTTTTTTTTTCTTCTGATGTATCCTAAAATCAGATTTTCAACTTAGGATCTTTTTAACAATGATTTAATAATTTTTGCTCCTTTTTCATGTGCCTTGTGAATAAGACAACTTTCTATTATAAATGTTCTTATTTTCTAGGTATTTCGTCCTTATCTCTTATCTTTTCACCATCTTTTGATGGAGATATTTTTATATCTCATGCTTTTCCTGTAAGTTACAAAAAATTTTGAGAACTGGACTTCTGTCTCACTAATTTATTTTCTTGAAGTGCAGAAACTACTCTTCAGTGCCTCCATTACATTTTATTGTTTTTTAATTTACATATAAGTTATTTGTTTCAGGGGTACCGGTCCGTGAATCATCAGTCTTAACACAATTCACAGCACTCACCATAGCACAAACCCTTGCCAATGTCCATCACCCAGCTATCCTATCCCTCCCCTCACCCCCAGCAACCCTCTGTTTTTTTCCTGAGATTAGGAGTCTCTTATGGTTTGTCTTACTCCCCGGTCACAACTTGTTTCATTTTTCCCTCCCTCCCCGCCACGAGCCCCCACCATGCCTCTCAAATTCCTTGTATCAGAGAGATCTTGTGATAATTGCCTTTCTCTGATTGATTTATTTTGCTTAGCATAATACCCTCTAGTTCCATCCACACCGTTGCAAATGGCAAGACTTCATTTTTTGATTGGCTGCATAGTATTCAATTGTATATATACCACGTCTTCTTTATCCATTCATCTACTGATGGAAATCTAGTTTTTTTTCCATAGTTTGGCTATTGTGGGCATTGCTGTTATAAACACATACCCTTTGGGATCCAAACATTTATATCCTTAGGGTAAACACTCAGTAGTGCGATTTTTGGATCGTAGGGTAGCTCTATTTTCAACTTTTTGAGGAACCTCCATACTGTTTTCCAGAGTGGCTGCACCAGCTTGCATTCCCACTAACATTGTAGGAGGGTTCCCCTTTCTCCGCATCCTCGCCAACATCTGTCATTTCTTGACTTGTTAATTTTAGCCATTCTGACTGGTGTGAGGTGGTATCTCATGGTGGTTTTGATTTGTATTTCCCTGATGCCGAGTGATGTGGAGCACTTTTTCATGTGTCTGTTGGCCATTTGGATGTCTTCTTTGCCAGAATGTCTGTTCATGTCTTCTGCCCATTTCTTGATTGGATTATTTATTCTTTGGGTGTTGAGTTTGATAAGTTCTTTATAGATTTTGGATACTAGCCCTTTATCTGATATGTCATTTGCAAATATCTTCTCCCATTATGTCAGTTTTCTTTTGGCTTTGTTAACTGTTTCCTTTGCTGTACAAATGCTTTTGATCTTGATGAAGTCCCAATAGTTCACTTTTGCCCTTGCTTCCTTTGCCTTTGGCAATGTTTCTAGGAAGAAGTTGCAGCGGCTGAGGTTGAAGAGGTTACTGCCTGTGTTCTCCTCCAGTATTTTGATGGATTCCTGTCTCACACTGAGGTCTTTCATCCATTTTGAGTCTATTTTTGTGTGTGGTGTAAGGAAACGGTCCATCCATTGCATTTTAATTTGGGGAATTTAAAAATTCTGAAGGCAAGGTTTATTTTATGTAATTGGTGCAGTTAAGCAACACTTCAGAAAACAATTAGATATATTTTTTTAAAAAATTTCCTGTTAATATTTTAGTAGGTTTACTTCCTGGGGGATATTTACTCTAAATACCTTAGATTGGTATCTGTGTTAGGAATTAATAAATGTTTCATAAGAATAATGTTATTCTTATATTTATTTTTATAAAAATTTTATTTATTTGTGAGAAGGAGAGAATGTGAGCATGAGCAGCCAGAGGAGGGACAGAAGGATAAACAGACTTTGCTTTGAGTGTGGGCCCTAACACAGGGCTCGATCCCAGGACGATGAGATCATGACCTGAGCCAAAATCAGCTTAATTGACTGAGCCACTCAAGTGCCCAAAGAATGATGTTTTTATAACTGAAAATGTGTACCCTTTTACCAAACTCTCTGTATTTCCCCCCACCCTCAGCCAGGGGAAACCACTTTTCTATGTTTCTATGAGCTCAATAAGTGATACCATGCAGTATTTGTCTCTCTAGGGATCTAATGTATAACACGGTGACTATAGCTGATAACACTGTTTGTGTAATTGAAATTTCCAAAGAAAGTAGAACTTAAATGTTCTCACCAAAGGAAAAAAAAAAGGTATCTGGGGTGATGAATGTGTTGATTCAATGGGGGGAAGTGGTTCACAATGAATATGTGTATCAGATCATGTTGCACACTTTAAATATCTTACAAATATGTTAACTGTATCTCTGTAAAGCTGGGAGGAAAAAAGAATATTCTTTTTCTTGCAGTTTACCCACCCTCAACATGATAATCATGTTTGTTTAGTTCTGCTAAAATAAGTATCAGAAATTGTCCCCATATACCACGTATTGTCCCTAACAAAAGCAGAGGGAGTTTACTTTCAACAGCTTAACTTGATTCAGAGTCCATTTTCCATTTGTGAGGTGGTGAGGAAACTATAACCAGAAGGATCCGCAGCTGCCACTTGTTTATGGTGGAGACCCAGCGTGCACAGACTCCGTCTGCTTCTCTAACTGGTATGACTGTCTTACTGAGAGGACCCTGTGGTAACCTCCTGCTCCACTCACACTCAACAGGCTTTCCCCACCAAACAAAAGTCAGAACTGCCACTTTCTCAAGTTCTGGCTAAAGGAAAGTTAAGCTTTTTTTTTTTTTTTTTTTTTGTAATCAGATCTCTTGTGGGCAATGTGGGCATTGTAACCCAATGGTAGCTGGGGCATTGCTCCCTGTCCCTCACTGTAAACAACTCTCATATGGAGCCCACTGTCTCAGTGGTCTCATTAAAGTTAGAACACCATCCAGGCAAAGCATAGGGCAGGCGATGGCCCTGGCCTCTGGTTCTGGGCACAGCAATTGTAAAGTTAGAAGTTCCTTCTGGCCTTTCCTAGCCTATTATCATCTCCACATCCCTCCTCTCTTATCCTAGGGATTTCTCCCTTATCTGTGGGTTTCTGTCCTTTTAATAAGTTCCACAGAGGCTTTTCCTTTGCGAGGATAAGTCAAGCTGGTTCATTCTCACCTATGTTAGGTCTCGTGTGGATTCCATATTCCTGAATTACCTCCAAAATTTTTAAAAAATATTTTATTGATTTATTCGACAGAGAGAGAAAGAGTGAAAAAGAGAGAGTACAAGTAGGGGGAGCAGCAGGCAGAGGGAGAGGGAGAAGCAGATGCCTCGCTGAGCAGGGAGCCTGGTGAGGATCTTGATCCCAGGACGGTGGGATTGTGACCTGAGCTGAAGGCAGATGCTTAACTGACTATGCCCTCCAGGTGCCCCTAAATTGCTGTTTTGTGAATAGTGAGTGCTCTTTCTGTTTTTTTCCATGAATGCTTAATCCAATCTTTCTCTTATTTTCTATTTCTTTGGCCATATCAGTGGAGATGTCAGAGAAGAGGATGTTAAATGTGTGAGATCAACTTATTATCTCAAACTAAAGTCTAGATTTCTGTATTAGTTTTCCTATTCTAGTCCCATGAACCTTAAATAAAAGTATTTTATACCATTCACCTAAAGAAAAAAGGAAAAAAAGAAAAGGAAGAGGAAAGGAAGGAAGGAAGGAAAGTAGGAAGGTGGGGAGGGAAGGAGAAAAGAAGGAAAAACTACCTCGACATCAAAGCTATCAAAGCACCACAGTAACTGGCAAATCTTTCAGTGATTAACTTTTTCTAACCAACAAAAGTTTGATAGCCAGTAAAAGCAGTGGTGGACACCTCATAATTTGAAGATAGTCTGAAGGAAAAGTTAGAGTAAAAAGGAAAGTACTGATGTATGTCTAATTTCACTACCCAAAATAAATGCTTCAATCTGCCCAACTCGCCCTCTGGATCTACAACAAACCAAAGTCAATGCTGTCCTTTGAGTAGCCTCATGATGAGGTCTTCGGTCTTTGTGGAAGTCCCTGGAGTAGCTTTAAATTCAAGGATTCTCATTCCATAGCATGACAACTTGTTAGGGTGTTGCAGACCAAGTCAATCCCTCCAGGTTCACAACACCATCTTTTAGATTACAAAACTGCACTTAAAATTGGACAGAGCAACTCCGGGCACTCTTGCTCAGTTCTGTGGCCTGCTGGCACGAGAACTCTTAGAAGACAGATTGGTGTCCTGCAGCAGTTCACTGTGCTGGGTGGACCTGAATTCTCCCCGGCACTGGCTCCAGCTGTCCCCCTTCACACACGGCTGCCTGGCCCTGCCCCCAGAGCTCTGCCTGCATCCCCGGTTACCTGGTATACCCTTTATTCTCGTGCCTCTTAAAGAATTCCCATTTAAAACAGTCAAATGAAATAAATGTTCTCAAAGTTCACTTGTAAGCACACACCACCATTAAAAAATTAAGTTCCAAATACTTTACTAAATTATGGTATACTACCATGTAGCCACTAAAAATGTTTATGAGAATATTTTAATGTAAAAATTTAATGATATGGGAAAATTCTATAACATAAAACAAAAATAGAGGATATACAGGGAAGTACATAATATCAACTGCAGAAAAGGAAAAGGCATTCAAACAAGAGTGAAAGAGAATATATCAAATCCTAACAGTTGCTGCTTCAGGATGGTAGCATTAGGCATAATGTTTATTTTTTCCAATTTAATACCTCCAAATTTCCATAAAATGCACTTTATTAGGTGATTTGTATTTTTTAACTCTTTAGGAACATCAAATTTTTAATTATTTGAAATGTCAAGTTCACTACACATTATAAACTCTGCATAGTATGATTTAACTAAACAATGTAGACTTAAAAGACCTGATGAAAATATGGGAAAATAGTAATAGGCATTCTCTTCTTAGGTGACATAACGAGTGACTGTTATTTTTATTTAATTTCAAAATGCACCTCTATTTTCAGACTGTACGTGGTATGTTAATTTTATATTAGAAAATAATGTGTGGTGTGCCTGGGTGGCTCAGTGGTTAAGCAGCTGCCTTCGGCCCAGGTCATGATCCCAGGGTCCTGGGATTGAGCCCTGCATGGGGCTCCCTGCTCAGCGGGAAGTCTGCTTCTCCCTCTCCCACTCCCTCTGCTTGTGTTCCCTCTCCCACTGTCAAATAAATCAATAAAATCTTTTTAAAAAAAATGTGTAAAACAGGAGAAACAAGAGAAACACTATGATCCTAATAAACCAGTGTGCTCCAAGCGCTCTAGACAAGTTAGAGTTGTCTTCAGAAATTAAAAATTTTCACTTTATCTCAAGATAGCATATTTCACACTCCCTAATTCACAAGTGGCAAATAGTTCCCAGAAATATTCTTATCCTATTGTGAAGTCAACCCCAAATGAGGGGAAATCCTTTGAGAAAAGGAAAAAAAGAAAAGTCTAGTGAGAGGCTCATCATTAAATAAGGATCCTAGCAGGAGACTTGGACAGTTTGGAACCCTTGCTAACATGTACATCCTACTCAAAGTCCACACCATTTGAAGGAACTAGCTGCATTATGCATAAATTAGAAAACCTAACAGGCTTTCTTTTTTTTTTTTTTTCAAATTTGAGAAATAAATGGAGGGAATATTATGAAACATTAAATGTACCACAGAGTGTTTGATTTATATCACCAAAATAATCTGTTCATTTGCTTCAAAATTGCCAATTTTCAGCTAAAGATTTCAACAGAACCGAAGGCTGCTTTTCTTTTTGCACTTTCCACCAAAATCAGGGGGAGAAAAATCCCCAAACAAAATAAAACCATGAAATCTTCAATTTTTTAAAGCTGAAATTTCAACCTACTGTTTATTTTTCTTTGTGCTCCCACTGAGCTAATTAAACAAAGAAATCAACATTCAAAGCTGGTTTGGGAAAAGAAAGAGAGGGCACAGCCAGTTGGGATTTGGCCCAAGGACCAATAAATATGGAAGACAATAACGGTTTCCATTACGACTTTATATTCATTCACTAAACTTCTCAAGATAGTAAAATGCATTAATGGGGAAGGGGAAAAAAGAAAATCTCATAATTATCTCACTTAGTGCTTAGAGAAATTATAGCTATTAAAAGGAAAAATTTAAAGTGATTACATTTTAAAATTCATTAGCTTCCAAAGAGGGATCTGCATTACTATTTTCAAATTGAATTCTATTGCTGTATATTTTTTTCTTAATATTCCTATTTTTCTACTTTATATCCCATCCCCCCAAAATAATTTACTCAAATAAATGATAGGGAAGTTTTTATCTCTTTCTAATATTATATTTAAAAGTTTTGCTAAATTTAGATAAACATTATAATATGTGAAATATTTCATCAAGAAAAGCTACATTTTTTTTCTGACTCTCTTTTAGTTCTATAATTTGTTTTCCTATTTTAAAATAAAATACTAGATTAAAAAATAATATATTCTCATTATTTAAACATTCAAATACAGTTAAAAAAATTCCTGTCTCTCATTTCTTCTCCCTTCAAATTTAAGTATTAGGTATGTGTCTTTCCACATCTCTTTTTATAATCTACAAACACACACATACAGAGATAGGGGTGTGTATTTTTGTAGGTAATGCTCTGGATATAATTTCATAACTTAATTTCTTCATTTCTTCTCTTATCCTTTCATGTGGACATACTTCTTATCAGAATAAGTAGATCAATCCCATTCTTCTCAGTGGAAGCAGGCAATTCCATTTTATAACTGTACCATAATTTAACCAAATAAAATCCTCATTGATTAGAGTGTTGATTTTAAGTCTTAAGAGAGTACATGCACATATTTAAAAGGTCAAACCACATGGAATAATCTAAAACAAAAAGTTAAGCCCCCTCTTCTTCTGAAAGATGAGTTTTAGTCTGTTTTTTTAAAGACTTCTGGTGGTTAACATTGTAACTTTAAATAATAAATGCGTGTTATTTAATGTGTTACTTGACACAGTGTTAATTTTAATTAAAATGGAAAGGTTAGCATATCTACAACCACCTCGTGTTTTGCTTCCCCTTCCACTTTGTCCTCATTTTATTACCTTTCTTGCTGTTAAATTTTGTAAATTTTATATTGTTTTGTTTGATAAATTTAATGAACTCTTCCCTGATCAGCCTGTAAAGGGATTCTAAAGTCCCAAAGGCAGTGAGACAGCATCCCTGGTATTTTGATTGGGTTTGGATTATTTGCTGCAGAGCCTTAACAGTGTGATGAGCTCCTAAGAACAGGGTCGCACAATTTCCCCAAACACGGAGGTTCAAAAGGCTCTTCTCTAATTTTTTTTTTTTTAGCTTTTATAGCTGAATTCATGTTAAATGGAATGGTAACAAGGTATTATCACTGAAATATAGGCCCAAACTTGCAACTCAAAAGCTGTGTGACTACAGCCAGTCTCTTCCATTTTCTTGTCCACACTCTTCTCATTTGTAGACTGAGAGTTAAACTAGCCCGTGTCTGCTTCCCTGGGCATTTTAATATTCGAAATCATTGACTACTGCACAGACACATGTTGCAGGTATATGGACAGTGCAGTCCTAGAAGCAGACTTCTAACAGTCCTTATTTCCAACTCCACTTTTCTAAATGACTGCGAATATTGTGTGAAACTTGGTCTCCTTCATGCCTTCATTATTTCTGGTACTTGGGAAACTGAAAATATGAGGCAACCATCATTAATGGCTTTATAGGTTGTTTTTGTTTGTAGCAAAGAAAACCATGCCTATTAAATTCTAGCACATGCATCTTAAAATGTAAAATGATCATTCATCCCTCTCCACAATAATCAGAGACAATTTGGAGAAAGCTGGGATGTAGGAATATGTCGTACTAAACAGAGCAACCAGCATTTTCTTCTGCACTTGCCAGCCAGAACCTAGAATCATTCTCATTTTTCTCTTTCTTCTAATGGTTGTAGAGATGGAGGTGTGGGAGATGTTGATCCAAAAGGCTAGATTTGGGCACTCAAAGCAGAAGGTCCTACGAAACTTAATCAGGACCTTTAAGCAAGCCTTCTAGCCATTCCATCAGGTCAGAAAATATTGCCGGTAGATCTGCCAGAGCCAATATGATCTCGATGTTTCTCTTTCTTTTTCTTACCAGAGGAGACCAACCCAACATTTTGGCCTTATCAGCCCCCGCAGATGCTGCTCAGTGTCTCTTCCTGCCAGTTTTGGCTCAGCACGGTGTCTCCTGGGCCCACTGACTGTCGGTTGCTATAACAACATTGGGCAGAGGAGGAAGGCCTGGCGGAGCAGTGGTTGGGCCAGGTGGAGAGGAGGAGGTAGAACAGAGCGGAGCCACACAGAGTCCCATGTCCCGAGTCCCAGCAAGAATGATCAGGAGGCAGGTGGCCACAGGAAAAGAGGAAGCTGGTAGGGTAGGGGTGATGTGGAAGCAGCAGAACCAGTTATTGCAAATTAGCAGAATCTGGCCTCAGATACTGCCGAACGTAAAGAGAAGGAGGAAAAAACTGGTGCAGAAAAGTGGAAAGAGAAAATAGAAAAGTAAGAGAAACATTACAGAGAAAGCAATTTTAAAAAGTGGGGGGAAAAGGAGGCATTCTGCAACTGGAAAGATGTCAACTTCAAATATTGCGAATATAGTGAAAACATCCTTCATGGTCCATTCCTGCTTGGACGAACATGATTTTAACATGAAATTGGAGAAAAAGGAGAGATCAACTTCAGGACAGAAATGATATGCACCAATCTTGGTTATGACAGATTACTGGTTCAGGCCTTATTTAAATTTGTGAACTGTGGTTGAAAATACCTAATTTGCCTTCCTCAGTGAATTGTTAATAACTTCAAAGAGTTGTTGAATATTCGAATGCTTGGTAAACTCTAAAACATTCTACCAATGTAGGTACTCATCACTGTCTCTTGATTTTATCATTGTCAATATTTAATATGCTTCTCTTTTACCCTCCCAATCTCCTTTACACTATCTTTGGAAGTTTTTTTTTTTTCATTAATTATAGGATATTTGGACTCGTATATTTTTCTTATTGGAGCAAATGAGATTTACAATCAAATGAAGCTAGATAGCGTCCATCTGCCATAGTTACTATCACTAGAAATGAAATAAATTTGGAACCTAATTCAATTCCAATAGCACTCTCTAATACATTTAATAAAAAAAATTCTTTATGTTGTATATCTTTGATGGATTTCTTTTTCTCTGAATCAAAATGTCACCCCTTAGAAAAGCAAAATAAGATAAAATATATATTGTATAAATTTGTATAAAAGCACCATGCTATAAATGAAAGTGACTTTAGGGATCAACAAGTACAATGTTCCTTAAACTTTAATTTGAGATGAGTCATCTAGTGATATTATTAAAATACAGATTCTAATTTGGAAGGTCCATCATAGGTCAAGATGGCAGTTCTAAGAAGTTCCCAGGTGTGCTGATACTGTATGTAGGTCCTTGAGAAGAAAGGATCTGTAACAGTGTTAGTCAAAGATTTTGAGTTACAGATCATCTTCTTTTAAGAAAATCCATTGAAACAACTAAAAGCACAGCTGTGTGCACTGAAGCAATGGTGGGGAGCACAGAGACCTGTCCTCCTACAGTCCCTGGGGGTTTGGACTAATTTCCTAGGCACTTCCACAGAAAATTTTCACCTTCAGAACATGATATGAAACACACAGTCTAATCTAAGACCTTCTTTTAATCATAAGGAAACAGGGACTCAGTAGAGTTTAAATATCAATAAATGAATTCTTAATATTCTAAATTCATACACATATACCCAATACACATACATTTAAAATGTTCACGCAATACACATACATTTAAAACATACACATACATTTAAAACATTCACACAAGGACATTTGTGTATGTGCTGTAGACAGCAGTTGCTGCTTTTCAGCATCCAGGCTCTACTTGGGAAGAAGCTAACCAAAAGACAGTCCCTCTCTCTATGGCAGGTAAGCTGAGAAAGCAAGTGACCTCAACTCACCGGATAAAAAGCTCATTGCGGTGATTTCAGACCTACATGGAAGGAAGCTAAAACTCAGAGACAGCTAGTTATCATTCATGGTGGAGACACTGGAAGCAAGAATTATTATTAAGAATTATGGTTTGAGGAGTTACTATTCCAGGGAAATAATTTTTAGAAAAACAGTGGCCAACGTGATAGAAGTAGAGATATACCAAATGGAATAAATAGAGTATAAAAAAGTGGGAGAGCAGAAGAGCTTAAGATAATTGGAGAAAAGGTTTCATTGGTAAGTACACAGGAATGAGGCATACATTTGGGTTGTGTGGGCTAGCCCAGCTGCTACAGGGGCTTAAATGATAACTTGGCATGTTACTTTGGATAATCTCTAAATTCCATGAGAGCTGGATTTTATTCCCAGTCCTAGGCAAAAGGTGAGTCTTTTATATTTGCCAAATGAATGACAGATACATATCTAAACAAACATATATTTAATATTTCTCATAGGTGCCCTTTAGAAACATGGAGGACAAGTAGAAGTTCACAGGTGAGATTAAAAGACTGGCTAAAAGATCATCATGAACTTCAAAAGCATAAAGAAATGGAAGTCAGAAAAATCCTTTCTAAAGTATCTTTGACTTTTTGACTGCTGCTGGCAGTACTGAGGATAATGTAACTAGAATTATTGGGAAATACAGAATGGGAATGTATCATTTCCTTCAAGAAGCTTTCCAAATAAAAGGAAGTTTAAAATGTATCAAATTTGAAATAAAGACAAATGGTTGCTAAGGAGTTAAGGGACAAGATCACTGTGGTTAGTTTTGGTAGGGAGAGTGAGTGGGAGCCAGGAGTAAAAATTCATCAAATTTTAGCCATATTTATTTGCTTATGATTTACAATATTAATGATTTCATGAAAAAAATTTTTTTGTTTCTTCATTATATTATTTGCACATCTTCAGATTTGTTCCTTTATGTACCCCAATTTCTTTAACTTCTCATATTTTGGAAATCATTTTTCCAACTAATGGCTAATTTACACGTAAAGTACCTTTTTTCTTTAATTCTGTATATATCTATATATATCATTTCAAAAATAAAATACATAAATTTGAGAACCCACCCCTCACATACACACACACATAACATGAATAATTTTGCAGTTATTCACACTCCTACTCTAAGACTTTGTTGGTGTAATCTGGGATTTCTTACCCAGAATATTATCATTTATAAACATTTTTTATTTCTTCTGAAAGAATTAAATTTTTTCTATTGTTTTTTTAACTTCTCACTACATTAACAACAGTGATTTAAATATTGATTATTTGATTGGTTTTAGTTATTCACCATACTTTCTAACACTTAATCCTCGTTATTTAGTTTTTCAGTTTGATTCATTCCTAAGTCAGCTGGAATACTTTTTCAATTTTTTAAAATCTTTTTTTCTTTCCAAAAAAGGAATGTGGGTAAAAACATTTGGAGTCCTTTTGTGTCTATTAATACTCCAAATATGAATGATAGCCTGTCTGGCTATAACATTCTTGGGTTTCAATATATTTCTCTCAAGAGTCTTGTGTTCATTTCTCTTCCATATTTTTCAAATTGTGGAGAGTCTGATGTCAACTTGAATTTTTTCCTTTTATAAACAAACTTTTCCCCCTGTCATCTTGGTTTTTTAATTTTTTTTAAAATTCATCATATTTTTAGATAAGTAACTTTCCCTGGGTTTTAAGTCCCCACCACCAAGAAAATACTCTTCTATTATTCCTTTGGTAATTGCATTTCCTATGAATGGTCTGTCTTCTGCGGGATATATTACTGACTTAGGGTTTTCATCAATGCCCTTTATATTTCTGATTGTACATTTATCTCATATTTTATTATAAATTATGGGACAATTTCTCAATCTGGTATTTACTGGTTCAGATATCTAGAATATTCAACATATATATTCTGCCTTCATGCCATTACAAACCTTTGTCAACCATCCTCTTCATCTGGAAGCTATCTTTTCTGATAGGTGCCTTATTCAGATATAAAATAGGCCCCTGAATCAGATACTGCTAAAGATCTCTCATTTCTTGCAGTTATATGTGTTCCACAGACTTAAAGGAGCATTTATTTTTCACAGGCTTTCTTCTTTTGAACTACTATTTCACGTATCTGGTCACATTTCTCTATTCATCTTTACAGTGAGTTATTAGGTATTTCTTCTCTGTTTTGTTTTCAATACTGAGAGAGGAAGGTGCTAATCATGAAATATACTGTGCTTTTCTTTTACACAAAATTAGCAGGAGAAGAAAAGTTTACATTTGTAGTGGATTTATTTTGTCAACTCATGTCTTTTTTTTGATGGTGGGAGAGAGGAAGTTTCAACAAGGGAGGTCAAGCCAGGTGGACAGTGCTCATGAACCCTATTCCAGAAGACTGATTCACTGACTCTTGCTTGAGCTCTTCCTCTAAGTTGTATGACTACATTCAAAGAGGAAGCAGCATGTGTTACAAAGCATGATGTCAATGCCACACATTTCTGAGAGAGAACACCACTCCTGCGTCAGTGAGCTAGTAACATCCCACTTTCTCCCCGGTGTTAGTACTGCCCATTGATTTCTCAATGGCCCACCCTTGCCTCTGGCACTTATGGTAGATTTCCTGAAGCCTGTGGGGTTTTTCCATCATCTCAAATTCTTATTCTTCAGGCAAACTTTTCTATTGCATCTGTTGACTCATAGCTTGATCAGTTCTCTCTCAATCCTCTCCCTTATAACATATTTTATAGAATTCCTCCAAGCATCTAGCATAAAAATGTTATCTTCCTGTCACTGTTAGTTCTTTAATGGGTTTTTCTGATTTTATGTATCTTTTTAGTCATCTTAATGGTAAATGGATGACTTACATAGTGAATGGAGACTGCCATATTTATCCCGACTTTCTTGTTTCTCTTTATTTTCTCTTCTGCACATTTCTGGCAGTATAAAAACAAACCATGCTGCTTTTTTTTTTTTTTTAAAGCTGATTAGTGAACCTTTGAGATTAAATTGAGATTCTGAAATCTCCTAGATCAGGGCTGACCAATGGAACTCTCTGCAACAATAGAAATGTTCTTCTGAGGTGTTCAATTCAGAAGCCACTAGGCTCATGTGGTTATTCAGGATCTGAAATACAGCTCATACAACTGAGAGAAACCAAAACTTAAATTTTATTTTATTTACTTTATTTTCTTAGAGAGAGAGAGAGAAAGAGCATGTGAGCACGGGGAGGGACAGAGGAAGAAGGAGAGAATCTTAAGCAGGCTTCATGCTCAGTGGATAGCCCAATGAGGCTTGATCTCACAACCCTGAGATCATGACCTGTGCTGAAATCAAGAGTCAGATGCTTAACTGCCTGAGCCACCCAGGCACCACTAAATTTTATTTAATTTAAATTTAAACAGCCACATGTACCTAGTGGTTAGTGTATTCAGTTTTAGATAAGCATCCTTTAAGTTCCAACATCTTTGAAAATGGAAGTCCCTATGCCTCATCCTAAACTTATGAAATCATAACCCTATATGTGTTGGTATGGGGGAAGGAGCTGACTTTAAAAAAGCTCTCTCTCTCCATGATTCTTAATATACACTAAAACAATCTTAGATGGTTGGTTTGGTACCAGTAATAATGGAAATGAGGCTTAGAAGCTAATGACCTTGTGTTTTGCTGAGCTTTAATACAAACTAAGTAATTGTGGATTATATACATTAAAAGAAATTTGACTGGAAAGTGATGGATCTATGCTACCATCGCCCTCCCATGTCTGAGGTATACATCAAACTATCAATCACTGAACACTTTCCTACCCAACTCCAAAGCAGAATCTTTCTCAAACAGGTTCCTAGTAACTTCTGAGGATCAATTCTAGAGAGGAAACTTAATTTGTATCTACATCAAACATTGACAAACTTTTTCTTTAAGTGGCCAGACAGTAAATCTTTAAGGTCTTAACGGTTCATATGCTCTTTGTTCCAATGATTCATTCTGCCCACTGGATCATGAAATCTGTCACAGATATATACAAATGAATGGGTGCTGCTGTATTCTAATAAAAGCTTATTTGTGGACACTGAAATTTGAATTTCACATAATTTTCCCATGTAATATTGTTTTTTTCTTAATTTTTTTCAACCATTTAAAAATATAAGAACTATTATTAGCTCTTGAGCGTAAACAGGCATCAGGCTGGATTTGGTCTCAGGTGGTAGTTTCCGAACTCCCATCTAGATGACAACTAAGTTCTCTTCCATTTTTAATACTCTGTGAGTCAAGGACTTTTTGCTATACATTTCTTGGAGTAGGACATTAGTATATGCTTTGTCTCTTTATGTCTCCTTAGAACATGTCAGAATGAACAATTCAGTATATAAATCACAGACATAATAGTAATAATTTCCCGAGGTAAAATCTCTACAGTATGAGTGGTTCATGTATATATAAATATAAAGCCAGTTACAGTGATGTCTTAGCTTTTTGCCCTTCAATCTACTGAAAACATTTTTCAAGCCTTTTAAATAAATTTCTACTGAATTTCATTTCAGCAAAATAGATCAATAAAACTTTTAATTTGAAAGTATTCTAGTCATGCCATTTTTACAAAAGAACCAAGAGTCTATCTATTTATATCTAAATTGCAATTATGTTCTAAGTTAGAACAATATTTATTTCTACAACTCTACTACAATTTTAGTTAACATTTAACTTCCTTCTATGCATATTAAAGTGGATGAATAAGCAACAAAAGCAAAAGCTTCTGTAAAAATAAATAAAGGAAACCTCATTTAAAATGGAGTTGGGAAGCCCTGAAGGGGGAGCTCTCACGCACCCCACCCCCACCCCCCCACTCCTTACAGCTTGCATAACCAGCAGAAAGAAGGAAGATAAGAATTATCTTAACAAGAGAGGACATTTTTAACATTGGAATTTCATCTCCTGCTTTTAAAAAAAGATGGAAGATCCCTCTCTGTCCTAGCAACAACACATTAACCACAACATGCAACCAACAAGAAACTGCACAACCTCAAACTTTTGTCCTTTTCCAATGAACTTTTGTTTGAAAACAACCTTCACCAATTTCCTTCTGAAACCTAACAAAGATGGACGTTTCCTTTGACTCTTTGAACTTGCCTATGGTTCACCATAACCTGAATTGCAATTTCCCTGCTATTCCTGATAAACTAATTTTGCTAGTAAAGTAAGTAGCTATTTTTAGGGTTGACACAGAGGTGCTAAGAGAGATCCTTGTGAGGATGCCCCCAGACATCAGCTGCTATTCCCCAGTAATCCCCACTCTCCACCTTACCCACGAGGTCACTCACATTTCTAGGTTAGAACATGTTTTCGTGACTGAGCATCAATCCCAGAAAGGCTCTGAGGCCTGAAATGACATCACTTTGCATTTCCCCAACACCTACACACTTTACCTTTGGTTATTTGTCTACCATTATTATTATTACTGCCTCCACCTAATTCTACACTCTCTTCACATTTCATTTAATACAGAGTCAAGGCAAGAGAAGACAGTTAAACAGCAGCACATGATTTTTATGCACTTATATTTTTAAATTAAGGGGCATTCTACCCTTTTCAACTACTATCATGGGTTTTAAAATTTTGTTTTGATTTGTTTTCTAATGACTTGAAACATTCTCACACATGTTGGGAAGTCGACAATAGTCTTTTCTATAAAGATTATCTTCTTTTGGAAACTATTTTCGTAACTTCTAAACTTGAATTTTAATTTTATTTTTCTCATTTCCCTTTTTTAAATATATTATATTGAATGCAATTTCCAAAGTCTTCTCAACCTAATACTCATGATCCCAACTTATTTAATAAAATTTTTCCCCAAATAAATGGGAAATTACTAGCAACCTCTGACTGGGTTGTTAATTACTATCCTGGGGCCAAGTTGATGTAGCATTGTCAACAATACTAAAAAACCAAAAACATGCAAAACAAACTTACCTACAGATTTGAAAATAAATATACCAAAGTTAAAATGCATAAATCACTTCATGTATACTTATTCAGTATTTCTCTTATGTAAAATTTACAAAAAGACTAAAAATACTGAAGTAGAAAAAAATATTAAAAGAAAAATACAGAAGCAACACTTCTCTCATTTCCCATGAATTCCAAACACAAAAAATACTTAGACATTATGATATTCATGAGTCAAATGTAAGAATTTCATAGCTCAAACTAACTTTAAAAATCCTTTTATTTATAGCTAAGAAACAAAGACCGAAAGAGCTCGGTGATTGGTGTTCATTATCAATAGAATCAGTACAGAGATGTTTTGAAGATAGTTCCTTACCTGCCTGTCATGCAATCAGTCCTGTTAAAATGATTTAATTTCAAGTGGCTCTTTTGGGGTCAATAGTAAGCATGACATTAAAAAAAAAAAAAAAGCTCATACTTATGGTACATTTGCTATTTATATTACTTGCAGGCTGAGATAACCAACATGTGATTTTTTTTACTGATATGTTAATTTTTCACCCAAAAGCCCAAAATATAAGTAGCCACACTCATGAGGAATTATCCTATTTGACCCACCTAGTACGTCAAGAAATATGAACAGATGACAACCACTAATCATCATCATCTTCAAATTATTTTAAAACAGAAAACATACTTTGCTACAAACCAGTATGCCTGGACACAAGTGACTGAGACTGATAATTATTTTTCACTGGGTTAATAGGTATGGTAAGTCAACACTGAATACAACGGGGAAAAGGCACAAACTTCAGACACTGAAATATACAGGTCTATGAGCCTATGAGCTCATGAACCTATTTCCTCATGTGCAAACAAATTTATAACATAGTATAGTACTGTTTGTGAAGACGAGTTAAATTTTATGTAAAATACCTGGTAGATTATCTGAAGTAATATATTCATTCAATGACAGTATTCTTTCTCCTGTCTGTTACTCCCTGTAGGAGGTCCTGTAGTAATTTGCTAAATATTACCATTTTGGTCTGACAGAATTATTACAACTTTACATACCTAACTGCTAGAGTTACTTAAACAAAAATGATATATAATTGCTGAATTATAAAACCATTAGCCCAAGAGATTAAAAACCATCACAAGAAACTCAAACTTCTTCTCATCTCTCAAGACCACTGAGCCAAAAGCAGAGTGAGTGATTTCCCTTCTGTATCTTATAAGAAGCACAGAAATAGAAGTTTGGAAGAGTCAGACTTCAGACTTCTGGCGAAATGAAACTAGTAGGCTACTTTTTTTTTTTTTTTTTTTTTTTTCCTTTTTAGAAAGAGGAGAGGTTGGGGATTCATGCTCTGACAGCTCATTCAATGACTCTCCAGAAAGTGGTGGGAAAGAATTTGAAAATCGAAACTTCAAAGGAAAATAATATGAACATATCTCTGTGCAATAAATAAGTAGCCCTGCTTTATATGCCAACTCCAACAGCTATTATTAGACCCCACTGGTTAATTAGACAAACATATTTGGCTAATTTCCCTTCAAATTCACCATCAATGTCAACACTTTTGGATAATCCTAAAAGGCTGGGAATTTACAAGTCATAAACATTTAACAAAATAGCTAAGCTTCTTAAAATACTTTTCCCATCTGTGTTAAGCCACAGAAAATCTAACCGGAACAGCATTATATCCCCAAGCCTACATGAGTTTTTATTAGAGATAGTAAGTCACTTAGAGCTCTATGCTGTAAGTGTAAGGGGAGAAACACAACACAACCAAACAAAAACCCATGTTTTGGTTCTGTTAATAACCCAAGATTAGTAGGAAAAAGCACATATTAGTTTATAGCTAAGTGGTCATTTTTCACTGGGCCAAAATATACGTGCTAAACCCTTAATATCTTTTTGTTCAACGATCCAATTGGGAATCACATGTCAACAAGGCTCTGTGTAGTCCTGCTCTGACCATCTCTCCCTCCTTCCTCTGGGCTGAAGCCAGTTTTCCTTCTATGCTTTCCTTGAATTCACCAGCTCTTTCCCTCCCTAGGGACTTCACATGTGCCTAGACTACTTTTCATCTACCTGTTCCTTCCTCCATCAGCTCTCTGTTTAGACATCTCCATCTCAAAGAGGCTTCCTCTGATTATGCTTCCCCAGTAGGTTACTCCTCCCTGGGGATCCTGTGTCACTGCACCAATATCCAGTTCTTTTATTGCATAGCCCATAATATGTTATTAATTTGTTCTCCTGTTCAACGTCTGTACCCTGCTGCTCAGTCTATTTTATTTACCAATGTCCACTCAAACCCTAACATGGTGCCTGGTGCATGACAGGTATTCAATAGACTAACCAATCAATTCACAAAGAACACAAAGAATAAACTGATGAAAGAATGGATTGATGAGTCCCTGCTCTACAATCATTTTTGTTTTAAATCAGTACAAATGACCAAATGTCATAGTCTTGTAAATTCTGCCATGGAGACTATGTCTATAAAGATCTAACAAGTTACTATTTAGACTTCTGGTCAGTCTGAGAGTCTTCCATTTAAATATGGATTTTTTTTAAATTAGTAGAATTGAAATGTCCAGTGTATAAATAAATATGAAGACATTATACAACAGGAAAAACAACTGGTGATAAAAAGCTGCATGGTATTTGGACAATCAATTTATTTTTTAAAACCTCCCTTTGGCATATATGCATACAGTATACTTTTACAGTTTGGAGAAACCACATACCATTATGCCTTCTAGATCTTTCCAAATGCTCAACTGTCTCTTCTCCTAAACATCATCCTCATGGCCACACTTAGGGTTCCTGCCTAACCATCTCCCTACCCCCAAACCAACAACCAAACATCTACTGTTCTACTCTCATTCCAACCTAATTCAACCCTACACTCACACTCTCTACCCTAGCTCTTCTCTTTTTGACCCAACTTCTAGTATCAAAATTCTTGCTTATTTTTGAGCAAGTTTATTTTTATCCATAAATGTCTTTTCATGGCCTCCTTTTAAATCATCACCTGTGCTGTGAAATTTTCTCCTAATGACCCTCCAGCACTCTTGCTGGTACTTTTTTTCCCCTACTCTACCTAATGGGCTACAAGACTGTACCTTGTTCCCCAGTGCTACTTTCTGATCACTGAATAACTCTATCTCACTTTTCTACATTCAAAGTCCATAGGATATATTTTTATCAGCCTTTTCACCATCATTTATCATCCTTCACAACTCACCATTACCTTCTCCAAACATTTCTGTGCCAGATTCATCATTTTCTTTCTGCCCTTCTCTTTTGTCATCATTAGTAACTTCAACATTACAGTTGATATGCTGACTCATTGCTGTTTACCATCCTTTACTTTCTTTCACATTTGACTTCAACATCCATCAGACTTTAATGAGTACAGTCATATCCTGAATCTTGACCCAGCACCTCCAAGGTCTGAAATATTTTTGTCTTCTCTGAGCGTGAGCTGATTATAGGTCACATGACATTTAGCTCCTTTTTTTTTTTTTTTTTAACTCCATTTTTTAAATTGGGTTTTTGCTTTCACTAGCTTTCTGCTTCCTCATTTTCTAATGACCCCTGCCAGTACTGCGTCTCGTCCAGTTGGGGCTCTTCGGTTAGTTTGCTTCAATAGAGAGTGACACATTAAGCACCATATTTCCTGGCTTCCTCTCACACACACACTGCTTTCCCCAACCTCTTACTGCTTATGTCCCCTGAAGCTTGTTCTGAATGGGTGCATAGGAGGCTATGTCCTGGTCCTCCCAAAGTGCACAGGCCCCATGGAGCTCAGCCTTATGGGAAAATGGGGAGATGTCTTCCATCCAATGTTCCAAATCACTCTTTGTCACTAGTGCTCAAAGTGGCAGGAACTTAGGTTCAAAGTAATACAAATCCTGCCATGAGACAGCTCCCATTTTTTCCTCCCCTGTACAAATTCCTCTGCTACATACACTTCTCCAGGAGACCCCACCCACCACACACAAGCAAAGGACAAACACATATGCAAACTAAACAATCCCATATTAACAACAACATAAACAACAATTCTTCATCCCGTAATTCCTCATAAAACATCCTCCACTCCTCCCCCAGAAATTTTGGCTTGCTCTGTATAGATAGTGACACTTCATTTCTGTTTTTCTGGGGAACCGCAGTGATTTACACGCACATATGTGCAGATGAGAGCACGCACACACACACCCCAAAAAGAATACTATGTCCCAATATTGATGTTAAATATCTATTTAGTCCTCTCATTACACTGAATGCAAGCCATTGAGCACAAACTACTTGCTTTCTCTAGCATTAATGAGTTTATTCTAAGCTTAAGAATTTCCTGAGTAAATACAGATTCTTGGCTCCCAGTCATAGCAATTCCAACTCAGTAGGTTTGAAGTGGGGCCTTGACTCTGTTTTAACAAGTACCCTAGGTGCTTCTGATTCATAATTTTTAGAATACGGCTTACCATACACCAACGGCTGCTTGGGGCTTGGCTTTAATGAGACATCAGTCAATCACAACCAAAATACTATGGGCCTGCCCTTTGGCACATTTGCTTCCTCTGCCAACTACTCACCAGACCTGCGATAGGAAAGACCAAATCCTTTCCATTCCTTGGAACACTGTATTGGACTAACCAACTCCAGGAACTCAGTGCTGACCTGAGCTGATGGCCCTGCTGGGCCCCCTTTCCTTCCCTTATGTAGCACAAAAGGCCGAGTGTGTCTAGAGGCTGAGATTGAGCTTACTGTAAAATTTCCTCTGTATTCCATAGTGATGCACTATTTGTTTCTGATACTAATGCTTCTATTCACAGTTCAAATATTACTGCATTCATTAGAGTGTTCAAAATAATATTTAAAATAATGGTAATAATGCACAATCTCTTACTGATAAATCATTCATCCTTAAAAAAGAATTTACTTCTAGTGTACTAAAATGATACTTATCAGAGTATGATGTAGGAATCACCTGTATTAAAAATGCTAAGGGATTCTTGTTTAATAGTCAGATCCCTGAGTCCCATTAAGCAGTATTAAATAGACTCCAGAAATTTGCAAATATGCACTTTAACATATAACCTTTGGTGGCTCCAATGCCCACATACAGTTCCCATGTGTCAGCGCCAGCCCCAGGGAGCTAATCAGTTACCAGGAGAACTTTTACAAACTACTCAAGCTCATGATTGGCTTAAAAATCAAAATCTCATGGTGATGAAGGTACTATTTGAAGAAGTTTGTAGAATGAATTTTTTTAAAAAAATGGAATTCAGACGCAGATATTTAAGTTAACCAAACTTTTTAGTTCATGGCACATCATCATTAACATATGCAAGGGCCCTTTTTGTTTGGCTTGATTTATTTTGCCCCTTCATGCCAGCAGCCCTACTCCGAGTTCATATCCTTTGGTATGTACAGTTATTGCAAAATAGGTAATGCTGTTTGTGTATCTATGGGCTTTTAATTTGCATAAGTATATCAGATGATAGATTTAATGTTATTTTTTTCATTCAGTAATTTTTTTAACAGTTGCACAAGTTGCTGCATGTTTGAGAGTAATTCATGTACTAAGTCATTGTTTCTAACTGCTGTGTAGCATTACATGCATTCATCCACACATCCAAGAAATTTATTTTCATTTCATTTATCCATTTATCTATTCCCCTGGGGAGAGGCATCTAGGTTGCTTCGAGTATGCCACCATGATTAAAAAAACCTACCAAACAAACAAACAAAAACTATAAACAAGTATTTTTCTGAACAATATGGTGAGGGGAGAGATTGCTGAGTTATGAAAATTTCTCTTAGTTTCACCTCAAACTGTCAGATTGCCCCTGAAGTCCCACTGCATTGAGCTGACGTATTTACTAGCAAGTGAGGCTGAGAACTTTTTCATGGACGTCTTAGTCACCCAAAACTCCCCTCTTATGGATCATTTATCCATATATGTAAGGACCATTTTTCTACTAGTCTGCATATTTTTGTTTTTGATTTAAAAAAAATTCATTGAGGTATGATCGATGTGCAAAAAACTATACATATTTAATGTATACAACTGGATGTGTTTGGAGATAAATATATATCACAATAAACAATCACTACACTCTATATCATAAACATATCTATCACCTCCAGAAATTTTCTCTCACCTTCTTTTATAATTTGTTTTCATGATAAGAACACTTTTAGGATTCACCCTCTTAGCAAATTTTTAAGTATACAGTAACAGTATTATTAACTATAGCCTCTGTGCTACATAGGAGATCTCTAGGACTTCTTTATTTTACATAAAAGAAACTTTGTACCCTTTGAAAACTCTGTACCTCCTATGGTACATCCTATCATAATTCTTACTGGAATTGATGTGAATTGATAGATGAATCCGTATTAATAAACATACTGTATCTCTCCACTTAGTCAGATATTCTTCCCTATTTAATATATTTTTATTTACTTTACAAATGCATTGTGTTTTTTCTACTCTATTTCTTATGATGTTATTACTAGAATAAGGGAAAACAATATTTCTAAGGGAAATCTTGTGTATTTGATTATTTTGTTGTTATTTCAGAAGGTGCCTGTTGATTTTGAGGGATATTTCTTAGTAAACAATCATGTAATGTATAAAAAAAAGTTTGCATCATCCTTTCAGATATTTCCTCTTATTCCTTTTTCTTATCTTATAGTATTGCTCGGTACTTTTGAAAGTCTCTTGAATGATTCTGATGATAATGGGCATCTTTATCTGGTTACTTATTATAAAATAGGTTCATCTAAATTCTCTTACTAAGGGATGCCTGATGGCTCACTCAGTTAAGTGGCTGCCTTCGGCTCAGGTCATGATCCCAGTGTCCTGGGATCAAGTCCCATATCGGGCTCCTTGCTCCACAGGGAGCCTGCCTCTCCCTCTGCCTCTGCCTGCCACTCTGCCTGCCTGTACTCTCTCTATCTCTCTGACAAATAAATAAATAAAATCTTAAAAAAAATAAATAAATTCTCTTACTAAGTTGAATGTTTGATCCAAGTTTTTGATAAAAGGCTTTATTAACTTTAAATATGGTTTTACTTTGTCTCTGAATTTTTTATTATAAATCTTTTAAGGTTTATTTATTTGAGAGAGAAAGCAAGCACAAGCAGAAGGAGCAGAGGGCAAGGGAGAGAGAATCCCGAGCAGACTCTACCCTGAGCATGGAGCCCAATGTGGTGCTCGATCTCATCACTCTGAGATTACAACCTGAGCCAAAACCAAGATTCTGATGCATAGCTGACTGTGCCACCCAGGTGCCTCATATGTGTTTTTTAATCAAATTTAATCAGATGCTTTTTCTCAGTTTTTAAGATAATCAATGTGTTCTTTCATGGTCCATGACATGGCAAATTATGGTGACTGATTTCTGATAACAAGGCATACTTGTCCTTTTTGGATAAACCTGAATGTGACATACTGCAATATTATATATAATTTTAAACATATATTTATAATTATATAAATTCAAACATAAAATATATGATACATTTATTCAAACATAAAATATATGATACATTTTGTATATGATACCAAATCCTAACACTTATGTAGGATTTTGCATGTATTTTAATAAGTGGGATGGACTCTGCATTTCATTTCCCTGTATCAACTTTATCTTCTGTTGGTATCAAAGTAATACAAACCATGTATTTTCTTTAAAAAACCACTGATGTGCACGTGCTGTGATGAGCACCGGGTGTTATATGCAACTAATGAATTACTGAACACTACATCAAAAATGAATGATGTACTTTATGCAGCTAATTGAAAATAATTTTAAAAATAAATGTTTTCATTCCCTAAAAAAGTAAACATTTAAAAATTTAAAAAAAAAAAAAGACTTGTATAAGCTAAAGATGATATAACGCTTAAAAGTTTGAAAGAATTGGGATGCCTGGGTGGCTCAGTGGGTTAAGGCCTCTGCCTTCGGCTCAGGTCATGATCCCAGGGTCCTGGGATCGAGCCCTGCATCGGGCTCTCTGCTCAGCAGGGAGCCTGCTTCCTCCTCTCTCTCTGCCTGCCTCTCTGCCTACTTGTGATCTCTGTCTGTCAAATAAATAAATAAAAATCTTAAAAAAAAAAAATCTAAAAAAAAAGAAAAAAAGTTTGAAAGAATTTACTTAAAATACCATCTGAGTTTCTGCATTAGGGAAAAAAGGTTGAATAGTATTTCAATTTATTTAATGGCTTTTCTGTTTTGTCTTGTGTTGTACTGGCAATCTTATGATTAAGAAAATCATATTTTAGTAAGATTTTAATATATATTGTCATTTAAAACTATTGTGTATATATTTTTAATTCTACCTTTTACTTTTTTTTTCTCAGTGCCACATTTTTCTCCCATTTATCTTAGAAACCCGGATTTTTCTTTAATCTTCCCTATTGCTTATATTCTCTGTCATTAATTTCTCTCATTATCCTTAATAGTTTTTCTTATCTCTTTGAGTTTATTTTGAAACTCCTCCTCATATTGAGTTGAAAGCTTTGCTCATTAACTTTCTGTATTTCTTCCTTTCTGATAATGTACTTAAGTCTTTCAATTTTTCTGTTTCTTTAGCTGTATTTATGAAATTTTTACATGCTTTTTCATTCAGTTCTAAGAATTTTGTCTTTTTTATGGCTTCTTCAACACAAATGTTATTAAATAGCATAATTTTTAGTTTTTAAGCTATTGTTCATTGATTTCTAATTTTACTGTCTTGAGGTTAGAAAACAGATGCTGATTCTTTATTCAGACACATAGTTTGTATGTGTGGGTTACATGTCTTCAAAAATAATACGGAAACTTTTTTGTTGGGTATAAATTTCCCTTGTATCTATCAGTTAAAAACACATTGTTGTTGCCTTATTCTATAACTTTGCTTTCTTCTTTGTATTTTTGATCTTTGGTTTTGATGGTCCTAAATTTCATTTTAATAGATCTTGACCTTGGTGTTTTTCCCCCTTAACAATATTCTTTCACACTTAATGTCATTTTAGCCTGAGGCATTTCATTTTACTTAAGCTATGGTAAAACCTCTATGATTAGCTTGATGGTTATTTCCTTCCACTTATTTTTATCTCTCATTTCAAGATTCCTAGTATTTACATACAGACAATTCTACCTTTAAACCTCTTAAATTTAAAAAAAAAAAGTTCATCTCTTTATCCTTTCTTGTTGGCTCCTATAGTAATTTATCCATCTGATTTTACAGAAACCTATTCATTCTGTGGTTGTTTCCATTCCACTATTCAATATCGTTTTATTGAGTTTTTAATCTACTATGCCATTTCATACTTAATTTTTACTATTGGTTCTTGATAAAAACTTCTGTCTCCTTTTATCAATATCTTTTCTTACCTCTTTGATAAACTTAATGTGCTGATTTTAAAAAGTTATTTTCTCTAGACATTTCTACTTCTTGTGGAATATAGGTTTTTTCAGATTTTTGTCTCTGTCTTAAAGGAGTTATATTCCTCAGAGATTTTATTCTTCCCTAGGATCTCATATTCCTTACCCAGCAATATACAGCCATAGGGAGAGATTGAAATCCAGACACTAACATGCCCCTTCTGATAAATTTAAAGCCTTTGTCCTGACAGCCTGGGTTTCATTGTTCTTGGCTAACCAAACCCTCAACAAATGGCCCTGACCACAGAAAATCTCCCCGTATTCCTACCTGGGTACTGCTTCGTCCCTAAAGCTATGTCCCAGGCTTGTAATCGCTTAGATCTTGGAGTCCAAAGGAGGATGGAGGAGGTATGAAGGAAGGAATATGCAAGAGTTTGCTGGGCTACTTACTGTAATCCACTCACTAATCTCAAAGATTGTAGAGGACAATCCCTGAACTGCTCTTGGCAAATGTGGCCTATTTTCTGTCTCATGGTGAAATGGGAGAGGACAATCATTTCACCTGATAATGTGTACAGCACCGGGGTCTGCAAAAACACACACACGCACGCCATGAAAAGGTCTTACCCTGCCGTGACCCACAGAATTTCTTCCCTCTGGGTTGCTGCATCACCCTTCAATCAATCCTACCCTCTTTTCCTGAGGTTTCTCAGGATGTAACACTATGACTCCTGTTTCCATGGCATCAGTACCTATGTAGCATTTACAGGGTTGATTTGAGAAGGAAATCAGAGGATTATGTTCGTTTGCTATCATGACAGGCACTAAAATCTACCCCAGGTTTTTCTTTCTTTCTTTCTTTCTTTCTTTCTTTCTTTTTTAAAGATTTAATTTATTTATTTGAGGGAGAGAAAGAGTGAGTGAGAGCATGAGATGGGAGAAGGTCAGGAGGAGAAGCAGACTCCGGGTGGAGCTGTGAGCCCGCTGTGGGACTCAATCCCAGGACTCCGGAATCATGACCTGAGGCCAAAGGCAGTCACTTAACCAACTGAGCCACCCAGGTGCCCTCCCCAGGTTTTCCTAATAGATGCATTTCCTCCCATGTTGAAAAACTTTAATATTTGTCCACAATTTGGACATATTTGGACAAATATTTGGCTATCAGTTTATAAAAGATAGTGTTGCTTTTATTAAAAAACAAGGTCAAAACGCTTTTATAATTACCTGAAATCAATGTTTTTAAAGAATATATATGTAATTTTTCAAGACATCTATAGTAACATTATGCAGATTATATTATACTGATAGGGTCTCCTATATTTAAACATATATACATATATATATATATATATTACTTGATAATGGTGGATCATTTTTTCATTTTTTTAAATTTATCTCTTCATTTTTTATTTAAGACTTTCTTATTACTTTTATAAGTGACATCTCTATTATCTCAAAAAACTTTGAAGTTTTTATTTAAGTTCCAGCTAGCTAACATACAGTGTAATATCAGTTTCAGGTGTACAATTTAGTGATTCAACACTTCCATACAACACCCAGTGCTTATCACAAGTGCCATCCTTCATCTCCATCACCTATTTAACCCATCCTTCCACCCATCTCCCCTTTTTTAACCATCAGTTTGTTCTTTATAGTTAAGAGTCTGTTTCTTGGTTTGCCACTCTATTTTTTTTATCTGCTTTGCTTGTTTTGTTCCATGTATAAGTGAAATCACATGGTATTTGTCTTTCTCTGACTGACTTACTTTGCTTAGCATATATAATACTCTCTAACTCCATCCACATTGTTGCAAATAGCAAGAGTTTCTTCTTTTTGATGGCTGAGCAATATTCTAATATATATATGTGTGTGTATATATATATATATATATATGTATATATACACACACACACACACACACACACATACCACTTCTTCTTTACCCATTCATCAGCTGATGGACACTTGGGCTGTTTTCAGAGTTTGGCTATGGCAGACAATGCCGCTATAAACATTAGGGTGCATGTATCCCTCTGAATTAGTATTTTTGTATTCTTTGGGGGAAATACCTACTAGAGCAATTGCTGGATGACAACTTTTAACTTTCTGAGGAAACTCCATACTGTTTTCCAGTGTGGTTGCATCAGTTTGCATTCTCACCAAGAATTCCTTTTTGTCCACATCCTTGTCAACATCTGTTGTTTCTTGCGTTAATTATAGCCATTCTGACAGGTGTGAGGTGATATCTAATTATACTGATTTGTATTTCCCTGATGATCAGTGATGTTGAGCATTTTTTATGTGTCTGTTGGCCATCTGTATGTCTTCTTTGGAAAAGTGTCTATTCATGTCTTCTGCCCATTTTTTAACTGGATAACTTGTTTTTTGAGTGTTGAGTTTTGTAAGTTCTTTATAGATTTGGATACAAACCCCTTATCACGTATGTTGTTGGCAAATATCTTCTCCCACTCTGTAGGTTGTAGGTTAATTTTTCGTATTTAGTTCTCTAATCCGTTTGAATTTATTTTTGTGTATGGTGTGAGAAAGTGGTCCAGTTTCATTGTTTTGTATGTTGCTATCCAGTTGCCCCAACGCCATTTGTTGAAGAGACTATCTTTTTCCCATTGGATATTCTTCCTTGTTTTGCTGAAGATTAATAGATCATATAGTTGTGGGTTCATTCCTGGGTTTTCTATTCTGTTCCATTGATCTATGTGTCTACTTTGTGCCAGTACCATACCATCTGATCACTACTATTGCTTTGTAATATATCTTGAAAACTATAAAACACTGAGGAAAGAAATTGAAGAGAATACAAAGAAGTGGAAATATATTCCATGCTCATGGATTGGAAGAACGAATATTGTTAAAATTCCTATACTACCCAAAGCAACCTACACATTTAATGCAATATCTATCAAAACACCAACAGCATTTTTCACAGAACTAGAACAAGTAATCTCAAAATATGTATGGACCCACAAAAGACCCCGAATGCCCAGAGTAACCTGTAAAAATAAAAGAAAAGCTGGAGGCATTACAATTTGGAACTTTTGGTTATATTTTCAAATTGTCTTCATGGAGTGTTATTTTATTTAAGAAACTGTCACATTTTCTTCTAAGACTAAGAGACAACATCCTATATCTATCCCTTGAATGTTGAAGGAATTAACCAGTTAATGTATCTATGGAATGGAATATATGAAATTTCCAATATTCAATTAGTTTTGACCTAGAAAAACAGACATTTCATATGGCTTCACCCATGACTGTTAGGAAGAACACTCCTTAAAGTAGTTCTAAGCAAGTTTTTACTTCACTAGCAGTAAACATTGACATACTGGTATTACTATTTTGATTAAGTGGAAAAGTATTCTTAATTTTCTCTCCCAAACCTACCACACACATTTGGAATGATATACAGATGTATACTTTAAGAACAATTTAGAAAAAATTTTTAAAAATCCCTTTATTTACTAATTTTCCAGCCTGTGATGTTCTAGACAAACACAGCAAAATTAGTTTCATCTATTGCTTGTCTTATTCATTCTGGCCTTTCTTTCAAGGCAAAGTACATGGGAAAAACAAAACAAAACAGTGAACCAAGAACTCATGGGAGAGTCTTTCAAGTTCATTTTCTGGGTGAATGCTTCTCTATCCGACCACCAGAACAGAGGAGCTTCCAGGAAGATAGAGAATTGAAAAATAAGGAAAAAGAATGAGTCACAAGAGGGTCTTATCATTTTACTAAGAGGGAGATTGGATAAAGAACTTGGAAAACCACTGCAGCTTCTTATATACATGTGCAGTTATCACAGAGTATTTTATTTCTCAAATTAAGCATATGCTGTAATTATTTCGTGAGGCTATGAAATTCTTCTAAAAATAAAGATTATTAAAATGCCACAGGTCATGTTAATGTAAAGAGTTTGTCTTAAAATTAAACTGTATGATAGAAATTTGGGGATTTTAATAAAGAAGTCCCTTTGGGTTGAGTCCAATATAGACCTTCCACAAAAAAATATTCTGTTTTAAAAGCAAAAGATAGGGGCACCTGGGTGGCTCAGTGGTTTGGGCCACTGCCTTCGGCTCAGGTCATGATCCCAGGGTCCTGGGATCGAGCCCCGCATCGGGCTCTCTGCTCCGCAGGGAGCCTGCTTCCCCCTCTCTCTCTGCCTGCCTCTCTACCTACTTGTGATCTCTGTCTGTCAAGTGAATAAATAAAATCTTAAAAAAAAAAAAAAAAAGCAAAAGATAGAACATATGTTTCCAGGGCAAAAATACTGAAAACTAACTGTGATCCTGTATCAACCTGTTAACAATTGGATTTTTGTATATAGAAAACAATTTTAAAAGGTAAGCTAGTGGAGAGAACTAAGTGTTCACCTCTTGTACCTTCAGATAACACGTTTCAGAATGTACTCACTGATTCTAGGATTGTTTGGGCTCTTCAGACACAAGCTCGTGTTTCAGAAACCTTCCTCTCCATTGCCTCTGTTCTTGCTCTTCCTGTGGTCACGATGGCTTCCAGCTCTCCTGCTCTGAGAATCCAAATCTATTGCTTCTTTCATGACCTGTTTCAAAGTTCATCTTTTAAAGACAGATCTTCTAAATATTCTACAACTGTACTTCTCACTCTATTGACTATTCTCAGGTAGGAGAGTGGATAGTACTCCCAGGATAGTGAGCTATAGCCTCTCAAGTCCACCAGACTCTCTCTCATCCCTTAAATTTTCATTATTAAAGACTCTTCTTGTGTGTCATACACTACCCCCTCCTTGATATCCTTTTTTTAAAATACAAGACTCTGCGGGGAAGGGCTAACATTAGACCCCTAATACTGTAGTATGATTAAGATTAGACTATATCCCTTTGGCTCAGAGCTCTTAGCAGAGTTCTAAGTACCTAGAACAGAGAATGGATGATGAAAAAAAAAAGAGAGAGAGATAACGTCTATAGTGAGAGCAGCTCACCATTTTTTTCTTTGGCTCTCCTAATTTAGCACATAACTATATTTTGGTTTAGTGTCAAAGGTAAGATTATGGGGATATAGCAAAATTGGCTAGATTCAAAACCAGGTGCTACCACTTACTGTATTTGTAATACTGGGCAAAGTATTTCATTTTCTTATTTCTTGATTTCCTCATTTGTAGACTGAAAACAATGTACCTGCCTTGTTGTTGTGAGCCTTACATGAGGTACTGCATATAAATTCTTAGAACAGTGGGTGGTACAGAATAAACAGGCAATATTATCTTTCTTTGCTTTTATCTGCCTTGTCTCATGCAATATGTGCAGCTCCAGGGCCCAGGATTCTGATGTTTTAATGGATTCACAGTTGAAATCCGCACTTGCCTCTCTCTTTATATCATAATAATCCATACCTTTGTCAATAAGTAGGTTGGCGATTTCCTGGGACACCTGTCCTGCCTCTTCATGAACACGTTTTCCTAAAGACCAAGCTCTCTGTTAAGTCACAGCCTGGTTGCTATTAGCTTAGAACAGTGGGAAATTTGAAAATACAGAGTACTTAATTTACCACTACATCTCAGTGCCTCGTGCAGCATCTGGAAAATGATAACCATAGGAAATACTAGCTGGACTGAAAATATACTATTGTGATAGTAATAGTAACACTTGGGGTTTAACCTGATATGTTAGTTTGATAATGCATCTCTCTGATAAACTGGAAGTATTCTACACACCTTGTCAACTATATGATATTATACTTGTTTCACATAGTTTTGAATTGGAAAATTATCCCCATTTAGAACTAAAAAGACATTTATTAAATGCCACTAGGTGCTAGGCCCAGTGTTGGAAAATTACAAAAAAAGAAGACACAGTTCCAACTCTGTCCCGCCTCCCTCTCTTAAGTACAGCTGGGGGTTCCACTCCTTAAGTACAACATTTCCCCTCTTTGCTCTATGGCCCACTCTCAATTCTCCACGTCATGTCCTTTTACAGTGAGAATGACTCCATAATCACATAAACAGGTTTTATTCACACTTGATTGCAAAACTTACCAAGACTTTTCTTAATGCTGCTGATCCTACATTTTTACCCTGAATTGCAATAGCTTAATAATACTTGCAATGTACTTTGCAATAATAATAATACTTCATTTTAATCAGTGACAAAAACAAAAACAAACCATATTATCTTATCTTTAAATTGTGTGATGTTATACATTCTCTAAGTAACAGGGCTATCCATGCTTTGCCCACTTTCCTATACCAAACATGTGCTAAAAAATTGTATTTATATATTTATTTGGTTGTATTTAATAGTTGTATAAATATGCATTTACTCTGAGCTTTTCCTGGTACCTTCCTTAGGGCTACATGGAACTCTTTAGTTTTCGTTTGTGGTTAAGTACACATTTTTTTTGAAATCCAAACTCATAAGAAAATCTTCTTCCCAGAAGCCACATACTCCAAATAATCTTTCTGCTATCTTCTCACTGGAATGGCATTTATCTCCCAATGTTCTCCTCATTTTCTAATCGCCGGCCACTGAAGGACAGCACAGTATATCCAATAGAGTATGAACTCTGAGTTTCTAAGTTCCTGCATTAATAACTACTGCCTATCTCATAGCTATTAATCTCTGAGTCATTATTTCTCCATCTGAAAAATGGGGCTAGTAAATACTCCATGAATTGGATTTTAAGAAGCCTCAAGGAGATGATGGCTGCAGAATGCTTAGAAGAGTTTGATGAATGTTAACTCTTCTATTCCCATTTTGCTGACAGGATTAAAGGCCAGAGTAACCATTCCCCTGTGGATTCTCCTGGCTCTTCAGTCATAAAAGAGTCTTCTGGGTACATCAAGAATGTATTAACTGTTCAGCATTTAGGAGAAAGACACTGCCAACAGAAGACTAATTTCAATTCAAAAAGCATTTTCTAGAATCTAAGGGGGATTCAAAGATGAGAAAGATAAGGTTTCTGACACTAATAGCTTGAATACTTGAGTTATAATCTATATTAGGAAAGCATCAGTTGTATCCTCTCTTTCTCTGAGCACTCTGTGGTATCTCTCAGCAATATCATTTACTTTACTTCTTCTCTTATTTGTCAACAACCTTTTTAATATACTGTTTAACACATCATTGTATTTCTAATGCACAATCCGCTTTGTACATTCGATCTCTTTACTTTAAGACAGAGCTCATCTCCTTTTCCACTGCAGTTCTACATCCCTAAGATTCATCCCACCAAACTTTAGTGCTATCCATGTATGGACTTCGCTTATGTAAAACTGACTATATTAATCAAATGCCACATGCTGAGTGGTTCATTTCAAAACCCCAAAAGATAATTTAGACTCTGTGAGGTTAAACAGGTGCATAAGGTAAATGCCATGTACTGATAGAGAAGGAGGCAAAAACATTTCTAAAAGAAGATGGAATCAGTAGCACAGGCCTAGATACCACAACAAGTGGGGAGGGGAAGCAAGGAGAATAAGGGGTGAATTTTGGAGTTGAATAGAAGAGCAAAGAGCCAGGCCAGCAGGCAACAGAGATGAACCAAAGAAAACAGTGTCATTACAAGTTGAGATCTCAGGGGAATTATGAAGTCAGAAGGAAATGGGAAACATTGGAGTCAGAATTGGTCGGAGGACTCAAGGAAATCAAGATATTTAAACAAATCAGATACTTTCTGTGGTAGCCTTGCTCTGTCCAGTTTTTAAGGTGTACTCTTACTCCAGAGTGACTGAGTACTCACATGATTCCCGACAAGCTCAGCTGAAGTTATGAATACTGCTCAGGAACTATCTATAGCACTTCTGAGAATTGCAGTTCAGTGTCCCATCCTATATCTTAGGTTGTAATTCACCTTCCTCCACAAACTTCCAATTTAAGACTTGCTTGATCAGTTTGCCACACATATTTTTCTCTCAAGCTGATGTGAGCTAATAATACGGTACAATTGTTAAGCAAGTGAACATAATTGCATATACTTTTAATATTAATATAAATTTACAGTCCAGATAATAAAACTCCTGAAGCTTATGGTTTTCAAGACTCATTTAAAGTACTTTGTGAAATGTGGGGCTGTGCTTTTAAGGAATCTTTGAAACACTGAAAAAGGACAACAAGAATAGTAAAAGTTCTACAGATTTTTTTTGGAATTGAAATGTTTGATGAACCTGGTTTTTACTGAAGAATACTAAAAGAAGAGATGCTAGATGATCCTTGGTATTTGAAATATTCACATGTTAATAGGATAGACTCTGTGGCAAAACTAGGAAAAATGGGAAAATATTATAAGAAAGAAATCAGAAGCCCCTATGTTGGCAACAGAGGTGTCAAAACTATAAAGCAAAGGCTGATGCCTTGAGGTAGCATGCATTCTTTTTAGCCTTCAGTTCAACATCACTCCTTATACCGTTCATATAGGCCTTCAGTAGAGGCCAGGTGCTGAACTAAAATAAGACATTTTGATTTCCCGTTTCCTATTCTTATTACCTTTGATCTTAGCTATTATTTCAGTCCTTGCCCTGCTCTTCATATCTGAAGCAATTTGGGGTATTTTTTTTTTCTTCCCAGCTACCATCTTCTCTCTCCTTATAATGATTATTTATCTCTCAGGCTACCCCAGGTTAGACTCACCAACTCTGTCACCACTCCCCTACAATTGGCATTTGGTGTTCAAGCAGAAACAAAAACAAAAACAAAACTATCAGAAATTATATTTAAAAAAAAACCTGCATCAAGTAAGAAATTAAATACTGAAGATTTGTGTCTCCTTCCAAAGTTAAGACATAAAGTCTTATTAAACACATTAAAATTATTGCCAACTCCAGAGAAACAAATTTCTTTCTTCTGGGAGAATAACTGAGGAGAAAATCTTTACATTTTTAGTTGTTTTTGCTTTTACATTTTTTAAAGATTTTATTTATTTATTCATGAGACAGAGAAAGAGAGAGGCTGAGGGAGAAGAAGGCTCCCCGCAGAGCAAGGAGCCCAATGCTGGAGTAGATCCCAGAACCCTGAGATCATGACCTAGCTAAAGGCAGACGCTTAACAACTGAGCCACCTAGGTGCCCCATTTTTAGTTGTTTTAACCCAAGTAAAACTATGTTCTTTGTGTAATTACTGTGAATTAGCAACTATGGAGGGAATAGATGAAAAAAAAAAAAAATACCAAGCAGATTAGGATTTTTACTGACGGCACAGTGATTCCACAGAGGCTGGACACCACTCTGCAGGGGTTTTGTGTCTCATTTTGCATTCATTTTCAGATAAAACACAAGCAATTTATAAGTGATATTTAAAGTAAGGACTGTCAATAAAATACACCATTATGCCCTCACTCATTCCCTCACTGACAGTCTGGGCTGCTTTCTTCAGTTGGGAGAATAGGATGGAAACAGAACGAATATACACGCACTGCATTCAGTCCTGGACAGGGGGTTGTTTCTACCACCTGGGTTGGTGGAAGTAAACCAAGGTCTTAGCTTTGCCCCAGTTCAGACACCAACTACTACCTTAAAATGTCTGGTTATCCCTACGGGCACTGTTAAGATCAGATTAATCTAGGGTTCAAGAAGAAAACTGTAGCGACCGTGAGATGAAGCCAAGCTGTCAGAGCTAGGCAGGGAGGAGGAAGACCAACCTTTATTTAGCGGCCTCCAGAGCGCCCGAGGTGCCCAAGTTCACTTCTAGATGTTCTGGCTCATCCCATGGGAGAGCTGACGTCCTGCGAGCAGGCTGCACCGACAGAAGGGAAAGTCAAAGGGAAGTACAGCTCCCATGCACGCGGCTGCCCCAGGGAAGAGAGCGTGGGCCGGAGCGCGGTGCCTGCTGGGATGCTGAGCGCGCGGTGCCTGCCGGGATGCTGGGCGCGCAGGGCCTGCTGGGATGTGGAGGTGGGTTTGCTTGGAGGGTCTTTGAAGTGGCCAAGCCAGGACCTGCTCCCTCGATCGCTTCTTTTTTGGTGACTTGGCATCAGGTGGGGCCACATTTATGCCACGTCGGCTGGACCGGCCTTCGTTTCACCCAGTGTGTGCTGGAGGCCTTGGGTTCAGGCTGCAGAGCCAGGCCAGCTCCATTAGCCCTGCGGGTAGGCTTCCGCAGGCTGGAGACCCAGGCAGGGGCCACGCCACGCCTACTACTACTGGATGAAACCTCGACGCTCGTGGACTCGTGGGGTCTGAGAGCAGAGTCATGAGAAACAGAGATTTATGCCACAGATTTGACTAAAGCTTCTGTGGAGCCTAGGTCTCCAGCACCGCACCGTGCCTCTGAGTCCCTGGCGAAGGTGACTGTGCGAGTACCCTGAAGCTGTCATCAGTGGTGCTGAAGCAAACTGTTTGGAGCCCCGAAACAGCTACTGATCCACATCCTGTTCTGGACCGTGGGCTGTGGAGGAGGCATTTTGTATAGTTCTGGTCTCTTCTCGAAACTCTTGGATAACACCAAATTCACATATTGGGACAGAAATACCCAGACAGTTGGCAGGTAGTGTAGACTGAGCAGCAGTGACAAATGGAGCGTCCTGTGAGGATTCCTCAGCCACGCCTCCACTACCTCTGTACATACTTTATCCTCTTCAAAAGGGCTTTTAGAAAACACTACATATCTTGAAAAGCACTTGGCACTTCTTGGACATAGCTTACCGATCTGTACGATGAGATGGGGATATAAAAAGTGGGAGAAGAAATGAAAATGATTGAAGAGGGTACACTTCAAGTGTAAGGAACCAGATAAGCAAAAGTAAACAAGGTGAGTACGAGAAACACACTGCTCAAAGAAAAGGACCCATCCCATTCTTCTTTCTTCTTCTTCTCCTCTGAAACTTTTTGCTTCTACGCTCAAAGAAAACACCATTGGCCAGACCACACTCCCCTGCCAGTAGTGGAAAATCCCTGTATAACCTCTGACTCCTGATAAACTTACTATCTAATCTAATCTACTGTTCACCAGAATCCTTTCTGATAACAGCAGATGAACACATTTTCTTTCTATGTTATTTATGTTATATACTGGATTCTTACAGTTGGGTAAGCTGGAAAAAAGAAAGTGTTACTGAGAAAATCATAACAGAAAATACATTGACAGCACTGTATCTATCAAACAAATTCCACACGGAAGTGGATATTCATGGGTCAAACCCATGTTGTTAAGGGCCAGCTATATTAGTCTTTGTATTGCATGTGTTCATGGGACATTTGACTTCTTACAGCCATTCATATGAATTTATCCTCAAGTATTTACCAAGGATGGAGAGTTAGGAACCAATTACAGTGGGAATTTCTTGTCATACCCATTCTACTTTTTCTGTGTTTAGCTTTTTTTGTTGTTGTTACTTTTGTTTTGCATATATGTGTAGCCAACGGGAACATAAATGTGTGTACATATATCTGAATGATTCATCTGCTAGAACTGCTAGAACTACGTTTTTTGTTTTTTTATTTTACTTTATATATTTTTAAGATTTTACTTATTTATTGACAGAGAAAGAGACAGGAAGAGAGGGAACAAAAGCAGGGGGAGTGTGAGAGGGAGAAGCAGGCTTCCCGCTGGGCAGGGATTCCCAAGGAGACAAGGCTTGATCCCAGGACTCTGGGATCATGATCTAAGCTGAAGGCAAATGTCTAATGGCTGAGGCACCCAGGCACCCCAGAACTACATTTTTTTTTAAATAACAATTATCTGTGTGGTTAGCATTTGACTTTAGTCAGGTGATGAGAAATTAGATAAATATTTAAGAAAAGGCTGTATTTTGAACTTTTACCCTTAGGAGTAGAGAGGAAGCCTTTTCATATTGATATATACTTGCAAATGCATGAAGGATGGTTATATACCTTGCATCCGCCTGTTTATTCGCTGTTTATGATTCTTTCTCTTCAAATGGGCTCTAAATAAGTGTTTCCTCTTGCTAGCTTACTTTGTTGAACAACTTTTGAGCACAGAGGAAAACATATTGAATTGAAAATGCATGAACTGATCAATAATATTGGATACCATATGTGATTCTTTTAAGACACATTTGGCACAACATTTTTGGTTCTGTCCTGTTCTTCATTTTAAGTTTCCTCGGTGTCTTTTTTTATTTATAATACCCCTTACCCTCAAAAGTCTTAGCTGACTTAGAAAATGAGTAATAGGTAAGGCAAGTAGAAATTCTCAGAAAAAGTCCTGCATTTTTCACAGATTAAAAACACGACTATCTTCAGTAATTTAAAAAGTACACCCCACTGGCTGAGAAAAATAATTTAAATGATGGCCCCAAGCATGTTTAGACATTGGAACATGAGCAAGTTTTAAGGAATTGCAAAATAGCTCTTAAATTTTTATTTTTATTTTTACAAAGTTTTTTTTTTCCAATTAAATACTCCCTGTCCTGCACCCCATTCCACCTCATTTTCAGAATGTTCTCTTGTAGTGATGGTTAGCAGTACACTTACATATGGCCAAGGGGCTAAGAAAATATTCCACTGGGGTTTTAGGAGCTTAATTTGTGGCATAAATCTCTGTTCTCAGGCCTCTGCTCTCAGACCCCACAGGGCTGTCAAGTGGTGCTGGAGGGCAGTAGGACTTAGTTATAAGTTTTAACTTTTATAGCATTTCACATGACTCTAAGACAATTGTTTTCCACTGGATTTCAGACGAAGCTGTTAGTTCCTCAGGAGTCCCCCATCTGGGTTTCCATTAATCTTAGAAACAGGCTCAAATCCTTTCACACTCACATGCTTTGTCTGCATCTGTAACAGGGCGATGGTGGATGGAACAAATTACTATCTTATTGTTTTCTGGTATCCTTACTCATTACAAAATCTTCCATAAAGGATGGTACCTTGTGGGTGGGATTTGTAAAAAGGGCAAAACAGGGATGGCTTAAAGAGATTAAAACATGCACATTTGGTATTGTATTAAAATATGTTTTTCTAGAAAGACCTTCATGCGTTTGTAGGGGAGGCGGTGGGGAGTTAGCTCTGTGTTAAAATAAGGATCAGTGAGATTAATTTACACAGAGAGAAATTCTCTTTTATAGGTATACAGCTCGATGCATTTTTAAATAAGGTACATCTTATATAAAGCAAAATCCATGTTTTTTAGTGAATAGTACAAGTTTTTACAAATGTGAACAATCACATAGCTATGGCTGAAATCAAGATATATAATATTTTTATCACTCCAAAAAGTTTTCTTATGCTCCTTTGTGGTCAGTTCTCTCCTCTCTACTGCCTAGTGCCACTGATCTGATTCCTGTTTCTTTTTGTGTCTAGCTTCTTTCCTTTAACATGATGATTTTGAGATTCCTCCATGTTTTTACATCAATAGTTTATTCCTTATTATGTTTGAGTTCCATTGTATGGATATATACATGCATTCATTATTGTATGGGCGTATCACAGCTTGTTCACTCGCTAATAGATGCTAACTAATTTTTAGTTATTATGAAGAAAGCTACTATAAACATTCACATATATGTCTGTGTGTAGACAAATGTTTTCATTTACCTTATAGAAAATACCTAGAAGTGGGGTTAATGGATTGTATAATTGTGTATATAACATTATAGTAGACTTCCAGACTTTTTCAATGTAGCTGAACCATTATTGTATTCCCATCAGCAAAGTATGAATATTAAAATTGCTCTAAATCTTCATCAGTACTTGGATTTTTGGATTTCTTTTTCAGGTTTTTGTATTTTGTTTTTGTTTGTTTGTTTGTTCTGTTTTTTGTTTTTTCCTGTTGTTGTTATTCTATGTGTGTAGTGATATCACGCTGTCTTTTCAATTAGAATTTGCTTAATGACTAATAATGCTTTATATATGTGTATGTGCATCTATATATAATGATGATATATATCTAGGTATATATTTAGGGTGAGTGTTATAATATATGTTCTGTCTTCTACAATGAGGATAATCCCACTTTGGGGAATTGAGTTTGACAAAGTGGGAAAGGGAACTTTTGGAATCAGGCAGATAATGGTTTGAATTCTGACTAGTACAGAACTTGTGCTTCTGTTTCCTCATTTATTAGGTGGCAATAATAATACCAGTCTCCTACAGATATTGGGAGTATTACATAAACCAACATATCTAATGCAGCTAGCAGAATGGTGCAGTTCCTTTTCCCTCTGGGACAATGTTGGCCTTAACATGTGTGAATCTTCTGCAAAAATATCCTCCAAAGAGGTCTGATGTCTGAAACTTCGGGAGTCAAAACTTCATCGCTTGTATGTCCTATGTGGAAGGGAAGCCCTTGGCAGGGTAAGGGGAAGTAAATAGTGACCTCAGAAAGGGTCAGTTAGTCCTCTGGGGTGTTCTGTATCATTCAACTCATAACTTCACCATTGTCCTGCTTTTTAATTACATGGGGAAATGGCCTCTCCTCTCACTAGACCATGTACCTCACAGCGATAGGGACTATGTGTTATTCACCTCTATATCTCTCTTCTTGAATGCTGTGTCTAGCTAGAGGTCACCTGGTACCTTAGCAGTGGTTTACCTACAGCCTGAAGATTGGAAACACCATTTCTCCTTGTATAAGGTAACAATGGTTTGTCATGGGACTGACAGCAGCCAGTGTTTGGACATTTAAATTTATGTTTTGTCAGAGGGTTAAGGTTTAGTGTCAGGTTTACATTCTCTCTAGCTGGTGTTTATGTACTCAGCTTGGCAAGCTTAGCTGGAGAGTTCCATTAGTCTGTGGGATAGTATGTATTTCTCCCTCTTCTTGCTTAAGCCAAGAGCACACACAGTCTTTCTGCCCCAAAACTCAAGTAGTCCAGGTATTCCAAGGAAAGCTGTCTTCTGAGACACCAGAAAGAAACTGACTCAAATCCTAAACCACATACAGACAAAGCCTGGATTTTGTTGGTTCATTTTGATTTATGGATTATCAGTGCTATACCTTATGTGCTCATCCTTTGTCAAACCCAGCCTATTTCCTTTATTTCCACAGAGAAGCAAACAAAATAAACAACTACAAGCCTAAATCCACCACATTAATATCCCAGCAACACAAACCACTTTAGAGTAAATATTAGACATCTCCATGCTCACAAAAAATCCTTGGGTTTTCAAATTCAGTCCAACATCCTGGTATGTTGCCTAGATTTCTTTCTTCTACCTCTCTATCTTGAGTAAACTAAATAAAACAGCAAAACCTTCTCTTTTAAAAACCAAAAAAATTGTTTCCATTTTCTTTTAAATGGCATTATATTCCTCTCTTCTTACTTGTAACTATCAATTTCCCCTTCCATGGTTCTGATTCTAAACTTCCTCGTGTTTTTTCATACTTTCCTATAGCCCCTTCTTCACATCCTTTTAAAACTACTAGATGTCTTTTGAAAGTATAGATACAGTCAGATAGTTTTTGCAGGAAGAGAAAAGGCCTCATATCCCTCATTTATAAAATAAGTTTCTTGCTATTACTATCTAAGAGCCTTCATAATCTGGCTACAAATTAACTTTTCCCAATGACCTTTATTTTTAATTTAATTTTATTTTTTCAGTGTTCCAAGATTCATTGTTTATGCACCACACCCAGTGGTCCATGCGTGCCCTCCTTAATACCCACCACCAGGCTCACCCAACCCCCCACCTCCCTCCCCTCCAAAACCCTCAGTTTGTTTCTCAGAGTCCACAGTCTCTATGGTTTCTCTTTCCCTCCAATTTCCCCCAACTCACTTCTCCTTTTCTTCTCCTAATGTCCTCCATGTTATTCCTTATGCTTCACGTGTAAGTGAAACCATATGATAATTGACTTTCTCTGCTTGACTTATTTCACTGAGCATAATCTCCTCCAGTCCTGTCCAAGTTGATACAAAAGTTGGGTATTCATCCTTTCTGATGGAGACGTTAATATTCCATTGTATATATGCACCATATCTGCTTCATCTGTTTGTGGAAAGAGCCAAAATGCCTCCAATGAACTTTTCAACTTAAATATGTGAAAATGATTGAAAACTCTTTATGTTTTTTTTTTTTTCTTTTTTCTCTTCTTCTTTTTTTTTTTTAAGATTTTATTGATTTACTTAAAAGAGAGAGTGAGAGAGAGAGCGTGATAGGGGAGAGGGTCAGAGGGAGAAACAGACTCCCTGCTCCCGGGACTCTAGGATCATGACCTGAGCCAAGGCAATCACTTAACCAACTGAGCAACCCAGGTGCCCTCTTTATGTTTCTAAGCTACTTAGAAACATAAGTTGGTCTTGAGTTCAAGACCAACATTTCCAAGTGCCTTAGAGCTATTCCTCATGGATGTCTCTTACAAACACTTCAAAATCAAAATGTCCCAAGTCAAATTGATTATTTTTGTTATTGTATCTTCCTTAAACAATCCTTTGAGGATTAATAAATGATAGCCATGTTATAAAAAAGAAAAAAAAAGAGGTAAAACTTAAAATCACATAGAGTTTGCTTTCTAACAGCCTTGGCATGAATGGCTATGGGAATTGAAGGAAATTACGATATTATTAACTAGAATATGTCTTGTATCTTGCATATTTTGGGCCTGATTAAGCAGATTTTAAGTTTTGATCGCTTGATTGATTGATTGACATGTAATTTGCCAGTTAATGCTGGGTCTAACTTGGAAGCATCACTTGAGTGACCTTTCTAAATTGTGAAAAGAAAAGGCAAGTTGTTACACAGATATTGTAGCTTGACAAATAATATGTTTCTCAATACTCCTGTTATTCAGAGCTGGTTGCTGGGAAGGGGTGAGTATGAATTTGCGTAGAGACCAAAGGACCTTCAGGAAACAAATGGTTTGAGACCACAACTCCTTCTGTTATGAGTTTCTATATTATTAGATATTTGAGTTTCTCATATTATCATATATCTCATGATATATTATCTCATATATCATGAGATATATTATCTCATATGTCATGAGATATATTATCTCATATATCATGAGATATATTATCTCATATTATGAGATATATGAGTTTCTATATTATTAGATATTTGCTGAATGATTTTCAAAGTATGCAAATGAAATTCATCAACCAGAAATGCTTTCCCATGTGCCTCACCCCTCCCCAACCTAAAAGAATGACAAAAGGAGGTCTTAGGATGAAAGTATGGACTGAAGGCTGGACTGAAAGCAAGAGTCTACTGTGTCTGTTGTGTAAAGAGGTTGGTCTGAATGCAGCCTGTGATTGAATTCTGACTCCTGTGATCCAGTTAGGGTAGCTAGCATACTGGGTGTGTCTCACAACGGTGGCTTAGCCTTAGATACTATGGGAATATAAATTAATGAGGTAACATTCATTAGTGATTAAGCAGAAGGAGTCTATAGCTAGATTGCTGAATTTGAAACCTATTTTGGGCATGTTACTTGTCCATGCTTCAGTTGATCTTCCTATAATACAAAGATAGTAATATTACATATTTCCTAGGATTCTTAGGAGGATTAATAAGTTAATATTTGTAAAGTATTTAGAATGATCTGTTTTACAGATAATAAGTGCTATATAAATGTGTTTGTTAAATAAGATGAAATCTCCGAAAGTCAGTGGCATAGCAGCTTTAAATATGACAGTAGTCAAACTGCCCTCTCTTTAAGAACTAGTTTGTCTTGTAGGGATTTAGTGAGTTAGTTACCTAATAAATAGTACACATTTTTCCTAAAATAGTTTCATTTTTAATTTTGTTTCCTTGTGTGTGCATGGATATTTTTAAAAATTAAAATACATAATAGCACTAATGTTTTATTTAAAAATCCATACCTCAGTATCCTCTGACAATTCATACAAGTTTTCCCCGTAATGTCTTTTAAAACAATTCTATAAATGTAAATGCAGATGTTTGGGTACTATAACATAAAACTATGTCTTTGGGCTTGTGTATATAAGCAGTCAGATACAGGTAAGTCTGGCAAGTTGCAATTCTTGTTTATAATCCACACCAATATGGAAAAGTGGACTGTTTTCAGAGACCTACTCCATTGGAAATGACATACCACGTTCATTTCTCTGTCTTGTTTTGTGGCCTGAAACTGGGCATTGTCCCATTTTGTTAACCTCAGAGAGTCTATCAGACATTTGGTCATCCCCCTTCACTAAAACTAAAAATTACTTTTCATTTAAAAAAAAAAAAAAAGCATAGTTGAGCCCTCCCAGTAACCATGATGAAATCGCAACACCAAGGACATAAACAGCATTAGCAAATTCAAACAGTGTTTCCTTTAATTGCTTCAGGCATCTGAAAGACTAAAAGATCTATTATATTCTTAGACAAGGTTAGCCTTTGTAGGAAAACCAGAGACTTTAAAACTCATTAGATTTCTGCATTTGGTAATAGTTCTCAGCAGATCATTGTTATAAAATAGAGTATCTTTTACACCTGAAACATAAATTTAATGACACATTATTTTTGTAAAATATGAGTGCTTTTTCTAAATTATAGCAAAAACTTCTATTATTTCACTTGTCCACTGGTCACTTATTTAACAAATCAAATCTTTGGAATATGAACAAAAATCTGAAATTAAACAAAAAGGTGATTGATAACTGACATACAGTCCATATGCTTTTTTCAGGTTCCCATTTAGCATCTATTTAGTCATGCTTTGAATCCAGTTCCAACAAGTTTGAGAGCCTGGTTTCTTAACCAATGTAGATTAGAGTTCGTGTACTTTAGCAGGGTACGGTCAGAAGGTGTAAGTAAAGTCAGGTTGGCACCTGACTGGGCTTAACAATGCAGGACAACCAAAAAGATACAAAATTATCATACGGTTTTGCTTATTTGTGGAGCATAAGGAATAAAACAAAGGACATGGGGAGATGGAGAGGAGAAGTGAGTTGGGGGAGATTGGAAGGGGAGATGAACCATGAGAGACTGTGGTCTCTGAGAAACAAACTGAGGGTTTTGGAGGGAAGGGGGTGGGGGATGGGTGAGCCTGGTGGTGGGTATTAAGGAGGGCACGTATTGCATGGAGCACTGGGTGTGGTGCATAAACAATGAATTCTGGAACACCGAAAAGAAATTAAAAAAAAAAAAAAACAGATACAGCATCTCACAAAAAAGCACGAGGACATTGAGTTTAAGGGCAATTAGCCATTTATCCTTCAATAAAACCTAAAAATACCAAACACCAAACTAATATTTTTTGTGAGACATTAAAAATAAGTTAAATTATGCTTAGAATAATTTTCACACATTTTAGAAAGTTTCCAACAAAAAATATTTGGGGAGGGAGTGATTTAAAGTGGTGAACTCATGTAAGTGAATAATCCACTTATATTCAAAACCTCATTCTCTCTACGTCTCTTGTATCTGTGGTTCTAATCTATAATCACCAGAAAATACATTATCCAGTGTCTCCTAATATTAATCCCCATTTTTAAGTTAGAAAACTTGGGGAAAAGATTTATACCGTATGGAATATTTTGACAGAATAAGCTGTGTTCTAGTCTAAGAGTTCCTGAAGTTATTTTGGAAAGATTCCACTTATCTAGAATTTCATCTATTTTCAGTGCCCCAAAATACAGCAAGAAGATGAACATGCTTCTCCTCTTCTTCTACCACTTCTTCATTTTGCAACTAACACATAGTTGAGAGACTCCAGGTAGTGCTTTATTCTTTCTCGAAGTCCATCCTTGTTTGACAGAAAAAAAAAAAAAAAAAAAAAATTTTTTAAGAAGGCACAGCTTAAGAGAGAGACAGCTAGAAGCATGAGAACTGAAAAGGAAGCCAACTTCTGTCCTTCCTAGGATGTACCAGAAAGAAAGATGTGAAGGAAGTGATGACAATGTGAGACTTTTGCCAATTGAAACCAGATTTCAAAGATTATGCCTCAATGATATAAATAGGTGCTGAGATGCCCGATTTTGTATAGTTGAGGAAAACTCCAGAAATTCAGTTTCTAGCCTATCTCCAACTAATAGAGGTGGTGTGTTTCGTCCACTGGTATACATTGTAGCAAATAGTGTTCCCAAAAGTTCAAGGGCAAGACAATGCAAACTAGTGTTGTATTCATTATCATTGCTCTACCTTCTCATAAGTGTCCTTACGACATCTAGGTACTGTTTTATCTCCTAGAGTCAGTTACAGCCTTTAGAACATAAACAAACATCAGTAGACAGAGTAAATTCATTTTACTTTGTAAAACTTAAAATTATCCTTGCCTCAAGATATGAAAATATCTTATACAAAGCATTTTGATTCCTCACCGATTTTATTTATAGTTATTAATCTCACCCACATCCTAATTACTTCTTTACAAGAGTCATCAAACTAACCCTTTGTGCACACTGTGTGAACATGGTGATCACACATCCTCTCACCACCGTCTTTTTTAATGTACTTGGAGAAAATGTAAATTATGATTTGAATAGAAAAGACCTGTGGCATTTAGTCTCATTCATTTACATTCTGAAACATGATTTTGATTTGAGTTCTCATTATTTTGTTAATGTTTCTTGTTTATGTGGCTTTTTGTTGTTTTGAGCCAAACTTAAGGATATTTTTAGGCATTTACAACTGATTTGTTGGTGATGGTTTAAATTTGATTGCAGGGAGTCTGAATGAAAATTTCTCATTAGAATTTTTATGAAGTGTATATTCGATTATAATTCGATTATAATTGTAATGTCTTTAACCTTTAATAGCACAAGCCGCCAGCATAAGAAGCATGTTTTACATCATGGGGTCATGGAGTAGATTGTAGAGTTTTATTAGCACAAGCCTTGGGTAAAACTGGCGTAGGTGACATTTGGCTTTGCTATTCATAACCTCATCTTTTTTTTTTTTTTTTTCTTCCTCTGAAACGTGGTACAGCTGGTATTCCTTCTGGCCTCGAGCACCCCTGTGTGCTCTCTTTCCTTCTATCGACCCATACTTGCTGCCTTAGGAAATGTCTGATTTTAGTTTTCATCTCTTTGTATGAATTTAGGTCTACGTGTTACTCATATTGTGGAGGCAAAATTGATTGATTGGTCTCCTACTTAAAGTATTTCAGGTATCACTGAAGGTGGGAGAGGAGGCAGAGGGCCTTCCCAGTGACCTAGGGGTAAGGTCAGCCTTGATGACAGGAGCTGAAGGAGTCCAAGGGGAAAAAAAGGAAAAAGAAAAAAATCTGAGCCAAACTTAACAAATACAGATGAGTTTGGTACAATTGAATTTTTTTCATAGAATCATTGCAGGCTGAATGAAATTGGCAGGCTGAAAGTCAGATTCTGATTTATGTCTTTCCTGTTACAGACACTAATTTCATCCAGGAAAACTGTTTTGCAAACCACCTTGCATTTCTCTGTTCTCAGTGACATTGATCATCCTTTCCACCAGCCCATGATTAGACAAGACACCTGCACTAAAGACATTGGTCAAGGAATGCTTTCACATCTGAGTCAGCTATGGCTGCAGTGTGTGCAAGCAATAGAGACATTAGTGAGGAAAAATTAAATGGCTAGAGGAGACAAAGATGGTATCATGATCATTAGGAAAATGTTGATCAAATAACCTATTTTTTTCTTGATATAATCAATTAGTTTGCATTGTTAGATTGTATCTCAAAATACACAGGACATGAAAGGATTTTGACAAATTTATAAAAATCTTGATCTGATCCCAGTACTTCATTGACCTGATTTCTTCATAGACTAAGTCCAGTTTCCATTTTCAGCCTCATTTCTAGACATGATTTAGCCATTCGTACTCACTTGAGTCCATGTTTCTCAAATGAGATAGAATGGCATAACTCTGGGGTAGTAATTTATGATGTAGCTAAGGCATACACAAAGTACATGATGTAACTAGGACACATACAAAGACACAGGATGCACTTGATATAGCTTCCTGGAATTTCAAATGTTCCTTAAGATAAAAATAATTCACATGGTAAGTTATTTTAAAACATTATTTATAAACAAATATAGTCATGGTTTGGAATAGAATTCCCAATATTAATTTTTTAGTAGAGATCAAAACTTGAAATTCTACTTTGGTAATATTACTTCTGTCTTCACCCAGTGTTGCATAAAAACCTTCACCCTACTCCTTAGGAATGTTTAGGAACAGATATCTGAGAAGTACGTCATTACCTATGCTAGATTATTCACAGGTTTCAGAACATTCCAGATACTTACTTGCCTCCATTCCTTTGCTTATGAATTCCCTCCATTTGGAACCCTTGGCCCATCTTATTTCTTTAGAGAATCCTCACTCAAGAAGTAGGTCTGGATCAAAAAAATTCTCCTTTTTTTTTTCCCTTCCTTAAACACATCCATCCAAACTTCCAAAAGAAATCCTTTCTTAGCCCCTTCACATTTTTATGAACAACTTTTATGTTACACCACATTATCATTACTTACTTAACTTTTTCCCTCTAGACTGAGAGAATTTTAAGAGAAGGGACTGTTACATTTTTGTTCCTTAGGTGTGTGTAACACCTATGCCTATAGTATGTCAGGTGTTTGTTGAATGAGTGATGAATTTGCTTAACACAGTAACATGTATAATATATATAAGTCCCAAGACATGGATTATAGCAAGAAGGTAGGCTGGTATCTTTCATAAGACTGTGGCTAATATACTAGAGATAGCAAATATTTTGAAATCAGATCTAAGTTTGAATCTCAACTTCACTATTTCCTATTTGTGTGAATTTGGAAAATTACTTAATTTACTTTTTCTAAGTCTTAGTGTTCTCACTAAGTGTTCAAAATGGGGATCATAATAAATACCTCACAGTATGGTTGTATAGATTTGGAAATGATCCATGCAAAATATCTGGCCCCTAGTAGGCACTAAGTATTGTTTCCTTCTCCATCTTTACCAATTCCTCCCTATATGATATAATTTGATATAATCCTTATCAATTCCTTCCTATATGCTGGATAAACTCCGACCTGTTTAATCATCCCTTCCCAATGAGTCTGAATCTCAGAAAATGATGTCAAGAAAGGGAGAGGGCTGGTTAGGTCGAAGAATGCAACTGAGACAGAAGGATGAGGTAAATGAAACATCATGTTTACAATGGAAGGCAAAAAATAAGAGCAAATCCAAATCTAAAGATCTATAGCAAAGCACCCTGACTAAAGATACTAAGCAAGATAGAATGGGTTGGCTGGAGATTCCCTTTGATGCATCCATATGGGTAGGGGAGTTAACTCTCCTTGGAGCACCTTTCACTGACTTTATGAGAAGGGAGGGGGTCAGCTAAAGCTTTTGAGCTATTTAGAGATGTACTAAAAAATATATTACCAAAGCTTTAAATTTCTGTCCATCATATTTCCTCCTTGGGTAATTTGTAGAGATGGCCATCACCCCCCACCCACTGCAATTAGTAAAATCTGACTTAAGAGCAACTTGGAATTTGATTACAGATTGTTGTATCAAATTTAAAGACATGAAAACATTGCCTACTTTCAAGCAAGCAAAAAGCAGGAACCTGCTAAAATAAGAAAGAGAACAGGTAGATTTAAAAAAAGGGGGGAGTGTAGTCAGGGAGTAATTAAAAATGTGATTTTTAAAAATTACATTTTTAAAGTAGTTTAAAAATTAAAAATTGCCTGATTTCTGATAGAATATTATCAAGTGGCAGGTAGTTCTTATCAAAGGTGAGTTCTGAGGTATAGCTAATATCCACAGGGATTGAAAGGAGAAGAATATAGAATTGGGAAACCAAACAGATACTGGAAAAATCACATTTTCCAAGGCCCTTTCAGTTCACAAAACTCATGAGATTGGGAGGCTCTGCTTGGATCGTGGTCCACTATTCATGTAGCTGAAAATCAGAGAAATAGTTCATCCTTTGAGTAGAAATGGATTAAAAGAGAGTTCAAAGAGAATAGAGGATCTTTCCTACACGTTCCTGTCCTTCCTCTCTCCAGTCCCACAGATAAACCTAAATTGTCGCCAGTTTGGTGTAATCCTACGCGGGCACTTCTCCTGGCTTTGCTTTTTCCTTTGTATTCTCTTTTCTCTCTCCAACTTTCTGCTTCCAATGTTGACCTACAGATAACACAGCAAGGTGAATCTGTGTTCTTTTCCAAATATTGGCGCAAAATGGTATGGAGAGAAATAACTTCCCTTTTCTAACATTTTCCTTTTCTGACTCCATACCTTTTTATCCTTTACCCATCTCCACCAACTCTGGTGATTTTAATAAAAGGTTCTCTAATAGCTGCTACTTAAATACCTCTTCTTGAAAATGTTTAACTTCAACTGATTAATATAATGCTCATAGACACGATTTTGGAACTGAGTAAGAACATTATTCAACAGAATAAGGATAAACTTGCTCATTAACTATCAGTTCTCCTAGTGAACTTTTCTCACATGGAATCTCTGCTACTGATATATTTCTTTGGTTTGAGGTAGAGATGGTTTAAGATAACATGTTGATAACATGTTGACTACTAGTTACCCCTAAGGACTACCTATCCCTTTCCTAAGACCTAAGGAGAATACACTGTCTTTGTTACTGACACATAGGCTAAAGTCAGAAAACTCTTCAATAAAACTAATTAATACTATTTGATTCCACCTACAGATGTCACTGACATAATATTTGTGGTCATCTTAAGAAAATGTAGTCTGTCCAAGCATGGAAAAACAAAATTAAGTACTTGTGAATTAAATAGCAAAATAGTTCAGTAAGTATATTTCTTGAAAACACATTTGCTGAAAAATCCCATAACATTACATAGAATTTGGTGGTAACTTGGTATAATTTTAAACCACCAGTGACTTATTAACTTGAAAAGATTTTTATGGGGTCACCTAATTGAACTCATTCTCTTCAACTGAAAGGAACCCAAAATAGATGGTTTTCTATCATTCTTCTAAACATATTCAAGACCAGAGATTTTGCAGCTTCCTTCAGTAAAACAGTGTGAGGTAGCTGAGTCATTCCATGAGTTTCCCAAGTAGCAGCAGTGGATCCGCACTGCAGAGGTTGGAACTGGTCTGCTCCCTCCTTGCTGCAGAAAATAGCAGGGAGGAGGAGAAGGGGCTGCACGAAGGGAAAGGAAAGGTACGACTACCCCCTGTAGAAAAGGCTGAGTTTTACTTGAGTTGCTGAAGTTTATTACTTGGAAGAGTTAAGAACATGCTTGGCATTTATCAGGGATAACTTGATCTGATTTAAATATATGAGCACTGCCACCCACTGTTACTACTACCCACTGTCATTGGGGGATGTGGTTCCACACCCAGGCAGCTCGTGCCTCTTGTGTATAATTTTGTGAAATTACTGCTACATGCAAAACTGCAATTTGGATCAGTGGGACTTTACTGATAGCTTGAAATTCTTCCTGCCAGGGGATCTTGATTCATTTTGTGTGACTGTGACCTCCGAGTATCCCACGACAGCCTAGATATTCTGTGACAAGGATTCTTCATCATTTTGGAGCATAACCTCCTTGAGAAAATAAGGACCACTATGGACATAATACATGGGAAACTGTGCAGACCCCTTGGTGCCCATCAGTGAGTGCCTGAGTCACCTTCCACCACTGACATTACAGAAAATAGCAAGTATAGCTGGCCAGACTGAAGGGCTCACATTTTCTTTTCTTTTTTTCTTTCTTTCTTTCTTTCTTTCTTTCTTTCTTTCTTTCTTTCTTTCCTTTTTTTTTTTCTTTCTCTCATTTTAGAAACAGCACCACCAGGAGCAGGGACTTTCACATATACAGTAAAAATGTACAGTATCTTCAATGCAAAGTTGGATGGGTGCCAACCCCCTCCCCCTCTCCACCCAGAAGCATCTTCATTTGAATTTAAAGGGGTGGATGAGTGACAGCAAGACTCTGTTCTCCTTCTGACAGGGCTTTGGCAGATCATTGGTTGTCATCAAACCTATTCCATTTCTTGCTCCCTGCCAGGAATTCCACCTACATGCCTGATGGCAATTAGTCCCTTGTAGGTGCTAATGAATAAAACGCAGCACGTAGACTTCACGAGGATGAAAAAGCCTACGATCCAGATCTAGAGTCACTCCAAGTATCAGTCCCCCACACCAGTCCCCCTCAAATGTAGCTTTCATTCTGTCCAGCACATGCTGGGGCCAGCCAGCTTGCCCCCTCCTCTGCACACTGCAGCACAGGAAATAGAAGGGAGCTATGTGATAAAGACAGGGCTCAGCAGAAATCGTGATTTTAGAACCTGAAGTGTTACCTGTTTTTTTGTTACTGTCACAGGCTGCTACAGGTTTCAGACCGTCTGTGCTCGGGCTGAATCTCCAAACCCAAAATGTGCTTTGGAAGAAGTGTTTGGAGACCATGTTGGAGAGCATTCTGCCCTGAGTAGGGTTAGTTGATCAGTGGTTCCCAGGACCTGGTTAATCAGATGCTCCTAAGCAGCCTTTAAATGTACAAATTCCTTGGCCCTGTCTTTAGAGAGGCCTAGGATAAAGCCTGAAAATCTAAATTTTAAAAATCTTCCCAGATCAATCTGATAATCCTGCCAGGATCGGTGCTCCAGGAATAGATGAGCTCCTGTGTCCCATTCAACTCGAAAACTCTAGGACTACGTGTCAATTGAAAACTTCTCAGAGGTTTCGCTCACTATTCATCTGTACCTTTACTATGTCTTGAGACTTTAAAGTAAGTAAACAATTCTGTTTCATAATCTGGCTACCTACCAGAGATGAATCAATGTTCAAATATTCTTTTGAAATGAAGCTGTGGGTGATTTTAATTTTTTCTTTAATATAACCTTTAATATAACTTCGTTTTATACCTTTTCTAAATAATGAGCATGTGGGTTGTTTTTTTTTTTGTAATTAAAAAAAAGTCAGCAAATGGTACTTTTAAAGATTTTTTTTCTGCATCCCAAGAGGAACTAATTTGCTCACAGGGAAAACTGTATTTTAATACAATTGCTGTTCTTTAAATCCTCTGTTTTCATTTATGTGTTTAAAAATATTACTTAGAAAAGGGGTCCAGAGACATTACCAGACTGTCACCTTGACAATCCAAAAGGGTAAGAAAGATAAATAAGAAAGGGTAAGGACACCTGATAGACCACAAAGACCAGTTTCTTACTCATATTTTGTGTGCACAAAACATTGCCTTTCTAGGGTCTCAAAGCACATTATAAAACAATTGCTAAAGCTTTAGAATGATGTGTATAGTTTGGTCTCCTCTAATGGTAGCAAACCAAACAAAGTCGCAAGAAAGAAATTTTTCTTCCAGTGTTCATGGGCTCCAAAACTTAAGATAGTTTGAATAGGATTCCCTAGAGCATTCAAACTCCATCATGTTTATCAGAAAGAACTTAATCCAAACCCTTTGAGGTTTGTTCTTCTCTAGTCAATATCTATTTCGGCAAAACAATCATGGTTTTAAAGTATAACAGAGAAGCAAGGAAGAAAAGAGAGATTTTTCTTTCTGATAGTGAAATGGGCAGGTGCAGTTGAGACTGAAAGGCCATAATTAAAACATTGTTCAGCTGAGGCACTGTAGAAGTTCATGCAAGACTGCACAAATCCTCCCCCTGCCCCACACACCCGAGTTCAAGGTTTTGGCAGGAAAGGAAGCCCAAGGTGCACTGCTATTCAAGAAACAGAGCCCCGGAGCCTGAACTTTAGTACCCTTGAGGGACACATGGAAGAAATTCTATACTGCTGGACCAGTAAAATTGGCCTGTTTAAATCTATACATTTTAAACCACATAGGAAAGGAAAATAAGCACTTTTTAATTGAACATATAGTTATATGGCAGGACTTATGTATACACTGGAGTTTAAAAGATCTAATGGAATAAATATTATTTCTATTATACAGATGAGAAAGTAAATTTGGAAAGTTATGTAACTTGTCCAATGTCAAAATCAAAAGTATTTATTTTAATTGGCTGAATTCTGGGATGGACACCGTGTTTTTATGTGATCACATTAGAATATGCTGACTAAGAAAAGTGATGAAAACGTGGTTAAAAATTCCTGATTATCCTCTCAACCCATTCCTATGGCAGGCCTCATAAACTGATGACTGTATTTTCTGTGTGTGTGTTTGGTTTTTTGCTTTTTTTTTTTTTCCTTTCTGGCCCAGAAACCTGCCCAAGGAAACATTCAAGGAAGTTACTATAGATCACCTAGCGTTAGCACATAGATGACACCAAGTACCAGCATAGCAAGGATCAGATGGCAGGATGGAACTCTAGAGGAGACAGGCAGGAGCTAGTTGATGGAGCTTCCTGGTCTCTGGCTTCTTTCCCAGCACTGTGGAAGGGCAATTCCACAGGAAATTCTTATATCCCTTAAAAAAAAAAAAAAAAAAAAACCCAAATAATTGAGATCATAGTTTGCTGTGTTCACCTTTCTATAGAATCATTCGTAGGCTCTGGATTCAGAGGAAATAGATTGCTTTAACGCAAAGAAACAACTTACTCCTTGACTAGGGGTTAAGGCAGCTTTCTTTCTTGTGTTTTATTTTTTTATTATTATTTTTTTTAATTTGATAGAGCTTTCCCACATCTCTTTGTGGGTAGCTGCCTCCTCTGCATATGCATAAACCAGCTGTCCTTTGGAATGACACAGGCCCCCACAGTGTCATGGGGTAAGACTGGGGGGAGTTGACTGAGAACCTTGAACAGCAATGATGGGTGCTGCTACTAGCAGTTGTGGGCTAGGTAATACTTGTCAGGGTTCAAAGCCAGAAGGCCAAGACCTTTGACCTGGACCACCATCTTTCAGGCTGCAGACCAAGGATTGCTGAGGCCTAATATAGGCAGGGAGTCAATCAGGAGAACTTAAGAGGGAGAAAAAAAAAAAAAAAGACTCTGCCTTTGCTTAGTTCTCCAGATTGGCTCTCCAGATGGCCCTCTTTTCTCTGGTAAATTATGCAACAAGCTGCTTCAGCCGAGTTTTGCAGACCTGGATGATCTTGAACTGATTTCAACAAACGGGCGGACTTGTGGGGTTGCAGGGCTTTCTCTTAGTCCTTTCATCCGAGGAAGAACACTGGGGAAGGAAAACCAGATAATTTCTGGTACCAGTCACAGAAATAGAGTGATACACATACAAAAAGTACTGTTGCTATATGCCCACCTTATAAGAAATGATTTTGAAGAAGCTAAGAGGCTATCTCATTAGGAAAGGTTAGAGTTCATCAAGATTACTCCACAGAAAGGTATTTGGCTTTGCAAATTCTCACTAATTAAATGCCAGGATCATCTCTAGTAATACTACTGAAATTGAAAAAGCAGAAACATTGCTTTACAGCATAAAAAGGCATGAGAGTCTCACTCTTTGCTGCTATTAACATGTCCTGGAACAAAAATCAATAGTGCATGTACATGAGTCTCTTATTATTTCTTTGATTTGCAGAATGTCTCTTCCACTGTACTCTCCTGGCTGAGGCAAGATGGCTTCACCCATCAAGCCCCAGGACTGCTCCTAGTGATGAGGAAGATGAATTGGGGGAGGGTGGGCAGTGGGTGGCAGGACCACTCTCTGCTTGCTTTCCTACCCCTAAAAGCTGGATCATGGCCTGACACAGATTCTTCCTGTCCCTGAACTGGGAAGTAGAGGCATTGGGGCCAAATTTGCCACCAAGCAGGGAGGGAGGCAGAGTGAGAACAGGAGGCAGAGTCAATAGGCCAAGTGGCAGGGGGAGCAGATGGGTAGGTGGTGGCTGAGCTCAAAGCTACAAATGAAGAGTTATAGGAAGGGGGAACAGCCCACTAAGAAGTATAATTCAGGAACTAAAAGGAAAGAGGAAACAAAGTTTCCGTGGCAAAATTACTTCTTGAGGAGATGAAAGTGTACAAAAGCCACATTATAATTCACCGAGTCATTCATTTTTTTCCCAGTCATCCATTTAACCCAAACATATTTAAGCACCTTTCAGACCCTACACTGTATGTTGGAATGCAAATGGGAACAAGATATGGTCCATGTGCATAGTCTAGTATGTAGGTGAAATCATTAAAAAAGAACTAAAATGTGATGTGATAAACTGCCTAAAGAGAAATACCAGGTACTATAGGGACACAGAGGGAAGACTGACCCAAGGAGTGAGGTATAGGGGAAGCTCAATAGGGAAGTTACTTTTATTGGATCATGAGATTGGTCCGAGTTTTTCAGATGACAAGGGGAAGAGAGCGTTCTCAGGATGGGAGCAGCAAAGCGATGGCATGGATGAAGAGGTCGAAGAGCCCACTTATGCGTGTAACAGTGGTACTTCTGAGACAACTTCAGAGGACAGGCTAGGGAAGCAAGAAGTGGTCATCCAAGAATATGGAAAGAGACTGGCACCAGACTTACATGTCATGCTAAGAACTTTGGATTTTCCTTTGGAAAATAGAGCACATTTGAAAAAGAGAGAGAAAGAAACAAGATTAGTAGAGAGTAGAAGGTGGGTAGGGAAAGGATTAATGACTCTTTCAATTCTAGTTTCCCAAACCAGAGCTGCTTTTCTTTCCCTCCTTCAAGCATAAAGCCAATAACTATCGAGTGGAGTGGGGCCTAATCAATTTAGTGACTCCAAATATAACTCACAGCTGATTCAATTATTAGTTATGCATCTGAGAAGGACCACTGTAACCTAACAGTGAAGAAAATGGTAGCATGAATAATTACTATTTGTTTATTCAAACACTACCACTAGGAACACGTTCTACCAGTCAGATACCGTGCCTGGCTCTGGTTAAATTATAGTCATGTTTTCTGACCTCCTGAAGCTTTTGATGAAAATGGAAAAATAGTAAACATGTAAATAAATACATAATTATAAATCATGATATAGCAAATGAAGGAAAAGACCAGAAAATCAAAAGTGAGACAGGGTAGAGGGATGGTACCAGTTTTATATGGCATGTGAGTGGGAGATTGATGAAAAGGGTAAGATTGTAGGAGATGGAGGGAGAGGAGTATAGGATAGGACATGTGAGATGATGTCAGAGAAATAGTGAGAGGACAAAATGTGCATGGTCTTACAGGCAGCCTAAGAGGTTATTCCATTATTCTATATAGAGTTGAAAGCCCACTAAAGGAGATGCTTTGGGTTTTTTCAAGATCACTGTGGATGCTATGTGAGTGGATCTGAGGAAGGAAAGATTAGAGGTGGAGAACCTCAGCCAGAGGGTAGTGCAGTAGGAAAGACATAATGGTAGCTTAGGAAATAGTTGTTCATGGAGACTAGAAAAACAGATGAAGAAGAGTGTTTCTGAGGACCTAATTTATAGAAAGTAACTAGAAAGCACTCTGTTTAAAGTAGAGGAAAATAAAGGAAATTTAATTTATGGATTTGCTGGTCAGGTGATGGAAGAGCTAAGCTAGTATGGAGTGTGAGGCAAACTTGACCTTAAGAAGACACTTCCTTCCTTCTCTGCTGGAGAGACTAGAAGGAAGGTGGCACCATGACAGCTCCTGGTCTAGAGTCACTCAGTGAAACTTAGAGCCATTGCAAAGACGCTTACCTAAAATGACGTGGAGAAAGAAATACCCTTTTCTCTCGTTTCATCCTATTCTCTGCTGTCCTATCAATGCCCTCCATTTGTGGAACACAGCCGGAAACCATCTGGTATAGGAGCCTGGAAACACACTTTTCAGAGCTAAGTTTCCTATATCATAGGACAGAGAAGATAAAAGGTAAAGAATAAAGCTGAATGCAAATAAGCCCAGGACTGATATAATATGATATTTGTATTTTAAGGTAGAATTAACATGACTTGGTGATAAGTAAGATGTGGGGAGATGAACAGAGAAGAAATGTCAAGAATGATCACTAGGTTTTTGGCTTGAGGAATGGTACCATGTGAGAATAATGAAGACATGGGGCAGATGTAGATTTGGTGAGGAAAAGCATAAAAAAATTCAGTTTGGGAGCAGTTAAATCTAAGATGCCCATTAGATGTATATTTAAGAAGTCATTAAATCAGGGGCACCTGGGTAGCTCAGTGGGTTAAACCTCTGCCTTTGGCTCAGGTCATGGTCTCAGGGCCCTGGGATCGAGCCCTGCATAGGGCTCTCTGCTCAGCAGGGAGCCTGCCTCCCCCGCTCTCTCTGCCTGCCTTTCTGCCTACTTGTGATCTCTCTCTCTGTCAAAAAAATAAATAAAAATCCTTAAAAATAAAGGAAGAAAGAAAGAAAGAAGTCATTAAATCAGTAAGTTGAATTTACAGATCTTGAGCTCAAAAGAAAAGTTAGAGCTTTTAGTTTGGGAGTTACCAACATTTAGATTGTATTTACAGCCATGAAAATTTGGTGAGGTCACCAAGGAAGAGAACTTAAAATAAAAAGATGGATAGGATTTATACCTAAGAAGCCCAACATTTAGAGGACAAAGGAGGAATTGTAAAGGAGATGGGGGAACCCCATTAGAGCAAAACAACAAACAAAACTTACCAACCTTGACTGACAGCAAAATGTCCTTTAGTTACAACCTACTTTTCTGCTCCCCTTTTAAGCAGGACTTCTTGATTTAGTTGTCTTTATTACCTCTGATTCCTTTGCTCACATGTTATCCTGAGCTGCATCTACCCAGAACAGGTTACCCCATACCCCTCACCACAATCAATTGTGTCAAAGTCATTAATAACGTTTACATTTATGAATATTAATAGTCAATTCTCAGTTGCTCTTACATGACCTATCACTTCACTTATGAGAATGAGAGCTGGTACTATTAATAACTGTGCTGAGAACGGATGTGATAGAACACTGTCCTAGGTAAACCAAGACCTGTGGTCTCCATATTTATTAGCAGAAGTAGACAGGGTTTTCACTCTCTCCTTGACGCATTTGTCTTATGTGGTGTTCAGGGCATCATATCTAATGTCCTTTCTGCCTCATCTTAGTTCTTCTCTGTCTCCAGTGATATTTCTCTTATCAACCAGACTACCTCACTTTGGAGTGCCATGGGGCTCGCAATTTTTTCATCCCTAACAAAACCCATTTTCTTGGTGATCACATTCAATATCATCAATTTCAGTCTATCTGTATACTAGCCACTCTCAAATGTTTCTCTCTAGTTTGAAAATCTCTCCCAACTCAAATATTCAACTACACAAATACACCCATTTCTATAACTGAAACTCTGACCATCCTCCCCTATCTGTTTTGTAATCTTTCCCATTTCAAGTTAATGCAGTTCTATCCTGTTTTTATTTAGGTAAAAAACCTTGATGTCATCCTTGACTTCCCACTTTTATTTTCACACTCAAATCTAACTCATCAAGAAAATACCAGCATCTGTCACCTCCAGGTATTTCCATAATCCAAATGTTCCTTACCACATCTACCATAACCACCCTGGTCCAATGATTAGACAACTGTGGCTACTTCCTTGCTTCTATCTTGCCCCTAAATACTCTTCTCAATTCAAAAGCCAGTGTAGGGGTTCCTGGTGGCTTAGTCAGTCAGTTAAGCATGCAACTCTTGGTTTCGGCTCAAGTCATGATCTAGCCCTGCACGGGGCTCCACACTTACCAGGGAGTCTGCTTCTCTCCTCCCTCTTTTCTCCCTCTGCCCCTCCCCTACACTGGGATAAATAAATAAATAAATCTTAAAAAAAAAAAATAAAAGCCAATGTGATTCTGTGAAACATGTTGGATCTTGTCACTCGCATGCTCAAAATTATGCAGATTCCTATATCACTTAGAATACAAAGCCAAAGCCCGAAAACACCTACCAACCTCCCAAGCCTCCTTGCCTGACATTGCCTTCTCAGCCTCCTTGTCGGTCCTCAAGCCAAGAATACTCCTGACACTGAGCATCTGCTCTAGCTATTCCCTCTGCTTGAACAGATCTCTCCCCATTTACTCACACGGCCCCTCCATCCTTTTTGCTCAAATGTCATTTCAGTGAGAGATTCACTTTTCTCTGTAACATTTATCATTATCTAATATTCATCGTATGTGTTTACTATTTGTCTCTCTACACTGGAATGCAAGCTCTGTGAAGTTGGAGTTTTTGTCAGTGTTGTTTGCTACTACTGTATCCCACCTCTTGGAACTGTGCCTGATGCAGAGTATAAACTCACTCAATATTTTTAAAATAACAATGAATAAAAAAGTTTGTCATAGAAGAAGAAAGAAAACCAGGAGAGGTTTGTGTTACAAAAGCCAAGAGAAGAGTGTTTGACAAAGAAGAGAGAGATCAGTGGCACCCAGTGCTGTTGAGATATCTCCTGAGTTGGGATTTGACACCATGGAGGTCTCCAATTATCTTGGCAAGAGTAGTTTCATTGAGAAGGTGGAGGAAGAAGACAGACAGAAAGGACATACAGACTGGAGGTAGTAAAGGTTAAATGGGAGATGATAAAGGGGATACTTCAGCTGCATAGCAGGAAGCTTGGAGTGACAGAGCTAGAAGGGAGGGCTAAAGCTGAGCCAAATCAGTGCCAGCATCGATACACAAGTAGCCATCCTCCAAAACAAAGACCTTTCTTTGGTTCTTAATCTACCATCCAATCAAAATTCTAACAGCTGAATCTCAGTTCAGTTGAATTTCGGTTGTGAGAAAGACCTCTCAATTCCATTTACTCTTTCTGTTGTCACAGTCCTAGCTCAAATTACCTTGATATTAGTATTTCATTAAATTCCTTGCCATCAGTAAACAGACTGGCCTCAGGCTCATCACATTTTTGGAGTTTCCCTCAGGGGAATTAAATAGGCTAAGATCAGGATTAACAGAGGTCAGGGCTAAAGAAAATAAACAAACAAAACAAACCAGAATAGTAGGGATGATCTTCCAGCCCCAACAGTCCAAAAACATGTCTTAGGAGGCTTATCAGATTTGTCTAACCCTTACCAAGATCAATAATCAGGATAATGAGGGTTAGAAAAATTGGTGTGGTATCCAGATTTCCAGATGACAGCTACTCTCAGTGTGTGATGACTTTGCAAGCCAGGAAAAGACATTCAAACTAAAGATGTGAGAATACAGGCTACATGGCCTATGCCTAGATAAAAAGAAACTGACAGAAGTAAATGGAGTTACTGTTCTCAGCTGATGGGCTGGCACGATGAAATGACTACTAAAGAGTAGAAAGAAATGAATGAAAGGACACCTAGAACCTAAGCAGAGATTTTAAGAACAGATGCGTCATGTGGGAGGAAGGTAGACGGGAGACTATACATTCAGGTTCCCAGGGGCACAGGACTCCAGGATCAGGATAGCCGGATATTTTCACATCTCCTTTTCTGAACACAAGGAGACTCATAGTATATCGCCTGGTCTAGTTTTTATTAAACTAGGCTCTGAGCTGGTGAAAAGCCTAATTACAGAGGCTAAACTGGGGCTAGAGGAGGCTGTGGCCAATACAGGTCTTCACACCTTCAGAGCCCAGAGTGCTCACCATTACACTACGGAACCATCGGTCTTCACACCTTCATTCTCTCTCCTTTAGTTCCATTCCTTCCCCTTCAGGGACACTAGAGTTACCTTCCTAAAGCACGTTCTGATCATGCCACTTTTGTGACTTCAATCATATAATCATTCTCCACTTAACAACCTTTACTCTAACTTGACTTTCAAACTCGTATGCCCCTCCTCTTCTCTCCATTCTCTGACCATGTGACCATAGGGCCACACTCTCATTCAGGTCATCTACTGCCACTGCTACCTCAGTTCTTACTGCTGAGGGGCTTCACCTTCTCCCTGCTCTGTCAGATGACCTCCCATTAGCCATGTGTCAAAGTTCATTTTACCATCAGCCTTCCCCAGCCATAGAATAGCATTAATCATTGTCCTCTGTTCTTTTTTTAGTTGTTTACTACTATTACAAGAGCTTATAAACAGTTATAAAATATAATATAATAGTACAAATATGGGATTTTGCAAAAAAGATAGTGAGAAGACAAACAAACAAAAAAACAGCTGTGGCTGCCTGGGTTGCCTGGGTGGCTTAGATGTTAAGCTTCTGCCTTCAGCTCAGGTCATGATCCCAGGGTTCTGGGATTGAGCCCCATGTTGGGCTCCCTGCTCAGCCGGAAGTCTGCTTCTCCCACTCCCCCTGCTTGTATTCCCTCTCTTTCTGTTTCTCTCTCTGTCAAATAAATAAATAAACTCTTTCAAAAAAAAAAAAAAAGGAAAAAAACAAAAAAACAAAAAACAAAACCAGCCCTGGGGACTGGAAATGAAACCAGGAATGAGACTGATGCAAACATGTGTTTTACAGGGTTCAATGCAATTGTATATGTCCAATTGTATACCCTAATCATTAGGCCACAAATTTAGCTTTAAGCCTTCTAGTAGCTAAGATGAGGAGAGAAATTGGTCAGTTGCCTAATATCTTCTTGTCCATAAAATAAACACCAAACTGCTGGTTAGTGGATGTACAACTTAGTCCTCACATTTAAACCAGAAGATTTTTTTTTTCCCAAGGATTAACCTATAAAGAGTAAACTGCAACAGAAAACATCTTTAATAAACATCTCCACAGCAGAAATAACTCCTAGTATCATAGATTATACCTTAAGGACTGATGGCCTATCAGCAAAGTGTAATTCTACAGGGGAGCCTGGTCCAGATTGTCTAATTCTCATTTTCTCTGACTTGATCTAGAGAGGCAAAACTGTTTAACTAAGACATCTTAGAAATTCTCCAGTTTCCTAACCTCTCCAAAATTCAACACACATTTTTCTGAACATTTTCCATTTATTGGCACTCATAAACCTTTTAAAACACAAGAACCTCACAATTGAAGAATCTTTAGGGGAATGGACTATCTTTAGGAAATTCTTTATATAGGTTTTTTTGTTCCTTATGTATTTAGAATGCAAATATTGTGGTCCCAGTGAAAGACAGAATCATATGTCTTGCTACCCATTTTGCAGTCTGGTCACGAGTGGGAATGAAACACCAAGTCACTGACTGGGGACACATACCTAACTAAAAGGCCATCCTACCTTAACTGAGAAGGGAGACAAAAAGAACTTATTGGAAAGATAAAAATTATCCTTATAATTTTTGAATCCTTATTAAAACTTATAAAAATTAACCACTGAGGTCCCAGATCTCCTCTTTGTTTTGTATGATCAAAATAGTTTGTCTTAAAAAGCTTCCAAAAAATGAAAAGACTATTTACATCATCATGAAATAGTCTTGATAAAGCATCCATAGGATGCCTATCTTTGACCAAGGGCTAATTTGGGACATTCTTGAGAATTATATCAAGGTAAATATATGAGGTAACTTGCTGAATAAGATTGCTAATACATCAGTTAAACATCAAAGAACTTTCATTTCAGGAGAGATTGTCTATAACTTTTCATTCTGGCAATAATTAGATAGGAAAACCACTTGCCCATAATTTTCTGCTCTTTGGCACTGACCTATGAACCATGAATGGTTCAGACTCTGATTTGTGGGCAGAGTGGTGCCACAAATCTTCTCTCCCAGTTCCTTCCACTGCTAAGAAGCTTTTACTCTCTAAATAAGCCTGGGTATTAATGAAGGACTACATCAGATGCCACAAACTAGAAGCAAATGTCTTAGCACTTGAGATAATTTCTCAGTGTTTATCTCTAGCATTTTAAAGCTTTGAAAATGTAATGACCCGGATGAAAGTGGCAATAAAAACAACAGTGTTTAGCATCATCTTGTATGTTCATGTGACAGAGCAAGTTATGAGACCATGGTTCCATTTTTTTCAAACCAATTCATTTGAAAAGTCACTATTAGAATCTAGTAACAGCATCCCTGGCCTTTGTATCAGGCAAAGTAGGTTTAAAGCAATAGTTCTCAACTGGGAGCAATTTTGCCATCCAGGGGACATTTGGCAATGTCTGGAAACATTTTTGATTGTTATAACTGGGGAAGGGAACGCTTCTGGCATCTAGTGAGGGGAGGGCAAGGATGCTGCTAATATTAAGTAAGGTGCCATGGATCAATTTACTTTAAGAGGAGCTTTGAGAAGCCTAGAATGAACGCCATAGAGAAAGAGCCCTGTCTTACTGAGACGAGGGAGCAAAGTGGAGTTAGATGCATGAGGCCAGCAAACTGTGGCAGGAGGTAGCCCTAAGTAGGCTATGCCAAACACAGCACTTCACAGAGCTTAGCAGAGAAACTACTAATGTGGTGATAAGAAGATGGGGTTTTAATTTGTTTAGATCTTTGGTATAATGTTGAATCTACCACTTAATAATCTCATAAATTTGGATAAGCTATTTAATATCACCAAGTCTTAATTGGCTTCTCTGAAAAAGGAATAATAGTGATCACTTCCCAGGGTCATTGCGGGGGTTAAATAGAATGTTTATAAAACTCCTAAGTCAGTGCCTGGGATGTGGTACTTAATATTTGTTAATTTATCTTAAAGTAAATTCTTTCCATCCTGAAGAATGCCATAGTTAGCCCCAGAAAGACTGATTGGAAGATCTTTAAAGTTTGAGATTTATGATTATAAGTTTCACTTTTAACATTTAAACACTATGACTCTATAACAATATTATTTCAAAAGGAGAACATTTCCAAATCTTGTATTTCTAGGATAACCCATTTACCAAAGCCATTAGCAAATTTTATTAATAATGATTAACTGTAAATTTCTACAAATTGTAGGAGAATGAGCTGTTATGTACTATAGACACGTAGAATATGAATATAATTGGTCGTAAGAGTAGAGCAGTGGATATCTATTGTTATACTTTCCTGGACTAATGTACACGCTTTTGCTGGGACATCTTTCTTCTACTTTAGTATTGGGGCTTAAATAGAAGCTTCTCTGGGTTTATAAATCCTTTCCCCTTTCATTCTAAGGGAAGACATATAACCCAAGCTGGAACAACATTCTTGTCACCCTCCAGCTGTTCCATGCAAATATGGCCGCCTGTTCTGTGTTATACCAATAAAGCCCTTTCCTGGGATTTTGAGTTTGGGATCAGACAGAGAAAAAGCAAGTTTGGACTCTCTGTGGTGGTGAAATTGGAACATAGAAGCCAGCTTATGGGTTTCCCACAATCTAAGAAAATGAATAGGAAGCAGAGATGTGGGCATGTGCCTATATCATTCTGAGGGGTCAAGGCAGTGACAGAGACTCCCCCATTCTAGGCATATCTCTAGGGCCTGACTGTCCACCTGCTAAATTCCCTGCCTTTTTCCGTGTGTGGTACAAAGCAAGGAATTCTCTCTTTGGCCTAATCTAGTTCTGTTTGGTTTTCAATCCCTTAAAACCATAAACGTCTTAAATAAGTCAAGTGAGTTGTAATCAGTTAAAAAAAGAAAAAAAAAAAACTGTTTCTGCATGTGTCTAACTGCAGGTTATTAGAGTGAGGGCTGAAGGAGTAAGAGGTTTATTTAGTCAGATAAACTTTAGTTTATCTAGACATCACAAGTTGGTTGTGGGAACTTCCAAGTTAACTGATTAATTAATCTATTTAAGTTTTAGATTCAGTCAGGAGACAGAAACCACTCCAGCTGATTTAACAAAGAGGACCCTGTATAAAGAACGGCTAATTTTGTATGGAGCACCTCAAAGAGTAGAAGGAGAATTCTAAAGTATCATGGAAGTAACAACGACCGGAAACAGCCAGCACCCACAGGGCTGGGGGACGTAAGGAAAGAGTTTGGAATTATGAACCCTTCCAAGGTTGGAGGAGCCACACGGTGGGCTGGGACCCAGGCCTATGAGAGGGTGTCCTCAGTGGGTGCCCGTACCTCTGAGGCAGTTTCCTGAGACTGACTCTGTCATTGTAGGAAAATCAGCCAGCTAGATAGATTCAGCTGCTGCTGCAGGAAGGCATGGTCACGGCTGGGGTGAAGGAGCGTGGCTCCGCTGCTGAGCACAGACGGGGAGGAACGAGTCCTGCCGGCTCCCTCTGGCACTGTCTATTGGCAGAGCATAACGAGGAGGCCTCTGACAGGCAGACATGTGCTGTCAGCGTCTCAGGCCCAGAACACAGAGCTGCTGGTAGAGGTGGGTTTGAAGCTGGGGGACAACAGTTTAATAACTGGCACGATCTGTAAGGATAATGAACTATGCTTCTGGAGGATTGGGAGACCATAACCGACACAAGTCTAAGAACATTCCCTGAAAGTTAGTAGTAGTTCAGCTAACAATTCTTTCCCTTCCTCCAGTGATAATTTGGCCTCCTGAGACTGCTGCAGGCCCTGGTGGAGGTGCCTAGGTCTCCCTCCTCCCCTGGGAAGGACTAGTCATTTGTCTTCATTAGGGTCAATGGGATGCTGTATTAGATGGCCCCAAATCAACTTCCCAAGCTTTAGCTGTAATTAGTCATTTCCGGTCTGTTCCCTGCAATTCCGATTTTCCTTTCTCTTTCATCATTTGCCTTCATAGAATGTCTTTTTCAGCTGTTGTCCACCTTTAAAACCCAACACATATTCTCTTCCCTCTGGGAAAATTTCCACCATAAAGTGATTTTTCTGCCATAGTACATTTACTGTGTTTTTTTCTTCTTTTCCAAATAATGGTGACATGACTTGTAATGTGGCTGGGGTCCATACCAAGGCTCAAATCTCTCTGAACTGGGGAAGAAATTGGAAGGAAACAAGAAGGAATTGGTGAGGAAGACTTGTAGCCTGGGCTGAAGCACTAGCCACACAGTCTGCATCTCATGGTGGGACTGGGGAGGGAAACGAAAGCAGAGTGCCCCACTAGCACTGCATACCCTATTCACTTCCACACTCTTGGACCTTAGGGAGAAGACATGACTAAACTATCTCCAGTTCCTGCCTGCTCAAGAGGAAGAACCTAAGGCTATGCTGCCAATTTAGATTTGCTTTAATTCCAGGACTGGGCATGTTTAAGGCTGTGCTTGAGTATCATGATGGGCTTCTGGAGTCGAGCTAAATTTGACATTGTTTAGATTGGGCCGTGACTTGTATCCTCATGGGTCTTTACCTAAGTTCTTGATAAGCTTCATTGTGTAGGGGAATAATATTCATTCTTTCCAATGAAGATCTGCCTTCCCTCTGGATTGAAAAGGAGACTTTTCCAATCTTATACCGGTTCTGTCCAAAGATTGCACCTAATTTTGCCTCTGGATAAAATCTGAGATATCATTTCACTATATAGAATTCCCACAATTATCTATGGGCCATCATTAACAAAGATCATTCTACTCATAGTAGAATCCAGAAATGATATGGAAGGGCAAAAGTTTCTGCTGATGAACATTACATTTTTCCTGGAATAAACCCTTTTAATGGAAAGATTTTTTTATGTTAGCTGATAACAATCTTCTCCAATTACTTGCAAAAGTGAGTTGGTAGTTTAAAATCTCTTTCAAAGGTACTGTATTAAGTACATCTCGAACAGTGTTTACTGTCAAGACAGATATTTATGCCAGAAAAATAGAATCACTTTCCTTTATTAACCTGTTATTAACATCAGGTAGACAACCAGGTTACAAAAAGAGTTTTTAGTAACATTCACCCATTACCAAGAGACAAATGTTCTATCTCCTCGTCCCTTCATATATAATTCCTGTGACAAATATAACTACTATTTATTACGCTGTATACCAAACATTGTACTTAATGGTCTATGCTCATATTTGACACTGAGATCAAATACTTAAATGGGTTGAAATTCAGAGTCTTTGATAATTTTCAGGCCATATTCTCTGTAATAAGTGTGCTCATTGTTTATTGGTTTTGTTAGAAATGCTTATTGAAAGCACTGCTTTCCTCTTAGTTCCTTGGTTTCTCCTTTCTAGGCAAGCAATGAGTAGTGAAATGAGGAAAGATGGTTTCAAAACACACAAAACCTGTTCCTTGTGTAGATACAGCTTAAAGAATATAAACAGATGGGTTTCTCCCACAAGGACAGGTCATCATACCATCAGGGGAAAATGAGTTGGCTGCTGCTGAGTTAAGAAGCAATGAAGTCATTGCTATGCACATAATTAAAATGTGATATTTCAAGAGGAGTGAATCCAAGGAGGAAAAAAGAAAAATCGCAGATAATACACACTGTGGTCGTGGCTTTGAATTAATGTGTGCCCGGGTGCAGAAGCAGCAATGCAAACAAATGTCAGCCATCAAAAATAGGCAAAATGACTATACATTTAGCTTGTAACATTCTCCACTCCACCTCCCTTGACACACAACTTAAGGCTAATAGAATCTCTTTTGCTAAGCTCAGTTGAACTCTGTTAGTGTTGTTGGCAGACTGGATCTAGGGTATGTAGAATAATGTGATGAACACCATTTTGATTCCCTTGTCAGTTCATAATAAGACAAACCAATCCAGAAAACATGGTCTAGGTCAAACACACCTCGATGTTGCAATGACAGCTTTTGCATCAAAGTCTGAATTACAAAGTGGACCAATTCAGGGAAGAAGTTCTTTCTTGTAAAGGCAGATATTTGGCTTACACAGGTCTTCTCCTTTCTAAGCAGCCTTAGGCCTAAATAAAGAAGAGAACACTATAGGATTTTGAACAATGGATCCTGTGCCCTTCCTGTCCAGGAAGCTGCCTAGTGAGGAGAAAACAGCAGATGCACAAGCAACTGTTATCTCGGGTAAAAGAGATGCTTTTCTTGGGACCATATCACTTTCATGTTTACAGCTCCTCTAAGGCTATATCTATATGATGACAGGCTTTCTGGTGAAAGCTGAGAAATTCAGTTGCAAATCTGAATGCTACAAAATGTGTGGCTATTTGGCAACGGGAGGATCAAACATCTGGATCTTTGACTCAGTTTTTCCATTTTCACCCAATATTTTCATATCGTGAAAAACACCAATTAAAAAAAGCAGCCAATCTGGTGTTTTGGCTTTCTTAGCAGCCAATTTGTATCTCAGAATGGTTGGTCCAATTGATTGTGCTGCTTTAGATGGCCCAAAAGAACAGATCAAGATAAAAATAGTTGGTGGGGTAGCTGTTCTGATTTGTTCCAACTGATATGGTGGTATTGTGGCCTCTAACTGATAAATGCTTTACAAATGCAAATAATTTCTGACACCTCAGCATTCCGTAATTTATTAGGAGGTAGATGATCATGATTTCTCTCCAGTTCTTCAGATAAAGAAATGGCATTGAAAGTACATGACTTGCTTTGGGAAAAACAGCAAGACGGTGTTCATTCTCTGCTAGAACTTGTAGGTTACTTTCTCAGTGGAGCCTCAAACCTTTCCAGTGAGACCAAACCACACCTATTCACAGACAGCAAACTGCAGTTTACTTTTGAGGTCCTATGGAACTAAAAAAAAAAGAAAGAAAAGAAGTCTTGTTGAAATCCTGTTTCCCTGTGTAGTACATTGAAGTTTCCAAATATTCTCATTCTGGAGAATGGCCTGTTTTTTCAGGCTATCAATCAATGTTAATGCACTAAATGCATTTCATGTAGAAAATTAAAGGCTATGTAGATCGGGGTAGAAAACACTGAGGTTATGATACAGTTTCTGTACAATTATGTTTGAGTAGTAGTTCTAATATCCAAGTGGTAAAAGCTCTCTAGTCAGGAAATAGATTGATTTTTGGTAATATTTACATAATCAGGAACTGTTTTAAAAATAGATGTAATTACATAGATAAACAAATCACCTTTGCATCAGTTACGCCATTCTATTCCAATAAACCTAGACCTGTGAATATGAGTATAACCATTTTTTTAGGCCCGCATCTAGGTTTCCACATGATGGTGAATCTATAGCTGCCTTCAAGATGACATTTTTTTCCTCTGGCAATGAATCTGATGCTATGGAAAGATTAAAAAAGAAAAAAATACTAAGTCAAAGAATAAAATTGAAATAATATTTAAGGAAAATTATTTTCTTTCCATGTATTTTTAAATTTTACAGCTTTCAAAATAACCCAGCATACAGTACCCCTCAGATTGACTGACTCATCTTCATGTCCACACACTTTCTTTAAAAACAGAAAAATCATTTTTGAAAATGATCAAAACATAACATTTTGCTGGAACAGATGCCTTGCCTGCGCTCTGTGCCACATTTTTGTAGTATTTAAAATGAACGTTTCAGTTTTAAACACCACGGCATGACTAATCGCCAGTGAAGAGGAAAAGAAGGTCCTAGTGGAGTCAGAGTTAGGGTCTCCCTCCACCCCATTTGTGAGAAACACTGGAGCTTATGATCTGTGCAACTAGTTAGTACTGATCATGGGGCTGCCATTCTTGAGACTGCTTTCTTAACAAGAAGTGATTTTAAAAATTATCTTGAGTTCAAAGAAAGGGGATAATTTTTTAATATCCAAAACCGATATATACTTTGGGGTGATCTATTTGTTACTTCATTTTGCATCTCTTATTATATTACATGCTCTCCTTTAAGTACTATCTGAATCTTAACCTTTCAGGATACATTCTAAATCCTGATTTAGAATAATGTCCCATTGTACAGCTGTTAATTCAGCATAAGTATCAACAATAGTCCCTTTCCCTTTTAAAATTGGCCTGATTTGGAAGATAAATTTTATAGTAACCCAGTATATAAAGATTTTCTGTTCAGGAAAAAACATTCATAGTACTTGATTTTTCTTGTTACATTTCTCTATTAGTGACTTAGTGATGGATGGATTAAAAACAGATGGCTTTTTAAATCATATTGATTTTTCCAAGTTTCTACAAATTTGAGAGACTGGCTAACCAGGGTAAGAGATCAATCTGGCTTTGTCCTGTAATATTCTGCTGATTGTCATTTTACAGACAATTGCTGTGACTAGTCTGGGGTCTGTCTTCTTCTTCCCTCCCTTCCAGCTCAGTGTGCATGCCTCTGAAAACTGAGAGATCAGTTGAAAACCACATTTTCCAGAATAAAGTTTTTATGGGTCACTGTAGTACTGTAGGAACATATGGGCATTCCAACAACAGAAACAACAAAGTATTCTTCAATGATAGACTGAATGCAGTAGGACTAAGTTGCTCCTTCTAGTACTGTGCTCTGTTCAGTTCTAATCTTAACACACATATAGGTCTTTGTCTTGGAAAAGTTAACTCAAATTCTGTAACTTCTGTCTTCAATGGGAAATGTGGGATTCATGGAGAGAAATGATCAGACAAGCCTGTTCCAATTTTGAAATATTTCTAAATGTGTAAGCAAATTCGGCAAAACCTAGGAACTGCCAATTATGTGTGATAGTCCACTAGAATTTTTTTTTAAAGATTTTATTTATTTATTTGACAGACACAGATCACAAGTAGGCAGAGAGGCAGGCAGAGAGAGAGGAAGGGAAACAGGCTCCCTGCTGAGCAGAGAGCCCGATGCGGGGCTCGATCCCAGGACCCCGGGATCATGACCTGAGCCAAAGGCAGAGGCTTTAACCCACTGAGCCATCCAGGTGCCCCTCCACTAGAATTTTTGAATAATGATTGAGTTATTGAGTTAATTTGCTTAAAAAGATAACAGTAGAAATGTTGATAGAATGTGGGGTAAAAAAATGTTGTTTCATGATCCAGAGTGTTGCAGTTAATGATAAACCACTGATTTTTCATCCTCCTCACATAAAATACTGCCCTGTGTCTAGAGTGTTTGCCAGGGGCTCAATCACACATTACATAATACTGAGTTTTCCAGAGAGGAGTCATGGCTCACACCCTTAGAGCAATATGGTGAATGTATAGAAGGATATAGCCAGTTATGGAAACAGACAGGGGTTGAGCCTGTACATTCTTATTTCTTTGCATCACCCTGATTTATCAGTTTTGGGGAAAGTACATTTAAGTGGATTCCTGAATTGCACAAGACACCCTGTGCTTCACCTTTATGCATGGCATCTATGAATGAGGAAAGGGTTTGTTTGTCAGTGGAAATGGAGAAACTGACACAACATTAAACTAAGCAGAAACTGCCTAACTCTGTTGTTCCCACTGCAACTATGAAACACAAAATGATCAAATACATTTTAAGAAAGTATTTTCAATTTAATTAATTTTGTATTCTTCATCATACTAGGAAAGATTTGAGGAGCTTGCACCTGTGTTGAGTGCAAGAGGAAGTAGAAGGACTAAAAACTATGACTCTTTGGCATCTAATAACTTGCAATGCTGTTGAGAGTCAGGAATATGAATTTATATGGGAGTAAATGATTTTTTCCCAAATCATATCATATGACAACATGTTATGCATATCTGAGACTATCTCAGATTCTCCAGAATATCTTATACCTTCCAGAATTATAGTGATTTCTAATATTTCATGTCATTCTTTCTGAGGTCCCTTTTCATCAGAATAAACATTTTAATTTTTGGATTAGAAAATTCAATCACCATTGATATAGTTTAGAAATTTGAAGGTGTCTAAAGAAAAACTGCACAATGAATATATGCATATTTAATAAATGCTTCAAAAAGAAAAAAAAAAAAAACGGGTCTTAAAGATTTAGGGATCAGTTCAAGGGGGAAAGTTGAGTATTTCAGGCAATCAAAAAAGGTCAGGATGGACCTAGGAAATTGTGAGATGGTAAGAACAATGACTGGCAATGTTGGGGGTTGGGGGAATAAAAGAAAATAAATCGAATGGATGGGGATTCTGGAAGATCTTTGAAACCAGGTAGTGCAGGAAAGACTCAACCTGAGAGCCACCCAAGGCTTCTCCTTAGAGGGGCCACTCACCATTGAATTTAGAAAGGTTGGTCTGGCTGGGAATGTAGACTAAGGCAGGGAGAGGGCAGAGTTGGAGGATTCAGGCCAGAAGATGGTCTAATAATTCATTTGTGAATTTTGACAAGGGCCTCAAAAGCTATTTTTTTCAGTCATATGAAGATACTTTATAGTATCTTAAAGCAATGTGAGTAGAGTAAGATATGAGTGCCAAATATATTTTAAGCATTGGCATCATCAAAAAGGTGAGGGTTTTGACCTGTTCCATGACTTAACAGTCATATTACAATATATCAGCACTTCTTCAAGTGTATTGCATGGTGCATTTTTATTCCTTGGGAAGGTAGTAGGTGTTAGGATGGAGAAAAGGAGTTCATGTTTGAACATATTTGGAATGCTGGAGTCAATAAAATTAAATGAAATCCTTATTGCAGGATTTCTTAGAACATGTAAAATGTTAATGTCTTTGTGCATAGTAATGGGGGTGGGGGGCTCTAACATGTGGCATTTCCAATCTGATTTGACCATGGCATGTAGCATTTCCTAGGACTAGCAGACTACTGAAAACTCAGTAGGAACTACTCATAAAAGCTAGTGAAAGAATATGGTGTAGTCTTATGTGTGATATAGATCTATAGATAAAATATATTATAAACATATATGCATATACAATTTCATTAGGATGGGGTGATTTCATAACTGCAAGGAATTCAAGTAATTCAGTCTTTGCTAATTGCCTTTGCCTTTAAGGCTTGTCAGAATTCTCCTCATTAAATTCATAATCTCTTCTCATGGGGGAGCGTTGAGGACGACTTCACTGGAGTGGCTCACCCACTCACAGCCCCCAAATCAGGCTGTTCATCATCTGACTGTTTTTCTTCAAGCACACAAAGAAACTATTTTCTCTTGGGTAGGGGCTTCCCCTGACCTACCACCCACCCCTGTTAGGTAGAGAGTCATCCCCAAAGAGATGTGTCATTCTTGGAACAGAACATCCCTTAGTGAAGATTCACTGAGTAATCATTCAGCTAGCAGCATAAATCTACCCTGAGGGTCGGAAAAACCCATAGTGAAAGAGAATAATGGGCGAAGGGAATTGCATTCCAGGCTATTAAAATAGACACAGGCACTGAAGTGAATGTGCTGAGATGAAACAAAGGGAACTCTCCAAAATTCAAACATGGAACTCTGGGTGATAAACTCTTGCCCCAGGTTGTGATTAACTCTTCAGTCACTCAGGAAGAGATCATCCTTGGTTTTACTCAGGACAGTAAGATGGTTGATCCACACTGAACCATTTCCTGTTGACTTCATGGGGCTGATAGGGAACACACTTTCTTCCTTTTCCTCTTTCCTTTCTTCCCTGGTTCCCTTCCATTTCTGGCTCTCATGTTGACCCTGCAAAAGACATTAGACAAAGGATTAGTCAGAACTCAGGATTCTCCAATGACTCAGAACAGCCTACCTGCAGCCAGACAGGCCTGGGGCAGGAGCAGAGTTGGCACCAGCCCTGCTCCGTAGGTTGGAACGGGAGCTGAGAGAGCTGTCCTTGCTGCAGAGGCTGGCGGGGAAGTTACTGCTGGGTGGGCTAGGCACAGGTCCAACAGGGATCAACATGTTCCCGTCACGATTCCGGCAGACGCCTGGCACCAGGGGGGATCCAAGCTGGAGCCGCCCAACAGGTGGGCAGAGCCTTGCTCAGAAATTCAGACTGGCCGGGGGCTTGATTATCAAAAGGGCAGGATATGGAAGGAGTTAGAACGTGGACTCCTGGTCTCATTCCCCTCAATTGTAACTGTATGATCATAGACAAATTACTTAATGTTTCTCAAACTCCGTTTCAGTTAATGTTATCAGAGCTTTTATTTCTTAAGGATGAGCTGAAAAAATAATATCCAACATCTATTTGGCCCTAACCATATGTTAGGTACTGTGCAAAGAACCTGCTATGCCTGACTATATTTAATTCTCAAGATAATTCCATGGGATCAATGTCATTAATTATCTCCCATTTCACATGTGGGGAAACTAAACTTCAGGTCACCAGGTGGTAAGTGATAAATCCAGAACTGACTTTAAGGACCCAGATTTTAGCCAAATGTAAATTCCCTCTCAAACGTCTAGCTCTTTCCTCATGATGATGCCACCTTTCCACCACTGCTGACCCAGATTTTAGCCAAATGTAAATTCCCTCTCAAAAGTCTAGCTCTTTCCTCGTGATGATGCTGCCTTTCTACCACTGCTGCTGCTACTGAGGATAGGGATGATGTTCTAGACTCAAGTTCCATCCCTGGGGCAGGAGAGGGGGAAGTTGATAGCAAGAGCGTGGTCTTCTTCTTAATCCAAAGAGGGAGTTGGGGGGCTACTCCGTTGTTAGAGCACTAAAAGCTAAACCTAGCCTTATAAACTGCAGCACAGGTAAGGGAGTTGAGCACAGGGAGTCATTTATAAAACCTCATCATTTAAAAAAAATATTTTTAATTGAAGAATTGTTGACATACAATATTTTATTAGTTTCAGGTGTATAACATAGTGATTCAGCAATTATTTGTATTGTGAAATACCACGATAGGTGTAGTTACCATCTGTCACATACAAAGTTACTACAATACTATTGACTATCTTGCCTATGCTGTATCTTTTATCCCCATTACTTACTTAATTTTATAATTTATAGAACCCGGCCTTCAAAATGGGACACAGCACACGTGGATAGATAAGAAAAGAGGAGACCACAGAAAAGCCCTGGGACAGTTATCCTGGATTATCATCCAACATAGTCCAGGAAATGAGGAAAAGAGTAGAGAAGTCTGCTACATGGAAGGTTAATTGACTCCCATAGCCCACTGCAGAAGTTATGGGACATGTAGGGTAAGGATAGAGTCAGTATCAAACCAAGAACTGGAAGTGGACTGAACTTGAAGGTTGGAGATTTCAGGGGATTCTTGTGGATTAAATCAAGCAGATCAGAGGTTAAAATTCATTCAGCTATTTCTTTAAAATATGATGTTGTATAGTTTTTTAGTGTACTGTACTGCACTGTGGTATATTATAGTGCAAAATAGTAAGTACACAGTAGCATAGTAGTATGTTTGTGGTGTAGTATGTGATGTGATTTGTTGCAGTGTGGTCTGTTGTAGTATGATAGAGTCGTGTAATATAATGTAGGATAGGGCAGGGTAGGGACAGTGTAGCATAGAGGCGTGTTTTGTTGTATTGTATGGTGCAGTGTAGTTTTGTGTAGTATAATGTAGCTAGAAGTCAGGAAACCTGAGTTATCATCCTTTCTGTGCCGTTAATAGCTGTATGGCCTTCGATAAATCAGCTTAGCTCTTTTTGGCTGTAGTTTGTTGTAACATGAAATGAGGGGGTTGGAAAAGATGATCTTGAAGGTCAATTCTGAAACATCCCACAGCTTGGTTTTACTCATGAGACATCTAACAACTTATATTTTCTGCCAAGATTTAGAGGTTTCTTATACAGACTTTCCTCAAATTTAGAATGCCAGATAATGTTCCTGGAAGAAAGTAGAAAAGGGAAAAACCCATAAATAGATTTTAGTACCAATCTAACATTAGAAATTAAATTAAATGAAAGGCTAACTTATTGCAATGCAATTCTGGTCATAATTCTTTGTTAAGTGAAAGGCATTCTTAGCCAAAATACTGGGAGGTCTGGGTAGCTGGAATCTGGCTCTAGAAAGTTTCCTTTGTTACACTCTTGGTATAGGCACAACTGCAGTACCTGAAGAGTAAGCAGTTTTGTCAAAATTGCTGGACCAGATGACACCACCAGTCCAGTCTACCATAATTACTGGTACCAACACTCAATTTTACATGATTTCTCTTTTGGAAGACATGTGAATTGGTACAATATTTTCAACTGAATTATTACTCAATCTAATAATAAATGTACAAAGTTTAAAATTAAATCCTACTGAGAGGCCTATTGAAAAACATTGAAGTTTCTTCCCTTACTCCTTTTCACTTGCTCCAGTCCTTTTGCCCCAAAGCAACCACTTTTGACCATCATCTATTACTTCTAAGTAATCTATTACTTCTAAGTAATAGATTAAGTAATAGTAATCTATTACTTCTAAGTAATCTATTACTTCTAAGATTTATACATTTATACATTTGCAAATATCTTAAATAATGTTATATAGTATTCTCTTTTGATTCAATTTTAGACATTATGTGTTGATTTTCTATATTGATAGATAAGCTTTACCTCTCTAAAACCAGCATTCTCTTTGTGTCTACCCTCTCCCACTTACAGTACTTTATTTTGCGGTAGAATCAATATTTAGTATTAGGACTATAATGCCTATGAAAATATTATTTACAGCTGAGCATTATGATATACTGTGATTCTATATCCTCCCTTTTGTTTTTGCTGAAGTTAATATATGCCTTATTTTTTCTCACTTAATTTTCTTTGTAACTATTGTTGATTGTTTAAACAATTTCCAAAAACTTGCCAGTTTTTTGTAACATAAATCACATCAGTAATACTTCAATTTCTTGTGTCCATTTTGTTTTGTTTTGAGACATTTCTAGGCCTGTTTTATAACTGCCATCCTGGGATGTCCATAGTTAGAATTCGCTTTGCCTTTCTCCTTATTTGGGTTCCCTATTCTTCCTTATGACTCCCTTTGTAATTACATAATTCTTTGTTGTGGTTGGTTTTTTTGGTTTTGTTTTAAGATTTTACTTATTTGAGAGAGATAGAAAGAACACAGAGGGAGAGTTAGAGGGTGAAGCATACTACCTGCTGAGCAGAGAGCCCAATTTGGGGTTTGATCCCAGGACCCTGAGAACATGACTGGAGGGAGCCAAAGACAGACACTTAACTGCCTGAGAGCCACCCAGGTGCCCCTACTTCTTTGTTTTGAAGGAGCAATTCCTTTAGCCATTCTGTCAGATTTAAAAATATAATGTTAGAGAAGAAATCATGATGATAACAGCCCTTGACATACTTGTCTATTGAGTCACAATGTTCCAGTTTGTACTGATTTACCTCAACTCCTGGGACGCTGTTGTCATCTTGGAATTTCCCTTCTTCTTCCTAAAGATCTCATTGCTACTCTTCTGTGTTGACTCTCCTGTTTTCTGAATCCCGTGTCTTACTCTTTCCAGACTGCATCTGCCATTGGCTTCCGGAAAGGAGTAGAAAGGAGGCAAAAATGTTCGAGACCATGCTTGTTTAAAAATGCCTTCATTTTTACCCTTACAGTTGATTGATTATTCAGCTAGGTATAGAACCCTAGCAGGAAATTATTTTGCCTTCACAATTTTAAAGTAATTACTCCATCACTTTCCTGCTTTCAGACTTTCAAAAGTCAGATTCCATTTTGATTCTTGATCCTTTACATATATAACTGTTTTTGTCTTGGAGACTCCTAAAATTGCTGCTTTGCTTCTAGCATTCTGAAATATCACAATAATGTTTCTTTGAATTTTCATCTATTGCGTTAGAAACTTAGGAAACTCATGTCATTCAATTTTGAAAAAAAAATTATTATGTTCTTCAATTCATTTTGTGGTTTGTCTCCTTCAACACAGAAAAATTATTCAGATGTTGGGCCTTCTGTGTTTTACCCTTTACTTTCTTAAACCTTCTTTTCTGGCTTCCATCTTTTTCTTTTGTGTTCTTTCTGGATGAGTTCCTTAACCTTATTTTCTAAGTCTCTATTGAGTTTTCCATTTCTGCTGTCTGTAATATTTTTAATTTCTAAGTGTTATCTTTTGTTTTGTGAATACACACACATATATTCCTCATTCCCAAACTCACAGATTTTGTAGTAGAACTTGCATGTTCATAGACATGTAGAATTGTGAAAAATATGAGTCAGTGATGCACACATTCCTAGCTGAGGTCATGCAAAGTGATGCTCTGCCTTTTTGTTTCAGCTCTCATACTGTACACAAGTATCCTGCTTACAGTATATTTGGTGCTGCATTTTCCACATTTTGTACTCTTTGTTGGTTATGTATTGAACAGTTGATGAAATGTTTCCAGGAGCTCACAGGAACCTAACCTTTTATCTCCTCCTAGAAACAATGGTTCAGTAATCTCTAATTCAGCCTTATAAGTGACTTTCTAGAATATAACAACCATGAATAATGAGAATTAACTATATGTGTAATGTATATGTGTGTATGCATATGTATATATATTAATATAAACTTATTTTTCTTTTCCCTGCATACTCTCTGTTTCTCTTAAGTCGTTGTGTGTGTGTGTGTGTGTGTGTGTGTGTGTGCACGCGGGGGCACGTGCGCGCACTTTCTTCAGTTGTTTGATTGTTTTGGGGTGAAAAACTAATATGCTGGTTATATTTTCAGAACATGGGGATCGTGTTGATCGTGTTGAAAACTCAGTGTGTCAAGATTCCTTCAGTTATTTTTTTTTAAAGATTTTATTTATTTATTTGACAGACAGAGATCACAAGTAGGCAGAGAGGCAGGCAGAGAGAGGAGGGAAGCAGGCTCCCTGCCGAGCAGAGAGCCCGATGTGGGGCTCGATCCCAGGACCCTGAGATCATGACCTGAGCCGAAGGCAGAGGCTTAACCCACTGAGCCACTCAGGCGCCCCCAGTTATTTTTTTTGTTGGCAAGATTACTCAGAGAATAGTTCTTTCAAGGAGAATAATTGTCCAGTTGTATGCATAATTGCATAATCATAAACCTTTTCATTTAATAATTTTTGTTTTGAAAATAAATATTCAGAAAGAATAAAAAGAACACGTAAAATTTTAAGCAGTGAAGTATTGTCATTTTGAAAAAATATAAAAAGGCTATATTTTCTTCTTTTTTTTTTAAGATTCTATTTATTTATTTGACAGACAGAACACAAGTAGGCAGAGAGGCAGGCAGAGAGAGAGAGAGAAAGGAGGAAGCAGGCTCCCTGCTGGGCAGAGAGCCCGACGCGGGGCTTGATCCCAGGACCCTGGGATCATGACCTGAGCCGAAGGCAGAGGCTTTAACCCACTGAGCCACCCAGGCGCCCCAAAAAGGCTATATTTTCAATGGTCAATTAATTAAGAGGAATATCCCCTCCAAATTTCAGTGGAATATCATGCAGTCATCAACTACTGTTATTTACAAAGAATTGTTAACATCAAAAACAAATGCTTGTGTTATAATAAAAATAAAGAGAACAGTATAAAATATAGTCAGAAAAGATGCATATGGAAAAGTCACCAAAGAATTAAGAAACTCATATTCAAATAGCAGGATTATGAGTGACTTAATGCTTTTTTGTGCACATTTCATCATTTATTTAACAAGTTTCCTACAATAAGCATGCTTTAAAAGTAAGAAAAGTTTATATCTAGGAACTAAGTGCTAATAGTAGTCTGTTTCCCTTTGCTTCCAGGTTTTTTGTAGGTACATTTAGTATCCAGAACTAAGGTTACCAAACATCTTGATTTGTCCAGAACTAAGGAATTTCTCAGGATGTGGGTATTTCATTTCTAAAACTAGGACCATTCTGAGCACACTGATTGTTAATCACTCTATAACAAGTGATTCTTTTAATGAAAGTGATTTCTTTTAATGAAAGAATATGGAAACATGAAACGTAAAACTGAATTGGCAACTGGATTACATCTATATCTATCTATCTATCTGGAGAGAAAGAATAAAAATCTGTCAACTCTGTCTGCACAGATTCTTTGAATTATACTTATAAACTTATAATTCTTTGAATTATACTTATAAACTCAGTCAAAATTTTCTAGAAGTTGGGGTTCCGGGGTGGCTCAGCCAATTAAGGTCTGACTCTTGATTTCAGCTCAGGTCATGTTCTCAGGGTTGTAAGATCAAGCCCTGTGTCAGGCATTGTGCTAGGTATAGAGCCTGCTTAAGATTCTCTCTCTCCCTTTCCCTCTGCCCCATCCCACCCCCCTCCCTCTTTAAAAAAAATTCAAAAACTATGACATTACTTGGTTATATAAAAGTTTAGTTGTATTTTATAGTTAATACAACACACAGGGACTATGTTGTATTTTGTCGTACTATAAAAACTAAGGAGTTTGCTTCCATCTTGGCCTCTTCTCAATTTCCTTTTCTTGCTTTGCTTCATCCACCCAATTCTAAGGTCCTTTCCAGTGATCTCTTTTGCTTATACTCTATCAGTGACCCAAAGCAATGGCTTCAGTTCTCACCTTTACACTGGGAATTCTCAAATTTACCCTTTCTTCTGATTTCCAGGAATTAATTTCCAGCTCTATATTTCCTGTCATTTATCATATCCCAAACTACATTCCCCTCCCAAATAGCCAAGATCCTGTAATTCGTCACTCAAATTAATTGCTCTACCAACATGCAGGTTACCATCCATTTTCATTCGTTCTGCCCACCTCACCACAGCAGTCAATTGCTAAGTCTTACCAATTTTAACTTAATAATTCTTTATTCTTTATCTCATAATTTTGATAATTCCTGATTTTGTTGGCCCCTGAGTGATATTTTTAATATAGTCCCTAGCACTGCTAGGAAGTCAAGCATTTTGTCCTTTCAGGTGCTTAGATGCCACTAAGTTACCATCTCTTCAAATTCAGCAAGGTCTTCCTGCTCCTCTAACTTCTTACAGTTTCTGAATTTGACCTCTATCCTGAATTTTTATATCCACACCAGTCAGTGCTGGGCATATCACTGATCTTTGCTTTGTCTTATAGCTCTGCCAATGTTCCCTGTCCTGTATTACCAAACAAACAAAATGTAGTCCGTAGACACAATCTATGCCTCTACTTGCCACCTTGATGCATGCCAGATCTTGTTTGCCTGAGTATATTAGAAGCTTGAAAGGACACCAAGAGACTACCAGCATTTCCTCATGCAGTTTACCCATGTATGAAAGTCAGGTAGATCCTTTTCCCATCTTTACATTGGATCCTAGAGCAGGAAAAATATTGATGGCACAGAGTGTCTCCCTTCTCTTATAAGAGTTCCAGAGGTCTTTGTAGACCTTTCTAAGTGGGAAATTTTCAGTTGCATCAGCTCCATCAGAGGTGCTCAAACCAAAAGGTTTCCTAAACCAAAATCTCAAATCAAGAAGATACCATTATTTTTTGCCTCTTTTTCTAGTACCTGAAGCAGAAAAAGTCCTCTCATTGGGTCATATCAGAGGAGTCAGGTGGATCACTCCCTCTAGTGAAATAACCTGACCCTTGAAACGCCATAGCACATCACGTTGGAAAGAAGTCATGACTCATCATGTGGTCTCTTATCTGTGAACTTGGTTCCCATGTTCAGCCCAGTTGGTCTTTCCAGTTGGAGACAATATGTAACTCTTGTATTGAGATTTCAGGATCAACTATGAGTTTGATTCCAAGTAGACATAGAAAATTTTGTATTCCTAGCACCTAGAGAAGTGATTTTGGTAGGGACTTTTTTTAAAGTAGTGGAATTATTTTTCTTTTTTTATGTTACTTGAAATCAAAATATAAAACAAGTAAGATTGGAATTATTTGTACTTAGAGATAACTAGAATTCTCCAGGTAGCTTTCCCTATAACCTTTAGAGAACTCTAGCGTTCTAGGAAATTATAGTTTGAAATAAGATAATGAAGATACTCTATGTCCACATTTCTATAGCAGAAATATTATATATACAGTTTTTCCCAAAATTAACTTTGTCCCTTTTCTCCAAGTGCCTTATTTTTTTAAGATTTTATTTATTTATTTACTTGACAGAGAGAGACACAGCAAGAGAGGAAACACAAGCAGGGAGAGGGAAAAACAGACTTCCAGCTGAGCAGGGAGCCCGATACAGGGCTCAGTCCCAGGACCCTGGGATCATGACCTGAGTCAAAGGCAGACACTTAACAACTGAGCCACTCAGGTGCCCCTCCAAGTGTCTTAATAACAAATTCATGATTATTTGGATTTACTGTGCTTGAGCTGATTGGGTTGGGGGCCTATGACACTGTTCAGAGTCTCAAAATCAAAGTTAATGGGTCTTCATTGACCTAGACATAGACATCTGATCTCTGGATCTCTGTGAGGAATAAGAATATTTCAAGTTCTTACCTTCAATAATCAGACAGTTTTTTTTTTTCTCCCTATAACAACAGACAGGATTATTGGTAGTAGAAATTGAGATTTTCTTTATTCCACATTAAAAAAGAAAACACCATGTTTTACCACAGAATACTCTTCACCAAAAATTGCCCAAACTTTAAATTCCTTAGAATTGAGGAGAAAAAGAAGTATAGTGCACTTATTTCCCAAGTTTAGGCTCTTAGAAATGCTCTTGCAATTTACTTTTTTTTTAATTTTTTACAATTTGCTTTCTAAGTAAGAAAAAATCGTGCACCTTCTTTTAGAAATTATATTTCTTTCCTTCCTTCAAGCCTACCTTGTCATACCAATAAATGGCATATATTTAGAATATATAAAATTTAGGACTCTTCTCTGTAGTAGATGCCATAACTTCCAAAAGCACAGTGGTATAGTTTTTCAATTGAACCAAATCACCTATTTGCATCTGCAAATTCTGGACATGAGTCAGGGAGTTATTGTGTAGACTTTCATACCAAATGAAATGTGAATTAAAAGTTCTTTTCAAAAGAGTTGTCACACTGATTTCTCCATCAATTCTTAGAGCTAATGATTCCATAAAAGTAATTAGTAACTTCTTTTAAGTTAAGTTCTACTTCAATGTCAACAGGTCAATAGCACTTTGCTATTAATGTAGTCCACTCCAGAATGAAATATAAACATTCTTTGCAGAACAGGATGTTAAAATTAAATTTAGTATTGAAGTGTCAAAATGCAATTTTGAATCTCAAAATGAACAGGGTGCACCGAAATGCAGAATTCACAAAAGAAAGGTGAAGACCCAACCCCAGAAAATTTCCATCAGACTAAAGCCAGAAAAGCGTATCAGAGTATGTAGAGGAGTTGTGAGGTGTTTTCTTTCAAGGGAATTGCTATGTATGTGAGCCACTTCCAATTTTCAGAAGATTTTTGGGGGAATAGGCCTGGGGGTGAGTTGTTTCTACCTATCCTGCCTCAGCTATAGAGCCACATGGAGAGCTTGAAGCATGTTTGTGGAATACAGGACTGAAACCTTATTCATGCCTGAGAACGTCTAAAGTGGTCCATGGCAGGACAAAGAGAGAATAGAGGACTCAGTTGGGGAAGTAATCAATCTCACATCCATGGTAGGGCAAAGGATATGTGTTTTTCTCGTGGACCACATAGAAAAGGGAAGTCATGGAGCTCTTTAAGTCCTACCTGAAAGCGTACTTGGAAGGAAAAAGATTGATCAGAGGAGAAATGGCATGTAAAGGACCAGCATCTGAGTGGGGAGGGGCCAATTTACTTATCAGTCACTTGCCCAATAGGAACTTGGGGAGAACAGAGAAAAATCTAAAGATACCCCTTCCAAGATAGTGGTGGCTGTCTAATATAGGCTTAACAGGGCTCGAGAGGAAAGGACTCTAATCTTGGAATGAAAATTGAAATTATAATTGTTATATTAACTTGGACATACTAATTTCTCAAATGACTGCTTTGTAATTTAAAATGATTTTAGGTCTGTCTGTGACCTAAGCTTGACTGGAATTATCTTGGAGATGGGAAAAACAACCCCATACCCACATATACACTTTAAAGGAACAAAAGGAGACAAAGCAAATTTGCATTTGGTTACATTTTGGTTGCATTTTGGTCATGAATTTTCACATATTGGTTTATATTTGGATTGTTGAATTCAATTCATTGAGTATTTATTAAATCTTTACAAGAAGGATTAGTATTGTTTCGTAAAAAGAGGATGTAGTTAGGGATTAAAAAATCTGACATTGAATGCTAGATCTTTACCTAACTCATAATATTATCCTACAAACTTGATATCTTTGAGCCTGTTTCCTCATCTGTTGTCTGAGGAAAATAAATTGAGATTATTTTGAGGATTGAATGGGATAGTGGAAAGCCCTGAAAAGACCACTTGGAAATAGTGTAATAAATGGTCCCTCTCTAGCACATAGTCCTTTATAGGCACTCTTTAGGTGAGCTTCAATAAGGAATGCTTGTATCCATATTAGATTATTTCCTTGTAATTTTGAACAAGTTCTTTCTTGTCTTTGGAGAAATTACTTTTCAAATGCATTAATTAGGTAGTCTGCGGACTCCTCTCCACAGTCATATAAGGACACACGTACACAGAATAACAGTAATAGTCAGTCATACTAATACTGGTTAGCCACAATGACACACACCTCTGAAATAGATATTCAGAAAGAAATGTTAGAAAATATCTTTTTAAACACATGTCTCATAATAATGACTACATCTTGAGTAGTTCCTAAAATAGACTGACCTTGGACTTTTTTAGTGTCCAAAAAACATAGATTCAGCACATCCAAAACCTCAAATTACTTCTTCTAGGCTGTTGAAACCCTCATCAGTGAAAAACCACTCATATTTTGGTGAAGGATGAACCCACAAATTTTGCTGATTTTCTTGTACATTTAAGATCCTGAACTTTAACTGTGTGGACATTAAGATGACTCATACAAACTCTCTGATCCTCAAGGAACTTAACAATAGTGTTGGGTAAACACAGCCTAGGTGAACACAGTAACAAAGAAAGATATTTCATGCTAACTTCCAGGTGGGTTGGGGTGACAAGGAGACAGGAAAGAAGGTACCACAAAAGTTTTAAAAGGGTCAGGCAATTATTATCCAAACCAAGCACCTCTGCTGTCCACCTCAGGCTTTATAATTATATGGTCCTCTTCTCCCCTCCCCTGCTAGAAATTTCCAAAAGACCACAGAAATGCTCCACAATGGACGATGTCATCATTTGGCATTATTCACTGTAGCATTTACAGGCTACCCTGGACAAGGAACTCAAGGGCTGGAATGTGATCCAGCCCTGTCAGGAGGATGCTGTACTTTCTCTGACCTAACTGAATACTTCACAGTCCTCAGGCCCCCTTTTCATCCCTCGCCATCCCCACACACTGTTAATCATAGAGTGACAAGAAACACTAACCATAATTTATATGTAGCCTCATTAATCCCTTATAGGGGCCTAAAGTAATTTCCTTCCATTTACACTCATTCAGACTCCCTCCTTCTGGTTTCCAGTGTTCTCTTTATACTGTTTATTCTTAATCTGTGTTGGCGACTTGGGAATTTATTTTTCCAGTACCTCAGAACTCTCCCTCCTAATGCTGCTAGGCCTTATATAGTTCCTTTTCTGGAACTTTGACCCTGTCTTCATTATTTGACATTTCCTCACATGGAATTTCATCAGCTGGTTACCAGAGTATGTTTCCGTTAGTCTTTTCACATCATCCTGAATTTTATCACTGGTCTTCTCCTCTGTAGGGATCTAATTCTTTAAATTTTATCACCTTATTACAAATAACTTCTGTTGAGCAAAAGTATTCTGAGAGAACACATTAAAACATGCCCTTATTCCTCCTAGCATTTGCCTTCCATCACTTTCTCTCTCTTACTCTCTCTTACTTAGAACAAGTTAACAGAAATTTAACCTTCTCCAAAGGTAACATATATATATATATACATATATATACACATATATATACACATATATATACATATATATATGTTACCTTTGGAGAAGGTTAAATTTCTGTTAACTTGTTCTAAGTAAGAGAGAGTAAGAGATATATATATATATATCGATATATATATATCTCTTACTCATATATATATATCTCTTACTCATATATATATATATCGATATATATATCGATATATATCTCGATATATATATACACACACACACATACACACATATATGTATATATATACACACATACATATATATATCATGCTGTTACCTTTGAAGAAGGTTAAACATATATATATAGAGAGAGAGAGAGAGAGCGAGAGCGCGAGCTATCTCCTGAAATGTACCTGCTCTCCCCAGGCATCATTCTTCTAGAGAGCAAAATTTAAAGGAGTGTCTCTATAGAATATTATTTTTAGAAGGTTCATCAAAATCTGCATGTCTCCTTTCTTGAACATTTTTATCATGACCATTTTTCAGTGATTTATTTATGCTTCACAGGTGGCCCTAATTTGCATCAGTATTATCTCTCTCTTTTTTTTTTTTTTAAGAGCTCTGGTACTTTCTGTCCCCTTTCTCTGATTTAATAAAGCTTTGCTATCTTCTCTGCCCTGGTAAAAATCATTCAAGATTGTTGAACACTAGCCTTACGTTCTTTCACACCATACTCCCCTGTTTGTCCTCCTACATCCCAACCATTCTCTCTTAATCTCTTGCTGGTTCCTTCTTCTCTATTTTATTTTAATAATGGAGTCCTTAGGGCTTAGGGGTCTGGACTCTATTTTCTAATCCACATTTTATTCTCTAGTTTTTATCTTAAGTCATAGCTTTAAACGCCATCTGTCTGCTGATGTTTGTCAAATTAATGTCTGAATTTCTCCCATGAGTTTTAGACTTGTATACTTAAGTATCTTCCTTCTTAGCTTACACATTTAAGAAGCTTTTCAAAATTACTATGTGTAAAAGGGACTTTTTTGTTTCTCCTCTGTCCACTGTCCATTTTGCTCCCTTCTGTCTTCTCCACCTTTCCATAAATGTACTATGAAATGCCTAGTTGGTCTGACCAAAACTTAAAGAGTCTGGCATGATTCTTCTATGCATCAGAACACTCATAAATTCTGCCTTTAAAAGCTATATGAAATATATCCAATTTTCTCTACTTCTACTGCAATCCCTGTTCAAACCCCTATAATTTCTCACCTGGCCTGCTGCAATAGCATCTTAATTTACCCTTCTATTTCCATTCTTTCCTTTTAAGATCTATTCTCCACGTAGAACCTGGGTAATCCCTTTTTTCTTTTTATTAAATTTTAATCAGATCATATCATCCATTCCCTTGTGACATTTCTATAGCTTCTTTAAAAAAAAAAAAACATTTATTTATTTATTTGCAGTGGGGAGAGGCAGAGGGAGGAGGAGGGGCAGAGATAGAGGGAGAGAGAAATGCAAGCTGGCTTCTGCTGAGCATGGAGCCCGACACAGGGCTCAATTTCATGACCCTAAGATCACAACCTAAGCCAAAACCAAGAGTCAGATGCTTGAAAACTGTGCCACCCAAATGCACCCATTGTTTCTTGTTATTCTCAAAATAAATCCAAATTCTGTATCATGACCCATAAGGCCAATCTTCTAGTTTCATTTTCTACCACCATGCATTTCAACCTATTGGTTTTCTTCCCATTCCTGAAGCACAACAAGCTTATTGTACCTCAGGGCCTTTAGACCTGTAAATCACCCTGCCTGGAGTACCATTTTCCACAGTTCTTCTATAAATGGGTTATTTTCATATTTTGGGTCTTAACTCATTACCTCCTCAGAGAATGTTCAGTGATTGTCCTATTCTTCATCTTAGCACTTGTTATCTCTTTGTTTGTTTATTTTCATGTCTGTCTTACCAACTAGGATTTAATCACCCTATGTAACTAGTTTTATCCCTTCTCCAATGCCTGGAGCTCAATAAGTATTTTTTTGAAGAATACATGAATGAGTGAATGAATCAATCAATCAGTAAGTAAATCTCTGGTTCACTCCTTTATTTTGAAATATATTAGATACATGATCTTTCTAATTTTTAGCAGAACTAAATACTAGTTTTGCATATTTTTACACATAACATTTTTAAGTAATTATGAAATCATTTTTTCTTATATAATCATAATATGTTATTTGAAGTCATAAGTTTCTTTAAAAAGTAAAAGGATTCTACTCCTGTCCAAGGTAGAGTAACAGTTATATCCCATCTGAAACAGCTAAAAAAAAACAGACAACCACAGAAGTAGTTGTTTTCATATATTTGATATATGGAAGTACAGGATAATGGTTCGTGATGGGGGGGATACACACAAGCTGTAGAGAACTTTTAGGCAACAGCTCATGAAAAAGACACCCAGAGAGAGCCTTGCCATCTTGAAATTGGAGTCAGAGGAAGCCAAGGCAGCTAGAATTTATAGAACACCATACCAAAGAGGAGATAGCTGCATGGAGAGAAACCTCCAGAGATCTGTCAAGTTGCCCTCTCAACTTTTCAGTGGAGTACTGCTTAGAACATGCATGTGAAAAAAATTCTCAAAGACAAGGAAAGAGGCAGATGAAAGAAGCAGAGAGAACTATCCATAGCAATCATACATCCAGAGTAGAAAACTCTTATGGAATTATCCATATGACATTAGATAATTAGAATATTATACCTTAGCCTCAGGGGAAAAATAGCTCTAGACCAAAGACTGAACTAGTCCCACCTCTAAATCTTAAAAACCAATCTTTAAAATTATCAAATTGGTTTTGGTTTCTATTTCCCTGATGATTGGTGATGTCAAGCACCTTTTCATGTAACTGTTGGCAAATTGTATGTCTTTTCTGAAAAAAAAAAAATCTCTTCAGTTCCTCTGGCCATTTTAAAATCAGATTGTAATTTTTTTGTTTGTTTGCTTGCTTGCTTTTTTTTTTTTTCATTTGTTTTTGCTCTTGAGCTGTGTGAATTCTTTGTATATTTTGAATATCAATCCCTTACTAGGTAATATGACTTAAAGATATTTTTTCCCACTCCATAAATTGCCTTTTCGTTTTGTTAATGGTTTACTTTGCTGTGCAGAAACTTTTCAGTTTGATGTAGCTCCACTGTTTCTTTTTGTTTTTGTTGTCTTTGCTTTTGGTTTCAAAACAAAAAAATCATTGCTAAGATGAATATCAAGGAGCTCACCCCTGTGTCCTCTTTTAGGAGTTCTATGGTTTCACTCAAGTGTTTAATCTACTTTGAGTTGATTTTTATTTATGGTGTAAGAAAGTGGTCCAATTTCATTCTTTTGCATATGGCTGTCCAGTTTTCCCAGCACCATTTATTGAAGAGAACTTCCTTTCCCCATTTATATTCTCGGAGCTTTTGTCCTAAATTACTTCACCATATATGCATGGATTTATTTCTAAGATCTCTTGTTCCATTGATCTGTGTGTCTATTTCTATGCCAAGAACATACTATTTTAATTACTATACCTTTGTAACATATTTCAAAATCAGGAATTGTGATGCCTATAGCTTTGTTATTCTTTCTCAAGATTACTTTGGTTATTTGAGGTCTCTTGTGGTTGCATACAAACTGCAGGATTATTTTTTTCTGTTTCATTTTTCCGTGAAAAATACTATTGGAATTTTGATAAGGATTGCATAGAATCTACAGATTGCTTTGGGTAGTATGGACATTTTAACAGTATTAATTCTTCCAATTCATGAGGATGTATCTTTCAGTTTATTTGTATCTTCTTTGATTTCTTTTATTAATGTCTTATAATTTTGAGTGCACAGATTCTTTACATTTTTGGTTAAATTTATTCCTAGGTTATTTATTCTTTTCAATGTAATATAAAATATTTTTCTTATTATAAAAAATTTATAAGATATTTGACTATTTAAAACAGAAGTAATAATAATGAATTATAATTTATGTTCTATATAACATATATAGAAATAAAACATGTAACAACAATAGCACAAAAGCCAGGAGTGAAGAAATGGAAGTATATTGTTAAGTAAGTTTCTTATATTATTCTTAAAGTTCTGTAATCATACTTGCATACTGTGCTAAGTTAAGGATATATACTATAACCCCTAAAGCAATAATGAAGTTATAATTAATAAGTTAACAGAAAGATAAAATAGAATTAGAAAATTCCTCAATGAGTACAAGATAAAGCACAAAAAGAGGAAATAAGACAAATATAAAAAGAGCAATTACAAGATTGTCATTTAAACTAAACTATCTCATTAATCACCTTACAAGTGATTCTACACATTCTGCTGAAATATATGATCAGATTGGACACCCCCCAAAAAAGCAAGGCCCAACTATTTCCAGAAGTAAATACTAAATATAAAACATTCATGAGATTTTTTTAAAATATCAGTAAATGGAGAAACAAATATGTATCACAGAACAGGAAATTCCAAATTATTAAGATTCCAAAAGTATCAAAATGATCTATAAATACAATGTAGTCCCAATCAAAATCACAGCAGGCTTTTGTACAAATTGACATACCAATTTGAAGTTCATATGAAAATGCAAAGGACCAAAATGAGGCAAAACAAACTTTGCAAAGAAGAACAAAGTTAGAGGAGTTTACACTACTGATTTAAAGTCTTGCCTGTATAAGCTATAGTAATCAAGACAGCATGGTATAGGCATAAAGATAGACAAATAGATTAATAAAATACAGAGCTCAGAAGTAGACTCAATCATATATTCTCTATTACTTTTCAATAAAAGTGCAAGGCAATTTAACCATGAAAGAGTAAATGATACTGGAACAATTGACTGATATATGAAAAAGAAAGGAAAGAAGGAAGGAGGGAAGAAAGGAAGGAAGGAAGAACTTGTATCTATCTGTGCCTTAACCCTATATAAAAATTAACTCAAAATATATTGTATGCCTAAATGTAAGACCTAAAACTATGACACTACTAGAAGAGAGATAGCAAAAGGTGTAGTGACCTTAGGTTTGGCCAAGATTTGTTGAATATAACATAAGAAGTAGAAATTACTAAAAAATTAATAAAATTTTATTAGAATTAAAAACTTTGCTCTTCAAAAGACATGAAAAATGAAAAGGTAAGCCACAGAGTAAGAGAACATATTTTCAAAATGTACATCCAACAAAAATTTGTATGAGAATATATAAAGAACACTTACAACTTGATAATAAAGACAGATAACCCAAAATATGTGGACAAAAGATTTAAACAGACACTTTGGTAGAGAGTATATAGAGAGATGACAAATACATGAAAAAATGTTTAACATCATTAGTCATTATAGAAATGTAAATTGAAACTACAGTGATTGGAGTGCCTAAAATTAAAAAGCCTGGTCTTATCATGTTTTTCTAAGGATGTGGGGCAATTAGAACAACAATATACAGTGATGGGAATATAAAATGGTACAAACACTTTGAAAAAAAGTTTGGTGGTTTCTTAAAATGTTAAACCTATACCTACCTCTTGGTAATAATGAGTATGAAAGGATTGGACTAATGCTGGGAAGTTAATTCCTTGAGGTTATTTTACCCAGGCATAAGCCTTCATCTGGGTATTAAGTACTGCAACAATTCCTTCAAAATCCTTGCTTCTGCGGGTTATTGAAAACCATTTCAGTTATTTAATCAATAATCAACTCATAGGGGTGTCTGGGTGGCTCAGGCAGTTAAGCATCTGACTCTTGATTTTGGCTCAGATCCTGATCTTGTGTCATGAGATCAAGCCCTGCTTCAGGCTCTGCACTGTGCGTTGGAGGCTCCTTAAGATTTTCTGTCTCTGTCTGCCCTCCCCCCCCCATTCACGCACTCTCTCAAAAAGTAAAAATGAAAAATAATAATCAACTAATAATAATTTGTTAGGCATTAATTTTGGGGACTACGCTAGATACTGAGGCTATAAAAGTAAATAAAAGTCTTGGCCTCAAGAAGTTCCATGTTGAGAAATGAGGATGTACACATAAACACATTACATCAAGGTTGTGTGTTTTTTTAATCTTTAACTTTTTTAATTTTTAATTTTTTATTAACATATAATGTATTATTAGCCCCAGGAGTACAGGTCAGTGAATTGCCAGGTTTACACACTTCACAGCACTCACCATAGATCAAAGTTGTGTTTTTTTTAAGTCTTAAAAAGATATTTCAAATGTACACAAGATAAGGAATGATTAATTTTACTTTAAGAGTACCTAGAGAAAGAAACATTTGCATGAGATCTTAAAAAATGAATTGAGAGATTTTTCAGAAGATACAGGAAATAGGGAGCATTAGGAAAAAACACCACAGAAAAAGGAAAATTATGAACAAAAGGATAAGAAATGCAGTGAATATGGATAGAGGATGGAAGGTGAAGTGTGTTGATGCTGTACTTGTAGTATAGTATTATTCAGAAATTTTGTCAATATCCTACATTTTAGATTTGTTGTTAGTAGGTCATGACAATCATTAAAAAATGAAATAGGATACAAAATTATACAAAATATTAGAATGCAGTGCCTATAGTAGAGTTAGTATTATTTCTTTTTTTTTAAAGATGTTATTTATTTGTTTGTTCGTTTATAGCAGCCAAACATGGGGAGGAATAATCCCAAGCAGACTCTGCACTGGGCAAGGAGCATGATGCCAGGCTCTATCTCACTACCCTGAGATCATGACCTGAGCTGAAACCAAGAGTCGGACATTTCACTGAGTTGCCCAGGCACCCCAGGGCTAGTATTATTTCATTAAATTTTCTTTCAGTGTTTATGAGTATGTTTATGCATGCACCCATAAGTGGACTTTAAGATCACTAATGTATCATAACCAACATTTGGAAAAAAATACTGCTATAGGATATGGAGACTATTAAGTATTTAAATAGGGTCACATAATCTAGGAGAAGAATAAAGTGAGGTCTCAAAATAGGTATTATAATATCAAAGAAAATGATGTTGAGAGCTTGGACTCAGGCTGTGGCAGTAAGAATAGATATTGATATCAGGAACTGAGAGACACTAAGAGACAAAATTAATGGGACTTGTTTACTAATTAGGTATGTGGTGTTAGGGGGCTAGAGGACTGAAATATAACATTTCCCTAACTTATATGACAAGGTAGTAAATCTAATTAACTGAAGAGAACACAGGAGAAGATGTTTTGGAGAAGGAAGAGTGATATTGCTTATGATACAACTTGTGATATTGTGGCATGAGATACTTGGATAAACCAAAGTAGAGCTATTTAATACAAGTTCAAGCTCTAGAGAGCAGGTATACCAGAGCTACAGATTATTGATTATAGGAGGAATGAGTTATACTATTAAATCTATACACAATGCATATAAATATATACATTGTTAAGTCACTATAGTGTATACTTGAAACTTACATAACACTTAACTATACTGGAATTTAAAAACTTAATAAAATAAAAAAAAAGTTTAATTAAAACAACAAAAGGCAGAAAAACAGAGACAAAATTAGGAACAAAGAACAAGGGCAACAAATAGAAAACAGTAATAGATATGGTAGATCTTACTCCAGCAATATCTATAATTACTTTAAACTTCAATTGTATAAACATACTAATTAAAAGATAGAGATTGTCAGAGTGTAGATAAAAAAACAAGACCCAACTATATGCTGTCTACAAGAAACCTACTTTAAATATAAAGATGCATAGAGATGAAAAGTAAGTAGAGAAAAATATACCATGCTAAACTAATCAAAAGACAAGAAAGCAGGAGTAGTTATATGAATTTTAGACAGGGCAGTCTTCAGAGAAAGAAAAGTTATCAGAGATAAGCATTTGTTTCACATAATGAAAAATAAGTTAATTCTCCAAAAAGATAAAGCAATCCTTAATGTGTATGCACCTAACAGAAGATCAAAATACATATGCAAAAACCGATAGAATGTCAAGGAGAAGTAGATCAATCCACTGTAATAACTGGAGGCCTCTCTATCATAAATAGACAGATACAGGAGGCAGAAAATCAGTAAGGGCATAGTTTAAGTCAGTAGTCAACCAGCTGACTGTAATTGACATCTACCAACTGCTTCCTTTTTGCTTCCTTTAACAGCAGGATACATTTTCTTTTCCAGCTTGTGTGGAACATTCACTAAGATAAGCTGCATTCGGGCCACAAAGTACACTTTAATAAATTTAAAAAATAGAATCTATTTAATATCTGCTTTCATACCATAGTCGAATTAAACTAGAAATCAGTATAAGAAAGATAGCTGAAAAACCCCCAAATACTTGGAGATTAAATAGTGCATTTCTAAATAACACATGGGTCAAAGAAAAAAATCTCAAGAGAAATTTTAAAATACTTCAAAATAAATGAAAATAAAACTTATCAAATATTGTAGGAAGCAACAAAAGTAGTGTTTAGAGATAAACTTAAAAAGCTGAATGCATATATTAGAAAAGAAGGAAAATCTAAAATCAATCATCTAAGCATCTACTTTAGGGAAATAGACAAAGAAGAGCAAATTAAATCCAAAGTAGACAGAAGAAAAGAAATAAAAACAGACTAGAAATCAATGAAATTGGAAACAGGAAGTCAATAGAGAAAATCAGCAAAACCAAAACCTGATTCTTTGACAAGATCAATATAATTGATAAGCATCTAGTCAGGCTAACTGAGGGGAGGAAAAAAAAAAAAAAAAAAGGAGGGAAGACTTAAATGTCTAATTCCAGAAATAAAAGAGGAGACATCACTACAGATACCTTAGAGATTAAAATGACAATAAATGATATTATGATCAACTCAATGCCCACAAATATGATAATCTAGATGAAATGGGCAAATACCTTGAAAGACACAAACTGCCAAAAGTCACACAAGAAGATATAGAAAATTTGTACAGGACTTCATCTATTAAAGAAATTGAAATAGTAATTGAATTTACTTTCAAAAGCAGAAAGTACCAGGCCCAGACTGGTTCACAGGTGAATTCTACCAAACATTTAAGGAAGAAATAATGCCAATTTCCTATAATCCCTTTCAAAAGATAGAAGCAGAAGGAATGATTCCTAACTCATACAGTGAGGACAGCATTACCCTAATAGCAAAACCAGACAAAGACATTACAATAAAAGAAGCCTACAGACCAATATCTCTCATGAACATAGATGCAAAAATCCTCAACAGAATATTAACAAATTAAAACGAACAAGGTATAAAAATAATTATACAACACAACCAAGTGATATTTATCCCAGGTGTACAAGCCTCGTTCAACATTCAAAAATCAGTTAATGTAACCCATTGTATCAAAACAGGCTAAATAAGAAAACCACATGCTAATGTCAAAAGATGCTGAAAAGCCATTTGACAAAACCCTGGTAAAAACTCTCAGCAAACTAGGAATCGGAGGGAACTTCCTCAGCTTGATTTAAAAAAAAAAAAAAAATCTACAAAAAAACTTATGACTCAACTATCAAAAGAATGAAATCTTGCCATTTGCAACAATGTGGATGGAACTAGAGGGTATTATGCTAAGTGAAATAAAGTAATTTAGAGAAAGACAAATACCATATGATTTCACTCATGTGGAATTTAAGAAACAAAACTGGTGAACATAGGGGAAGAGGAGGAAAAATAAGATAAAAACAGAGAGGGAGACAAGCCATAAGAGACTCTTAAGTATAGGAAACAAACAAGAGATGGAGGAGAGGTGGGGGGGGTAATTAGGCAATAGGCATTAAGAAGGGCACTTGATGTAATGAGCACTGGGCACTGTATACAACTGATGAATCACTAAATTCTACCCCTGAAACTAATACACTATATATTAACTAACTTGAGTTTAAATTAAAAATTAAAAAGAAAACCCTTATGACTAATATTACACTTGATGAGAAACTAGAAACTTTCTCATTAAGTTAAGGAACAAAGCAAGGATTTCTTTTTTCATGCTCCTTTTCAATATTGCATTGGAACTCCTAGCTAATGCAATAAGAAAAGGAAATAAAAGATGTAGAAATTGAGAAAGAAGAAGTAAAACTCTTCATAGATAACATGATCATCTATGTAGAAAAGCTGAAAGAATTGAAGAAAACTTCTGGACTAGTAAGACCTTATACCAAGGTTATAGGATCAAGGTTATATATAAAAGTCAATTGCTTTCCAGTATACCAGTAATGAACAAGTGGAATTTGGAATTAAAATACAATGCTATTTAGGTTAATATCTCCTAAAATGAAATACTTAGATATAACAAATCTAACAAAATATGTCTAATATCTATATGCAGACAGCCACAAAACTTAGTTGAAAGAAATCAAATAATAAATAAATTGAGAGATATTTCATGTTCATGGATAGGAAAACTCAACATGTTCAAGATGTCAATATGTCAATTCTTCATTTGTAGGTTAAGAATCTTAAATCTATAGATTATGATTAAATCCCAGTCAAAATCCCAGCAAGTTATTTTGTAGATGTTGACAAAATGATCATAAAGTTTATGGGACGCCTGGGTGGCTCAGTTGGTTAAGCAGCTGCCTTCGGCTCAGGTCATGATCCCGGAGTCCTGGGATCGAGTCCCGCATTGGGCTCCTTGCTCAGCGGGGAGCCTGCTTCTCCCTCTGCCTCTGCCTGCCTCTCTGTCTGCCTGTGCTCATTCTCTCTGACAAATAAATAAAATAAAAAAAAAATGATCATAAAGTTTATAAGAAGTAGAAGACCCAAATAGCCAATACAATATGAAAGAAAAAGAATGAAATTGGAGGACTTACACTTCCTGACTTCAGTACTTACTGTAAAACTACAATCATTAAGATAGTGTGATATTCACAAAAGAATAGACAAACTTAGATCAATGAAGCAGTGTAAATAGTTGATAAATAGACCCAAATAAATATAGTTAGTTGATTTTTGATGGAAAATCAAAGGCAATACAATAGAGAAAAGAATCTTTTCAGCAAATCATGCTGGAAAAACTGGACATCCACATGTGAATAAAAAACAATAACAGAAAACACATGTACACAAAATTAATATAGACATAGGTATTATACCCCTCACAAAAATTTACTCAAAATGAATCCTAGGAGGAGTCAAGATGGCGGAGAAGTAGCAGGCTGAGACGACATCGGGTAGCAGGAGATCAGCTAGATAGCTTATCTAACCATTGTGAACACCTATAAATCCAACGGGAAATCGAAGAGAAGAAGAGCAACAATCCCAGAAACAGAAAATCGATCACTTTCTGAAAGGTAGGACCTGCGGAGAAGTGAATCCAAAGCGACGGGAAGATAGACCCCGGGGGGAGGGGCCGGCACCCGGCAAGCGGCGGAGCGACGGAGCACAAAACCGGGACTTTTAAAAGTCGGCTCCACTGGGAGACATCGCTCCAGAGGCTAAACTGGGGGGAAACCCAGGCGGGGTCAGCATAACCCCAGGACCCGCGGGGTCACAGAAGGACTGGGGGTGTCTGAGTGCCGCAGAGCTCGCAGGTATTAGAGCGGGGAAGCCGGCTATAGCGACAAAGCCGAGGAGTGAGCTCTAAGCCCGGGGTTACCTTGTGCCGGTCGCAGGCTGGGTGGGCTCGGAGCGCGGCCGCAGGCCGCGGAGACAAAAGCGACCCGGCGCTTTTCTCCAGCTCCAACAATTGACTGCTTTCCTCGAGGCGCGACCGCAAGCCAGGGAGGCGGGGCTATTGGGCGCTTTGCTCTGAGAGCGCACTGAGGAGCGGAACCCCAAGCTCTCGGCTCCTCCGGGCCGAGAGATTGGGAGGCCGCCATCTTCATTCCCGTCCTCCGGAACTCTACGGAAAGCGCTCAGGGAACAAAAGCTCCCGAAAGCGAACCCGAGCGGATTACTTAGCCCGGCCCCTGGCAAGGGCGGTGCAATTCCGCCTGCGGCAAAGACACTTGAGAATCACTACAACAGGCCCCTCCCCCAGAAGATCAACAAGAAACCATCCAAAACCAACTTCAGTCACCAAGAACAGCGGAATTCCACAGCAGGAGAAAGCAAATCCTACCTGGACAAAATGACAAGGCGGAAAAACTCACCTCAAAAAAAAGAACAAGAGGCCGTACCGAAGGCTGGAGACCTAATCAATACAGACATAGGTAGCATGACAGATCTAGAGTTCAGAATGACAATTCTCAAGGTTCTAGCCGGGCTCGAAAAAGGCATAGAAGATATTAGAGAAACCCTCTCCGGAGAGATAAAAGCCCTTTCTGGAGAAATAAAAGAACTAAAATCTAACCAAGTTGAAATCAAAAAAGCTATTCATGAGGTGCAATCAAAAATGGAAGCTCTCACTGCCAGGATAAATGAGGCAGAAGAAAGAATTAGTGACATAGAAGACCAAATGACAGAGAATAAAGAAGCTGAGCAAAAGAGAGACAAACAACTACTGGAACACGAGGAGAGGATTCGAGAGATAAGTGACACCATAAGACGACACAACATTAGAATAATTGGGATTCCAGAAGAAGAAGAAAGAGAGAGGGGAGCAGAAGGTATATTGGAGACAATTATTGGAGAGAATTTCCCTAATATGGCAAAGGGAACAAACATCAAAATCCAGGAGATGCTAAGAACGCCCCTCAAAATCAATAAAAATAGGTCCACACCTCGTCACCTGATAGTAAAATTTACAAGTCTTAGCGACAAAGAGAAAATCCTGAAAGCAGCCCGGGAAAAGAAGTCTGTAACATACAAGGGTAAAAACATTAGATTGGCAGCGGACCTATCCACAGAGACCTGGCAGGCCAGAAAGAACTGGCATGATATATTCAGAGCACTAAACGAGAAAAACATGCAGCCAAGAATACTATATCCGGCTAGGCTATCATTGAAAATAGAAGGAGAGATAAAGAGCTTCCAGGACAAACAAAAGCTGAAAGAATTTGCAAACACCAAACCAGCTCTACAGGAAATATTGAAAGGGGTCCTCTAAGCAAAGAGAGACCCTGAAAGTAGTAGATCAGAAAGAAACAGAAACAATATACAGTAACAATCATCTTACAGGCAATACAATGGCACTAAATTCATATCTCTCAATAGTTACCCTGAATGTTAATGGGCTAAATGCCCCAATCAAAAGACACAGGGTATCAGAATGGATAAAAAAACAAAACCCATCAATATGCTGCCTACAAGAAACTCATTTTAGACCCGAAGACACCTCCAGATTTAAAGTGAGGGGGTGGAAAACAATGTACCATGCTAATGGACATCAGAAGAAAGCTGGGGTGGCAATCCTTATATCAGATCAATTAGATTTTAAGCCAAAGACTATAATAAGAGATGAGGAAGGACACTATATCATACTCAAAGGGTCTGTCCAACAAGAAGATCTAACAATCTTAAATATCTATGCCCCTAACATGGGAGCAGCCAACTATATAAACCAATTAATAACAAAATCAAAGAAATACATCGACAGTAATACAATAATAGCAGGGGACTTTAACACTCCCCTCACTGAAATGGACAGATCATCTAAGCAAAAGATCAACAAGGAAATAAAGGCCTTAAATGACACACTGGACCAGATGGACATCACAGATATATTCAGAACATTCCATCCCAAAGCAACAGAATATACATTCTTCTCTAGTGCACATGGAACATTCTCCAGAATAGACCACATCCTGGGTCATAAATCAGGTCTCAATCGGTACCAAAAGATCGAGATCATTCCCTGCATATTTTCAGACCACAATGCTCTGAAGCTCGAACTCAATCACAAGAGGAAATTTGGAAAGAACGCAAATACATGGAGACTAAACAGCATCCTTCTAAAAAATGAATGGGTCAACCAGGAAATTAAAGAAGAATTGAAAAAATTCATGGAAACAAATGATAATGAAAACACAACAGTTCAAAATCTGTGGGACACAACAAAGGCAGTCCTGAGAGGAAAATATATAGCAGTGCAAGCCTTTCTCAAGAAACAAGAAAGGTCTCAAATACACAACCTAACCCTACACCTAAAGGAGCTGGAGAGAGAACAACAAAGAAAGCCTAAACCCAGCAGGAGAAGAGAAATCATAAAGATCAGAGCAGAAATCAATGAAATAGAAACTAAAAAAACAATAGAACAAATCAACAAAACTAGGAGCTGGTTCTTTGAAAGAATTAATAAGATTGATAAGCCCCTGGCCAGACTTATCAAAAAGAAAAGAGAAAGGACGCAAATAAATAAAATCATGAATGAAAGAGGAGAGATCACAACCAACACCAAAGAAATACAAACAATTATAAGAACATACTACGAGCAACTCTATGGCAACAAATTTGACAACCTGGAAGAAATGGATACATTTCTAGAGATGTATAAACTACCACAACTGAACCAGGAAGAAATAGATAACCTGAACAGACCCATAACCAGTAAGGAGATTGAAACAGTCATCAAAAATCTCCAAACAAACAAAAGTCCAGGACCAGACGGCTTCCCAGGGGAATTCTACCAAACATTTAAAGAAGAATTAATTCCTATTCTCCTGAAACTGTTCCAAAAAATAGAAATGGAAGGAAAACTTCCAAACTCATTCTATGAGGCCAGCATCACCTTGATCCCAAAACCAGACAAGGATCCCACCAAAAAAGAGAATTACAGACCAATATCCTTGATGAACACAGATGCGAAAATTCTCACCAAAATACTGGCCAATAGGATCCAACAGTACATTAAAAGGATTATTCACCACGACCAAGTGGGATTTATTCCAGGGCTGCAAGGTTGGTTCAACATCCGCAAATCCATCAATGTGATACAATACATTAATAAAAGAAAGAGTAAGAACCATATGATACTCTCAATAGATGCTGAAAAAGCGTTTGACAAAGTGCAGCATCCCTTCCTGATTAAAACTCTTCAAAGTGTAGGGATAGAAGGCACATACCTCAACATTATCAAAGCCATCTATGAAAAACCCACCGCAAATATCATTCTCAATGGAGAAAAACTGAAAGCTTTTCCGCTAAGGTCAGGAACACGGCAGGGATGTCCGTTATCACCACTGCTGTTCAACATAGTACTAGAAGTCCTAGCCTCAGCAATCAGACAACAAAAAGAAATTAAAGGCATCCAAATCGGCAAAGAAGAAGTCAAACTATCACTCTTTGCAGATGATATGATACTATATGTGGAAAACCCAAAAGGCTCCACTCCAAAACTGCTAGAACTTATACAGGAATTCAGTAAAGTGTCAGGATATAAAGTCAATGCACAGAAATCAGTCGCATTTCTTTACACTAACAACAAGACAGAAGAAAGAGAAATTGAGGAGTCAGTCCCATTTACAATCGTACCCAAAACCATAAGATACCTAGGAATAAATCTAACCAAAGAGGCAAAGAATCTATACTCAGAAAACTATAAAGTACTCATGAAAGAAATTGAGGAAGACACAAAGAAATGGAAAAATATTCCATGCTCATGGATTGGAAGAACAAATATTGTGAAAATGTCTATTTTACCTAAAGCAATCTACACATTTAATGCAATCCCTATCAAAATCCCATCCATTTTTTTTAAAGAAATAGAACAAATAATCCTAAAATTTATATGGAACCAGAAAAGACCTCGAATAGCCAAAGGAATATTGAAAAAGAAAGCCAAAGTCGGTGGTATCACAATTCCAGACTTCAAGCTCTATTACAAAGCTGTCATCATCAAGACAGTATGGTACTGGCACAAAAACAGACATATAGACCAATGGAACAGAATAGAGAGCCCAGAAATAGACCCTCAACTCTATGGTCAACTAATCTTCGACAAAGCAGGAAAGAATATCCAATGGAAAAAAGACAGCCTCTTCAACAAATGGTGCTGGGAAAATTGGACAGCCACATGCAGAAAAATGAAATTGGACTATTTCCTTACACCACACACGAAAATAGACTCAAAGTGGATGAAGGACCTCAATGTGCGAAAGGAATCTATCAAAATCCTTGAGGAGAATGCAGGCAGCAACCTCTTTGACCTCCACCGCAGCAACTTCTTCCTAGGAACATCGCCAAAGGCGACAGAAGCAAGGGCAAAAATGAACTATTGGGATTTCATCAAGATCAAAAGCTTTTGCACAGCAAAGGAAACAGTTAACAAAACCAAAAGACAACTGACAGAATGGGAGAAGATATTTGCAAACGACATATCAGATAAAGGGCTCGTATCCAAAATCTATAAAGAGCTTATCAAACTCAATACCCAAAGAACAAATAATCCAGTCAAGAAATGGGCAGAGGACATGAACAGACATTTCTGCAAGGAAGACATCCAGATGGCCAACAGACACATGAAAAAATGCTCCACATCACTCGGCATCAGGGAAATACAAATCAAAACCACAATGAGATACCACCTCACACCAGTCAGAATGGCTAAAATTAACAAGTCAAGAAATGACAGATGCTGGCGAGGATGCGGAGAGAGGGGAACCCTCCTACACTGTTGGTGGGAATGCAAGCTGGTGCAACCACTCTGGAAAACAGTGTGGAGGTTCCTCAAAAAACTGAAAATAGAGCTACCCTACGACCCAGCAATTGCACTCCTGGGTATATATCCTAAAGATACAAACGTGGTGCTCCGAAGGGGCACGTGCACCCGAATGTTTATAGCAGCAATGTCCACAATAGCCAAACTGTGGAAAGCGCCTAGATGTCCATCAACAGATGAATGGATAAAGAAGAAGTGGTATATATACACAATGGAATACTATGCAGCCATCAAAAGACATGAAATCTTGCCATTTGCGACGACGTGGATGGAACTAGAGGGTATCATGCTTAGCGAAATAAGTCAATCGGAGAAATATAACTATCATATGATCTCTTTGATATGAGGAAGTGGAGATGCAAGGTGGGGGGGTTTGGGGGGAGGTAGGAAAAGAAAAAATGAAAAGATGGGATTGGGAGGGAGACAAACCATAAAAGACTCAATCTCAAGAAACAGACTGAGGGTTGCGGGGGGGAAGGGGGATGGGAGAGGGTGGTGGGGAAATGGACATTGGGGAGGGTATGTGCTATGATGAGTGCTGTGAAATGTGTAAACCAGACGATTCACAGACCTGTACCCCTGGGGATAAAAATACATTATATGTTTATTAAAATAAAAAAAAATTAAAAAAAAAAAAAAAAATGAATCCTAGACCTAACTATAAAACACAAAATTATAAAACTCCTAGAAGGTAACAAAGGAGAAAATCTAGATGACCATGAGTACAGTGATAACTTTTTAGGTACAACAGCAAAGGTACAATCCATAAAAGAAATAACTGATGAGTTAGACTTTATTTAAATTAAAAACCTGCTTTGTGAAATATACTGTCAAAAAAATGAGAAAACCAGCCACGGAGTGGGGAAAATATTTGCAAAAGGCACACCTGATAAAGGGCTCTTAATCCAAAAATATAAAAACCTCCTATAATTCAACAATAAGAAGTTGAACAACCAAATTAAAACAGGCAAAAGATATGAACAGACATCTCATAGAAGAACATGTACAGATGGAAAATAAGCATATTATAAGACACAAGAATTCATCCCATTAGAGCATTACAAATGAAAATGAGATTTCACTATATACTTCTTAGAATGGCCAAAATTTGAAACCGCAGAAATGCCAAATGCTGCCAAGGATGTACAGGAACAAGAACTTTCATTCACTGCTATTGGGACTTCAAAATGGCACAGCCGCTTTTGAAGACAGTTTGGCAGTTTCTTATAAAACTAAACATATTCTTACCATATGATTTAGCAATCATGTTTGGTATTTATGTAAACAAGTTGGAAACTTATATCCCCCCAAACACTGAACATGAATGTTTATAGAAGCTTTATTCATAATTTCTGAAATTGGAAGCTATCAAGATGTCCTTTAGCAGGTAAATGATTAAAGTATAGCATATTCGGATAATGGAATATTATTTAGCACTAAAAAAATTAGCTATCAAGGTGTAAAAAGACATGGAAGAACTTTAAATGTATATTGGTAAGTGAAAGAAGCCAATGTGAAAAGATTACATACTGCATGATTCCTATATGACATTTCTATATGACAACTATATAACATTCTGTAAAAGGCAAAACTATGGGAACAGTAAAAGGATCAGTGGTTTGCAGGGGTTAGGGAGGAGGGAGGAATAAGTAGGCAGAGCATAAAGGGCATTTAGTTTAGTAAACCTATTCCGTAAGACACTATAATGATGTATAGATGTCATTATATATTTGTTAAAATTCATAGAATGTACGTCACCATGAGGGAACTCTAATGTAAATTATGGACTTAAGGTAATAAGGAAGTATGAATGTAGGTTCATCAATTATACAGATACACCACTCTGGTCTGCATGTTCCCATACCCCTCACAGTGTATCACTCTGGTGGGGGTTGTTGTTAGTGGGGAAAGCTGTGCATACGTTGGGGCAGGAAGTATATGGGAAATCTGTGAAACTAAAATTGCTCTAAAAACTAAAGTCTATTAAAAAATTGTACATGATTTATACTGTCAGGAGAAACAGGATCCAGCCTCCGTAAGTGCTCCCCACCCCCATCCTTCCTTGAAGTCTCAGAAGTATGTATTTGCTCGATTGTGAAGTTTGGGATCAAGCTTACTGGAGAAAGATGGGGGGAAAGCAGTAACCAACAACAGTTAACAAATTGTTGATTGGGTCATGTACAACTAAATATAAATGATAAAGTAAATCTAGTTGTGAAGTGTTGGAATTAATAATCTGACTCATGAACGTATCACTAAAATGAAAGTTATGGTCAAACATTTAGAATACAATTTATAACGTGTTTTCTGTTTGGAAGTAGTATGATCCAAACTATAGTTGGTAGAGTAATAATAGTAGCCCTGACATATCTCCAGAAATGATAACTTGGGTCTCAGTAGCTTGGTCACTCATTTTTAAAATCCTTCCTATATGTTACATTATGTATAGTTTCAGTGTATAATTTACTTTGGGGACTTTGTTTTAATGAAAAATGAAATATAATAAATATAAAAGTCAGGCAACATTTTTAAACTTTCTTTGAGGAAAGGAAAAAGTTGAGTTAATTTAAATAACAATTTACTTTTAAAACAACTCTTAGTGTCATCTGTCAATTAACTGAATCCAATTATTAATTAAGTCAAAGAGTAGAAAAAGACCATGAAGAGACATTTAAGTCATACCATTTCTTCCAGATTATAAATTTAAAATACTAATTCAACAATAAGTTTTTTCAAAAGGAAATTGAAATGCTTGACAATTTTTTGACTTACTGTAGACCTAGTTTGAAGTCTTGTGTGGTCTGAATTTGTGTGGCCATTCATCAATATGATGATTCATCAGTGGTTTTAGCTTCCAACACACCAGAAGATTTTAACTTGGGCATTACTAGGAGTTATTCATAAAATTGGCTTCTCTACTCTATAGAGGAAAGGAAACTGAGAACAAAATCATTATTTTCTTATGCAGCTATAAATTTTTACATAAACTAAAGGCCTTAAGCTTTTCATTTGGAAGATTACCTATGTCAGTGTATCTCAGTCAGGGTTCAGTTTATGTGGGGAGTTTGTGAAGGAAAGAGATGACTTTCAGAAATCCAGCAAGTAGCTTAAAGATAATAGCAAGGAGCTATGACATGCACTAATGAAATAAACTTCCCATCCTGAACTTTCCTGAGGTTTCCCCCCCCACATATTTTAATAATACAAATCCATTAAGGGCTTTAGTTTTTTTTTAATTTTCTTCCTTCCAAAGTTGTTGTATGACAGGGTTGAGAACCACTGATCAAATTGATAAATCTGTAAATAATTGCTTTTATTTTTTATCTGTGCACCCAGGATGTATTTGTGTGTCTAATTTTGAACATAATTGAAGGAAATGCATCCATTCATAGTTTTAAATTTACAGGGCATAGACACAAATTAGAACATTTAAGTCTTTTATTAATGGTTTAGGTTTAATTACATAATTTAATGCCTTTTTTAAAGGATCAATAAGTAATCCTTTTATAGTTCAATCTATTTGACAAAGGAGAAATGACATAATAGACTACCTTAGTTTCTTTTGGCTTGCAAGTCTTCCTTTTAAAACATAAGTGGCCATATTGATAGATAACATATGAATGTACCTACCCTCTTTGTGGAAACTACCATGGCAATTTCCAGGAAACAGACCCATTCTCTCTGTCGTATCTGGAAGGTACTAACAATACGTGTTGGTCTGACCTCTTCCTTTCGTCTCTTACGTAGTTGGGCTTGGAAAATATATCCATCTGTGTTGTGTCTGTAGTACGACTGATAGTTTGGCTTACGAGGAATGTTTTTAAAGTGAGCTTCAGTTCTCTTTTCCAGACAATATTAGAATGTCAGGAGACTCTCAAAGCATCCCACACTTCATGCTCTCTTACCAAGGTCCACATCATTGAAAAGATGTATAGCTCGAGGCTCTCATGAACATCCAGAAGGGGTTTCTTTGAGCCTGGGGCAGGTAGGGACCTCAGGGATTGGTCACATGATGACACCATGGATCAAATGTGTCTTGGTAAGAGGGTAAAGCAATGAATGAGGAAAAGCTCAGAAAACAGCAATTTGCCCGAGCAACAGAGATTTTTTTTTTTTTTTTAAATAATTGATACACCAGATCACACAGACTGCTTTGGAGGATGGGATGGGAAAATGTGTTCATTAACATCCTGGTGTGTGTGTGTGTGTGTGTGTGTGTGTTGCACATGTGTGCATGCATGTGTATACATGCATGTGTGCATACACATGCATGCATGTATGTGAATTTAGAAATTGCTGGCAAATTATTGGAAATTTATTGTCCTCCAGGATAAATTGGTCACCCACAAGGAGATATTTAATAAGTAGTTGATAGATTTATAGGAATTAAAGTTAGATATAAGACAATAGAATGGAGTGCTATTCACATTAAAAGTAGTAAATGAAGTTATGAGATTGGATTAGATGGCCAAATGAGAAAATATGGAGACCATCTAAAGAAGAGTACCTAAGAGGATTGCAAAATATTTCATGTAGGAAGTGACAGCGAACTGAGGCTTGAAATGCTGATAATACGTCAGTAGCCAGAGATGTCAGAAAGGAAATTTCTAGCAAAATATTCAAATATGTGACTAGGTGTTCAAGGAAGAGAAACCTGTGCAATTTGGGAAGTACACAGGCTATTATAGAGGGCTTATATTCAAACATACTGGTGTAAAGGTAGATTGAGAGAGAATGCTAGATTTGCCATATTATGATAGAAATATTTTTAAATATTTGTTCATGCCACAATCAAGTAATACAAAAAATAAAGAAGATAAAGGGAAGGGAGGAGAACAAAGGAAAAAATAGAAAAAGATGATAATATGGAAAAATATCTGAATAGATATAGGAAAAGAAAAACACGAGAGGAAAATAAATAACTAGTCAGCAAGAAAGACAAGGCTAAACTAAAGAAGAGCCTCCGGGAACTTCTGCTTAGTGTCAGAGGTCCCACCCTGGTGCTGTTCTGAACATGGTCATCACAATATTATTATGGGACATCCTTGGCCATGGGAAGTGTCTGTTAATAACTGGTTAGGCAGGTGTGGCTGTTGTTCCACTCTCCTCCTTAATGTGAGGTTCTACTCTGATATAACCATCCAAACACAGAGTAATCCTCCCTGTCTGCACAGAAGCAGAAGTGACCATGGCAGAAAAAACAAGTCTCAAGGTCAATTCTGACTTATCCGCAGGACCCCATCCAATTCAAAACAGACTCAAAAATTTTACCCAACTGGTGGTCTGTCCTTCCTTGTGGATAAGAAATCTCAAACTCAGCAAAAAGAAAAACAAATAGTAACTCCTTTGCCTTATACATCCCTTCCATAGTTAGTCAAAGATAATAAATATTGTCTATACTTTAATCTGTGGCACAAAAAGAGAAAATTCACCAACAAAATATACATGTGTGTCTTTCCTTTGTCACCAGCAGCGTCTGAACTTTGGCCTTCTAGTTAAGGGGCCACTGCATCACCTTTCTGGTTGTTCTCAAGCCCTGTGCTGAGGCAGGGGAAGCACTGTTTGCAAACTCCATACTGCCTGGTCTATACCCTCAGATAGGGTCTACTCAGCCCTGTAATTCCATCCTACTGTAGTTAGTGCAACTGGAGTTGAGCTCTTTTCTGTGGATTTGTGTAATCCCAAGACTTTATTCACCCAATTCATTTGTGTGTTTATTGTTTTCCAAGCTTGCTTCTTTTTGCAGGTTATTAAGATCCAGAAAAGCAGATTTTTGCTTAACTGAATACAAGATAAGAAAGGTAGTCTGAGGTGCGCCTGGGTGGCTCAGTGGGTTAAGCCTCTGCCTTCATCTCAGGTCATGATCCCAGGGTCCTGGGATCAGCGCGGCATCAGGCTCTCTGCTCAGCAGGGAGCCTGCTTCCCTTCCTTTCTCTCTGCCTGCCTCTCTGCCTACCTGTGATCTCTGTTTGTCAAATAAATAAATAAAATATTAAAAAAAAAAGAAAAAAGAAATGTAGTCTGATTTGCTTTTACTCAGGGAACCTTGTATTTTCACATTAGTTACAAATGGTTACATACAATTGCAGCATTCTTCCCGTCCCTAAACTATATGACAGCTTTGCAGTTCTGACAAATTATTATTATTTTTTTTTAAGCAGGCTGAAATACCTAGTTCTAAGGTCCTTAAAATAGCGGATTACCCTTTTGAACTACGTGGGGGTGAGTGGCAGTAGAGTGAATTTTCTGAGTATTTTCTAACTACCAGGCAATGAGCTAGGCTCTGTTCCTATTTTATCTCACTGAATCCTTACAATGCTGCAAATAGTATATTATATCTATGTTATGATAAAATGGATCTGTTATAGGCTAAGTAGCTTGCCAAACCACACATGGTTTAAAGTACGCTCATCAGCAAAGATCAGAAATCTCTATGATGTTATCTCGGGATTCTGAAGCTAGAAGCAAGGTGGGAGTTGTACAAACACACAAAACAGGGACACCTAAACCTGGGATCCTTTCATGTGTATCTGTATTTATGTGTGTGTGTGTGCATTCTTCTTCTTTGGAATCCTGTGTTGCAAACCCGTAGTCTCCACATGTACAGTAATCTCTCCAGCTACGAGGGAGAGAAATTTTTTTTGCTAATAATCCAATATGTCAGAAAGCTGTTTTGGGTCTCTTTGCCATAAACCAATTTGTGTTTTTCAGAATTCATAACCTTGTGAGTACTTATTATGAATTTGGATGTATTAAACTTCTTACCGTATATTCCCATTTTTAACTACCTGTGCGGTACATATATTCCCCAAAGGCCATATTTTGGACATTAACATGACAGCTATCCCATATAGACCTTTCCAAAACTCAAACAAACATAGAAATAAACAAATTTTATATTTTATTGCGCTAACTTCTCAGTAAGTTTTTTCTTCTATTTCCACATCCTCTCCCCACAAATCTGTGACAGATAAATAGGAGCTTCCAACCAAAAAACAAAGACCTTCTCTGTCCACTTTAACCTGTGATTGAATTATAGTTGTGTTGCCATTTATGCAAAATGACCTCTGCATAGAACTTCAAATATAACACTTTAAGAAAAAAAATGCCACTGGGTTTCTTTTTTCCTTTTTTAAATTTTTTTTTCAAATTTAAATTCCAGTTAATTAACATATAGTGTATTACTAGTTTCAGGGGTAGAATTTAGTGATTCATCAGTTGTATATACCACCCAGTGCTCATTATATCAAGTGCCCTCCTTAATGCCCATCACCCAGTTACCCCATCCCCCCAACTTCTCTCTAACCACTGATTCTAATCTTTAAAAGTGTCCAAATTCTCAATTATTGAAATCATCAAAAGGGTCAAATTGCACAGTCATGAAACCATGGCCTTGGTGTGAGGGTAGCTGGATTGTTATTGTTTTTTAACTGGATATGTGTTTCTCTCAAATGCTTTTCTCATATTGCTGCTTCACGTGGCTTGATTTTCAAAATCATAATTGGCCTCCTTCAAACCCAGACCACTCATCTTCCAGTGCAAAGCTTTTTAGAGGTGGAAATAATAGTGCTAGCAGTGCAGTCCGACTACTCCAGTGAGTTCCCCATGCATCACCTTGATTACTTAATCACACTAGTGGTTCTCTGAGTGTGACCTAGAGATATTGTGGGTCTGGTGCATCTCTTTTGAAGGTCTTTGCAGTCAAAACTATTTTCCTAATCACAATAAGGTATTATTTGTCTTTTTAAATTCTCATGTTCTTAAGAGTAAACACTGTAGTTTTCTAAAGGACATGGTAATACCAGGGGCACGACAGATTGAATTCAGAAGCAGGGAGGAGAATCCAGCTATATTCTATTAAGGCAGACATTAAAGACATTTGGAAAATTGGAAAACAGTGTCACTCCTCAATAATTTTATTTCTGTTTTAGAAGATATGTGTTACATTCATAAATATATATTATGTATGGTAACATGTGGTATGTTTATTATTATTTTAATGAATTATAAATATGTTTTTAAATTCTCAGTTTTAATTTTTAACATGATAAATATGAATAGATAAAATTCATAGAAACAAAAGCTCTTTGAGGTCCTTAATAATTTTTAAGTGGTACTGAGTCTAAAGAGTTTGAGAACCACTGATCCAGAACAATGTAAATAATTTCTTGTAAAGGAAGCCAGAAAACGAATCTAATTAACTTTGCTCTTTAAGGAAATCTTGTTCGTGAAGCAGCCAGAACAATGACATCTGAAAAAACTACTCCTGTGCTCCCACAGCATGACCTCTCTCCCCGCCCCCCCACCCAGTACTTTGTGAGTCCTTGTAAACTGTCTTTGCACTTTTTTTCCTAAACCCCATTCTTGTGAGTAATACCTTCACTTCAGTTCCTTGCTCTTAGAAAAAATATGGTAATTTCTTTGTATTCTTACACAATCACACACACACACACACACACACACACACACATAAATATTTTGTATTCTCTACTTGTAACTTTTCTGATCACTTAGCTTTGTACTCATTCCTTGTATCACTGGAGAAAATAAGGCACGGTTCAGGAAAACCTCTACTGAACAGCACACAGACGAAGAGAGATTTGGAAAGTCCTTTTACTTTTGCCATTTGCACCGCTCTATCGATTCACACCAACTGTGGACTTGCAGAAGGGCTGATTTTATTTCTCTGTGGCCCAACAATAATAGCCTGGTCGCCTCTTGTACCCTCCCTCTCAGAACCTGGAAAAGAACAATACAGCATTCTGGAGGTTTCAGGTAGCAGCCAGGAGCTTGCCAGCATACTTGACACCTGAGTCCTCGAGTGATGGATACAGTAACTCTTCTTTTGGAGTTGGCCAACTAGCTGGTGCCTGGAGACATATGGTGACTTCTTCCCTGCCAAAGAAACCAAGCCCGTGTGCCAGAGACTTAGCCAACCAGTGCTGGCTCTCAGGCCTTCTTTCCCATGGGATGATAAATGAGCACCCCCCCCGGCATTGTTGCTTGTTTGGGGTCTAGCAGCACTTTCTGAGCTCCTGGGTATCAAAGTGTCAGGCACACCAAAAGGAGAGAATTCGATCAATTGATAGGAGAGACATGATAGAGAGAGCAGCATCCTTCTCTGATCTCTTTGCTGATAGGGAATGCAACACAGTGGCGCCCACATTCTGCTCCAGCAAGTCAGTCCCATACACCAGCTCAGGAAAGGCCCTGCAAAAGCAGAGCCTGCTGCTCTCAAGTTCAGGGACTTCAAGTTTCATTCTCTGTGCCAGCTGGGGTCGTTTTTCTCTAGAGTTCCAGAGGATGCTTGGCATCCCTTCCTTCCTCCACTTCTTTAAGTTTTCTCTGTTGTTTAATCAAGAAAAATTAAAATCTATTTTTTTTCTAAAATTCAAACAGGTACAGAAAAAAGTTATAAAATGACTGTTGGTTTCTCATATTCCAGTACCCAACTTTTATTTCTTTATCCCTGGTAACCACAACTACTACTTTTTCTGTACCACTTACTAATCATGTGTGTGTGTCTCCACAGCACAGTGATTACCAGTTAACAGTGCAAGATTTGGAGTCACACTGCCTAGTTTGGACTCCTGGCTCCACCATTTACTAGGACCATGGGCAATTTACCTTCACTTTCTGACTCACAGAGGCCCTATTAATAGTACCTATTTTTTAGAGTTCTTTAAGTATGTAAAGTACTTAAAATAGTACCTGGCACATAGTCATAATTAAATAAGTGTTGGGGTTTATTATTATTATTAATATGATTATCATTTATGTAGACCTCCTTTTAAACATTTACACAAATATACTAAAGATGATGTTTTTAACTTTGCTTTTTTTCATCAAATAAAATAACAAGATCTTTCCATGCAAACACAGACCTATCTCATTCTTTTTTAATAACTACATATTATTAGCATATTACTGTGTGAATATACCTTTTGAAACCTAACTAGACTCCTGTTGACTAGCATTTGGGTATTTCCAGTTTTTTCTATTACAATGTTTGGAAAATTTTTGTTAATGTTTCTCATCTCAGTGGTAAATTCCTAGCAGTGGGGTCATAAAATAATAAGCAGTAGGATCAAAAAATAAATACATTTTTAAATCAGTTTTCGCTTTTAGCATTTGAAATTTTGATCTATTTGAAATTTGTTTTTGATAAGCTGTGAGGTAGGGATCTAGTCTTGTTTTCTTCCAGATTGATGACCAGTGTTCAAATACTGTTTATTAAATAGAAAAATAGAAGTCTCACTGAATTGAAAGCTTATTTGTTATACATTAAATTTTGGATCTGTTTTTAATATTTATTCTGTTTCAGTGATCTGTATTGCTATTCTTATATACCATTTTCATCAAATGGTAAACACATTGAAGATTTTTTGGATTTTGCCAATGTATCTTATGGAAATGATGGATCAATGTGTAATTCTCATTTTCCCACACATACTTTACTGGTTATTATCAATCATTTTAAATGATTTTTGTCAACCTGCTAGTTGGAAAATATCTTGGCTTTCTTATTTTAATGTTTTAATTCAAAATTTAACGCAAAAGTAGAGTTGAACAAATTTTCTTTTTTGGGGGGATTTTATTTAAATTCAAGTTTGTTAATGTATAGTGTATTATTAGCTTCATGGGTAGAATTTAGTGATTCATCAGTTGCATATAACACCCAGTGCTCATTACATCAGGTGCCCTCCTCAATGCCCATTGCACAGTTAACCCCTCCCCATCCCACCTCCCCTCCAGCAGCTTTGTTTTTTTTCTATAGTTAAGAGTCTCTTATGGTTTGCCTCCCTCTCTGTTTTTATCTTATTTTATTTTTCCTTCCCTTCCCCTGTATTCATCAATTTTGTTTCTTAAATTCCACATATAAGTGAAATCATATGGTAATTGTCTTTCTCTGACTAATTTCACTTAGCTCAATACTTTCTAGCTCCATCCACATTGTTGCAAATGGCAAGATTTGATAGCTGAGTAATATTCCATTGTCTATATAGATTATATACATACAGACACACACACACACACCCCACATCCTCTTTCTCCATTCATCAGTTGATGCACATTTGGGCTCTTTCCATAGTTGGGCTGTTGTTGATAATGCTGCTATAAACATCAGGGTGCCCCTTCCAATCTGTATATTTAGTATCCTTTGGGTAAATACCTAGTGCAATTTCTGGGTCTAGGGTACGTAGTTCTATTTTTAACTTTTTGAGAAACCTCCATACTGTTTTCCAGAGTGGCTGCACAAGTTTGCTTTCCCACCAATAGTATAAGAGGGTTCCCCTTTCTCCACAGCCTCATCAACATCTGTTGTTTTTTGTGTTGTAAATTTTAGCCACTCTTACAGGTGCGAGATGTTATCTCATTGTGGTTTTGATTTGTATTTCCATGATGATGAGTGATGTTGAGCATCTTTCAATGTGTCTGTTGAATAAATTGTCACATAATCATTTGCCATTTGTGTCTCGGTTTCTATAGATCATTAGTGTTTTCCATATGTTCTTTCTGCTTCAAGTAAATTTCTGGTCAATAATGTGTGTTTTAGAATTTTTTTAAATTTTATCTTGTAAATTCATTTTTAATATTTTTATTATATATTTATTCCATTGATAGGGTCAGATTTGGATCCCTGCTTATAAAGATTATGTGCACCTATGGGGTGCCTGGGTGGCTCAGTTGCTTGAGCATCTGACTTTTGGTTTTGGTTCAGGTCATGATCTCAGGATTCTGAGATTGAGCCCTGCATTGGGCGCTGATCTCAGCAGGTAGTCTGGTTGAGATTCCCTCCCTCTCCCTCTTCCCCTCCCCCCACTCTTTCTCACAAATAAATAAATCTTTAGAAAAATTAAGATGCTTGCACTCTGATATACACACAAGTAGACACATCTCTTGCGTATTGTCTTCTAGATCTACTGTGAATTTATTTTTGTGTGTACAAATTTTTAAAGAACTGAAATTTACTTTTGTGTATGACCTCACAAGACTTCACAAGTATTTTATTAATATTTCAAGTGTCTGTCCTGTTCTCAATGTTATTTATTGACTATTTTATCTTTTCAACACTGTGAATTCCAGAATCATCCAGTCTTCAAATCCACATGTTTATATGATCTACTCTAGCATCGAAATATATTAATTATGATAGCTTCATGATATGGTTAACACATGGTTTGGTTGATAATCCTTTTTTTTCTAATTCTACAAATTTTGGTGACTACCCTTCCATGTTGGATTTTTCCAGATGAAATTCAATATCATTTGTTTAATTTTCCTTAGCAGAAAAAACATACATCAAACTATGAATAATTTAAATAAATCAAATTGGATAGGTTGGGTATTAAGATTATTAAAATAAATGATCCCTATAAATTATAAGCAGAAAAAAATATTTCCAGTGATTGAATAACTATGTTCCTGATGTTCCTGAATAACTATGTTCCTGATGCTATGTTCCTGATCTATGAATGATTTATAACCTGCTCTGTGATTTTATATTTTTTTCCTTTGTATAAGACTCCCCTTGATTGCAACGTTTCCCATTTCTGATGCGGTTTTGGGTATAGGTTTTCAGTAATGTCCATATTTGTAGACTTATGAATGAACTTACTGATAAAATATCTAGTTAGAACATGTCTGTTTCTCAAAATCTACAAGAGCTCCCAGCTCGCAGTGCAGTCCAGATCCCTACAATGGCCAATAGACCCAATGTGTTCAGTGCTGGCTTTCTCTCTATACCCATCTTCTATTACTTTCTCTCTTACTCCACACCAACCACATGGTCTGCCTGTTATTTTTAAATACATGAATCCTCTCCCACTTGGAGGACTTTGCACATGGCTTGCATCCCCACTTCCACAGGCCACACAGCTTTAAATGTCCCCTGTCAATGAGCCTTCCCTGACCACCCCTCTAGTTCTTCTCTTTGAAAGAGCACCCTTTTATCCAACTTTTAAGGTCCTCATAATACATGATAAATTGTCTGCCTCCTTCACTAGATCCGCTTTATAATCAGAGACTTTTGTCTATATTTTCACTGCTGTCTCCCCAAGGCCTAGAGTAGCACTTGTTATTTAATAGACCTTCAATAAATGTTTTCTGATTGAGTGAATGAATAAATGAATCTTTTCAAAATTCAGTATCCCTATCCAAGGCATGGTATAGTTTAACATATGAGTTTACTCTCATGTCCTTTATATACACACAATTTACACTAAAAATATATAATTCCTATTTTTAGAGGATAAAGAAACATGTTCTTCCAATCCATTTTTTAATTTGATATTGTTTGCTTATAGGAAGGCTATTGACCTTTTTAAAAATATTTTATTTATTTATTTGTCAGAAAGAGAGAGAGAGCACATGCATGTCAGGCAGAGGGAAAACCAGACTCCCTGCTGAGCAAGGAGCCCAATGCAGGACTGGATCCCAGGACCATGGGATCATGATCTGAGCCGAAGGCAGACACTTAACTGACTGAGTCACCCAGGCATCCCACTTATTGATTTTTTATTTTAATTTTGTAACTAGCTTCTTATTAAATGATATCATTCTAATAATTTTTAATTGCTTCTCTTCAGTTTTCTAGGTATTCAATAATATAGTATGCAAATAATGATAATTTTTGCATCTGCATTACAATAATATCTGCTTTATAGGTGTTCCTGAATTGCACTGTCTAGTTTTTACAAGCAAGAATAAATATAGTAGTCATAGAGGGCATCTCTCTCAATCTTTAATGAAGAATGCTTCTAGTGTTTCATCATTAACATGGTGAGGGCTTTTCATTGCATGTATTTACACATGCATGTGAACAGACACAGATGTCACAGAAGTATCCACTGAATTCTATGTCAGTGCTTCTTTTTTTCAAGTTAACAGTGGATGTTGAATTTTATTAAATTATGTTTTGATATTTGAAATAAATATGCCTTTCCCTTTTAATCTATTTATGATTAATTATATGCTTTAATAATGGACCATCTTTGCATTCCTGAGAAAAACCTATTAGGTTACATTGTAGTTTTCTTTGAAGGTGCTGCTGAATTTTATTTGTTAATGTTTTTAAAATCCTTGATTTCATATTTATAAATGAGATTTATCCATAGAGTAAATTTTTTCTACCATTTGTTGAATTTTCTATTTCAAATGTATCAATCATCTTTATATTATATAGTCATTGATTTCTGAAATTGTTTTAATATTTTTTCTGTATTCTTTCATTGATACAAAACATTTTTTCCTTAGTTACTAATTTTCAATGGTGTCAATTTAATTCTTGATATTTTTTTTAAAGATTTTATTCATTTATTTGACAGAAAGAGAGAGGACAAGCTGGGGGAGAGGCAGGCAGAGGGAGAGGGAGAAGCAGACTCCTTGGTGAGTGGGGAGCCCAATGTGGGGCTTGATTCCAGGACCCCGGAATCATGACCTGAGCCAAAGACAGCTGCTTAATTGACTGAGTCACCCAGGAGCCCCTAATTCTTGATATTTCTATAATTTTATTTATTCGGTCATTGTTTTATTTTGATCCTGAATTTGTTTCCTTAGCTCTAAAGTTGTGTTCTATTGTTTCAGTGTGTTCCTCTTGATGTTTTTCCTTTAAAACTTTTGTCCTGTCTAAATTTTAAACACACACACACACACACACACACACACACACACACACTGCAAGGAATTTCCTTCCATTTCCTGGTTTATATCATCTTACAGAATGTAAGCATTATCTGTCTTATGCATGTTCTTCCTTCTGCATGCTTACTGTAGTGGAGTTTTTGCATAGTTACCATTGGTGGTGTGCTGGAGTGGATTCATGAGTGTCAAATGTTTATATCTCTTACCAACTTCACATTCACTGATGTCACTTCGGTAGGTTGAAATTGGCTATCTTGGGAGTATTTACTCTCTGGCAATTAGCAAATGCTACAAATTGTTGCATGCTTTCTGCCACCTGCAGTTTGGTATACATTCACCAGCATAAGCCTGGTTACCATAATACTGATACCATGTAACCAGTTACCATAATATTTCTTTTCCATGCATTTATGTTATGAGCAAGTCCATAAAGTATATTAGATTGTTGTTCTGATACTGTTCAGATGAATTCTCCTGGACTTTTGTCAGCTTGACTTGGACTTCCTCCTTAGAGCTTCAGTTTAGAGTCAGAACGGTGTGTAAACTTTTCTTCTTTTCCCCAAGTGCTTGGAGGGAGTAAGGGAAGGCTGTGCATTTCTATCTTAAAAAGCTAGTGTGCTCAGAGGGCATGATTTCTGCCTTCAACAGTTTGGTTAAGGGGTGTGTTCTAGAGTTCACTTCACCTGGCCCAGGCTATTTCTCTGTCCTGTTTGGGGTACCTTCAGGTATAGAAATCCTCCTCCCATGCCTATTCAGAGCACATCCCCAGAGTGTTATATAACCTGGTCCCAGTATTCCCTTCCCTTGCCTCACCCACAGCTCCTAGGCAACTGTTCCCTTCCCCTCCCAGCAAATCAGGTGCAAAATGAATAAAACCCCGTAGCTGTGGACCCCAACTTCTAGTTTAGAAATAGAAGAAACCATTCTTTAATTGGCTTCTCTGTTTGCCTTTTCTACTTAGGGCATCTCACTCCCTTAGGACTCACTCTCTGAGTTTTTGTTTCTTTTCTCTTTTGTCTTCCATTCAGCTAAGTGCCTGTTTACCCTTGGAGATTACAGCTCAAAGTGACTCTAATTCTCTAGGGAGAAGTCTTGCCTAGCTCTTTCTTTACTGAGGTGTTAAAGAGGGGCTTCTGATTTCAGAGTCTTCCTTGTTCTTCCTCACTTCCTGCCAAAGACCTATGTACTTCCCCTTGTCTAAATCTCCCTCAATTGGGGGATATTCATAAAAGTTTATTCTGGAGTCTCCATTTCTTTTTCCCTGGACTGATTCTGAGGATCATAGTCAAGAGGCATGGCAGTTTCCCAAATTGGTTATCTTTCTCTTTACTAATTCAAAACTTTTCAAAGATTATGATCGAAAAGTATACTTTTTAATGAAAAGTATACACACACACACACACACACACACACACATACACATATATATTTTTTTCCCTGCAGGGTTGCGCCTGTTGGGTGCTGTAATACTTTTTTGAATTCATTTTGTGAGATTTTAGCAAGTAAATGCTGTATGATCTTTTTATATACTGTATTTCCTGAAATCTCCTACTCCTGGCCCATTTTTTGATAACACTGGTCCAAGAAAAATGAAGATATGAGATCAATAATGTCACTGGGTGTGTAATAAAGAATTTGACGAGTGTTTTTGTGACCTTTCTCCATTTACTCAAATAGGGCTGATTCAAGTGGAAGAAGAAACGTGTCTTCAGGTTCAATGCATTCTGACTGGTTTAAGTTCACAAAAGCCTTTCAATTTGGATTGGGGTGGTTTTATGGGGGAAACAATAGAATAGTTCACTGACTGTATATAGTGTATTGGGAATTGCATTTCCTTATTTCAGACAGTATGAAAAGCTACCAAGCTGGATATGCACACTTCTAGGTATGTTAGTAGTAATTCTTATCTACTACTAGTAGTAGTAATTACTAGAATTATTATCTAGTAGTAATTAGAATTACTATCTAGTAGTAATTCTACTACTGCCACACCTGGAAGTGTGCATATTTAGATCAGGTGATTGTTATCTGTGGAAAGTACAATTGTGTATTTATAAGAGGTAACTGAACATTTGAGACAGTTCTACCCATTCCAGTCTCTTGAGCAAGTTTTCTAATTCTTTGAGGAAACAGAAACCTAAAGATGCTAGTTCTGTTCCTATCAAGGCAGGCCAGACCTATAAAAATTGCCCTAAACCATTTTTGGTACCTGGTGAAATTAGGTAGAACAGACAAATTCTGCAACAAGAGAAACTTTGTACTTCCCCCAAGCTTTCTGCATCATACCGCAGGAGAATAAATGCTAAGCCAAGGAATTTGGAATTAGTCCTTCAGTGCTGAGAAGTTTGATCAACATGTATTGGAGCCTACTTTTGGTCAAGCTCTTTACACATTTTGTCTCATTTCATCATCATCACAATTTCAAGATGCAGATACTGCGGCTGGTGTTTGTCAAGGGTGAAATGGAGTCTCAGAGAAGTGGCTAGTACTTATTGCAGATCACAGGGCTCGTGGGGGTGGATACAGACTTTTAATCCATGGCTCTCTGAATACTTCTGGTTATTCCTTAATACATCTCCAAGGACTCGAGCATCCTCTGTCCTGGGAAACTGCAGTTACTTTCAAGAATAGATTACTTAGTACTTGTCTGTGTGGCCACCCTGAGTCAGACTTAAGGCCACTGTAGTTGGTTGGACTTGTTCATTAAGTGCTGCCTGGAGGCTGTAAGAGGGATAAAAAGCAGTCAACAATAGTTAATTTTAACGACAAGGCACAAGGACAATTGAGTTAACACCCTGTTTTATAAACTCATTGAATCTCTGCAAAGGCTGACAAACTGACCAAGACAGAAATTTAGTACCTTTTATCAATGTCTAAAGCACATAATGTCATTGAAGTCCACACTAGAATCACATATGACTATTTGGATCAAGTACCAATCTTAAGAAATAGGTGTGAGGGGCACCTGGGTGGCTCAGTGGGTTAAAGCCTCTGCCTTTGGCTCAGGTCATGATCCCAGGGTCCTGGGATCAAGCCCCGCATTGGGCTCTCTGCTCAGCAGGGAGCCTGCTCCCTCCTCTCTCTCTCTGCCTGCCTCTGCCTGCTTGTGATCTCTGTCAAATAAATAAATAAAAATTTAAAAAAAAAAGATATAGGTGTGAAATGGAAAGAAAACAAAACAAACCCTGTTGTTTTATCTATTACAACTCTCCATCTGATGTAGCCAATTTTGTTCATGACATTTACTGCTTTTAATAAAATGAATTATTCATATGTTGACCAAATTAAAGTAATTTGGGTCTATTGGTAACAAAGAAGAAAGTAAGTTGTGTCCATAATGAAGATATGTACACACACCACGTACTTGGAACAAAGGGCATGAGGTGAAAAGATGGTTTCACTGCTCTTCAGGCTCACATCTAGATGTAAAAATAGAGTATTTTGTTGTTTTAAGAGAAATGATTTTTATCTTACCTCTTCTTTCTCAAAGGATAACGCTCTGTGTGTGACAAAAAGAAATAGAAAAATATCAGTACACTCTCTGAGAGTGGTTTGCCACTAAAAGTTGTCTTTCAATTACTTGATTAAAGAAACATGGAGGAAAAGCCAGATGTTGAATCTTGAATACATAATGGAGAATCCCATTGCTCCCTCCAGTCAGAGAGCAAAATTGAGCCAGATTTAAAGCCTGTGGGAAAGAGCCAGGGGGGTCAAGGCACAGGGAGGTCTGGCCCGGAGAGCCTGGATGATGATGACAGGATGGAGGAAATATCTGCACAGAACAGATACACCCTAAACAGTCATCATACATTTAGCATCTCTATTTGGGATGACCTCTTCTTATTAAAACACTCAGGCTCTCTGGGGAAGTTCATAGACTCAGGAGAGATATTGCTTTGTTCTAGACCAAAGTCTGAACTGTTACTTGAGGGTCATTGGGAATACATTACAAGGACATCATCTGTTCCACCTTTTTCATAATTTCCCCTGTACTCAATGTTGACCAGGATAAAGGAGGGTAATGACTACATACAGAAGGGAGCAGCTAGCTATTACCTTGCTTATTTGATGGATACAAACAAAAGTATCAGATATTTCTGGCCACAAAGCATGTCTTCCAATCAAAATTCCAAATTTGTTGCCCTGCAATGTCGATTAATTAAAATTCACTTCTCCAAGTTCATATGTAGATCCATAAGGACTTAGACTGTTAAGATTAGATGTTAAAAAAAAAAAAGTCATTTAAGTGCAAATATTTTTTTCTTCTTTCCTTTGGGTGAGAGGGAAAAAAATATTTTCCTTCAAGTATTTAAGATTATAGTCAGTTGCCATGAGCCAGTTGCAATGGCTTGGGCCAAGCACTGACCAGAATGAGATTTTTGGTGCCCAAAATACTTGATTCTTCTTGAGTCCAAAGACATTATTACAATCTTGGTTTCTTCATTCACCTGGCGATATTTTGAGAACATCGATTTCTGGTGATCCGCTGGCCTCGATGAAGACAGCATTAGTCTGTGGAAAGTCAGACTCTTTGCAGTGAAAACATAATCACTCTCTTCATTTGGTCATAGATAGAACAGATTACCAGATATCAATTTCCAAATTTCACCTCATTTGTAGACAGGCCTGAATTTCATTGGACTATTCTGTTGAGGCCAATGGCGAGAGAGAAAATTATTTCAATCTCCTAAAAACAAACAAACAAAAACAAACAGTCCCTGTGATGACAAGAAAATATATAAGAAACATTTTCTCTCAAGCCTAGCCTAACATTTGTAGAAAAGGTTTGGAAATTTTAAAAGTAACCTTATTCAGATTCATAATGGTTTGAAATCCTTGAATGATCCTTAGTATGTACAAAGAAAAAAAAGGGGTGAAATGATAAAAACTTCAGGAGGCAATCAAAGTACCTTGAGTTGATAATAGAGTTATTACTATTAGAATTCCTATTAGAATTTGAGGTGTCAAATGTGAAGCAAATGCACCATCAAGGGATAAATATCCAGCTATCATGCAATTGTCCCCCAAATTAAGAGAGATTGGCTTCTCTGTAAACAAAGAAACCATGATGACTGAATAGCTTTTCTTGTTTTGTTTTTCTTTTAAAAAATTACTGAGCTACATTTACTATAACTTTGACTTATGGAAAAGAGAACCACCTTGATTGCGCCTCAAAATGCTTTTTGGACGCCTTCCTCACTCTCTTTTTATTCCTATACATTTGGCATTAATCATGCTTAAGGGTTTGGATGAGGCAGGAACCCAGAAGAGATGCTAAGCTGTATCACTCAATAAAACATTCCCTATTCAGCTTGATGCATGGCCCTCTGAATCTTGGTGGAGTCATTCTTAGAACAGCAAGGTCCATCTGCCCTGGGATAGCAGTAGCCACAGAAGAGACAAGATGGAGACCTTCGAATACTGGACCACTTGGGCAAACTCCCTTGATTGGGAAAAAACAGCTCAACCTTTAAAATTGGCCTGAGGAACAGCAGATCCCCAGTGCATTCTTCGAAGTGCTTTCCACCTTTAATTTAGATATTTCAAGGGAAATTTAATCCATATGTTTTGGATTCATTTGGACTTAACTCATAAATATGCTTCATCAAGGACTGCCAAGCTCTGCATTCACTAGAATCAAGTAGTTTCATGGGACAATAGTGCAGACGGAGGAAATTTGATATCCAAGAGTCCATCACCCAAACAAGGAAAAGAAACCTTCAGGTTCAAACCACTGTCTATAAATTATCTTAGAGTAGTAATTTACCCTGCACCACTGTCATGGTAAAATAAGCCACTTATGACTGTGTGGGGTGCATACAAATGCACACGCAATAGATGTATGTCCTTTCCCAGAGAAATATCACAACACACGGTCTTTCTTGTCAGCAGTTCCGGAAAAGTTAACAACTCTAAGAAGGAAATAGAGGTTTCTACTTATTCTAGTAGCTTTTAAAAACCGTATAGACTCTTCTCTGTCTCTCACTTTCTGTCTCTTGTTCTCTGTCCCTTTGTCTCTGTCACATATACAAGACCACTGCTGGAACTCTGTCAGGTCACAGCCTACGAATCCCTTTTCTTTCTGTGTATCTCCGGGTGGCTAGACAATTTTAACCAACTTGACTTTCTTCAGTTTGTATTGTAGAACATCACTTGCTCAATATAAAATGATGTTACATTACTGAATGGGCTTTTTCCCAAACTAAATCTCCCTCCTCTGAGATTATTTTATGCCTGCCTAGGGGCCTGTGGCCTACAGGTTAAGGATCCCCATGTGTTCACTGCTTAGAATAATGCGAAGGACAGTGGCTCAATGAGAATAGTGTTATAGTCCTTCCCCATCATTTATTAATTTATTTTTACTTAAATGTTATAAATTCAAAATTAACAGTTTCTATATATTTTAAACAAATGCTGTCTTTCAGGACCGTGTGCGCTTTTAATATTCTCTGTCTTAACATCTGTGTTGAGGAGTTTTCAGAGGAAAGGTAATTCACAGCCCATTTCCAAATCAGATCAAATTTCTTGTGCCAATGGCACCTAATACCTCAAGGGATCTGTGGGCATCTAATAACCAAATACATTGAGGATATGAGAGACACCTCTGGCATGGTTGCTATCTGCCCATTCTCCTATTAGAGAAAGTGAGAGGGGAGGGAGTCGTGCAGGGTGATGTGTCAGTTGGGATTCTGGAATTCACGCACACCAAATTCTCAACTTTCAGGGAGGATGGATGGTACTGTTGCCTTGGACAAAGCCCAGCCGTGCAGGGTTAAGATGGCTTGAGCTAATGTTATCAGTAGGCCATATTCCCTTAGCATTTCTCACCTGAGAGAGCACAGTAACAATTATGATGTCTGTTGGTTTGAAAGTGTGATGAAAAAGATGAATAATGGTCAGATTGGGCAACTAGATAATAATATAAGATATTATGTAACTACCTTGTAAACGACACAGCATTTTAGACCAAATACCCAGAGATTTTTTACTTCTGCAAAACAGCAACATTATGTTTTCATCCCTTCATAGGAGAGGACTATACATCTTCTATTTCAAGATAGAGTAAGACAAGTCCAAAAAGGCATAGAATCAACTCTGATTGTTCCTCTTTTCTGCAGGAGGAGCATGGTATCGAGGGATACTCCTTTTCCTCCATTATGCACTTTTACAGTAAGAAATGCCACCAGTGAATTTTTGTGGGGCCAACGTGGTAACTGCACTTTGCCCATAAACCTAAATTCATCCTGGTGGAAGCGGCGATTGGTTAAGGAATAACAAGCCTTCGGGAAAAGAAAAGCAGAGACAATAGATGAAAGGGAGAAGAGAAAGCAAGTAAGTAAAGCATATTTACTGGTTTCCAAGCAGCTGACAACCACCAAATCCCTCTTTTGGTTTCAGTGCAAGACAAATAGATTCACAAGGAAGGAATTATACTTCTTAGCACTGGACTGAGGCAGTCTTAGCCAAACCCTGCTCAGAAGTTTGGCAAACCTACTTGGGTTACTCCACCAGCCCTCTCTATCTCCTACTCCACCCAGAGCCTCCCGGCATCAAACTGCTTCTGAGCAGCTGACCTCAGCCCTACCCTCAGCCACACAAAGTAGCATTCTCCCCATTGCCATGTCACTTCACCAGTGTGGATGTCATCATCTCTGGCAATTACACTCTTATTTCTTTGAAAGGGTAGTTTTAACTTTGATACACTCCTCTTTCTGCCAGATTGATTTATTGGTTGATGGTGGGAGTGAGTGATTGGTCTACCAAGAAAGCCTGTTTGGCTTCTAAATCTTAATTTCTAATTTTTGCAACATTTCTGTAAGGTGGATAAGATATTTTTCTCTGACTTTTCTATGTTTTAAATGTGACTGGAAGTTATTTCCATTCAGCCTTGAGTAAGCTTTCCTTTTTAATCCTCAGAAATGCCCTAAATGGTTAACTGGAGTGGGAGCCCCTTAAATTGTCTGTCCCCAGAGAGAAGCTCTTATTACTTGCTATAAAGTGCAGTCTAGGCTGTGAAGCATTCCCTTTAGTGTCTGTTCTCTTTCCCTTTTGAGACTTACCAAAAAAGTGGGGCTTTCATAGAGAATGGTGGAGGCAGGCAAAGTAGTGGCAGAAGGAAAAAGGTCTGGGGATTACTTAGCTCAGAAAAGAACAGGAAAGCTGCAACCTACTGCCCCAGCAAGGACATCAGTACCATGAATCAGGAACCATGATAGAAAGGATTTCATGAGAACCAGTGTAACCCTCTTCTGGTTTTATGCCTCTCGTGCCTATATTGGGATCAGCAATTGAATCCTTGTCCTGAAGAGGACACCAGCACTTGTCTATGGGAGCAGCAGAGTGGAGAAGCCAAGGAGATCATACTCACCTCCAGAGCCTGTGTGGTGAGCAGCAGCACCCAAGGACCTACTCACTGTGGGCACCTTCTTAGGGGAAATGCCAAGCAAGCCCTGAGCCAGAGGAACACCACAGGCTAAAATCAGACTGAGCTCTGGGGGCTTAGGACCCACAGTTTCATAACATGCCTGGTGGAGAGTAGCTAGCACACTAAAAGGAGGTGAAAGCCCAGTAGCTTGGGGAGAATAAAGAAACAGCATGGTCAGAAGATAGCCAGCTAGTTACTTCTTATCTTCAATTCTGGAAGGTTTCAAGCCATGAAGTGTAGATAGCAGACAGTAAATGTGTATATCCATCTGGAATCCATCCTTGTTCTTTTGGTAATAGCACTTTAATATTCCCTGTGGAAGCCCTCTCCTACTCTTGGTCTGCCCCACCCCAGCCTCAGTGTAGACAAGTTTCCTGAGCCTCAGTCAATCAGCTCTGTTTGGCCACTGTGACTGGTACAAGGCTTGAGCATGTGAGCACTTTGGGACCAAAGAGAAAACTGCTTAGGACTCTGTTGGAGCTGTTGGCAAAGAGATGCATTACTCCAGTACTTACATGTGGGATGATGGAAGTCTGAAGTTTCAGGGATGAGTAAAGGCAAAGCTGCTTTCATGACACCCATTGGGTTCCTGCCTCAACACTGCTCCTGGACTTTTCAGTTAAGTGATCAGGTATATTTCCTTTTCTGTTCCATCGCTTGCATCTAGAGATCTTGACTAATAGAGAATAACATCAAGTTTTTTTAAAAGGTGGGGGAGGGACTTAACCCACAAAGTGTAAAACTTAAAAAATGAGCAAGCAGGTTAACTTAAGTAGAATAAGAGTCCATATAGGAGAGTAATGAGAAAACCATATGATCATCTCAATAGATGTTGAAATGCACTGGACAGACTCCAACACCATATGTGATGTTTTTAAATAAAAGATTTAAGTAGGAATGGATGGCTATTTCCTTATCATAATCAGGAACATCTATTTTAAACATCATACTTAGTGATGAAATAGTAAAGGCATTCTAATTAAAATTAGCCGCAAAACTGGGTAGGCAAGCAGAGAGGTAGGTAGACCAATAATTTATAGATTTGATACTTGCACGAATTCCAGAAACAATTTTATTTCTTCATTTGTTCTTGGAACTTGACCAAATGGTTCTAAAGTTCAAAATCAGATGAGAACCGCTAAAAGACATTAAGATAGATTTTAGTACAGCAACAATGCAAGTGGTCTATTACTGGTGTAAAACTTGATGAATCAGTGGAATTGTTCAATAAATGTAGTTTATAAAATTGATGATTTTCCTGAGTCTCAGTCAATCAGCTCTGCAAGAAATGAAGTGAATTTTTATTTATTAAAAATTTAACATTTTAAAATTTATTAAAAATTTAACATTTAATATGTAACTGAGTTTGGCTATAAAGTTTTTAAATTTAAAAGCAATAGAAAAAAGAAAAAAGAAGAAGAAAAAGTAGAGGGATATTACACAGGAAATGAGCGATAGGTTACCTAGTCTATACAGAATACATCTCAGGAAAACATAAAGATAGACATCAAGCTGGAAGAGAAAGCTACAACAAATATCTTAAGCTTAATATTCTTCATGTGTTAACCTTTGATCCAATTCAATAATGAAAATACTTATTTACTAAAAGAATCCTAACTAAAGGAGATAGTTTGATCATTCTCAGGACAAAAAAGAAGTTGCAAATTGTCCCCACAGGACACAGGCACTCCTGCAATCTGCTAATGGGAAAGCAAACTGTTTAAACCTTTCCAGAAAGCAATTAGATCATAAGTGTTAAGAACCTTAAAGAGTTCAAACTTTCTGACCCAGTGATTCTGCTCTAGGATGCTCCTGAGGATACAGTTAGAGGTGTAAACACACCAGTAAGAACAGGATTGTTCAGATCAGCTTTATGTAAAACAGCAAAAAATGACCCAACCGAATAAGTAAATTTGAATACAACAATTTTAATTTTTTTAAAAGATTTATTTATTTATTTATTTATTTGACAGACAGAGATTACAAGTAGGCAGAGAGTCAGGCAGAGAGAGAGGGGGAAGCAGGCTCCCTGCTGAGCAGAGAGCCCGATGCGGGGCTTGATCCCAGGACCCTGGGATCATGACCTGAGCAGAAGGCAGAGGCTTTAACCCACTGAGCCACCCAAGTACCCCTACAACAATTTTAATTTAAAAAAAACCACAAATATATTTTCCAACAACTTTTGAAAATTTTAAGTTTTTGAACATTATAAAGAATGTTATTTGTTCAATATTGTTAGTGATAGAATTATGGATTATTTGTTTTACTGATAAAAGTTTTTTTTTTTTTTTAGTTTGTCTGACTTTTTTATTAAAGGAAGGTCAGCAAGGAAAATGAAAGGCAATATTGTAGTTAGTCATTTTATATTGCCTCCTCCTAACATAATAACCTAAAGGTGTCAGGGTTTTTTATCTCTTTAATCAAATGATATATTGAATATACATAAACATGTGGATTTTATTGCATACATTTTTACTTTTAATAAATGGAGTTTATTAAACATACAGAGAGTTGTACTTTTTCATATTTTATTTAAAGTTCATCTCAAACTGGAAAAGTTTTTTTCAGGGACATAGTTTGAAATAGGACCATCAAATTTAGTTGGACGTGAATTGTTTATGTGGATTTCTCTTGTCACCTTAACTCTAATGGGGGTTGACGGGAATCACTTGTCTTCCACTGGTCCCTTAGGCTTAGAAAGCATCTATGGGGGAACAAATTAAAGATTTGTAACTTTGAAATCAGGTGCTATTCTTATGCATTTAAATCTCTCTCTTATGCTCTTTAGCTCTCTTAACACCTGGCACTCTATTGGACATTCGTTCCATTAATATGTATAGGAGTATAGCTATATAGGAATATAGCTAAGCAAATCATTTCTTTTTTTTTTTAAGATTTTATTTATTTTATTTTACAGAGAGAGAGAGATCACAAGTAGGCAGAGAAGCAGGCAGAGAAAAGGGGGAAGCAGGCTCCCTGCTGAGCAGAGAGCCCGACGCGGGGCTCGATCCCAGGACTCTGAGATCATGACCTGAGCCGAAGGCAGAGGCTTAACCCACTGAGCCACCCAGGTGCCCCTAAGCAAATCATTTCTAAGCCTGTTTCATCATCTGTAAGATGAGGATTATGTGACACTATCAAGATAAATCCCCTAAGAGAGTGCTCCCACACAGCAACCACTATGGACATTAGCTTTGTTGACTCTCATTGGCATCCCTGGCTGATGGCAGACCCATATTGCAGGTCACACAAGTAGAGGGGCATGGTGCCAACTCTGTGGCTGGGCCCACTTCCCAGATGGTCTCCTCCCTCTACCTGGGCTGTGTTTTACTTCAGAAGAGCATTACTTGGACATGCCCAGGGCAGAGGCATCCATCCAAGTGGTTCTAATGGTGTGCCGCATGGTAGAAATGTATTTCTTTGTAGGCCTTGTGAATCATTTACTGATAGCAATAGTAGGTAAGGGATTCCCACGCTTAATGCAGAGGTATTGTCTATCACTCAAACACAAGGCCTATGTATGTGAAGACAGTTCACACCCTGGCTTCATGATGGCCTCAAGTTTGGAATAGTCTAAGTTTAGAAGGTCCTGTATTAAACTGATAGTATACTGCCTATCCAAGCCTAGGCCTCCTGCTTAGGGCCCTTTCCTACATGTGTCCTGGGGTTGGACTTTGATGGAGACAAAAAGGGAGGGCTTTATTGTCTTCTGGTTGACAGTTTTTAAAGAAAGATTTTCCTAACAAGGCTACCTCATATTCCTGGAATAAAGTACCTATATGAAGCTAATCTTTTCGCAGGTACCATTGTCCATGTTGTGTTTATTTTCCTAGCAGTCTCTTTAATACCTCAAACTGAGGCACTGTTTTCAGTTAGAGATAAAACCATTTCCTCTTTAAATACAAATACCCAAGGGGTGGTCAAATGATATACTGTACCCTACCCATTGTTTCTACCCTCCTGAGGATTTCTGAGAGCAGGCTTACTAGGGTGAGCAGTGCTAGTCTCTGGACAAAAAGAATGGTGAGGATGCAGCCCACTACTGAGGAGGGAGGCAGGAAGGTGACTTAAATTTCTTTTTTTTTTTTTTTTTAATTTTTTATTTATTTTCAGCGTAACAGTATTCATTGTTTTTTCACCACACCCAGTGCTCCATGCAATCTGTGCCCTCCCTAATACCCACCACCTGGTTCCCCCACCCTCCCACCCTGCCCCTTCAAAACCCTCAGGTTGTTTTTCAGAGACCATAGTCTCTCATGGTTCACCTCCCCTTCCAATTTCCCTCAATTGCCTTCTCCTCTCCATCTACCCTTGTCCTCTATATTATTTGTTATGCTCCACCAATAAGTGAAACCATATGATACTTGACTTTCTCTGTTTGACTTATTTCACTCAGCATAATCTCTTCCAGTCCTGTCCATGTTGCTACAAAAGTTGGGTATTCGTCCTTTCTGATGGAGGCATAATACTCCATAGTGTATATGGACCACATCTTCCTTATCCATTCATCCGTTGAAGGGCATCTTGGTTCTTTCCACAGTTTGGCGACCGTGGCCATTGCTGCTATAAACATTGGGGTACAGATGGCCCTTCTTTTCACTACATCTGTATCTTTGGGGTAAATACCCAGCAGTGCAATTGCAGGGTCATAGGGAAGATCTATTTTTAATTTCCTGAGGAATCTCCACACTGTTCTCCAAAGTGGCTGCACCAGTTTGCATTCCCACCAACAGTGTAAGAGGGTTCCCCTTTCTCCACATCCTCTCCAACACACGTTGTTTCCTGTCTTGCTAATTTTGGCCATTCTAACTGGTGTAAGGTGGTATCTCAATGTGGTTTTGATTTGAATCTCCCTGATGGCTAGTGATGATGAACATTTTTTCATGTGTCTGGTAGCCATTTGTATGTCTTCCTTGGAGAAGTGTCTGTTCATATCTTCTGCCCATTTTTTAATATGATTATCTGTTTTGTGTGTGTTGAGTTTGAGGAGTTCTTTATAGATCCTGGATATCAACCTTTTATCTGTACTGTCATTTGCAAATATCTTCTCCCATTCCGTGGGTTGCCTCTTTGTTTTGATGACTGTTTCTTTTGCTGTGCAGAAGCTTTTTATCTTGATGAAGTCCCAGAAGTTCATCTTTGCCTTTGTTTCCTTCGCCTTAAATTTCTTTTAAATGTATTTTTTTAAAATATATTATTTATTTATTTGACAGACAGAAGGTGACTTAAGACCTTGCTTTCATCTCTGCTTTGGGCAGCACAGGATCCTCAGTGTAGGTCTTTCTGCTTGCAGCCCCTCTCTGGGGCCGCTACCCCTCTCTTCTCTGTCCCTTTGTGAATCATAGAAGGCTCTAGGGACATTTATACACACTCAAAACTTCCTTAAATGTTATTCTTCCTGGTTAAAGATGAATTTTCTTGTTTCCTTCATAACATAACACACTTACATGTTTTGGTACCTGCCTAGGCTAGAGTTAAGGAAGCAAAACTTTCCTGAGTTTCCCTGATGCTTTAATCATGTCTGTTTCAGAGGCAAAGTGGGAAGTGTTCTGAGAGTTCCAAATTTTGCCAAGCCCCAGTGATACGTGAAATATTGTAGTAACCTCATACTTTCTATTTTCTCTAAAATTTGTTCAGTCTTTTCCAAATTTACCTGTGTAGGCAATCACCTCATAGCCTGCCGTTCTCTTACCACACCTGAAGCTGGGAAAGGGGAGTGATGTCCCAGTGAGGAGGCTGCCTGTCAACCAAGGACAGATAGTGCTAAGTTGTCTCAGAAAAGGTCATTGCAATAGGTACTTTTTGTAGGTTCCTGGTTGGAACTTTCTCATGTCCCATCAGTACCTTGATACCAACACAATCGGGGACTTTTAAATATACCCAGTGGACAGGTAACTTATTCCCCTTTTCAAACTGGGAAACTCTTGGCTACCCACGGTAAACTAAATACTCCTCTCCTTGGAAATCTCAGAATAGGTCTGTGTGATATCAAACACCTATGCTGGGAAAAACAGGGGCAAACAAAGCCATAAGGGACTGCCTTTGAAATGGAGCCTGGGAACCCTTCAACCACATCGAGTGTTTGTTTGCTTTCCTTGTTTCCCTAGAACTCTGCTCACCTGGAGGCAACAGCCTGCACTTTGTCATTTGTTGGGATGAGGAGGGGCAAGGGAAAGGAGGCACTTTGGCTGGCTTGTCAAAGCATCCCCAACGGGAAACTATTTAAAGAGCTCCTATCTTAAGTAACCCTCAGCCCGCCATTCCTTTCACTTGGGGATATGCCAAGGGCTGTGGCTGACTCAGCTTGGGCCCAATTCTGCTGTCATTACTTAAACCCAAAGTTCCTGGTTCCCTGGCCTTGGTGGAGAGTTTGACTACATAGAGAGAATAGGGATGGTACCTGGGCTGGGACTAGCTTTGGATGTGTGTTTGAGGCTTGTATTTTCCTCTATGAGTTTTAATTTATGGTATCAAAAGGATTAAGGAAAGAAGGAGTTCTCTTTTCCAGGAGCAGCCCAGTTGAGGACATATTAAGCCTGTGTCATGCAAGCAGGAGGGTGGAGGGAGGGAACACTGGCTTTCCTTCATTGATAATGGAAGAAGAGTCAGGTCTTCGGAATCTTTCAGATGAGAGCAGTTATACTCCATTTACTTTAGTTGGGAGCTGCTTCCTATAAGGATCCAAAGGGAAGGGGCCATTCTCTACCAGAACTGAAATACTGTAATAAGACAAAACACAGACCTTGCTGCCTGATGTGTTTGGCGTTCCCTGAGCAGCAGGTCCATGGTTTTCTCTACTCTAGGACTCTGCCATTGTGGTGCTGTGTTGTTTCCCTGTCTCTGCAGTCAAGTCATCATGTAGCTTGGGTTTAAACTCCTGAAGGAATGATGTAATTAGTCATTGTCTAGTACTAAGTGCCCTGTAGACTAAAGCTTTTCCCCAGTCTGCCAGTTGGCTGACTTCTGTCTGGATGCCTGCCTTTGGCCCTGATGCCCATCCCTGGCCCACAGGTATGACCAGCTAGGGAAATCACCTGAATTCTGATTTGTGCATGGAGAACTACCATGGCTGACAACCTCAGATGAAGTCCTGGATGTGGCAGGTACTTGGCATGAGAAGGGCATGTGGTTGCTGAATACTCCAAATAATTAGAGGCAGCAAAAGTTTGGGTTTGGTTCTCTCTAAGGGTAACTCAAAGGTAAGATGAGGAGCAGGTTTCTAATTCCCTGAAGGGACTCTGAGCAGCTTCAGCATATGAAAGACTCACTACAGAGCTAAGCTTTAGCACTCCCAAGGATGTCAGCACCTCAAGGGTGAGTGTGGCTCCTGTGAAGGATCAGAGGAAATAAAAGACGTGACACTGGAGGGGCCAAAGCAGGAGAGGGAGGATCCTGGGTGAGAACTGAAGATAATTGACTATAAAAATGCCTGGAAACTCTCGAATGACTCTAAGACTTGGTTATGGGGCCTTTTGGAAAAGACTGGGGCCCTGAACTGGCAGGCGCAAGAGGATCCACTAAAACATGTGCTATGATAAGGAAAATAACAAGAAAAAACCCTAAGGAAAGGAGTAAGGAAAGAAAGGGATAAGAATCTCAGCTTTGTAATGTGTAGAAATCAGCAGGCGATTCTGAGATTTCATTCACTCAGGAGTTTAGAAAGATATCGAAAATAATACTCAACCCAAGAACAATTACAGTCATTCTTAGGACAGTTAAAGAGATCGAAGTGGCCATATATATATATATATATATATATATATATATATTCATCATGCCAGGTGGGGAGCCAGCAAGAGTGGAGTTTCAAGGAAAGTGCCATCAAGTGATGATTTGAGGTAAAAATGGTGAGAGTTTGAGAGCTAGAATTGGCAGAGAACTCGAGCTGTGAGCTTCTGATCCTGTGTAGCAAAATCAAGTTGCCAGCCCAGCTGAAGCAGTACCTATTACTTGAGCTGCTGGCTAGCAATTGTATACTCTAGACATTAACATCTTGATTATGATGGTCAGTCCAACCCACCAGGTCTCATATCTATCTGTAAAAATACCTGCAAGTGTTCCTTGACTTGAGACCTTATGAAGCTAAACAATTTATTGAAATGGAAGTAGACTATTTTAATATATTAGTCAATGCTAATTAATATATAATATAATCATCACTGATCAAAAAGAAGTGGCTCCGCTGTAAACTTGCAGTTCTTTCTCATTTAGGAGCTGTTGGGAACTCATAGGCTGGGAATGATCTAGTGTTGTGTTCCATCAGGTTCTGCTGCTTTCTCTCCATCTGCGTGGTGCTTTTCTTAACTAGCAGATCTTCCCTCATGACCTCATTTTATTGAATCAGAGCTTTTCCTCATTGTCTTTACTGATAAAGTTTGCTCAAAGTTAATTTCAAGGACAGTATTTATCATAAACTGCTAATAATTTGTTCTTTCTGCCAGTGCCATCTGGAAATACTGACTGTCTTACCCTGCTTGGATCCTGGGGATTGACATTTTCTCTATTTCTCCGCTAGCTCTTCCTCTTTCTGTGCTGTTCTATATTGTCCCCCAGATTCCCTGCCCTCGACGGCCATGGAAGGAGTTGAAAGCTGGATTTAACTTGGATTAGGATTAGGTCAGAGCATCCCCTGATATTAAACAGATATATGAACTTTATGCCCTTTTCTGTGTAATGGTGACAGGAATCCCTTCCGTAACTGCAACTCAGGAGTTGTTTCTGTTTAGCCATTTTATGCCTCCTTTAGTGAAGGCTTTGGTTACTCGAGCCATAAAGAGACTTCAGACTCTTCTACCTGCACCCCCTGGACACCAGATACTTTGCAGAGTTGTTGAAAAGCACCGTGCCTCCCATTATAAGAACTCCTGCTACCCACACTATCACTCCAACCATCGTAGCCATACCATTATTCCCTTATCCTTGCATATTCGAGGTTTTCAAGATGCCTTCACAATCTCTGCTTTGTTTGATCTGCTCAAGTCTTATGACCTATTCATTCTTTGATGTTTTTTCAAATGAGGATCCTGAAGCTTGGCCAGGTTACATGTCCCAGGGTCAACTCTTGGCCCCAAAGCACATGGCCAATAAGTGGCAGAGCCAGGGAAAACCAGATGCTGAGGGCATTCATAATGCTCAAGGTCCCTCCTCAGTTCAACCTCTCCCCTGTCATTTGTCCAGCCCCATAGGGAACTGCTCTCTGAGAGCTGGGAACGAGGAAGTCTGGAAAGGATCTGACAATCCAATTTGCATATGGTAATGTTAAAAACTGATAAGTTTCAAAATGTCACCCCTCTCAAGGACACTGCATTTCAATGAGCCTCATTCAGTTATGTGGTATGAAGGAATGCTTTCCTAAATATAAAACTGCAGGCATTAATGAGAAGTTAGGGATGGATTATTGGGAAATGGGAATGTTCAGACACCTCTCAAATCACTTCATGCCTGGGATTCCATTTGATGAATTCCCTATTCATTGTGGGGCCACTCCATCTCTGAGATGTTGATTTACACACCTGCCAGGAGCTTGAAAGCAGGCCTAGGGGCTTCATTTCCATTCATTCATAGCAGGGTGTGTGTGTGTTGTGTTTTGACCTCCTCACATTTGTTCACCTCTTCTCTTGCACTTTCCCAGTCCAGTTTTGCCCCTTCCAGTGGGACCAGGTCCCTGACCACAAAAAGCAGTAGCCTAGCAATCCAAACCTTGGACCAGTGGCAAGCAGCAAGGGTTAACGGGTTTTGCATGAAGCAAGCCTGGCTCAGCCCTGTGAATCTCGTTTTCACATTTGCTGCTTATTCATGACCCAAGCCCATCTGCTGCACGAGTAACCATCAGCCACTCCTGTTTCAGATGTCAGCCACCCCAGCTGTTTCTCTTTCTCTGTAAACACAAAAGGAGGACGCAATTACCACAGTATTAATATTCTGGCTTGATTATTTCTGTGCAGTGAAATAAAGACTGATGAAGTCCCTTCTGGCCTACCATCACCTCAACCCCATACAAGGCACACATACAAAGCACAATCCAGATTATAACCTTCCAGGAAGACCCAGGTGAACTTTGGAGGTTCTGCTATGACGTGAGCCACCTTGGAAATGCCAAGGTGAACAAGGTGTGTGCAGGAGCATGGACAACTCACTTGGGTCCTGCAGGGCTTTGAGAGTGGAGTTTACATTGAAATTAAGGAATGAGGCTTGCATGTAACTCAAACTGACTCTTATATGTTTTCATAGAGACTCCAAAAATCATAATAATTTCTTCTATCAGTAAATGTGAGACACAAGCTTCTGTGAGAACAGAGTTTCTCTCTTTGGTTTTTCTCTCCCATCCTAAGGCAGCAGGAACTGGAATGGTTGGACGCATCAAGAAATCTTCCTTCAGTTATTTCATAAATTTGCTTTAAGCATCAGCACATCTTCCCGAAGTCGTAAGCATGCCCCAGAGCACCTTTATTAAGGGGTACAAGGTACAAGACTCCATACAGAACATTTCCTGCCCTCCCCAGTCTTCATGCTGGCTGATACCAGAGTAAGAACTTAAAAAAAGAGGATGAGGTGGCACCAGTCTTCCTGGCTTAAGTTCTTGACTCTACCTCTCACCAGGCATGTAATCTTGAGCGAGGTCCATTACCTGTCTGTGCCTTTGCTTCCTCATTTGTAAAATGAAGACAGAGTTGTGGAGAAGAGCACAAGAGTTAATAGGTGTAAAGTGTTTAGAAGAGGCCCTGGCACACACTCAGTGAACCATAACTGTTATTATTGTGTCTTATCTATATTAAAGGACTTTTAGGTGATAATGTCGGAGCTGGAGTACTAGGGAAGATCTCATGGAAGAAGCACATGTAAGTCACACCTCAGACAAAAGAACTCAATAGTTGTAAGGAAACAAGAGACAAAAGAAACAGCAAGTACAAAGTGATGAAGGAATAAATAAAAGTTCTTGGCATGTTTAAAGTTAATTAAGTCATGCAACAAGAGAGCAGGGCATGTAATGGCAGAAAAGGGCAATAGACCGAACAGGGGGGTTAAGTTTGGAATATACTAAAAAAGACACTAAGTGCTAAACCAAGGTGTTAGGACATGTTCTCATATAGAAAAGGAAGTCTACCCTAAACCATATTAAAAAAAAAAAAAAACAAAAAAGTCTAAGGACAGACAGTTTGGAGGATTGAGGTGGCTAAAGCATGGGGAGACTGCTGACAGGCAAGGGTCTGACCCATGGTGGTAGAGTGCCAACAAGTGGACAGAGAGAGCGACCTGAGGGCTGTGTGGATAAGTGAGAAGTTCAAAGTGAAGACCACACTGGGGCTTAGGTTCTAAATGTTCAAGAGGAGGGAGAACCCCTTTCCTGGCACAGAGAACACAGAAGTGTGTGAGGACCATCCCCGAGGGATAGGGGTTGACTTGATTTTTGGTCTCCCTGTGATGTTCCTGAGATGCTTAAAGGCAGGGAGCAGGAGCCATGCCCTCCAGGTAGCATTTCCTTCATCTGTACAAGCTACTCCCCACTCCAGCAATAGGTACTAACTCTGAAATTCCACCCACCTTGTGCGCCAGCCAGTCAAGCACTGCCTCTGGAGGGAGGGGATCCCCATGGGCTCTTCGTGGGCATGGAGTTTTGTTAAGCTTATTTTAACTTGCTGTAAGAGTTCTGCATTTTATAATGGAGAATCTTATTTTATGAAGCAGCTTTGGGGGGTGGTATGCATTGGTGTGGAATGTATGCATGCCTCTGTGTGTGTGTGTGTGTATGTGTGTGTGTGTGAGCACACCAGTGTGCCTGTACATGATGTACATGTCCATGTGTCTGAAGGTGTCGGTGTGTACACGTGTGTGTGTGTGTGTGTGTGTGTGTGTGTGTGTGTGTGTGTTCGAAGAGGAGGTGAATCCGGTAAGAAGAGTCAGATTTGCATGATAAAATTTCAGGTATTTCTAAACCCTATCCTCAAAACCTGCTTACCCATCCTGCTACTCTGAAATTCCTCTAATGGAGGCCTGATCCTTTCCTTCTTCTTCTTTTTTTTTTTTTTTTGGTAGATGGCATTAAAATTTTTTATTTATTCTGTTCAGCTTAACTATACACACCACAATGGGTAAAGTTAATGAGTAAATGCCCTCTCCCCCAACGTGATAGTTCTGTGCCCTTGGACATAACCCAGATTTCTCATTTATAAACTGTGATAATTGCAAGGATGGTGAGGAATATTATAAGCATTAAATAAAATAAGACAGCAAAGCCCTATATCTGCTAAGTGCAAAGTAAACATGAGTTATTAATGTGGAAGGACACGGACATGCTGACACTGTTCACGGTCAGGGTGGGGTTAGACATGGCCATGTGACATGCTCATTCAGCCTTGGAGTCCCAGCTCTGCCATGGTGTGACCTACACCTCTCTGGGCCCGAGCTCCCTTCTGTGCAAGATGGAGAGGCTGACTGTGCACCTCCTACATCGAGTTACTGTGCAGATAAGTTGGTGTATGTCAATTGGGTAGCATGGTGCCTTTGTGCAGCTGGCACTATTTAAATGTAGCTGCTAATGTTTCTAAAGGAGAATAAAAATAGAGACAAAGGGACTGGTGGGAGGGAGGGTACCACCGAGGAGGTAAGGGCCCAGGGATAGGGATAGGAGGTTGAGAGTCTTGAAGACCAACTTTTCTGATGATCAGGCCCAGAGCACTCAGCAGAACCATAGCTGTCCCTGGAGCCGGCATGCCGGGATGCTAGGCTCAGTAGACTGCCCATCTAGTGCCACTTCCAAACTGGAACTAAAAACAGTTGCGATATACAGTGCCAGAAAATTCTAGGTTGTCCCAACATGATGACTTGGTGGGGATGGCAGTTGTTTAAGTGTATGAACCCTAATATCTTTATCACAGTCACCTTTTCTGAAGAGGAAGAGCAAGCTGGGAAAAGGAGGAGAAACATACAGAGCTCGGCCCTGGCCTAAGAGCAGCTACTTGCCTGGGAACAAGTAGGTGTCCCATTCTGAGAAGTCCCAATGCACATCCATCAAATCTGCTAAGCTTGTAAAAATAGAGTGTAGTTTTCTGGAAAAAGAGTGAAGAGAATCAATCACTTGGATTATCAAAGGATTCTTTGCTTCAGGGGGGGAAAAGGACAAAGAAAGAAAGAAAAGAAAAACACTAAAAAAATTTCCTTCTAAAGGGTTCCCCACATGGTCTCTTTAAATGGCATCCCTTCTTGGTGAATTTCAACCCTGATTCAATTTGCAAGTATTGGGATTTATACTGCAGTGCATAAACCATATGTTCCCGAGGAGAGGTAAAAATGTATAAAGTGAGGTACTCCTGTAGGAATGATATGTAGGAGAAATTAAAACAAACCAGGGAAAAGGAGCTCTTTCCTTTATGAAGAAATTGAGTAATTTAAGTTAGAGAGTGTGTGCTTAAACATCAGCTGAAAAACAGCTGCTCCTCAGAGGAGAATGAGCCAAGAGTGAGGTTGGGAGGAAGTTGAGATGAGAGCTGTTTAGTTCTTTAATGCTCCTGTGTGTGGATAAAAGGGTGAGAAGGAGGGGATCTTCTCTGGCATGAGCAGCAGTTCCAAGCAGTTCTAGAAGTTTCTGCCTCACTGAATATGATCTTCCCGCATGGCGGCTGGAGTAGAGGGCCAGCGCCAAACACATGGTGCAGTGATGTCGCAGGGCCAGCGGGTCAGGCACCTGTGAAGCCGCAGCCACAATAAGTTCTTCAGAAGCTGGTTTTTGACTTAACTGAGCACAATTTTCCATCCCATATGTGCAAAGCATTTCATCCATTAGCGTCTCCCTGGCTCCTTTGGGCATCTTTTTTTCCATTCAAAAAAAAAAAAGAAAGAAAAAGAAAAAAGAAAAAAGAAAGACAGAAACAAAACAAAACAAAACAAAAACAAAAACAAAAACACAGAAAAAATAAAAACTCCCCAACTCCAACTCATCATACACAAATATTTCGCTTTCGAAATCCACTTCCATCTTCGCTCAAAGACTGACGTGTTTTGACCTGCAGAGGTTCAGCTACCCCCATCTGCTTTTGATTAATGCAAGTTCTCTCTTTCCTGGGTCTGCACCCAATCACATTAAACAAGGTACTTTGCTAAGTGTTGCGAGGCATAACAAGGGACCATGAGCAGCTGTCTTTAAGGAGCTTACATTTTAATTTAATGTAATTTAATTTTAATTTAATTTCCATGTAACTGCCTGTCTGATTTCCTCAATTTCTACTATAGGGTACCTCCTCTGAAAAAAAAAATGCTTTTCGAAACTTGCAAACTGACACTTTAAATCCTGAGTCATTGAGGTGGGGTATACACGTGTCTGTGTGGGCATGAGTGTACACTGTGTGCACACACACGTGCACACACACACAGACATCAAAAACACTACCTCAGATTCTATGTTGTGAGCATGCTTTACATTAAACAACATGACATTTTTTTAGAATCTAGAATGACAGGTCCTTTGACCTAAAGACCACATGTAGCCCAGATGTGACTGACCGTGGTAAAAGTAGTCTCGAAAGGAGAGATGTGGAGGAAAGAAGAGCAGCAAAGGACACTATTTCAGTTATGCAAGAGGGAAAAGACAGTGGACTGAACAAGACAATGGTTGTGGAAAGGGAGTAGAGTCCAGATACATTCAAAGGTAGAGGTCAGACTTGGTAGTTCCCAGGATTGGGGGAGGAATAAGAAAAGTTTGGAGTCTCAGTTCATTCTCTCGCATCTGACCAGGTTATTAGGAAGATGGCACTAATGTTTACTAAGGTACAGAATTCACAGAGAGGAGCGAGGATGGGCTGGAAACAGAATTAAGCTAAGGGCAAGTTAAGTTGAGATTACTGGGGGAATGCATCCACCCAGCTACCAGTTGTCTATGGAGAACACTCTGAAGATGAGAAGTCATTTCTGGAAGGCGTAAGGGAGAGCAGAAGAATGATAAGTCAGAGAGGAGGGCAAAATCATATAATGAAAGAAGATTATGAGGTGAATGAACACCCGTGTCACATAGTGTGAATGTCCAGGAAGAAAATGATTGGTACTTGCACACCAGACTTCGCAGAATGTTGGTTCTTCCCAGAGAGCAGCAGTGCTGTGTTGGGGGGGGGTGGGGGGGAGACAGTGGTGGGGGATTTGGGAGGGTGGAAGTCTGTGAGTGAACCGCACAGATCATCACGTGAATCCTGGTGTTTGTTCTGCAACCGCATGACCTTTGGTTACAAAAGGATGAGAAGAGCTTGTGAGGTTGTGCAAGGCAAATCCATGGGCACTCCTAGGAAATGCACAGAGTACATAGTAGCATTCTAGTCTAGTCTCTTTATCTTCTATAACACAATGCACATGACCTGGTGTCTGCGCTCCAAGAAAGGGAAAGGACTCAGATTCTTCTCAACATCTAAAGGGAAGAATTTTAAGGATCAACACACACAGATGGGTGTATAAGCATGATAATCCAAAGAACATCAACGCCTTTATAAAGCCCCCTCACCAACCTTTCCTGTCTAGTGGGTAACAGGTTGGTAAATGACTAATACCAGCATTTTCAGTTAACAGATGATGTAATCAAATGATCGAGAGTCTCTTAATTACAGTGTAGTAGGTTTTGGAAGTTTAATGAGAAGTGATATTCCAAGATGGCCAGAATTCCAGGGCCTCACCTGTGTGCAGGGTTTTTTTCCATTTCTCTAACTCAGTCCCTACAGCGTGTCTAATCCTCGAATCCTTTAAAATGTAGATTAAACAACTCTAACATGTAACAGAATTACAGACCAATTCTGTATTTGACAACATCTCTCTGAACAGGCTAACTTGTATTTGGTGATTATGTGGTGATTCCCTCCTCTAGCCATCATGGTACCTCTCCACGGATGCACCCGTGTGTACTGACTGCTTCCCCACCGCACGGAACCTGCACGTTGAGTGGTTCATGGAAGGTGTGCGTTTGCGACTACCTCACTAGGGTTGGATGAAGCTCACGGCTAAAGGTCAACACTTCAGACCCTATCCAACCCCAGATGGCCTCCCCATATCCTGCTCAGGGTGACATCTTCTGGTTGGGTCTCCTCACCTCTGTCTGATACCATGTGCAGCTAGGGCTCTTTCATCCACGATGTGTACCCCCTCAGCAATTTCTGCCCTTTCTGCAAAATATAAAAGCTCATAAAGAATACAGGCAACTTAGATGTTTCAGGTATTAATGTTGCCTCTTGACCTCCTTGATTTGCTGAGCTGTGGAACCTTTGCCCACCTTGACTAGATGCCATCTGACTCCTGCTAAGTAGAGGCAGCTCCGCCTAGTGGCTGAGAACGTGACCGCTGACACTGTGTGGCCCGGGTTAACTTCTTAGCTCTGCCACCTTCTGTCTGTGTGCTGGGTGCAAACTACGTAGCCTCTCTGTGCCTTGGTTTCCCGATATCTAAAATGGTGATAAAACTAGAACCTTTCCTATTGGGTTATTATGAAATTAAATCAGTTAATACAGGTTATGTGGCTAGAACAGTTCCAAGCATGTGGCAGACATTCACAAAATGTAGTATAGCTGTGGAATTGTTAAATATCTTGGCCTATAGCAGTCTACACTCTGACACAATGGAATGGCTGGCAGAGTAGCCCCGAGGAATCTGGAACCAGCCATCTGCTGGCCTCACTGATGGAGGCCTACAGAACAAGGAGGACTTCAGCCACATGTTCTCAGGCAGCTCTCAGCAAATGACAGATATGCACTTGGGGCTCAAAATTGCTCTCCCAGAGGACTAGAAGGAGTTATAAACAAAAGTCAAGTTGTCTCTCCCCCGCCCAGGTTACCTTTTATAGTAAGTACAGCATTTGCTGATCCTTCAAGTCATTACTTTTCTTTCCAATCTCCTGACCCACCCAGCTTCCCAACTCCCAGAGAAGAAGAGAGTTTTAAAGATATTCCAGAAATAAACAGGGGCTAGATATGTAACAGGAAAACATACACATCCTTTATTTACGAGTCTTCATTTGTGAAACCAGTTTCCTAGTCCCTGGTAATTGGCATTACCCACTCTTAGATGAACCTGCTGATTTGCCCTCAATGGGGAGAATCAAGCCCAGGGGATTTTCAAAGAAAGCACAGATAAGAGCCTCTCCAACAAAGCTTCAGGCTGCGGATCCCAGGTAAAGCCAGGCACACATCTCCCCGAAGAGCAGACCACAGAAGGCATTTCGTGGGTGAAGCAACATCAGCAAGCACTAAGAAGTGAGAGAAAATAAATCTTTTTCTTTTACTATACCTCATGGGCCCTTCAGGCAAAGGGACATGACACCAAGGTCCAGGTACCCTTTAAGACATTGCTAATAACAGAAAAGAGGTTGGGAATGAAAAGCAAGTAGTAGTAGCAGCAGCAGAAATGGCAGTTTGAATTTACTGAACACTTACTACACGCCGGGTGTTGTGCTCAGTGCTCTCCATGCATTACCCCGTTCTGTCTTCCCCATACTCCTCCTAGTAGGTATGATCTAGAGTTAGTGTGATGCCTGGGACAACAGGCTCTAGGGCGCAGTTTCTCCGCCAGAGCACTATTGACCTTTGGAGCTGGGTAATCCCTGGTTGTGGGGCTATCCTAGACCCTGTAGGATGCGAAGCATCCCTGTCTTCCTCAATCCTCTAAATACCAGTAGTATCCTTCCTCTGCCCTAGCCATGACAACCAAAAATGTTTCCAGACATTGCCAAATATCTCCCAGGAAGCAAAATGAGCCTGGCTGAGACTCACTGCTGTAGGGCCCTAGGAAAGAGGATTTCCAGTGGCAAGACTTACTATCACTGCAGCTGTACCCTAGTCTCTTCACTGGCCAATGTGCCAACCACATCATATCTTAGAAGTTTTTAACTGAAATAATACCTCTACCATGCATAGGACGGTGCCTGACGCATGGGAAGTTCCAGTAAATGTTAGCTATTTTCATAAAATCTAACTTTTCTTGCTTAAGAGATGAAAAAAACGGAGACTCAGAGAAGTTAAAAAATCGGCCACATTCTCAGCTGAGGCATGGCATAGCCAGGGTTCAAGTCCAGGCCATCTGCCATCAGAGCCACATGCCCTCCACCAGTGTCTTCTGAGAGGAGGGCTCTGTAAGCTGTCCAGCCAGGGGTGGGAGGGGTCGCCTGGGGTCCTAGCAGGGCCAGAAGCCTGGGGGTCCCATGGCTCCTCCCAGACAGCAGGAGGCACAGCAGCAGTGGCCTGAGCGGCTCAACTGAGGTGGCCACACCAGTTCCCTGGCGTTTGATGTTATTTGTCGGCAGTCACAAGTGGACGCTATCAAGGATTACTATTTGTGTATCCGTGAGTCACAATATGCCAGATTCATAAGAGCCAGATGTCGCAGCTGACCCAGACGGGGCCCTCAGACGGATCCCACGCGTTTTGTGTGTCAGGCCTATATCCATTCATAAAACAGCTCCTTCCCAAAATATAAGTCTTGAGAAAAAAAAAAAAATCTGAAGTTGGTTGTGCAATTCTACAACTAGCTGCAATTGTTTTCCAAGACCCTCTCCCCCCTTCCCCTGCTGAATGCTTCTCATTCTCTTAATTCTGGATTAGTTCTAACATGGTTCAGAGCAGACAAGGGGGCATGGTATCTATCCCTCGGCCGCAGAAAAAGAAACAGGAATGGAAAGACACAACTAGGTGAGCCTAGGATAATAATGTTATTTTTGCTGTTGTAAACATTAAAGCTACAGAAATAGCTCATGGTCAGAATCAGGCGATTGTGTCACTAACCAACTCCCCACCTTTTTTTTTTTTTTCCTTTTTTTTTTTTTTTTAAATTTTGGATGTAGCCAGTTTCTCAGGAGCACAGCTGAAAAACCCTTAAAAATATGCATGCACGCATACACACCAGTCTCAGGAGTTCAAGGTGTCTGGAGTAAGGATTAGAGAGGGTCAAGTCGGCTCCCCCTGTGAAAATTACAGCTGCACCAAAGATGGTACACAGTATCAGCCCAGGGCTCAGGAAACTCGTCCGGTTCTCAGGAATGAGAAAATGCAGCTGTGCTGGATCAGACAGAATGTGGAGGGTCAGGCTTCCCTCCACACTGTCCAGAAAGAAAAGTCGGGGAGATGCCCCACTACCTCAGGCGGCATCCAGGCAGCCATGACTGAAACGTGTCTCTGCTGTTCTGGAAGGGTTCAAAAGATAGGTATGCATTTTTAAGGAAACAAAATTAGCACCAAAATAAACCCAGGCTCTGGCATTTTCCACTTTTCGTTTTCACTTTTTGTTTTCCTTCAGGGGTTGAAATTTAATATCTCTTTTAGCAAACTAGAGCTGGCTCCCTCTCTTCCTCTGGCTCTTTCTCCCCAGCGTGCTCAGTGCCTAGCCCACAGATACGCTCAGCTGATTAGGAAGCCTGTGCATTGTCACCAAGGCCTGTTGTCACCAAGAAGATGTGTTTGGGGGCAGGTGCTTTCAATCCATCCCCGCCCCCGCCACATGCACCCAGCCATGCTGACCCTGCTAATCTTCAGGTTCAGCACTTGTCAGGTGCTGACAGCGTAAGAATCCCTTTACAAAATGCACCCACCCTGGGGTGTCTGTGCATGTGAGTGTGTGTGTGTGTGTGTGTGTGTGTGTCCAGCTCTCCTGCAAGTTTCCACATTTCCCGTGGGTACCACTAGTATAGTCATCAGAATGATGCAGCCTCATTCAGTAGCTGTTCTAAGAAACTTTGGCTGAGGGCTAAGCTTGCCCCTCTTAGTAGGATGTCCTCCCTGACATTTCTCCCCTCCCCAAGAGGCACTTTTGGTGAGACAACACAAACATCATTCACCAGCTGCACCCCCGCCCCTTAGCTTGATGACCTATGTTACTGGCTAGCACAGAGTCATTTTTTAGTTTAACTCACGTCCGGTTAGGCACAAAGATATTTTTTAAGGCTACTTTGTGGGGGGTAAGAACACATCAGGGGTCACTCCAAATCCATTCCAAATCAGAGTCTTGCAGGCCAACCCCACAGAGAGCCAGAAGGAGGAAATGACTCACTCTCTGGGCCCATTGCTCTCTTGTAAGTCATTAAACTCTCTCCCACCACAGAGAGCCAGGAGCCATCACCGAGGTTCAGCTGCTACTTGAAATCAAATCCTACTTCCAACAGCACCATTTCCCGCCACCTTCCAGAAGACCATGTCTTCATGATATGTGTCTATGCACTGGGCCACTTTAGGGTTGGTTAAAAATTTGACTGAAACAGCTTTCCTTTCTTCTTACCTTCCTGTGATAATCCCTGGAATGTCAGTTGTTGAAATTAGGTAGGATTAGTAAGTCTTTGGTAAATAAGAATCACACATTGTCTCCAACTCATAATTCTTTAGCTCTGTTGTTTTCAGGCAAAATGGTGGATTAAGTCAGAAATGAAGAAACATACAGAAATATATAAACATGGCATATATCTGTCAAACTTATTAAATTCACTTACTTATTTCTCCCAACAGTCCATCCATAGTCATTCAAAAATTCTTAAGTGCCCAATTTGCTGGACAGAGGGAGACCCAAGGCACAGACATGCATAAGGCATGCTTCTCCTCACTGATGGGCTGATGGAGTGCTAGCAGAGAGACTGGTGAGGAAACATACGTCAGTGTGTGGCACCATGATCTGGGTCTTAGGAAGCATAGTACAGTGACATAGTGTGGGTGGTCAGTGCCACCTACAGGCATCAGGCAGCCTTCTGAGACTGGATGAGCAGGTATTTCCAGGCACCTAAGTGGGCAATGGGAGCTCTCTGAAGGTTTCATGCCTCTGCCTTTCTTCACGGGGCTTGTTCTGCCTACAATTCGTTACCCGGCAGTAAGGAAACTTCTGGCACATGGTTTAGGCACCCACTCTTTTCTCCTTGGGGAAATTATGAATAAATTAATGATGATGAGTAGTTAAAGAGAGGGAAGAGGTAAAGAAGCAGTAAATCAAAGAAAGCTGAGGCAACTGCAGACAAGGATGAGCATACCCATAGTACGTGGGTGACAGCCCACATCCAGGGCAGACATCATGCAGGACCCCAGAAGTGAAGTGGAGTTTGGATGCTGGATGGGCGCACAAGAAAGATGGAACCCATTCATCATCTGTATTTGTAGACTATTTTGAAGAGAAACTTGACAATGAAAAGTAAAATAAACACATACCCATAATGTATTAGAGAGGGGGATTTTGTCTCCATAAAAAAAAAAAAAAATCTCTGAATGTACCTGGAGAAAGAATATGAGGTAGTCAAAACATCTCATCTGGTGACAGTAATAAGAGAAACTGGTACTTCTCGAATGCCTACGATTTTGTTCAAGGTGGTGTTTGTTTTTACATTTAACAAGGGATTTTGGTGTCTGTGATGTGCTGGACTCTCTGAGGGCATCATGGGTTTTGTGAAATTGTGGCGATAAAAGACTATGGTAATATAGAGGGAAGGATGAGAACCTTCCAAAGAGGGCATTTAAGAAAGCTCTAGAAGAGCTGAACTTGAAAACATGGGTAATATTTATAATGAAGGAAGTGATACAGAAACGACATTTTAGTGAGATAGAAGTAGCCTGGAGAAAAAAAAAAGACCTAGGAATCAAAATGGGGAAGGGGGAGTAAGATCTACAGGGAAAAGCTTAGTATGCTCAGAACATGCACAATGCTAAGTGTATCCTGGGTATTAATTAACCAGCTCCTCTGTTAATCACATGTGGTATCCATTAGTGCAAGGGCTGTGTAGACAATATGCTCCTATTTTCATACCTTGGGGCCTTGAGGAAAATAAGTGACATTTTTAGGGCACAGAGGTTGTGAGAATAACTCATTCTTTCCTTCTACTTGGTCCTGGGAGAAAATTTCAAACCACTGGCTCAGCACAGGGTGCTCCCTCCATCTCTGGGCAGGAAGGGGTTACTGCCAGGCTTTTCAACATCAAAGGATTGCTGTAATTAGTAGATAAAATTATATAAGCAGCTAAAACAAAGCCAGGAGCACAGTGTGTACTTGGCACACAGAAACTGAGGATTTGTGACCAGTAAAGGAGTGTTTCTAAACTTACGGGGACATCGGAATCACCTGGAAGCTTCTTAAAGTGCTGGGTGCGGCCCCAAGTCTCTCACTGAGAAGGTCTGGGGAGGGTCCAAGCATTTGCATCCTCGGATGATGCTCCTGTTGTAAAAATACTGTATCTGTGGGGACCCCAGCACTGGGCCATTCTGCCTTTCTCTGCTATGTCACTTCACACACGCACTCTGAGCCTTTACTTCTTCCTGCCGGGCCTCTCAAGCAACTCTGGCCTCAGAGACAGGAAGCTGATAAACTCATCTCCAAGGAAAAGTTTTAGATAACCCATTAATTTACTACTTATTGCTTAATATAAATGAGAAAAAATCCAAAGGTAGAAATTATTTCAGGCACATTAGGTCATGAAGGGTAAAAAGATTTAGAGGAAGGAAGGGTCTGTAATACTTTTGAACTCATACCTCTGTTATTGGTGAGATGACTTTGGAAATCTCAGAACTTCTTGGCCAATAAAGGAAACACAGTATTTCTACATAGCTTAAAGGTCACTGCCTTCACTCAGCCCATGAATACCAGAGAATTCAGTTCCTTTTTCATCTGTTCTTCCACTTCCCTCCCCACAACCTTCCCTACCTCCTTACATTGGAAGAGTGCTACCCTGAGCAATCCAAGACAGCTCTGACTGACCCTTCTGCAATGGACGAAGCATCACTTAATCTGATATCCAACCAATATAGACAAGATGATGCTGGTGTCAGTTCAAATACATTCCTCAAATTTAATGTCATAGTTCAAGGAAAGAAAACCCTAGCTCATCTCTGTCACTCAAAGATCATGAGATTGCCAAGTGGAGGTTTAGAAAAGAAGCTGTGCTTTTCTGGGAAACCACCAGTATTCCAGCAAAAACCGTAGCATAATGAGAGCTTCTGTGGGGAACTGGGAAACATCAGCTTTGGAAAGAAAAGGCAGTATGTGGGCCGTACATATAAATAATTCTGTGCCCCTTACCCAACTTGCACTTCCAGTGTAAATAAGCAAACCTGTGTGGGAGGATTTCTGTCTTCCTGTCAGCAGAGATAAGGAGGCACATCGGCTGGAAGAGCCCCCTGGAAGCACCGGAAACACAGCTTCCAAACATCACTGGCCTGTTGAATCTGCAGTGAACAGCACATCAACCCCTTCTGTCTGGCAGAGAAACAGACAGAGTCCACAAGGTGTACATAGCCGCGTCTTGACAAGAGACCTTCTGTGTAGACCTCATTTCATTTGCAGTCCAGTGGGCCCTCACTGATGTGTGCTCGTGAATATTAGGTAGAGGGAACCAATATTTATTGATTGCCTTCTCTGTAATAGACTCCTTGCTAAGTGCTTTACAAATAATACCTGATTTGATCCTCAAAGCAACCCTGTGGGGCAATGTATACCCTACATTTAACAAAGGAGGGAATTGAGGCTTAATCAAGGTTTAGCCACTTGCTTAACATTAGTGATATGACAGGATTCAATGTGATTGGCCTGTTTGGGACCAAACTATTGCTTTCACCGAAAGACCTGGGTTTGTTTGTTTGTTTGTTTGTTTATGGTAAAATACATATAACATAGATTTTGCCATCTTGACTATTTTTAAACATACAGTTGAATAGTAAGTACATTGACATTGTTGGGCAACTCACCTCCAGAACTTGTTCATCTTGCAAAACTAAAATTCTATACCCACTAAATAACAATAGCCCATTCTCCCTCCCCACAGCCCCTGGTACCCACCCTTCTAATCTTTATTTCTATGAATTTGACTAATCTAGATACCTCATACAGTTGGAATCACACACTATTTTATCTTTTGGTGACTGGCTTATTTCACTTCATGTAATGTCCTCAAGGTTCATCCGTGCTGTAGCATTTGTCACGATGTCCCTCCTTTGTAAGGCTCAATAATATTCTGTTGTATGTATACGACACTTTTCATTTACCCATTCACCTATCAGTGGACACTTGGATTGCTTCCATCTTTTGACTGTGATGAATAATGCTGCTGTAAACATGAGTGTGCAACTATCTCTTTGAAACCCTGCTCTAAATCCTCCTGGATATAGCTCCAGAAGTGGAATAGTTGTATCACATGATAATTCTATTTTTAATTTTTTGAGGAATCTGCATCACTGTTTTCCATAGAGGCTGCACCATTTCACGTTCTCAGTGCATGAAGCTTCCAGTTTCTTTACATCCTTGCCAACATATATTTTATGTTTCTTTGGCCAATACTTTTTTTGTTTGTTTGTTTTGTTTTTGTGGTAGTGGCCATTCTAATGGGTATGAAATAGTATCTCATTGTGGTTTTGATTTGCTTTTCCCTGATGATTAGTAATGTTGAGCATCTTTTTCATAGGCTTTTTGTGTATCTTTTTTGGAGAAATGTCTATTCAAATCCTTTACCTATTTTTAAATCACTTTATTTTAGTTGTTGTTTAGTTGTAGGAGTTCTTCATATATTCTAGGTGTTAACCCCTTATCAGATAGATGATATGCAAATGTTTCCTCCCATTCCATAAATTGCCTTTTCACTCTGTTGATTGTGTCCTTTGATGCACAGAAGTTTTTTATTTTGATGTAGTCCAATTTGATTTTTTACTTTATTGCTTGGGCTTTTCATGTCATATCCGAGAAATCATTGTCAAATCCAATATCATGAAGCTTTTCCTCCATAGAGTTTTATGGTTTTAGGTCTTATGTTTAGGTCTTTAATCCATTTTTCAGTTAATTTTTATATGTGTTGCTAGGTAAGGTCCAACTTCCTTTCTTTTTCTTTCTCTCTCTCTCTCTCTCTCTCTCTCTTTTGTTTGTTTTGGTTTGGCTTTTCCTTGTGCCTATCCAGTGTTCCAGCACCAGTTGTTGAAAAGATTGTCCTTTCCTGTGGGATGATCATAGCACCCTTGTCAAAAATCATTTGACCATTATATGCAAGGGTTTACTTCTAGGCTTTAGTCCATAAGTCTGTATGTCTGTCTTTATGCCAGTGCCACACTATTTTGGTTTCTGTAGCTTTGTAATAAATTTTGAAGTCAGGAAGTCTGAGACCTCTAATTCTGTTGTTCTTCAAGACTGCTGCAGCTATCAAAAGACCTGTTTTGAAGGGAAGATGCAAAATATAATCATAGAGAAGACTGTTGAAGTCCAGAAATGGAATGAAGTTCTTTTTTCCCCTAAGATTTTATTTTATTTATTTGACAAAAAGAGAGAGAGCACAAGCTGGGGGGCGGGAGGAAGAGGGAGAAGCAGACTCCTTGCTGAGCAGGGAGCTTGACATGCGGCGTAATCCCAGGACCCAGGAGTCATGAGGTGAGTTGAAGCAGAAGCTTTAACCTTTAAATGACTGAGCCACCCAGGCACCCTGGAATGGAGTTCTTAACCACACAAAACTGGCTTGCCTAAGAACAATCAGTATGGATGCCAGAACAGTCTTCCAGTTTGAGAGCATTACTTTTAACAAGAATTTGAAAATATCTGCCCCATCCTCCGTAAGTTTGGTCAGCTGACTTAGAATTAGCCATGCATCGTCTCCCGTCGTCTCCCTAGTCCCCTTGCCACTCAGCTCAGGTTCCTGGCCAAATCTCTTGGTTAGATGAGCTGCTCTGGATGAGAAATTGTGCCATCTTCACACCCTAGAGCAGCAGGACAGTAAACAGAGTGAGAGTTAAAGAAGCCCCATAAAGCTTGAGACCATTCAGAAAGGAGAGTTTCCTCTCCAGTTTTTACTTTAGTGGCAGAGGGTTAGAGCCTGGCAGAAAAAAACACCAAACTCTGCAGGAAATACCTCGTTTCATCCAAGGCACTGTGGTTGGATCAGTGCAATGGATACAGAAACCTTTTTTCCCTTTCTTGAAAAAAAATACAATCAACAAGAAATATGAGAAAGGACAATATTGTTAGCACACTGGAAGAGAGCAGCAAGAAATCCATGGGAGTCTGGAGACCAGTCTTTATGCCACAGCCAAGAAAACGGGAGCAAAAAGACTAGAACACAGTGATGAGAGTACAAGAAACCCAGGTGGTGAGTGACTGCAGAGATTTTCTCAGCACCGCATTGCTAGCCCTGGCTTGTCCTAAAGTCCCAGCAGCCTTCCTCAGGTAGTCTGAGCAAAGAGTGGGAAGCACAGGAAGGAGTCCTCTTCCCCTTACTCCTTTCCATCACTCTGCCCACTCCCTGAAGCTCTCTTCTTCTCGGATATCCCCTGAGCGTCACCACAGTGGCCTCTCCTTCCAAGAAACCCTTGGTTTTTAAATTAACCTTCCCCATCCAAACCCCCAACTCCTCTCACCTCAACTCATGACAAACTCTAGATGTGCATGTGTGCACACATCCACGCATCCATATGCACGCACACACACACACTGGACTCTTCTTTTCCTGCCTTGAGGCTGTTTCACAAGTACCAATTCCCGAGGGCTTGGTGTCCCTACACAGGAGATTCTGAGTGATTTGCTTTAGGTGACAAATACTTGTTACAGAGATAGCCTCATGATACCTTCTCTTAGCTAGAACAGGGATTTATGGGGGATCGTCAAATGAGGAAAAGGGTTTCTAGTGGAGGAAGAGTTGCCAACAGAAGAGTTAGTAAATGAGAGGGGTAAAACAAGATTATATATATATATGTACACACACACATATATGTGTGTGTGTATACATATATATGTATATATGAAATAAAACAATAATTATTGATTTATAGAGCACTTATTCTATTCACCAGGCTCTACTTGATGTGTGACACATGAACTATCTTGGTTGATTTTAATAACCACACCATGAGGCCAATGTCATTCCCGTCTCAGTTTGCTCATGCCGCAACTCAGGAGAAGAGAGATGAGGGCCCACATGCTCACATGCTCTCCTTTACAGAAACTCTGAGGTTGAGTCTGAGAGGAGGACATCTGCCCCACTTTGACTAATCTGTTCCCCTTCTGTGGGTAGACCCAGCATGTGGGAATGTCAGTCTGGGTTTATAAAGCAGTTGCCCAGCACAGTACTCTCCCACTGTCAAGAGGCAGTTCATCCCTTCCCCTTTCTGAAACCCGCACTGGTCACACAAGAGTCAGGTACATTACTAGTGAGTAAAATATGGCTAGTTGGTCTGTTTAGAGCAGCATCTATCCCACATAGGAACAGGAATAGGCCTGTGGAGTGTACGCTGAATAGTCAGAAGACAAGAGGTCCATTGGAGCTCTCAGCCAGGGTGCCATTTTTGAGGGTTAGCTTCTCAGGGTCTCAGTTTGCTGCCTGCAGAATAGTGGTGGTTGAGGGAAGACTAAGGGAAATGCTCCCATGATGAAGGCATCAGTGGGAAGTCTCAAAAGAGTCCCCCACACAGCCTTGCAGCAACCCTATGCTTGTACCCCATACCAACAGAAGTAGGAGGAAGGGAGGAGGGACGCCTCCCCTTCTGCCTGTCCCAGCAACGAGTGGGCAGACAATCTGGTGACCTGAGCTGTCTAGTCACAAGGGCTTTTCACACCCTTTCCCCACCCCCTAGTTCAAGGCTTTCTCAGGAAGAAAAATATAAGAAAGATAAGAACCACCCGTCCCTCCCATCTACTTGCAGGGTGTGTATGTATTATAAGATCATTCTTTGCCTTTCCTGTGTTCTGAGTGACCCAACAACATTCTCTCATAGCAACTGCACTTTTATATGGATTAAGAACCAAATGTTGAAAACACAACAGAAAAGAAATCTTACTGCAGTTTCCAATATCTGACCTGCCAAGAACCAGGAGCTTCAGGGAAGCTAAATCAATTACTTAAGAAGTTTCCATTTTTTCAGCTTTTTCTCAAGAAAAGTTGGAGGGAAACTCTAACCTACCTTTCCAAAAAAAAAAAAAAAAAAAAAAAAAAAAAGCCCATACCCGGCAGTGAACTGATAACTAAGGCATTTCCACAGTTTGCGTGTTGGATGGGAAAGCCTGCCCAGAGATTTGCCAGGAACACCAAAGCTGCCTCCAGCAGGCTTCCTGGGATTGCTGTTGGAATAGGTCCTTTAATTAGTGAACTTACCCAGGTTACCTAAAAATTTTGCATTGTTCCCCTGTCAGTAAACTCTATTTTTTGGAACTCAGCACTTTAAAGCAAAAAGAGTCCAAGGACATGGAATTTACTGTCTTCTTTCTAGAATCTTATTGAAAATTGCATATTATATAATTTTTAAAAAGCTCTGTTCAACTTAATGCAATTCCCCTAATATGTGTTGAATGCCTAAGTGTGCCCGGTTCATTGAATGCCAGATGTGAGAATTCAGAGACTCAGTATGAGCTCAGGAGATCACAAAGCAGAGGGAAAGACAGCATGCAAACAGAGATGTACAGAAGTTCAGAATCCATGCTTCAAGGAAGGGCGTGTCAATGTGGGGGACAAATGTTCTACCTCAGAGCATCAGGACAGACTAGAGAAGAATCACCAAGATAAATGTTCTTGGTTGACAAGGCTAATAAGGCAACCTGGAGAGAGGGGGCTTCTTTTGTGTTTTGATTTTACAAACATTACCTTAGTTCATCGGATCACATACAGGTGGGTTTCCAGTCTTCCAGAATTAGTCTTTCCATTTTATGAGTAAGAAAACTGAGGCAACAGGAGACAAAGTTACTTGTTCAGGGTTTACAACTCAGTTAAACAGGGTTTGCTCAGGCCTCTAACTCATGGTCTGTGAGTTAAAATCAAGGTGTGCTCTAGCTTGAGGCAGACAGTCTTCGGACAGGAGGGAAGGTAATGCGTTCTGCTCTTCGAATGTCATGCTTGGGGGACACGTGAGAGCAGGTGAGCTGGAAATAAGGGCTTAGGATTCGAAGAGAGTTTGGAGGGAGATTTAGGAGCACGGGCAGATTGGTGAGAGTGAGGTTGGCCTGGGCAGGTGCGTGGTGAGAAAAACAGCCATAGATAGGATCCTGGGGTAATGGGAAGAGTCTGAAGATGGACAGATCAAATTGGGACTCTGGCCGAAGCAGCAGAAAGAGAGGTAACATGGAAACCGTGAGAGAGGAGGGTTCTAGGGAATGAACAGGGTCAATAAATGCCATACACGCCGTCAAGAGCTTACACAGGGGAATAGCCATTCGATTTGGCAAACTCGAAGTTTTTCAGAGATAGGACTTTCAGTCCTGAGGTAAGAAGACAGAGGAGAACATGGCAAGGAGGAAGGTGAGGATAAGAAAGCAAAGACGTCGAGAAAGCTGACTCTGAATGCAGGGAGAGAGTGGAGTCTTGAGCTTTTGCGGGACAAAATAAGGGTTGCCTTGCTCTATCGGTTGGTCCGTTTCCAGATAGAGGATTTTTAAAAATGTTTGTATGCAGAAGGCAGAATGTAGTGGAAAAGAGGAGGTTCTGGGATAAGGTAGAGGCAGAAAGTTTGAAAAGGAACAGAACCCCAGAGGGAGCCACATGGAAGTCAGCCTTGCAGAGATAAGAGATGATGCAGATAAATTGAAGGTCCCTCAGGAGGAACAGGGAACAATCCTGACCCTTGTCCTCATGGTCTCTGTGAAAGCCGTGTCAAGAGTCTGTGTTGCACATGAAACCTATTATAGGGTGAGTGAGATACGGAGCTACAGAGGAAAATAGAATCCCACAGAAAGGATTTGCAGCAATGAAGAAATATGGTGGGAAGTTATCAGCGGCAGGTAGGATTGGAGGAAAACTGACATCTGGTGGCTGCTATCAGTGGAGGAGACAGAAGTAGGTTAGATATGTGATGTTCTCATGTAATTAAGTGCACGTTGCATTCTGTCTGATATCTTCTGTAGATAAACACAGGAATGTCCATGCTATGAAGAAACAACTTATGTGGATAATTTTGCCAAGCATTCTCTACTCCCTATGTGCCCAGTACTATGCTTAGTATATATGTGGGCTGTTCTAATTTTCTAAGGATGAGTTGTTGGCTGTTGCTCCCTCCAGTTCACAGTAAGGAACCTCGGGATTAGTTAAGCCACTTGTCTAAGGCCATCAAGCTAGTTTGTCAGAATCAGATTTAGAACCCAGGTCTGTCTTATAATTGGATGCTCTTAAATATTATGTTTCCTGATGCAGAAAGTTTTCTGACATAAATTGCCACAAAACGTTTGATAGATACAAACATTTTTTTAGAATGGAACCTTGATTTGATTTTCCTCCTGAGGAGGTGATATATGCGCTTCTTGATTCATCCACACATTCGTTCATCCATTTGTGTGTTTTGTTTTGTTTTGTTTTGTTTTGAGCACCCCTAATGAACTTGGCAACAGGCAAGTCAGCAAGGATCCTTGTGTAGAGGAGACCCGATTACACCCTGAAGGAACTTTCTGCCTCCGAGGAAACAGACAGTCAACAAAAGCATTCCTGTGCTGTAGGCAATATGAGAGAAAACTGTGTGACCACCAAGGGGCACCAGGGATTAGGGGCTGGTCTTCCTGAAGGTCAGAAAAGATTCAGAGAGGGAGTGGCCCTGTCTGAGTCTAGGAGATAGGCTGGTGTTAGGTGGGTTCCCCATGGGGCTCAGAGCTGGGGAGGCAGGGGCAGTCCAGTGAGGTAAATCTTCGGGCCTTGTATAGTGTGCTTCCTGGAACCACAAAGAAGCCCGAGTGGCTAGAGTGAGTTCCCAAATAGCAAGAAGCTGCCTTCTTCCTGATTTTTGATATATCAGCATGCCATCTGCATAATTATTTTGGTGATATATTTATTTAAATCAACTATTTAAAAATAATCTTGCTTCAAATTGAAGAATTCGCAAAATTGCTATTTTGCTCCATGGATAATTATTTTTTCTTAGACATTAAAATTCAAAATATTCATCCGTGTCTCTTATAAATCCTCTGCCACGTGCACAGCAGAGTGCAAACACCCTGAACCAGAACATAAAAGGGAGAATCCAGCCCGTGGGTCTTAAGCTTCCGAGACTTGGGACCACTTGAGAGTATAAAGGAAACAGGGATCCTCTCCAGGCACCGGCATGTGCCGGAGCACGCACGCTCACACGTGGTATTCTGCATGTCATTTCAGCAAGGGAGGGCCTGCAGGTTCCTGGGCGAGAAGCTAAGTCACCTGTGTGGGCCTAGGCCAGCTGCATCGTGAGCGGTGGTGCGAAGGCTTAAAAAGACCAAGCATGAATCCACCTGCTCTTCATCGTATTCGGATTCCACGAGCCCACCTGGTTGTACTAAATAGCCAGAGATATAATTTTAGGAACCTTGTCATCTTAGCAATAGGAAGACGGCAGCCTCAAGAGGTCAAGGCTAAGTGCAAACCAGCATTGGCCTGTGTGGACTGGGGACTTCCGCCCTCCACTGACTGGCTGAAGGAACAGATTGAGCGAGCCCAGCAGGCAGCTAGTGGCAAAAAAAGAAAGCCACCGAGGTGCAGAGACAGGGTCGCGGCCCCCGTTGCGCAAGCGCTCACTTCACAGCCTGTCAGCCAGCCCGTGGGGCAGGGAGCTGGGGAGTCTGGCCAGACCGCACCGAGAGGGTTTGGAGGGGCAGCCGGAGCCACCGACCAGGAGCAGCTTCGTGCTATTCAGGTTCTCAGCTCCGTTGCTGAGGGGGGGGAGCCGCATGAAGTGATGCCCGTCCTCACCCCTAGAGAGAGGGCCAGACAGCAAGTCATGTGGGTCTTCTGTTGGCAGAACAGTGCCACTCAGAGGCCCCTCCGCCTTCCTCCAAAGGCCACAAGAAGGGCAGACGGAAGGAAGGAAGAAAGAAATGAAGGTAGGATGGATGAACATGCGGAAGAATGTGGCTGCTGCTTTAAATGTACCACTGTTGAAGCTCCAAACACGGTAGCTCAGAGCTCGTGTTAAATGGCGAGTAAATGAAAAGGTCAGCGTGTCCAGGGACCCAATTACCCTCAGCCTGGTGCACAGGAAGGCCCAATTAATCCTCATTAGCTCGGCTTCGGTGGGGTTCTGTGCGAGCGGCTCCAGCTCCGGCTCGGGCTGTGTTCCTGGGTCCAAAAGCCCCATGGGGAATCTTGTTTTCTCAAGGCTCAGACTCAGCTTTAAACGCTCGCTCATTTGACCCAAGAAGAAAAGGGACTGTGGCCCGGAGGTAATGAAGTGTTTTTTTGAAATCTGTCTCATTTTTCTCCAAAATGAGAATGCTCTCGAGCACACAGGTATTACATGAATCAAGACACACCAACCTCAATCTCCCTCACACACACGCTTCCGCGTAGACTCTTCTAAATTCAGATGATCTGATTCTGAGTAAGAAGTCGGACCATGTCAACATAGCCTAATTTAAGTGCTTTAAACAGAATGAGTAGCGTAATTAAATTGCTTATGCCTCTTGTGCTTTATTGGTTTAACAACCTATTATAATAAGTATGTGGTCGTTAAGCTAAACAGACGATTTGATGCTAACATTCTGTCACCGTGAAGTATGAGGACAGCACTGACAGGACCAGACCTCTGGGAAGATGGGGACTTTGTCTTTTGACAGTTGTATTCGTCTGTTCTGGTGTCATTCCCTCTCCTCCAGGTCCATTTTCTTTTCCTGTGTCCTTTTTCCACTTGGCACCACCAGGCCCCCTCCTAGTTTTCTCTTCCTCAAAACCTTGTGCTCCAGTAGGGATCAGCTCATTCAGGCAGAGCCACCTCTGGCCCATTTTAGTTCCGTGTTTTTTTTTTTCAAGTCTGATCCAGGACCCCCTGCAGCTGGGACAGGTGGGTGCTTGTAAACAATTTGAATTTCTGGGCTCCACCAACTGAGTCACTATTTCTTAAGAGTGGGAAATAAAAGCAAGAATTTTCATTAAGTTTCCCAGGTAACTTCTATGCATATGCACATGTGTTTTTGTGCATGTACTCACACACACACATAGTCACACACACGTGCATGTGCACGTCACTAAGCTAAAGTAGTTGGCCTCCCAAAGGCTCTAAGAAAAGTTTGTAAACCCTAGAGACTTAGAGATTGTAGGACAACACTCTAAGAGTGGATCTAGGCTGAGACATATGTAACACGTTTGGACAATAGAGTTCCGTGTATGTGAGCTTCTCCCATCCAGGAATCAATGGCTCCTTCTGCAGAAAGTCAGCAGAGAAGCAGCCAAGCCACAGCCCATCATGCAAAGGCCAGAAATGAAAGCTGGTATGTTAAGAGAGTATAAAGAGAAAGGGATACTAGAAAGGGAGATAACCTTGGGAAGGAGGAGTGGGGAACATGTTTGCACTTGTTGATCTGATTGCCTGCGACTTGTGAACATGAGTGTTATTCTGATGTCCCCATGGGGGCGGGACGAATGTTCCTGAGCCACCTCTAATTTGAGTGTTGAGTGACCAAATGTGTGGGCCCTACTAGTTTCCTTTGCCCTGTACACACTGATCCTACAAAATAGGAGCCTGGATCCAGGGCTTCTCCCCTCCCACTGCCCTGCTCTCAGAGGCACTCACTGCAGGAGCCGAGAGACGAAGCCCCGTATCATTTCAAAAGTGATTTCGACGTGGAGCACAGATCAGTCTACTGTGGCTTACCCAGTTTTTTCCTCACTCAGTGACACATCCGAAGGTAGGCTACACCACATTTTAAAAGCCCAGGGCTCCTTCTGTCTTTCTGATCTGCCTTCCTTAGAATGTAGCCTCCTCCCTATGGTGGTTGTATGCTCACCTTCCCTCTGCATTCCAGGCAAAAGGAGGAAAAGGGAAGCAAGGAGGAAAGGCGAAACTTCTTTCAGGAAAACCAAAGGTTTCCTGAAAGCCCCAGAAGTCTTCTACTTCTCACCAGCAAGAATATCTGAGAGAACTACTGCCAATTGCAAGAGAATATGACAAATGTAGCTTTTATTTTAAAAATTTGGAACATTGTCTCCTTGGACAAAATTGGTTTGCTATTAGTAAAGAAGAGACATGTAGATACTGGATAGGTAATGAGCAGTGAGTGACCAGGCATAAAGATGTGACCTTGGCTCATCTGGGGAAGATGATTCCTTTGTTCTATGTATTTGCTTGTCCTTACAGTGTGGTGTGAGTAGCATTGATGCTAAACTCCTTCTCTCTTCCCATAGTTCCCCAGCTTTTAACATGTACCTCAAGCTTGTTGTGTCTAGTTTTAAGTCCGTTCATTCATTTGTTCGTTGTGACCCCACTCAGTGTCAGGCACAAGCCCCCCACCCTGTGGACATGATAGAGGGAGGCAGACTTCCGCCGTCATGGAGCTCGCGTGCTAGTAGAGGGAGGGAGACAAAAGAGCAGGGAAATACAAAGCAGAGAGGAGTGCTGTGATAGGAAAGGAGGTGATACAATAGGGCACACAATCCAGCAGATGCCAAGTCTGCTGCGGGGCAAGGGAGACTGCTCAGAAGGTAATGCAGAAGGAAGGCAGTGATGACGAGTGGGCAGGCTAGTCAAGAAAAATGACCAGGACATTCCAAAGGATCTGGGGGGAGAATATCAGCCTCCTGGAAATGTTTAAGGAGTAGCATGCTTGAAATCCAGAGTGCAAAGCAAGGAAAAGCCTTCAGGAGAAAGATGGGCAAGGGTCAGATCACCATGCCCTTGTTGGGGACAGCACGGGGAGCTAGTTGAGGAGCCAGAAGCAGCTGTCAGGATGGTCCCAGAAGGTCATGTTGCAATGTCTCTCAGTTCTTTAACTCAGATAACTCCATTCTAATGGTTCTCCTCTAATCTGGTGAAGCAACTGGGAGGAAAACAGACAACTTTATTTTTTAGTCTTTTAGAGCAGTATCGTGTAGACACAGCTTCCAAAATCTATGAATCAGAGAGGACAGACCACACTGCTAGTGCATTCACTGACCTGTGACGTCTAACACCATGTCCCAAGCCATCCAGACTTGGCATAAACTGAGCATAGAACCCAGCACCTGACCTGTGATGCTCTAATGAACCGTCAACTGCGAGCAAGCACCCTAGAGCCTCCTCGGCTGTCCTCCTGTTCCCTCTCGGGCCACCAGGCCCTCCCGCCACTCAGTAAGCAACTGCTACTTTGAGCCAGTGAAGACTCACCTTGGAATTAACCCAATTTCTCTTTTTATCGTAAGTGCAGATCCCAAAGACAAACGTCAGCATATATTCAGGATTTATGATGTGTGATTGCTCAAGGATGGAAGTCAGGGTGGTATCGAAAATCCTCGGATACTGAATTAAAATGTGTGAAAATTCAAGCAGAAGGTCATCTGGAAATCTACTTTTCTGAATTTCTTAACAGGAAATGATGAAGGGAGAATGAGGAAGGGGAGTAAAGAGATATTTCTTCGTCACTTCTTTCTATGTAACCATCATCCTCACACATATTTCCCAGCCGTTATGTTAGCCTCCTCCAGTAGATGAGTAAGCCGGAGTTCAGAGAGGTTCAGTGAACTCCGGAAGGATGAAATCCCACACTCCCCACTTCACCAGCCCACCTGGTAAGAAAGACCTTAAAATGAAAGTTACAGCTTACAGACTTTCTAAGAACAGTGAAGTAGAAGCAGAAGACCTGGGTCAATCTGAAAATCTTTCTGTCCATGCAGAACTTACGTCCACACACATACCTGCCTATGAGTGTTCATAGTAGCTTTATTCATAATTGCCAAAAATCAGTGTCAACCAAGACATCCTTGCAAAGGCGAATGACCAAACTGGTGAGTGGTACATCCTTACAGTGGAAATACTGTTCGGCAATGAAAGAAATGAGCTGTCAAGCCACAAAAAGACATGGAAGAACCTTTGCTGAGAATTACTGACCAAAAGAAGCCAATCAGTAAAGGCTACATTCGATAGGATTTTAACATATTCAGCATACTGGAAAAGGTGACACTATAAAGACGGTGAAAAGATCGGTGGTTGTTAGGCGTTGGGGAGAGGGATGAAGGGTGAGTGGGAGATTTTTAAGGTGTCTAAATTCTTATGGATGGCGCTGTAACATACATGGCGGTAGGCCTTTGTCAAGAACCATGGAATGCACGGCCTCGGGAGTGAACCCTGATGTAACCTGTGGACTTCAGTTAATCATAGTGTATCACTACTGGTTCATCGGTTGTAATAAATGTGCCACACTAATGCAACATGCAATGATAGGAGAAACCCAGAGGAGAGTGGAAAGGATCTCTCTGTACTTTCCACACAATTTTTCTGAAAACCTAAAGCTTCTCCGAAAAATGAAGTCTATGAACAGGAGTCTCTGGCATGAGTTTTTCCTGGAAGGAAGACATGGAAGTTTGAGATGCTCGTGGTGAGCCTGGCAGCGATGGGGGCTTCACAGGGCAGAGGGGACTATTTCATGGAGACCCATGCATTCAGGTGTGCACCTGACCCCTGCCCCCTAGCTGGAGGGGGTGGCTACCACTGCTGACTCGGGAGAGTCCATGTTACAGGCAAAATCTGGAGGTAGGCTCTCCCCTCTCATTTGAGGGTGGTCTGACTAATGTGTGGTTAAGAATTGTCAAGGAAACGTGATCCTTACAGCTTAGGCCCATTGCACAAACAAGTAGCACTGTCCTCATAGAGTGTAACATTTAGAGTGAGATGACTCATGGTCACGTCAGACTCTTCAGATGACCGAGTTTTCAGGTCATTGCACGGCATGTGGGCTGACTGGCTGAGAAGTCCTCACGAGGGCTTCCACAATCCCCGGGGACACCAGGGGAGTAGGGCAACAGGACAGACCAACTGAACTGGGCTGTGAACATTTAGAAATGTTACACTTTTGATCTGAGAGACATGCCCAAACTGTGATTTGTCCTCTAAAGGTAGCTCATCTCTGGAGACATGTTTCAAGACTCTTGGCTGACGCTCCTGAGAACTTAACGTGTAACACTCCAGCAAGTCTGCAAGGGAGGCATGAGACCTGGGCTCCAGGTGGAGGGAGCAGCCCGAAGTACACCAGCAGAGCACGCGGGACCACCCCCACTGTAGAACTGGCCAGCTGATTCACTCTGGCCTTCTATGTTAACAACTCAGCATGGCCACTGATGCCCGGGGTCCTCTCGGAGACTACCTAGTTTCAACACAAGCAGGAGATCCTAATGCTTTTCTTTCCCAAGGCCTTCCTGAGATCTACTCGGTCCCCTTTTATTCCACACTGGTTTTCCCCATGTGCCAGGGCCTCAGCCTTAGAAGAACAGGAGCCTGTCTCCTTTTTCTCCTGACTTCCAGTTCTATTGCCATTACACAGCTACCCTCTGCCCTAGATTTAGGGACAGGAGATCAGGTCTGGACACCTGAGGCCCTGTCCCACCACCTGGCAGCCCATGCTAATAATCATCCTTATCATCCAGCAAGGGCTTTCCAAATGCTGGATATCACACCAAGCTTTTTTCGTGCAGGAACTCATGTAAACCCCAAAACCATTTGAAGACCTCACTGTCACCTACATTTTACAGAGGAGGAATGTGAACCTTGGAGATGTCAGCGGACTTGCACAGAAGCAGAAGGCATGGCAGCATTGAGATGACAACGGCGTTGTTTTGGTCTCTTGGAGCCCCAGCATGTCGTGATTATGTGGTGACTACCTAGCTTAAGTAGACCAGACAGGAATTTGAGTCTTTCATATCACAGACTCTTTGTGGTCTTTACATCACATCAAAAAATCTAATATGTCCCTGTTGTGTCTATTTTCTCCCAATATTTTCCCAGTGGGAGCTTGAGATTTTTCCACTGGAGACAACTGGTTTATATTCCCCAAGAGCCAAGTGGAATGCCATGAGTGAACATGTCATTGCCCTGAATACCTTTGGTTCTCTTGTAACCACAGATCGTGGTATGTATAAAATGGACATACAAACTTCCTGCATATTTGTCCCTTCTGGTCCAGGTTTCTTACACCACAGGATGTTATGTATACCTAGGAATTAATAGGGTTTTCTTAAAAGGGGAATTCCCCCCTCACCCCAATATAATATAAGCCTCAAACCTAGTCGGTAACATGGTGGGATTACCATTTTTCTGCTCATGGATACCACAAAGCCATGAGGGGGCAGGAGCAACCAAAGCCTGTGGCTCATCCTTAGCCCTTGCCCTTGACAAAGCCTTCTTCCCAAGGGCTGGTCCCACCACTCACAGTGCCCAGAGCAGTCCTTTCTTTGGGACTCTTACCTTGAAATTCCCTGAGAAGTCTGTAGAAGACAGTGACACAGGATGCAGCCTAGAAATTTTAAAACACCAGCCCTTAGGGTCCTAAGCAGAAGGACTGAACCTCTTTTTCCAGAATTGCTTCAGATTCTAAAACCAAATGTATTAACCATTCTCGGTTCTAGAAATAATACTGATCTTTAAAAAAAATTATAAATGCTAAGAACAAGATAATTAACATCTGTGAGAGCCTGCATTGGGCAAGTGCCTTTGACATGGGTAAAGACTGTGTAAGACTTGCTTCCTAGGAGTATTTGTTAATGCTGTGTAAATACAATCATCTTATGTTTACCTAAATACAGCCTAAATAGTCACTTCTGAGATACCACAACTGCATTTCTTAATGCACGTTTCCTTTAAGTTGTGGTTTTTAGTTTCGATGAATATAAATAGAATTAGTACCAACATGTCAATATCAAGATGATCTTGGCCTTCTGCCCTGGATACCTCAAGTTTCCCAGAGTTCTGTGGCCGATGGAGCTCTTTTCTCCAGATGACGCTTAGATGGATCCACAAGATCAGAGCTGTCCTATAGAGGCAGCTGATATAGAGGCCTGCAGGGGTCTGGCAGTTAATGTAAATGGGAGGTTCCATTGAAGTGTGGAGTGCAGTGGTGACCATGCGAGGACAGAGGAACAGACCCTTTCAACAGAAGTTTCTCCTCTGTTGGTGCCTCTGGCAGGTCTAGATATGTGATATGAGGGGCCCAGTGCAAAATGCAAATGCAGGGTCCTCTGTCAAGACAGGGCAAGCAGAGCGACACACCTAGCCTGGGGCCCTTCTGGATGTCAGGCAGCATGTGACAGCACAGGTCGGAGGCCCATGAAGGTGGCCTTAGCCAGGAGAGGGCAGTGGACCAAGTTGACAGCAGCTGCACACAGAGACTGGAGCTTGCTCTCTTCTTGACGCCTCTAAACCCAGAGTAGGACCCCAAACGGATGTTGTAGGTGGTGGTCTGGGCTGCTGAGAGCTCAGCTTTCAGGACCCACGCTATGCTGCTGCTCCTGGAGTCCATGCTTCCACCACTTCCACCAGCTCCCAGATTTCAAAATGCAAACCTGTTCAGAGGTTCGGAGCTCAGCTGCATCTGAGTCCTTGATAACCTGGCAAGCTCTTCTGAAAGCTGTGGGTGTCAAGGTAGAGACTTAACACACCTTCTTTTCTCTTCTTCCCAGTCTAAAACAGAATACATGTCTTCTTCCAACCATGATATTTAAACTTTTTCCACTTTTATTCATAACTAACTCATTTTATTTCATTGTCTATTTTGTAACTTGTTACTCATGTTTTATTTAAAATATTTATTATGTTTCAAACACGTAAAATAATTACATTTCAAGTGTAATAGACAGATATCCCAACATATCTAAACTTAGATTTAATAAATTTTTGCACTTGATATATTTCTTTCCGCTCTGTTTCTTTGTTTTAAGAAAGAAATGACTCAGTTGGTAAAGCATGTGGCTCTTGATCTTAGGGTCATGAGTTCCAGCCGCAACATTGGGTGTAGAGATTGCTTAAATAAATTAATAGGGGGGTTGGGCACCTGGGAGGCTCAGTTAGTTAAGCATCAGACTCTTGATTTCAGTTGAGGTCTTGACTCAGGGTCCTGAGTTCAAGCTTCATGTTGGGCCCAAGCCTCATGTTGGGCTCCACACTGGGCATGGAGCCTACTTGAAAGAAAGAAAGAAAGAAAGAGAAAACACATATATTTAAATACTCCATGTACTCCTTCCCCTTTTACTCCAGAATTAACCACAATCTTGAAGTTCTTATAACTTCCCCATCAGTAGTTTTATCTTTTGATACCTTAAGTATCAAAGCATGATACTTTGGTACAAAGTATCAAATATATATTACTTAAATAAATAATAGTTTTTTTCTTTTCTTTTTTTTAATTTCTAAGTATAGTTGACATATAATATTAAGTTAGTTTCAGATAGGCAACATAGTTATTCAATAATTATATGCATGATGAAATGCTTACATGGTACTTATATTATATTATTGACTATATCCCTCATGCTGTGATTTTCATTCCTGTGATTGATTTATTTTACAACTGAAAGTTTCACCTATTTTGCTCTTCCCCTTCCCCGATTTCAGCCATTCCCCCATCCCCTCCCCTTTGGCAACCACCAGTTTGTCTCTGTTTTTTTTATGAGTCTTTCCCTCCTTGTAGTTGTTGTTGTTTGTTTGTTCATCCATTTTTTTTGTTTTTGTTTTTTTTAGATTCCACATATAAGTGAAATCATATGGTATTTGTCTTTCTCTGTCTGGCTTATTTCACTTAGCATAGTACCCAAATTATATAATACATTTTCAACTTGTTTTTTTTTATTCCCTCAACACTTTCAGAATAGATCTATGTTGATACAGTACATCTAGGATATTCATTTTAACTGCTGTTTAGTAAGTCCCTATATGCATATAGGATAATTTATTCATGCCTCATGCATGAGTCTTTCTGTTTCTTTCTGGTTCCTTGTTATTGTAAACATGGTGCAGTGAAGATCCTGCTATTCGCGTCCATGTGCACGTGGACACATTTCTCAAAGCTATGGGTTGTAGAGTTTGAACATCAGCAAGTTGGGAGCAGCGTGACAATATCCATTCAGGGCTGTACTGACTTATGCCCCACAATCAGTATGTGAGAGTCCCTAAATCCCACATCCCCTCCTACACTTATTACCAGTCATGATTTTTTTTTGCCATACTGATGGGTGTGAAGAGACATTTCATAGCTGATCTAATCTTCATTTCTGTCACTGATGGGATCAAGTGTCTTTCCTTATGTTTATTGGACATTAGGGTTTTCTCTTCGCCAGGCACTTATTTATTTACTTTGCCATTTAAAAAAAATTAGATTGTTTTTCTTTCTCGTATTGCTGTGAGGTAGTTCTTTATAACGTTCTGGTGTGGATTATTTGTCAGTTAAATTGTAGCAAATATCTTCTGGCCTGTGGCCTACTCTCTTACTTTAGATAGTCTTTTGTTATATAGAAGATTTTAATTTTAATGTGATGAAATTTATCATTCTTTGTTTTTACAGGCTGTTGTTTCTGTATCTTGTTTAGGGAATTCTTCTCTAATCCAAGCTTATAAAAATACTCTCCAACATATTTTTTAATCTAACTTCATAATTTTTTATTGATAATTAGGTATTTGTCCATAGCATATATTTCAAAATTGTGATATAATTCACCTAACATAAAATTTAACATTCCTCCAATATAGGCCTCTAAATATTTTAAAGTACCAGGCTCTATATTTATGTCTTCAATCCTCCTGGAATGTAATGTTCTATGTTGCAGAAATAGGTAATATTTATATTAAGTAAGGTGCTAATATTTCTGAAGTAGGATGCTAACTTACTTTATTTCTAGTGGAGTTTTCTCAAGACCATTTTGTAATAGCACATTCTGTTTCTACTATTTGTAAGGCCACTTCTGTCATATATCAAGTTCATCTTCCATCAGTCAGTTTGGTCCCTCCCTAACACCATGCTGTTTTCATTGATGTAACTTGATCATGATTATGGATGCCTATTTCTTCGTGAAGATGCTTTGGGTTGCAGTTAATACTGGCATAAAAAGGTGGGGGTTTATAAAATACCATGGAATAAGAAGTCTGACAGGAAATGGCTATTGCTCCTTCCACCATCACTTTCTCACGAAGTCCCATTCAAAGACAGAAAGAAGGGTGGAGACTTGAAAGGCATCCATTGCTTTTTATAAGAGAAAAAAAAGGGGGGGGGGAATCCTTTCCCAGAAGCCCTTCTAGGGATTTCTGTTTACATGTCATCACCCAGTCCTGGGTACGATAGACAGCCATCCACTGCCCAGCAAGGGGGAATGGAGTAGCAGGAACTGGCTTATTATTGTGATTTGTCCATCGCTCCTTGTACTTCTGTCATCCAGTTTGACTTCATATGTTTTGGGACTCTGATGTTAGATGTTCAAAGATTTGGGATGGTGACCTCCCTGGCAGATTGTTCCTTTTATTCTTATGTGAGAATATATTTTCTATTTTTTCTTTATTTCTTTTTCCTTAATGATTCTTTATTGTCTTAAAGACCATTTTGCCTAACATTGATGTTAATATGCTGGTTTTCCTTTGGCCAATATGTTCTTATATCTCTTTTCCCATCCCTTTACTTTCAAAGTCTATTTCTTTATGGTGTACGTGTTTCTTTTGTGTGTATCAGTGAGGATGGGCCATGCTATGTGGTGATAATAAACAATTCTAACATTTCAGCAGCTTACAACAGCAAATACTTATTTCTCTTTTGAGCCGCATGTCCCCCAAGGTTCCACAGGGCCTCTGCTTCATCTGTCCTTACTGTGGGTCCAGAGCAGCCACTCCCTGTAGTATTGCTAGAGGACATAGCAGAAGAGAGGAAAAACTTGATAGGTCCTGCACTGGATGCTAATGTTTCCACCCCACTGTGACACACATCACTTCAGTTTATGCAAAATTGGTCACAACAACTTCCAGAGCCAAATCTCATCAAAGAACAGGTGAGTGAAATACAAACCACAAGTCCAGAATGAGAATAAGAAATATTTAGTGAGCTACATTAATAACTGCCATGGCTGATATTTAAATTGTTAAAATAAAACTCTATGTGAGAGCCTCTATTAAGAGTATTATATTATATTATATTATTATATTATATATTTACTGTGAATAATGGTATATGAAGTAATTTTTGTTTTATACTTACCTTGCTTTTATTTCTCTTATCCATTTCCTTTCCTCTCATTTATTGGGGTAAAGAACATATATACAATTTCTGTTTTTACTTGCTTATCCTTAGATTTTAATAAGTACATTTAATGCAGCAAACCAATATTTCTGTATCACAAAGAACTCAAAATATAGTGATTCTATGGAATGTCCTCCATTGTCTGTGGTGTTATTGTCTAGTTTTTAAAGACTATTTTTAACAGTCAATACTCTAGACTTATCGCCCATTTTAACCATCATTTGCTCACTACTGCTTTTTATATCCTACTCCTCATTTCAGGGTTTATTTTCTTCTAATTTGATTACAGCGAGATGTTCTTTAATCAAACATATTTGAAGAAGTAACTTCCACTCATTTTCAGAAAATGTCTTTATTTTGCCTTCTTTTCTAAAAAGAAGTTTGGCTACTTCTAGAATTTTACACTGACCATTGTTTTCAATATAAAGTTATTTAGCACTTTGAAGATACCATTCCAATGTCTTCAGGTCTCTTTTTTATGATAAATTCATTATAAGCCTAATTGTTGCTCTTAACTTTCAATATCTTTCTCCACCAGTGGCTGTGAAGACCTTTTCCTTGTCTTTGGTGTTCTGTAGCTCCACTGTAATGTGTTCACATGAGCATTTTGCTTTTAATCTACCCTGCTTAGGATTCCTCAAGCTTCCTACATCTGAGACTTGATGGCTTTAAGCAATCCTAGAAAATTCTCTGCCATCATCTCTTTGAATGTTGCCTCTCTTGTCACTCTTCTCTTTCTGAAAATTTAATTTGCCATGTTTTAGACTATCTAAATCTCTCCTGCATAGTGCTTACCTTCTCTTTTACATTTCAATTTATATATTGCTCTATGCTACATTCCAGGTAATTTCCCAGATTTTATATTTTTATTCATGGATTTTTTTCTTCCACTATGTTTAATGTGACTTATAGTCCATCTTTTGACTTTTTAATTGCAGTTTTTTTTTCTTTGTAGAAAGAGGCTTCATTTAGTCTTTTGATTAATTAGATTATTCTTCATACACAGTGTCATGCCTTTCAGCAAGTTTTCTATTCCTTTTAAATAAAATAATAATTTCAGATAATCTCATTTCCTCATTTCAGATGGTTCTATTCTAGCTCTTAGGAGGGAATCTCATCTTCCTATTGATTGTGTGTATTCACTTGCTCTTATGGTGAATCATTAATTGCTTAATATTGTTTGTAGTGTTTTTCCTGCAAGTTCTTCTTGATGTTATTCAGACTGGCATTTTTTTTTTCCTGGATGGTGATTTCTCATAAAAAGTAACTCACAGTATGATCTAGCAAACCATTAGGGACTCACCTCCACTACAAGCTGCAAACATACCCAAGTCTTGTATGAACTGTAACAACAGACCAGTATTTAAAACATATCTAAGGGGAAAAAGAGGGGGAGGGAGGAAACTCTTTTTTTGTCTTTAAGTCACCAGCTCTGAATCCCTAATGTTTTTTTTTTTTTTTTTTTTTTTTTTAAGGAACCCAAGGATTTCACCTGTCTAAGACCAGATTTCATGTTTAATTACCGAGTTGAGATTCTGCACTAGCTGGCACTATAAATCTGATTGTCACTCTGTGCGTGTGACAGGCTGGAGACTTGCTTCTTTTTCTACTCTTCACTGAGCCCTGGCTAGAGCAAGCCTTCTTGCTGCTTGCCAGGTTGGTCCCGGTGGTTTTCCTAGGAAAGTGTTTTCACAGAGGGAGTAAGCAGCCTCAGTTCAAGCACCAGGCCTTGTGGAGTCAAAGTCCAGGCTTCCTGTCCACGTGTGAGTGTTAGTACTTCAGCCCGTCAACTGTAGGACACTTATCTAAGTCTGAATCACCCCACTATCGTATCAGGCTGCTGCTAAGTTAGCCGTGTGCTGACCAGGAGTTCACTCTTCATTCCTGACAACTGGAGATTCCTTCTATTTACTTTTCCCCTCAGATATGTTTTATAGACTGCTGCATTGGTATAACTCATCCAGAATTTCTGTTGTGGCAAGAGGTCCAATAGTTCAGGGCTCCACGTTGCTGGAACCACTCAGAGCTTTACTTTCTCTGTAAGAAATCACCACTCAGGGAAAAATATCACCAATCTATAATTACTTTTATGGAAGTTTATTAAAATACTGAATTTCTTCAATGAATAAAACTTGGAAACATGTATATAAATGTATTAGAATGGTATCTACTCCTCCAAGTAAGAAAACTGCTCTTCATCACATCAGTCAGTGTTTACCTTTTGTGTCTCGGTCGTGGCCGCATTGTTCTAAATCTGTGTTTTAATAATGAAACTTTTCAAAATTAACATATGGAACTGCATTTTTGTTAAACTATTTACTTCTCATTTCTTGTTTCCAGGTTTCATTTAATATTATCCTTCACTGCAGCTACCATACTTTGTAGAAAATGCGTTCTCTTCCAGAGCCAAAGAAATGTAAAACAAAAATGACACACACACATGTCCCAAAAGTATCCATCTGTTCACTCACCCTTCTGGAATTTAGGAATTTTTTCATATACTAGTATGGAGACTTTTCCCCTTTAAGGCTTGTATATCTGATATTTTGTGGGACCTGGTAAATCCATAACATAGCATGAGATAAGTTCCAGGGAGTAAGATAACATTTGTTATTTACAATTCATTCAATCCCCTTGACAATTGAGTGTTATTTTCACTTTAAGAGAAATGGTAAAATGAATGGGAATGAAAATTAAGTGCTGGGAGTTGGCAAAATAGGACCTTTATGTTGGTGAATATTGAACACAGGGAAAATGACAAGTGACAGCCAGCTAGGAATTATATTTCATGGGAAGGTACTTCATAGCCAAATATAGACAGAGGGGATTACTGCTCTTGAAATACTGTTTTGGGATATTTCTTAAGATTTTTTTTTTTCAAATTGTTTGTTTTCCCTATAGCCAAAGCCCCAGAAAACCCATAGTAGCCCTGCTCCTTGCACTGTTCAAGACCAGAGCTCTTGTGGAGAACACCCCTCCCACCCACCCAGGAGGAAGTTGTATTTACTGAATCAACTCTAATTACAGCTTTTGCTGAGGTTGGGAGGTCAGGGGAGGCATGAACGCAACATTCTCAGAACAAAAACATGAGGTTGGAAAATATGATCTGATGAATATGTTTTCCCAACCCAAATATAAGTAGGCAGTCTATCTAAGGTTATTATAAGCAACTGCGCCTTTTTGGCGTATCTTCTATCTCATAATCATAAAAACTATGAAAACAATACAAAGGCAGGTACTAATACATGAACAGTTCGTATTTCTGAAATACATTCATAAGGACCGGAACAGGAATGAAGTGAAGTACCATCTCAAGAACTGGAAAATAATTTTGTCCTCTGAGAGTTACATTAGAAATCAACCCACAAGGGATCAGTATCAGGAGAACAAAGCCACTTTAATATGGTAGAACTGATGGTTCTGATATATCTATGGCAAGGGCATGCATGGTTGACACGTAAGTTGATGTCAGTTTGGCAATGCATTGCTAAAGCTTGAAGCATGGATCTAAACCTTGATCCAGCCAAAAGACATATGTAAGGATAGATGAAGTAATCATATCAGTATTGTCTATATGGAAAAATTTTAAAAAATAACCCAAGTTCAATGAGGTTGGTTAAAGAATTGTCAGTAATTATTAATAATTATTTATAACTGTTAATAATTGCAGAGCAATTTACAGAATAGTTAACACAACACAGGGAAATGCATTGGTTACCCCTTGCTTTTGTCTACCACTGCTTCTCCAGACTTTATCAGGTAGATGGAATTCCTCTAGAAACAGGGATCCATATATTTTGTTTTGTTTTGTTTTTAAATCATTCTTAGCATGCAATTCTCCAAACTTAGAACTTGTTTTTAGGAGAAAACATCTCTATTTATCTAGCTTGGGCCTTCTGGAGGTAGATGGTAGATGGTCTAGAAGGCCATCTAGAAGGTGGTTCCTTATGCCTCCCTCCTGCCGTGCTCAATTTCCTCACCTTTCCCCCATTTTCCTATTTTATGAACTGTGGCTCTAACTTTTTCAGGGTTTCAGGGGGGGAGGAGAGAGGTAAGAGAGGTAAAAGTTTTTTGAATGGTTCTTTAATGGAAGGGACCATGCTCCTGGGGTCTGGCTGGAGGTTGAAGCTTTCTTTCTTTGCTGGGCCCCTCATTGAACTTCTGGAAGCTCTCCCCTGGATTCATTTGATTGCATTTTCCATGACTTTGCACATGTTCCCTGAAATTAGTCACCATCCTCATAGCAGTCCACCAGACAAAGAGTCTATAAGTCCTAGGATGTCCAGAAAATCCTCTTGGGCTGCACTGAAGATGGCCCCACCAGTTCTTGCTGTCTGTGAGGCCACATCTGGCCCATGGGAAACACCCGCCTACCTTTCCCCCTGAAGGCAGGCAGACCCAGCCTAGTTCAAGCAGCTCATCTCAGCTTTTAAGTTTTCTAAGCAGAAGTCGGTCATCAATCTACTAGGTCTCCGCAACTAAGGAGAACACATACCAAATCAATTATGAGTGGTCCTTGAAGCTTCTCTTTTTTTTTTTTTTTTTAAGATTTTATTTATTTATTTGTCAGAGAAAAAGAAAGCACAAGCAGGGGGAGTGGAGACAGAGGGAGAAGTAGGACTCAGTCCCAGGACTCTGGGATCATGACCTGAGCCAAAGGCAGACACCTAACCGACTGAGCCACCCCGGTGTCCCAAAGCTTCTCTATTTTAAACAACAACTGGAGGTGAAGTGGAAAGCATCCTACTCCCCATCTCCTAGTTGGAATGGAAATTCTTACATCCCGCTAAACTGCTCTATTCAGTGGAATCTTTCTAAACCCTTTCCTAATCTCTATTTCTTCTTTTATATCCTTGATGTGAGGGAGGGTCCTAAGAACAAGGAAACTAATCTTTTAACATCTCCTTTGAAATTCCTACCAGGTGGAATGTATTGTTTTCAACTTCCTTTGTCTTTGCCATGTATTGCAACTCTGTATCTTCATGGAAACTACATTCCACATGTGGGGACATGAATGGCTTTTATCCAATAACTCCCTAATTTTTGATCAAGACAATGTCAAAGCTTTGGAGGAGACTTTGTGTATAGAAAGGGAATTCCTGAAGTTAAATCTGTGGGCAAGGTCTTATACATCTGAATTCTTGTGCAAGAAAAAAATAAAAAAGTAAAGGATACGATTCTTCCTTGCAAGAGGGAAAAAGCAAAAACACAATGATAAGGGGGAGAAAGTGCATGGCTAAGTAACATGGCTTCAAAAAAATTCATAGAAAAAGGATGTCTACCATTTAAATGTAATAGTCTTTACATCCTGAAGTGAAGAGGGCTACACATCAAAAAAATCCTCATTTGGATGATTTGTTGTTACTGTCGAGTCAAAGAAAGAACCTGATTTCCACATTTGGGTCTATGGCCAGAACAAAATAAAGCAACAGCTGTAGGCTGAACAGTAGAGAATGGAATTTAGAAGAAACAGGAAGTCGGAGTCACAGGTGATCATTAGAATGTGAGATTCTGGGAAGTTGCCAGAATCCTGAGAAGAGCAATGAAATGAAGGACCAAGGCATCTTATCTAGATAATAAGGAGCAGAGAGACCTATTTGACATCTGGCTTATACATATAAGTATACATATTAAAATGTCTGGAAGATGTTAACTGTGGTTATTGCTAGATGGTGGGATTACAAGAAATCGTTATTTTCTTTCTTTTTTTTTTTTTTTGCTAATATGTATTTCTTAGGTTTTCTACCATGTTTTTGTAATTAGAAAAAAAGCAAATTTGAGTTCAAAGGAAAAGCAAAAGAAAAAAATCTGAATCCGAATCAGGTGAGTTAAGGAGACAGAAATCTACAGGCTTTACCTTGGCAAGTTCAACCTAGCTATAATGTGCTATACTGCTAGGTATTACATTCTAAAATGTAAAACAATAGATTTCTATTTTGTTTTATATGTGCATCAGTCTCCAGAATTAATTAACATGTGTTCACTCTGAATGTACTTACAAAAAATAAAAATAAACAATAAATTTCCACCCCTCCACCTTGATCAGAAATATAGGCCTTGGAGGGGATGTGCTAGTGCCCTATCTCCTCCTGGAAAAGGACTTGGGTCAGGAAAGTGTATTTCCCCAGAAGGGGTAGGGGGAGAACAATAAAAAGCTTTCAACTCTTCACTCTGATTTTTAAAAAATCAAAGATGATACCCAAGTAATATAGTAGTAAGAGGTTGCGCTCTGGAGTCTGCCTGCCTGGATTAGAATCGTGGCATTGCCACTTACTAACCAGGACCATGTTTCCTAGCCAGTCTCATTTATAAAATGAGGGTCATCAGAGGACCTGCCTCACGGGGTACTATGAACATTAGCTATGCTAATATGTGCAAAGCACTTGCCACAGTGCTCAGAACATACTGATGATCACTCATTGTCAGCTCTAAGGACTGGTACTAAGTCGTGTAGCTCTGCTGTCATATAAATCCCCATCTGGCACCCCACTCCCTCCTAACTTGTTTTCTTTGTGGGACCTCACTTGATGACCACTGGGAACCAGTTCCACTGCTTCTTGTCCAAGATGGGGGTTCTTGATTTACTGAAAGTCTTTAGGGTCAGCCTTTTGAGTCAAGACTGAGCTGCCAGGTCACCCAGATATCTTGCACTCTTTTGCAGTATTTCTGCAGAGGTAACCCCCTATTGTAGACTATAAAATTCCTGATATGGGGCCTTTGGTGGACTGTTTGGCTTGGAAGAGATCAGGGATGAAGGAGAGGATCTTAGGCATTCTTAAAATCCAAGAAAGCTAGGTTCTTTGAGAACTGCTTCTGAGATGCCTGCATGTGTTTAAATCTCTTCTGTCACCAAAAGTGTGCCTGTGAGTGCATATGTAGATATTGTTTACTGTTGATAACCTGTTTTTTTCTACATTCTCTGCATTTTGTTCAAATAATAAAGTCCAAAGTCAAATAAATAAAAAAAATTTTTCCCAGCCTGGCCACAGAGAGGAATAATTATATATAGGCTAAATTTGTCATTAACTCTGCTGGACAAATTCCCCAAATGGGAATTTTTATTGGCCCATTTTAATGTGGAAGTTCAAGTTCAGATAAAATGACTTACCCAAAGGAACAGGTAGGAAAAAGGGCTACTTTTCCCCTCTAATTTCAAGATGATTGCATAATTTTTTAAAATAAGGCTGGAGAAATACACTTTCTTCCTCACCTCTTCTCTGTGCATGGGGGGAAGAAACCAAAAAATATTTAATTTAGCACCTTTGAGTGTTACATTATCTACAATATGTCTGAAGACTCACTAGTTCCACATGAGGTTAATGGCTGGGAGGCAAGAAAGAAAAAAGAAAAATGAAAACAAAAGAAAATAAAGCTTCAGGTCAAGGAAGTTTGGGAAATGTTGGATTAAACCAAATGAGATAAATTTATTTACTGTGGGAGTTCTCAGACTCTTCTACATTCCTATGTAGGTCTCCAGAATTGCCTTATGGAGTACTGTATTTCTCAGAGTAATCTGGGAGAGTTCTACTCTATTCCCATTTGGTGGAAACTTTCAAGTATATTTGACAGACTGTACAAAACATTTTGGAATGACACGGGAAGGGAGCTAAAATATAATGGCAGTGAGTTTTCAAAGAAGCTGTTGATGTTAACAATAGAGTTAGTGTTATGAAAAGTCTGAAAGTGGTGATCCAGTGAAAACCAGGTGAGAAGCTTCCTGGATCATGTGCATGTGTGTGTGCGCGCACACACACACATGTGCATGCATGTATATCTAAGGATGTACATGTCTGTTTTAACACAAGAACATAATAGCTTTTAGTTTTTTCATTGTTTATCATCATGTTTTGACTCACGTTCTTAGAAGAGCTTGCAGCATGTTATTAAAAAGGTGACACAAGCTGGTTCTTGAGAAATGATCCCTGTGAGATGAGGCAAGATAGAAGCAGCAGATACAAGGGGGAAAAAAAGAGTGTAAGGGAAAGTAGTGACTTCTCAGTAGACAAAGTTTTTTTGTCTTGTTTTGTTTTGTTTTTCCTCATGGCTGTTGTGGGAAAACAGGAGTAGTAGAGGTTTTTTGGCACACACTTAAAAAAAGAACTTAAAAGTTTTTATTTTAAAAGAATTTTCATATGATCTCTTTGATATGAGGAAGTGGAGATGCAAGGCGGGGGGGGTTGGGGGGAGGTAGGAAAGGGAAAAATGAAAAGATGGGATTGGGAGGGAGACAAACCATAAAAGACTCAATCTCAAAAAACAGACTGAGGGCTGCTGGGGGGAGGGGGGACGGGAGAGGGTGGTGGGGAAATGGACATTGGGGAGGGTATGTGCTATGATGAGTGCTGTGAAATGTGTAAACCTGGCGATTCACAGACCTGTACCCCTGGGGATAAAAATACATTATATGTTTATTAAAATAAAAAAATTAAAAAAAAAAAGAATTTTAGATTTATAGAGAACTTTTGAAGAAAATACAGAACATTTCCATGTGCTCCAGACCGTTTCCACTATTATTAGCATCGTATACTAATATGGTACATTTGTCACAATTAATCAACAAATATCCATATCTGTGCATTATTATTAATGGGAGTCCATACTATAGTCATATTTCTTTGGTGTTCATTTACTGTCCTTTTTCTGTTTTGGGATCCCAGCCAGGATAGCACATTACATTTAGTTATCCTATCTCCTTGGGTTCCTTCCTCTTGGCTATGGTAGTTCCTCAGACTTTTCTTGTTTTTTGATGATTTTGACAGTTTTGAGGAGTACTTATTAGGCATTCTGTAGAATATTCTTCAGCTGGGGTTTGTGTGGTGTTTTCTCATGATTATATGGGGCTTATGGGTTTGAGGAGGTAAACCGCAGAGATAAAAGTGCCATTCTCCTCACATCTTTAAAGCTTTATCACAGTTTGAGATAATGGCAAACTGTGGAAAACACTATACGTTCACCAAAACCTATTTCTGTTATTGCCTAAGCACATAGTTAGACTATATTTCTCAGCCTCCCTTAAAGTTAGTGAGGCTATGAAGTTGGTTTCTTGGATAACAGAATTCTTAAGCTTTGCTCACAACAAACCCCATGGATTTTCCACATTATTTTTTCATTCTTCACCCTCTGGTCAAAGGCAAAGACTCCAGTGGAGAATCTGAGACCCTAGGAAATGGTAGAGCGGTGACAAGGACAGGTTCTGGCTCCCTGAATGACCCTGTGGAGCACAGCCTTAAGTGGCCTACAGTGCACTGTGATATGAATGAGAAATTAACTTTGTTATGTGAAACCACTGAGGTTTAAAGATGCAAAGTGAATCCTTCCCTAAGTAACATATAGGTGATCAGGATGAAACTCTCAGCCAGTCACAAGATGGTGAAGAATCCGTCTACAAGGGAGACTGCCTATCCCTTTGACAACTGGCCAGTTAGGGTGTTTTCAAAGATGGAGCCAATCTTATGAGCATCTCTTCCTCTCAGCAATTCCTTCCAGGCCAGAGACCTCCCAGAAACACTAGACCTTCAACACCTTTTGTGAGGTGATGTTCCAACTGAAAGCAGAAACCATGCCAATAAGGGGTCTTTCCTGAGCTTGTCGCTCTTGGTGCACACCCACGCCTACTTCCACACACATGCAGTGCCTGGCCTAGGGACATTTTGTGTCGTGACTGTTGGCATTCAAAGGAGGAAGCAGGAAAAGTATTTGGGGGACTATATGACACTGGATTCCTGGGTTAAAGCAGGCAAATCTAGAAATAAAGTCACTCCAAATGTGCTTTTTCCATACGGTGTTCACACTGAGTCTGCCATGTCTTAGCGAGTTCATTGTCTGATGGGCCCCGCCTCCTCTCCCACCCCGACAGTCTTGTTACCTCAGTGCAGTTGAACAGAAATGACCTGGTGCCAGTGTCACCTGAAGGATGGGACGCTGAAACACCCATTTATTTCTACATAGCCCAAATCTGGGTGATAGTAAGTGTCATCTGGGGAGCATTGAAAAATATGGAAATTGGAGGGAGGGTGCCTGGATGGCAGATTTGGTTAAGTGCCTGGCTCTTGATTTTGGTTCAGGTTGTGATCACAGGATCACAGGATCACAGCCCTACATTGGGGTCTGCACTCAGCAGACTCTGCCTCATATCCTCTTCCCTCTCCCTCTGCCCCTCCCGCTCTTGCTCTCTCTTTCAAAGATTCTGACTCACAGGTCTAAAATGAGGCCTGAGAATCTATATTTTTTTCAATCTTACAGGAGGCAATGATCAGCCAAGTTTGAAAACCTCTGTTCACAACCACTTTCAGTAATAGTCTGACACACTAATTAGTAATACACTAATTTATTTCACTGAATCAGTTGCTTAAAATTAAGCAATTTAATGTGTGTGTACACATACACACACCATCAAATCAATGTGAGGTAAAAAGTCTGTTCACTCCACTATTTTTTTAAAGATTTTAATTATTTATTTAACAGAGTGAGAGAGAGAGATCACAAGTAGGCAGAGAGGCAGGCAGAGAGAGAGGGGAAAGCAGGATCCCCACTGAGCAGAGAGCCCGATGTGGGGCTCAATCCCAGGACCCTGGGTTCATGACCTGAGCTGAAGGCAGAGGCTTAACCCACTGAGCCACCCAGGCACCCCATGTTCACTCCATTATTAATCCATCTCTCTCTCTCTCTCTTTTTTAAATTTATGAGAGCCTCTTGTCTGAGCAACACCTCTGTCCCACTGTCCCTTCTCTCACCCCTGACTCCTTCAATGACCATCAGACTACTGGGAAGAAAAAGTCATCTCAAGGATAATGGTTCACATCAATATCTCCTGCTTACAATTTTATCTCTTCTTTAATTAAAAAAAAGTTCAGGCTATAATAATGCTTCTCTTTTTGTTTTTGAAACATCACAATTCTAAATACTTCCTTGAGAAATGAATGGATTACCAGCATCCGCTATACGTGGAAAAATCATATGCGATAAACTTTCATTTGATCATCCTCAGTTTCTCCAACCTGCTCCTACAGATGCTGTAGACTCATGTCTCTAATGTATTCTATCTGGAATTCAGAAAGTTTAGTAAAAGTTTTCTTAGGGGTTCTGTGTTGCTATACAAGTCTCCCTAGTTTCATTTTTCCTTGTTTAAATAACCACCTCTTTAGTAATCAGTTCAAACTGATTACTAGGATTAATGTCAAGTTTGGTACTTTCCCCTTCAGTGATTATCAACTCTAGCCTGGCAAACCCCCACGTCCTCTCAGTTCCCCAAAAGAAACCGGAACTTGCTAGGAGAGACTGGGGTTCTTTTACAGTTTTCAGATCCCTCTTTTCATTATTTATTAGGGTTTTCCAATATGGAAATTATTGCTAATTGACTGAAAAGGTGAAAATAAAAGATCCCTTCTGACTTATTAAATTTGATGTGAGACTAGGGGAAGGATGTATGAGTGTATTAATAAAAATACCTAAATTTGATGTTTATTTAAAAAAGAGAGAGTCATATATGTAATGATCAAACTTTTATTAAGGAGTCCCTGGAAGTTTTATCAGAATATTTGTCATGCCAAATAACTCCATTTCCCAGTCACATACACATACATACACACATGTACTCAAATAGAGCCACTTTAAAGAAATTTTTGCAATAATTAGATTCACACGAAATTGCAAAGACCGTATAGATAGGTCGCACATACCTTTCATCCAGTTTGCTCAATGGTTTTGTCTTCTGTAACTATGGTACAGTATTAAGACTGGGATATAGACCCTAGTACATATAATATGTTACACACATTTTGAAAAATATGAATGAATGAATGAATGAATGAATGAAAAAAAAAATCTTGTCTGCTTATCCACAGAAAGCTTCCTTCTCAGAAGCCAAACTGACTCACTGACTTTCACTGAATCAGCATCAAGTCACAACTGCTTTGTTGTGTCAGCCCAAGTTGATAGATTCAGTCAAGTGTTTTGGTTTGTCTTTGAATTGGGTTATAGTTACCCAAAGGAAAAAAAAAAAAAAAAAAACCCTGAATGGAAAAAATGATTCAAAAAAAAGAAAAAAGAGGGGCGCCTGGGTCACTCAGTTGGTTAAGCATCCAACTCTTGATTTTGGCTCAGGTCATGATCTCAGGGTCGTGAGAAAGAGTTCCACCCTGGGCGTGGAGCCTGCTTAAGATTCTCTCTTTTTCCCCCTCACTCTTTGCCCCTCCCCTCCAAGAAAAAAGGAAAAATAATCAAGCTAATTTCAGATAAAGTATGTTTCAGTTATCTGTGCTATGAAATAAACTCAGAATGTAGTAACTTTTTAAAAAATCCCATTCATTTTGCTCACAAATCTACAATTTGGGCAGGGGTTAGTAGAGACAGTTTCTCTCTGCTCCACTGTATCACTCCGTATCAGCTGGGAAGGCTCAAAGGCCAGCAGTTTCCTGTGGCCTCTACTTGGCTGGCAGGCTTAGGGCAGAGTAGGGGTGGGTCTTGGAATCATCTGAACGCCCCTTCAGCCACAACTGTATTTCCCTGCTCTGCAGGAAAAACTCATAGAGCTGGGGGTTGGGACACTTGGCTTCTCAGGCATCTGTGTCACTCGGAGATGTGCTCTCTTCCCAGGATGCCTCCAACAGACAGCTTTAGGGAAGCTGGACTTCTTATATGTCAGCTCAGGTCTCCCAGAGAGAGAAACTGAGGGAGACAGGGAGAGCGCGCTGCTATATATGCTTTATGGCCCGGCCTTGGAAGTCGTGCAGCCTCACATCCGCAATATTTTATTCACTGCAGCCAGTCACAAAGGCCTACGCAATTTCATGGAGAGGGGATTTAGACCTACGTTTTGGTGGAAGAAGAGCAAACTTTTAGAAGAGCATGGAAAACCAGAAATATTGTTATGAGAGATCAGGAAGATAAATTAGTGAAAGCAATCTAAAATTAATGTTTCCCTTTTTTTAAGCAGCTAAATATGCCATGATCAAAATGTTATCAAGTAGCCACTTGAAATTCTGTTAGAATATTTGCCCTCCTCAATTGACTCGACACTGCACACACACACACACACACACACACACACACACACCATATACACATATAATACCTATGCATACACATGCACATACAAAGGTATACACATACATGATTTTTTATTATACTTTTATCTATGTCCTCAGCCAAAGCATCTTTCTCAGAAGTCTGAACTGACTCACTGGCTATCAATGAATCCAACATCAAGACACAACAGTCCCCAATGTGGATGCAGGCTGGTGGGTTCAGCCAAATTATTTTTCGTTCGTCTATGAACTGGGTTATGGATCCCAAGAGAAGGAACTGAAATCATCAAACTAATTTCACATGATGTACTAAGAAGAACACAGTACCACATGAAAGAGCTTAGTGATTAGTTTACCAAGCCATCTCGCTCTATGTAAATGACCTGTGATAAATGACTGGTCAGCCAAAGGAGCAGAAATCATGTATTATTTCCGCAGTTTAAAGTGAAATGCCATTTGTATTTATCATTGTTCTGAAACAGCACAGTAGATTGTGTGGGACAAAACTTTCTGCAAACACATAAGTAACTTTTTGAAAAAAAAAGTAATGTATGATTTTATCAAAGGTTCTTCACTTGGATTATCAGTGGTAACTTACAGGTGGTGTCCTTGTGCAGGTAACTGTATAACTGACACAGAAATTTACAAGAATTCTGAACGTGGAAATACTTAAATAAGGTCAAGCTCTCTTGCCTTTCATTTAGAATTTTCATTATAGATCCTGAGAGTTAAAAAGTATACCCTCAGCTCTAGCTTGATATGTCTCCTGGTTTTGCATTCTTTTGGTTTATTTTCATTTTTCTTTTGGTTTCTCTGGATATAAGATTAGTGTAATTGAATGAATAGGTGGCAGTCTCCTCACCTAAAACTTACATGAATCTTAGGGCAACCTTGTCCAGAGAGAATGGAAGTAACCACAACATAAATGAGGCCATTTGATACGATATTTCTTACAAATCAGTATTACCTAATAAATTCACCATTGAGGGCCTCAGATAACTGTCATTTATCATTTGTTGAGCACTTGCTATGTGCAGGTGGCGTGCTGACAACTTTAGGTGATATCATCTTTCTGATAATGACAAATTTCTGTGCAGCAGCTGTCATTATTCCTGTTTTACAGGTAAAGAGACGAACACTCCTGGAGACTGAGTAACTTGACCAGGATCACAGAGTAGTGGAGTTAAGTTGAACCTAGATCCATCAGACATGAATGCTGCCCTAAGCCATTATAGTGCACCGCCCTTTACAGAGACGAAAAAACTCCAACAAGAAAGAAAGAAAGAAAGAGAGAGAGAGGGAGGAAGGAAGGAAAGAAAAACGCAGTAAAGAGTTTGAAAGGTGACTGAAAGAAGCAGAGTAGAATGTGAGCTAATTAAGTTTGGAACCCCATGAGGGGTATAAGTAAATACTTCAGAGTGAGAGAAAGTTCACTGGGACTAATGAGGGAGGGTCCCTGGTCCCTGGAAAGAGTCTGGTTCCTGGAAATTTCCACACTTGAGAAACTGCCAGCCGAATGGCGAGTGATTACGATTCACACACACTCGGTTGGGCTTCCTCAGTTATTGGTTGACCTGGGGCTGCACTCAAGAAAGATACGAGAGTAGAACTGAAGTGAAACAGGGAAAAGAACATAAAATATAATTCATGAAAGGAACTGGGTGTAATTCGGAGGAAAGACAGTGGTTTCAGAGTTACACTGTAAAGGAAAACAATGAGCTGGTTTGGGGTTGGAACAGCAGAAGTGCTCCCGCTAATGTCTTCCCGGCGCCTTCTGTGTGTACACAAATGTGCATCTGTGAGTTTGTCTTCCGGGTGGGCTATATGTGGGTGGGTCTACCCTGTCCAGCTTCAACTGGCAAGGTGGGGGACTACTTACATTGTTTCTGTCCCATGGGATTAGGATTCTCTCACTTTTCTCACCTCATTTTATCTTATCTGGTTTGCTTTAAACCCTCTGACACGATGCTTTGCAAACTTTAATGTGCTTATGAATCACTTGGGAAATAGTGTTAAAGTGCAGATTCTTCTCTAGGAAGTCTGGGTTGAGGCCTGAGTTTCTGTATTTCTGACAAGCCCCTAGCAGCTGTGGATGCCCTACTTGGGGAACAACGCTTTGAGTCATGGGGTTCTAAAACATAATATCCTCCCAGCATGAGAGAATGAGGATGATTTCTTTATCCCAAGAAAACACTTCTGTTCTGTCACTACACCTCATTTTCTGTATGTTCTAACTTGTGGCTAAGGCTGAGGACAGGATGGACAGCAGGTGCCACACCAAATCCCAGGCCTGTTCCCAGGCCTGTTTCTCCCCTATTCCCTCCTCCCTTTGCCTGACTCCATCTGGATGGCTGGCTTTCCTTCCTCTCCAGAGGGAATTCTACTGAAACAGCTGCTTCCTCCTCATGTGTATCCACCAGTGTTCTTATAGAACGCTTAGAATCTAGAGCTTGGAATCGAGCATGAGAAATCAGCTGCCCTAGGCTTCCACCCTCAGTAAGTAGATGTCTAAACCATTCAGAAGGAGAGAGGGGCCCATTTTCCTCACCTAACCCACCATCCTTTCTTTTGTATTTTTTTCACTGTTCAAATTTTCAAGCATCAGCATGGGCCTGGTTCAGTTCGAGACTCAGTCACCAAGACCATTTTTGGATTAATTTGGTTCCAGGTCAAACATTCCAATTTCACACATTTATCCCATGATTTCCTAATGCTATCAAATGACACATCGTTTTATTTTTTTTCCTTTTGTTTTTCTCTTTCAACTAATTTATTTAATGGGTCCAAAATGGGTGATTAGACCATAAAAACATGTGGTATCCTAATTGGATTTTGAAAATGTGTAAACATGGCCCTCCAGTGGCTTCCTATTACCATCTGGATGAAATAGAAACTTCTGACCATTGATTCCAACTCTCCTCTGCCTACCCCACCCTGGTGCCCCTCTCATTTGTTACTTCTCTTCTCCAGGGTCTCTCTGCTCCAATGTGTCTGGGCTTGGTCTTTTTCAGAACCCTTTCCTCAAGGTCTGCCTTAAAGCTTCTGCCTGAAGAGAAAACAAGATCTTGCTGTTCATTTTCTACACATTTCAGAAGGGTTTACAGATGGGAGTTCAAGATCTATTCCTTTAGGAATATTTTCAAAATTAACCCCATCCATTCTTTGGTACACTGTGGTCCTTCGTTTACTTCAGTGCCTTCCAATTATTTTGGAAAAACATTGTGTTTTCCTTATGTATTCTTATGTGGCTCACTGAGTCATTAAGGGACAGTGACAGCGTGTTTCTTTTGGGTTGGGTACTAATCTGGGTACTGCAGATCATAGTGAACAAGCAGGCAAGGTTCTTAATATCAAAAGAGTTTACGTACAGGTTTGGGAATGTGGATAGTGAGCAGGAAACAAATAAAGGAACCATAATTTCAGATGGTGAGGAAGTGCTTACTGCTGGATGTTCTGAGACTACAGAGCAGGGAGTCTGCTTCCTTTTGGTCTGAACTCTCTCTCTGAATTCATAGATGTGCACATCAAAGTTTGCATGTGGACAAAACATGTTGAGCACATCTCAAGGGAAAGATCTTCTTGAGATGGGTTATGTCTGGGAAAATATACTGAGGAGACTGGTGATCAATTTCATTGGTGAGAAGGTGTCTCTCTTTAGTCTTCAGTGTAGCCAAGTTTTAGAAACTTCAATGTCTCATTAGTTTCTCAAACTTAATTGGACTCATCTGGGGCACTTGTTTCAGGTGTAGGCCCAGATGTTCCAGTGCAATTGACCCTTGGACTGTATAATACAACACTGCAACACTTTAAGTGATAATCAGAACACTGAGATGGATGGGTGAATGAATGGATGGGAGGAAGGGAGGAAGGGTGGCCAGAAGGAAGGATGGATACATGAATGGACCCAAAGATTTTTAGGCTATAAATTAGTAGCCAGATTCACAAGAGGATTTTAAGCAAGTGGGCATATGATACAACATAGGTCTATGACTCTAACTGTGTGCTGTGGCCCTGAGACTATGCTTTGAGATGATAAGCTCGGTTTCAGCTCCTTCCTCTAATTTTCATGAAGCAAATGCTTATTCTTTGAGCTTTAGGTATAAAAATCATTTTGAGAATGAATAATTAAAATAGACTGTTAAATATAATCTTTCATTCAATTGTCCACCAAAATAGTTACGTTTTTAGAATCACGTATTTCCTGAATAAGTCACTTTTACCAATTTTGCTGTCAGAACAAGATATTTAATACTACTGGAGACAAAGATAGCCCTCAGGAAGCCTCAAGACCCTCAAGAAACCATACTGCATTGGGACCAGACACTACCACCCCTCAGGGTGGCTGAGAGTAAATAGGACAGTCCCACTTTTGCCAGGAACCATCCTACCAGGCTCTCCATAGCCTGGAAAAGATGTCAGGAGAGGTGAGGTGCTTAGCATGGGCCTTGTGGGAATTGCAATGCATGTTCTAACCCCTAACTGAGAAGCAGGGGAAAGTGTGTTTCCCCTTTTGAGATGAATTGAGGGGGCTCTTAGAGAGTCATTCATAATGACTGAGGCATCCTCCATAAGGAGAAACTGATCTCATATTCTCCACCTGGAAGCTTCCAGAACTTCCAAAGTTGGCAGACCCTCCCACAACATGTCTCCATGGAGGAATAGGTGCCAGAATTTTGGGGGGAGCCCAATGTGTGCCCCTGAGATATGGCACAGGCATACAGAATTATACAATCTGTGACCCTCTTGCAGCCTAGAAATTTCTGAAGAACTTGGAAGGACTACTGCAAAGATGCCTGGGAAGGGCAGGGTGATCTCCAAACCACCTAGTTGTTTGTTTGTTTGTTTGTTTGTTTTTTCACCATCCCTGGGTGATGTGAAAAGGGGCCCCAACCTTTCATTGGCTCCAACTAAAGGAGCTCAAACATTAGTGGAGGAGCTGGAGCCATGAGTTTCCTCCAGTAGCCACCAAGTAAAGAGCTGGAATGTCCACACAGGATTGATGGCAGACAAGGCTGCTTTGGGGAGGGTGGGACCAGCTCAAAAACACATGTATGCCACCTATGTGACCCCACCAGTAGTAGACAGAATGAGGAAGAATGACAACAGTGTCCGAAGTTTCCTCCCTCCCGAGGGCAAGTGGACATTTGAGGAGGGATTTCTCTGGGCCCCTAGCCCTCCTTCAGGCTGCCTGAGGAGCTGGGTCTAGAGGAGGGAGGGGACAGTATTGATCCAGAGCCAGATCTTGCCCCCCACCCTCTTTGTAAGCAGCCAGAGTCACAGCTCTAGCTGTAAATTGGATATGCAATTAAGGGTTTAAATTAAGCCACACTAAGTTTTAATTACCAAATGTGACCAGGAAGTTATGGAATACGCCCAAGATTTTGTTAAAGGAAAAGAAAATAGTGGATTCTACAGAGCACAATCGAACACAGAAACTTTAAAAAATACATACAACTATTTCATTTTTCTTTGGATTTCAGTTGCAATTCCTTCAAGATCCCATTGTCATAAAAGCCTTTACTTCAAGTAATTTTTGTTCTCTCATGGTCAAATAATCCAAGAATGTTAATTTCCCATTTTATTTTCTTACTTTTTGCATATTTCTGGGGTTACATAATGTAGTTTCACCCATTGATCACCCCACATTAAATCTTTCATCAAAAGTTCAAAGTCAAGTATTTGGTCATTTGCAAGAGAATCTATCTGGCATTGAAGACTAGGTCTCCAGAGTGAGGGGATTAGATGATGTGCCAAAGCATTGCATCCGGTTCCCTGGGTGATCTCCTAAGGCGTGCACACAGCAGAAACAATACTCCAGCCAGACTCAGAGAGGAGCACATGAGTTCCCATTCGGAACACATGCTTGAGACTACCCTTGTTTGTATTTAGCCACTCTTGTATATACATAGCTTTACTCTGGATTAAGGGAGCCTTGACTTAATGTAAAAATGCCTTTGGAAAAGCCAATTCAACAGAGGCAATCTCAACGGATCAAACAGGATTGTGTAGCCTGATCAGTGCAGTAACGGTAAGTCAAGTTAGCGTACAAGTCAAGGAAGGAGACCCATTATTTTGATATCACGACTCTTGAGCCCAAACCTTTGTTTTCTTGTTACCAAAGCTAAAACAAAGAAAATGCATTTTAAAATAAAATAGTATTTGTGTTTCTGTTCTTTAATTTTAAAAATAAATTATGAATCTCTAAGCCTAGTATTTTTCCATATCAAAATGAAAAATTCTTTCTGGAGCCTCCCTCAGGCCCCTCTCCTTCAAATTTATATCAGTATATAACTAATAAAGATGTATGTTATAATAGATCACTTCGGTGGATATTTATGTAGCTTTCAGAAATCACTTCACAATCTTAAAATAGTTATTCTTCAATCAGCCAAGGTATTCATTCAATCAATAAATGCCATTCTATGTGATCATTGCTGTGACTGCCAAACTATGCAATCTTAAAATGTGGGGCGGGGGGGGGTTAAAGAATAAGAGGGGTGAATATCCAGGACAAGACCAAGTATTTTATGGCAGGAAGCCTTTCAGGTAGACTGGCCAGATTCCACATAAGTCCATTCATATCTGGAAGTCTTTATCATTGTCTTAAGCCTGGAAATCAATGGCCATCATCCCTGGAGAGTCTGAAACCTGAAACAACCATATTTCTTTAAGCACCTTTGCAAAAGTGCTTAATTTTCCATGAGAACTCACCATTTTGACCTGGCTCCTTGAATTCAAGGAAAGGGTGGAAAGTCGAGTCCAATAAACGGATAACATTCAGGAACTTCAAACTTCATTATTTCTGATGGCAACCCAAAGCTTTTTCCATTGTAAAAAAAGGAAAAAAAAAAAAAAAGGTGAGGTATTTTGCATTCAAGTAGCTCTTTCAAAGAGGGGAATGAGAGCACGCAGCCTTCTTTACCCTGGTGAGAGCCTCATATTCTATATCTTGTGTCTTTGTTTCAAGTCCAGCCCCTGGTTGAGGGTCAGCTAAGGAAAGACAGAATGAGGTTCAAATTCTTTAATTAGTTTTGTCAGTGATTCTCTATGGTTGGCAATAAAAGAAATACTTTCTGAGAGATCAGGTTCTCCTCCTGGAACTTTGGATAGGATAAAGCCCTTGAAAGGCCAAGATCATTTTCAGCCCATTGTTCTAGCCTGTCTCTGAACTGAGCTTTTTGCTAAAGAGCTTTAGAGCCAAAATTTTTATGTCATCTCCACAATCATGGCCCAGGGCACCGACAAGAATGTCTCTTCCAGATACTAACGCACAGAGATCTGCCTGCCATTTTAGAAGGGCTTCATAAAACAGTGTACTCTGTGAGCCAGCCAATTAGGAGAAAAAGATTTTTTGTTTGAGAATACTGTGAATGAACATTGCAGTCTGGGATACACATTTCCTGGAATGCTCAGAAGCTGAGTCCTCCAAAGATAAAGTACTTATGAAAGGATGAGGGCAGCTCATGAAGGATGCTGAAACTTGTTTAGAAGTCAATATTGGAGGGGAGGGGAGGAAAAAAAAAATAAAAAACTTTCATAGAGTCATCTTTGAGATGGCCATCCCCTTTCACATGAGCAAGTTCTATTCTCTAGTCTCTACACAGGATCATTTTAGGGCTGAACACGTAGCAGTAACCTTAAAAATAAGTTACTATGGGGCACCTGGGTGGCTCAGTCGTTAAGTGTCTACCTTTGGCTCAGGTCATGATCCCAGGGTCCTGCGATCTAGCCCCCCATCCGGTTCCCTGCTGAGCAGGAAGCCTGCTTCTCCCTCTCCTGCTCCCCCTGCTTGTGTCCCTCTCTCACTGTGTCTTTTTCTGTCAAATAAATAAATAAAAATAAAATCTTCAAAAAAAAAATGTTACTGCATTGATATGGTCATGTGCCAAAACAGAAATTCTTCATATGAGATAGGATAAAAATACGATTTCAGCTCCATCTCAGAAACGGGACAGTGCAAACTCAGGCAGAATCCCCAAAGGACAAGTGACCATGTCTTTCCAGCTTATGGAGCAGCTGGAGCATGTCTAAAAGGGACCACACCCGCTGCCTCCTCAGTGAGTCATCACCCTCCTCCTTCCTTGGGGAATACCAGCCTTAACTTCCTGACAGAGGACAGGGTTTTCTATGGAGGCACCTTTTTTCTCCCCTCTGTATAAGGTCGTAAAGGAGGGAGAAGGTGTCAAATCTAATACTGATATCTAAATTCACAAATGTTTCTCTTGGGCAATCTCATTTTCCTCTACAGGTCTATATATCTAACCCAGATCACATATCAGTTCAGAAAGAAACATTTGCTTTGTGAAGTTACCAAATTTCCTCCTTCGAACTTGACTGTCAGGGAAGAAAATAATAATGATAATAATAATAATAATAATAATAATTCCTTGTGAGTATCACTTCTCTGATTTCAGATGCCAGATAATTCTCAAAACCATCTTGCATCCTTATCATGTTCATCAAATAAGAAACTCAAACATCACGACAGAAAAAAAGACCAAAGAGAGAACATAGAAAGCAGGCATTTGTTTGCCACTCTTTGAGCAAATGCTCATCTATATCTGTTTCCTCCAATGAATATATACATTTTGTACTAAAATTCAGGGCCATGTCCACTGATGTCATCCAATAGCACCATATTTTGGAAGCTTTCTTCCCAGTACAAGGAAGCAGCCACTTGCCTTAATGAGAAGAATATTAAGATATAAATGATTTCTTTTCACGCTACACACATAGTCTGTAGAATACTCGACTGTATGGTGACTTTTCCATACTATCATCTGGCTCTCAATTCAACAATGGGGCAAATGTTCCCAGAGAGCAGTGAGGATGGGAATTGCAGCTCATCGATGGCCCCTGATGGCTCTCCTCCTCCATACCCTGCCTGTGGGCACCTTGTTATATCTGACCCAGTGGCATTTGTGACTTTGCCCACAATGTCACCCGTTGCTGATGTTTGCACCTCAGACTGACTGGTTGGCTCCCAACACCCCAGTTCTTCAGCAGAGCTTGAAGTTTTTGTGCTGGGTCTTTAAATTATTTCTCCTGCCCGCCCTGCTTAGGATTGCTTGAAAAAGAGCAAATAAAAACAATAAGCCTATCTTAACTTTGCCAAAAAAAAAAAAAAAAAAATTGCCTGGGACTTTTCAGAAGCCACATTCAATTTGTGAATAAATGAAATGGATCTTCTGGACCAACCATGACAATAAGCAGTGGCCTACATGTTCAGGGCCTGCAAGAAGTTGAGGCAATGGGCCTAATGAGAAGCAGTCGGGAATCTAATGAGAATCAGACAGAAGGCCTAATGAGACATTTAACATGCTCTGCCTCTCCCTTCTCTTTTGTTCCGTTTTCATGGGAATCTGTGTTTGGGGAGCTCAGTTGCACTGGCTACAAGCAGATACATATGGCCTTAGTGGGGCAATCCAGGAAACAATACCAAGACTTGAACATGGCCGGGGTTAGGAAGGGTGGGACTGGGAAAATGTACCCAAGGGCCATGATAATGTGGGGAGGTGGGTTTTTAGTTTACTTACATTTTAATTGCATCTGTGCCCTTTTCAGAATACTATGTAGTCATAGAGCTATTGCTGATGATACAATAAACAGGCAGAGATTTCCATCACATTACATCACTGCTCTGAGGGAAACAAAGATAAGGGAAGTACGCTGTGCTGTTCTGTGGCTGACTGCTGCTATCCGGAAAGAAACGACTGGAATGCAGGTGCTGCCCCAACGAGGGTACCTGGCATAGTCTCCTTCTGAGGCAACGTTCCTTGAACACTAGGTGTTTTCATTTGTTGCCCTTGGATGGAGCTGCCCGCGAGAGAGAGAGAGCTATCAGATTATAGGTTGGGCTGGGCCGAAGCTGGGGGCAGGAACACAGACCTTACTTAGTTACAGCACTGCATCTCAGTTACCTGTGCAGGAGGCACGGAAAGGAAAGATGTGTACGTCCGTGCCCACTGTTTGAGATTTCGTCTGACCTATAGATTTAACAGTCTTGGAGCATAGCCTGATTTAGAGAAAGTAGGCAAGCTTCCTGTCTTATTTAGCATGCAAGCATAAGAAATTTGCATTGGCTTTTGTTGCCGGCCTATCAAATAACAGTTTCTTTGGATATACATACTCTTTGTTTTATTTGCTTGCCCAGATGGATGCTTTAAATGCAACTCACCCCTTCTCTGTCCATTTATTTATTTATGACAACTCTTCGTTTTGGTCGTCAAGGTCCAGCTTCTGCTTGCCCACCTGTATCTGAATTAAAGACCCAAAGGTGAATGAAACAGGCTTGCTCTTTAGTGGCGCCACCTAGTGGTCTCCCTTGGCAACACAGCTCTTGGCCATCAAATCTGATCTGATTACCTGTAGGTTGGTGGGGGAAGGATGGAGCAGGAGTGCACCAACATTTTTAAGTTCCGGGTGCTAGTCTCAGAACTCACACATGTCAGCTTTTTTAAACTTTACAAAATTTCCAAGGAGTAAATCTCTAAATGCTGTTATTCATATTAGCTAAAATTCACTGAATGATTCCTATGGACAGAACACTGTGCTAGATGCTTTGTATACCATTGGCTTGTTTTTCCTAGTAATAACGCTACGAGGTGCAAAGCATGTAGTCCTTTGAGCCTAACTGCTAGGATCTGTAATGTGCTCTAGCCACTGCTTACTGTGTGACCTTGAACAAATTAATCTGTCTGTGCCTCAGTTTCCTTACTTATAATAGCACATACATCATAAAGTAAGCACTTGTAAAGTGCTTTAAAAAGTATCTGACACAAAGTAAGCATTCAATATATGCTAGCTAGTATTATTAATAATAATAGAAGCCTTGGGTCCTGTCCCATTGCAGCTAAACACTGGTGGACAAAAACCCCATTATACAGACTGGTCTCAAATTTCGTGTCCGAAATCTGAAATAGACACCCAATAGTACCAGGCAGCTCTATAAGTATCTCCCTTTCATGTTCACCTTTAAACTCCCCAAACAACTATTTTCTACCTGTTTATCTTCATATTTTCTACACCAGGGCTATTCTTACCCTCAGCTGTTACCTCATTATTGAGGTAACAATTATTGAGAAAACACGCAAGTAGGTAGGAGCTTATTCATCTCTCCTCCACCATATTTGCTGACCACCCATTCTCTGCCCTCTGCCTTTTGCTAAGGGATGAAGTTCCCATTCTCATCAAATGGTTAAGTGTTCCAATTACACACCTGGATCTCATGCCCTCTTATCTTTTCAAAGACTTGGCTCCAGTCTTTGCTAAATCATCACATTTTCCCTTTCTACTGGATCACTACCATCAGCATCCAAATAGGCAACCTTAAAATAATCCCACTTTGAGGCTACACTCCCTCCAATTAGCATCCAATTCTCTGCTTCCCACTGTTCTAGGTAGAATGAAGAAAATCATATCCCAATAAGTCCTCTATTTCTACCACTGTGTCCGTCTTTGTGAAAGTCACCCATGATCTCTATGCCACCACCAAATCTATTGGCAGCCTCTCTCTGCTCTCTTTACTTCTCAGCAAGGTTTAATTCATCTTTTCTGAGTTGCTGTGACACCACACTCTCCTGCTTTCCCTCTTCCCTCACTTATCTACTCTTGTTGACTTAAAGTGCCCACTCAAATGTGCCATCCTACCCCTCTTTTGTTCTGTGTGTTTTTAATTCAGAAAATTCATCTACACCCACCACTTTAAATTTACCTATATAAAAATTAAAAAGAGATACCTTTTAACCCTGGCCTTTTCCTGAAACTCCAGACTCCGATACCTAATCCTGACTTAGCATTTCCATGTGGATATATAATAGGCACCTTAAACTGCCACAACAATAATTTTGATGACATACTCAAACATATTTCTATTTGTTTTTTTCTTCTTAGTATGTAGCATGACTGTTCACCTTGTTGGTCCTGTCAGAAGTCCTAGAGCCTCTGATGAGGAGCTTTTGATACTTCTTTCCCTTCCCTAAACTTAAAAATATGTTTCACCTCTATCCATTACTCTCCATGTGGATATTTCCCACTAGCAAGAGCCCCATCATTTCTCCCCTGGCTGAAATGTGTCTCTTAACTGACTATTCTGATCCTATCTCCCACGTCTATAATCCATTAGCCACACAGCAGCTAGAGCCATTACCTGAAAATACAAATCAGATCACACTACACCTGTCCCTTAAAGCCATCGATAGTTTCCTTTTTTGTTGTAATTAAATCCAAATATCTCACCTTAACAAAACACGATATAGCATAGTGTCTTGAAGAAAAATAATCATGAACCTTTTCCTTAATTCTGAATGTTCTCCACTATCTTTCCAACAAATTCATCTTTTTTACCTAAGCTAGCAGAGTCTAACTTAGTTGTTTAGAGTAGAAGATCTGTCATTATATACCCTAAGAAAATTATTCTGTTTAATGTCAGGCTCTTTGCAAGAAAATGTTTGGGAAATGGACAAATTATGGACATATCAACCTGATTGCAAACTCCTTCCATCCAAAACCAATAGGTCGTGTGTGTGTGTGTGTGTGTGTGCGTGTGTGTGAAGTGTAATTAGAAATACATATGCACACACAAACATAGTGATACTTAATAAGAACTTGTTGAGTTGCTTTAAGTTAACTTATAATTTTTCTGTGAACTCTGCCTGCTCCCAAATCTCAGAGACAAAACAAAGTACTCCTAAATTATCCTGGAAAGGAAAAGAACTGACAAAGTAAAATCCTTTGCTATAAGACTACTAGGAAGGAATCAATGAAGATAAAAGTGTTAGAATTGCATACCTGAATGTCCTACTATTGCCCTGATCCTGGAAGATTTGCTCCCTAGAATAAGTTTGGGGAAGGAGCTTCAGGAAGCAAAAATAGCAGCTTTCTACTATTTGTATTTGTTTTTGTTTAACAAGCACTTATACATGACCAACTGAGTGCAAGGCACTACTCCAATTGCTTTATAATCACTAAGTCATATAACCTTCAGTCTCCTCAAAGAATATGAAGTATCAAATACTTTTGCTTAACCTCTGCTACCCGACCTTCTCAAGGTGGATGCTCTTCAAAGACCAAAAGAAATGTGAGCACAGAATTTTTGAATTTGTAACTCCAATGTAGCAGGTATGAAATACCTGAAAAATGAAAAAAAAAAAAAAACATAAGTTATATTGCCAAGGGCTGATATACTATTTAATCTTCTCAATGGTGGTTGGTCTTCCTTCAGGAAAACATGAAGAATACTTTAAAAAGAAAAATAAATAAATAAAAACTGAGCAACAGGAGAGCTTGTCTTTCAGGCAGCCCCTTCACCCTGAAAGATATTGCTGGGGAGGAAACAACTTTTCTCCACTCTTTAATAATCTTCTGGCTGATCTGAGAGTTAAATTGACATGAGACAGATTAACAGAAGAGAACCAGATGTAATTACGTATGTAAAGGGAATCCATGTATATATGAGAGATTCCAAAGATAGTCAGGCAAAATGAGGTATATCTGTTATTCTGGACCAACGAGAAGCGGGTAGGGATCCTGGACTTCACAGAGAGGGGGGACAATTCATGGGAAGAATGGAAAGAATAAATGATCAGTAAACAAATATTTGCTGAGCCACTCAGAAACATAGGACTTTTTATCAAACAGGCTTTGCTAGTTTCTTTCCTGTCTCCCATACCTCATTCATATTAATACTCTAGTTATCTGTGGTGATAACTCCCTTCCTGGAATAGGTCCTCTATCTAAATTCTTTTTTTTTAAGATTTTATTTATTTATTTGACAGACAGAGATCACAAGTAGGCAGAGAAGCAGGCAGAGAGAGAGGGGGAAGCAGGCTCCCCGCTGAGCAGAGAGCCCGACTCGGGGCTCAGTCCCAGGACCCTGGGATCATGACCTGAGCCGAAGGCAGAGGCTTTAACCCACGGAGCCACCCAGGTGCCCCTAAATTCTTTTTATGTTTGTTTGTTTTTGGTTTTGTATTAATTTAATTTAATTTTTTTTCCGGTGTTCCAAAATTCATTGTTTATGCACCACACCCAGTGCTCCCTTCTTTTAGGCAGTTACCAGGGCAGGTAAAAATGAAAGCTTCTTAAGTCTTCTGGGTTTTGTTTGTTTGTTTGTTGTTTTTCGTTTTTCAGAATAATCAGCCTGAAATAATCCACATGCCAAAGAGACACATTTTGGGATGGCAAATTCTGCTTCCCTGTAATGTCTTCCCACCTAAGTTTATGAAGGCCGGTCTCCAGACTTTCTCCAAATAAAGTTAAAAGTATGTTATTTCAGCAGGTCACAGCACAGGAATGCCTGTCCTCCCACATTCTGTTTATACACAAGATATGTTACATTTGCATTGGGTACATATTTATATGTGCAAGTGCTTAGCAAAGCTTAAATTAACTGTTAGAAAAACATAAATGTGATCCTTTTGTAGTTTTTTTCCCCCCACAAATAGCTCTTATAGTGAAATTCCATGTTGAAGTATCATTTGAAGCTGTGCTAAAGAGAGATCACCTAAGCTTTTGTGAAATCCACTATCATTAGGAGCACAATGGACAAGACTCACTCTGACCTGGAAGAAGCTAATGAAGAGAAAATTGTTGGAGGACTTTCTAGAAGATGCCAGTACTCAAGCTGTACCTGGATCAAATAAATAATCCGAATCTCTGGGATTGTACCTGGCTATCAGCTTTTCTGAAAGTTTCTAGGTGATGCTGATATGCAGCCAGAATTCATAAAAGAAACATTACCAACTGGGTACTAGGTCTACCTACATCTCCAAATAAGATGACCAGGGCTTTGTGTCTGTAGGATACTATACAGTTGTTATCTCTTCCATATAATCTTATTCCTCTCTGACTTTATTCTGAGACAATTTTTTAATTTCACAGTAATCATGTACTCAACTCACCAAACTTAATTTCAAAGTCATTGAGGAACCAAATCTTCATTGAAAAAGCTTCTTAGAACTGTAAAGAGGCCACTGAGAGTTCCCAAGACTGGATCCTGAACTTCTCTGAGAGATGACCTTGCAGTACTGGTCCTATCTAGAAGTAGTGGTCCTACTTCACCAAGACAACAGAGCAGCATCACTAGAAGAAGAACAGTCTAAACCATTGCCAAGACAAGACATAAAACCAAGTCAAGGGGATCAACGACAAGAGCTGATTTAAGGAGAAAGTGAAGCTAAATTGTGAAGCTAAGTGAAGCTATCAAACTGATTAGAGGAGAAAGTGAAGTTAATAATTTCCATTGAACAAAGACATCTTGAGTACCTATTGTGTTCTAAGTATTGGACCAGGCATTGTAGGTACAATCCTACCTTGTGGGATCTGAGAATTTAAGGAAGATATGTCATCAAATAATTTAAAAATTACATGGGAAGTTATGAGCAGAGTGAGAAAGGACATTTGTCCCAAACTGGTGTATTTGAGAATATTTCTAAAACATATAACCTTACCCAAGTCTTGAGAAGTAAATGTTAGTGAAGCAAGTTAGGAATGCCTGGGAAATGGGTAAACAAGGGAAAAGGCACAAGCACCTCTGACACAGCAGAGGTGTGTGTGGAGGGTTGTGACGGGTGGTTTATAAAGTCTGGTATGACCAAAGATGAGAATGTGAGGCAGGAAAGAGCAAGGTCAGATTCATATGGTAGATTCACGGTGTTGCCTGCAGTGTGGAGAATGGGTTTGAGAGTGGGGTTGGGGTAGAGAATATGGCTGAAGAGGGTGAGCCAAAGATAACTGCAGTGGTCTAGGTGAGTGATGGTAGGGCCAGCACCAGTGCAGTGGCAGTAGAGGTGGATATGAATGGGCAGGAAGTAAAATCAGCAGGACTCAAGACTGATTGGATGTGTGGGATGAGGGAGAGAGAGAGCTGACTATAAACAAGGAAAGTCGGACATTGTGAGAATGTTACCCTCAAGACATAGAGTTTGAAATAGGTGGGGACAGACAGTTTAAGATAAAGATCATGAACCTCATGAGGATTTGGGGTGCCAGCTTTTAATAGAGTATAAGCTGTGTGGTTCAGGTATGGCACAGCATTGAGTTATTAAATTGGATTGCACATCTGTAGAAAGTGCTGCAGAAGCACCTTGTCTGTCTTCTCCACCTTCATTCTGTATTTTACTTATCACATTGACAGTTGGGATTAGTACTTTCCTAATTCAATTGTTTTTGTAAATCCCCATTCATCTGATGATTGATTACAGGTGTCTATAAACTGAGAAATGACAGAGTAAGCTTGGCCTCCCTTTGCTCCTTCCCTCAGTAAACCAGAGGCCTGGAAAGTCTTGGGGCTGCCTCGGGAACAGTAACACACTCTAAATGAGGAGCTGAAGGAAGGTGGAACATTTAAATTAACCTTCAGTGGAAACCCCAACCCACTTGTTATGGTCATTCTTGGCACAAAAGGCCTCTCATGTTGGCTAAAATCCAGAAACACAAAAATGGTAAAATAGCAGGACAGAAAGTTGGCATAGACCCTGTAGTGATTTCCCTGTCCCACTGACTCCCCTGCCTTGGAATTCTGTCTAGACTTGGCTTCAAGGCACATTCTTTCAGACTTTGGTAGGCAGAGGTGTCCGAGTTTTGCAATGTGTACATGATTTAAAAAGAACTAAGAACAGGCTCTCAACAAACCACTGCTTTCTAAAGGTCAAATCTCCCTGCTCCACTTGGAGTGGAGTGACCGGGAAACACAAATATATTCCAGATCGCTCAGCCCACAGGTGCAGAAGCTTGCTGCAAATTTCATGTGCAGACTTGCGGGGTCCTTTCTCTGAGTCTCCAGATGCACATGGAATGTTTTATGTACAGGAAGACAGAGGCTACACAGGGACAGCTGGGTTTTGGAGAAAAAAGTATGGACATGTAGTTAATTCTACCACAAATCCCCATATTCAAGCCACCAACATAGGAAGGAGAAAGGAAGCATCCAGGGGGAATTCATCTACATAGTCATTCCAAAAATTTTGAGTGCTTACTATATGTCAAACATTTTCCAATGATATTTTCCTGCCTGTGACAAAATTTCTCACACTAGAGAAATATGTTTCTTGCCACTCAGAAATCACAGTGCCATTCAGGGAGTTAGAACATTGGCATACCATTTGCCCTGATTTAGAATATCACTAGGAAAGTGATCTGATGACTTTTCTTTTATCTAACTATCCTAGTCGCTTTTCATAAATGCCTTGGGGAGAAAGATACCCTGAGAAGTGCATTTCACAAAGGAAGCCATCTGCCTGAAGGAGATTGAGAAAGGTTTGACTTGAAATGCAATTGTTGGTCCCTCTTGTGCTCAATGGATATATTGCCAGGAGGGTGTTGCCTTGGAGAGCCATAGTTTTTCAAATTCTCCACAAATAGAAATACAGAAAAATTTATCCGATGAGCATAGTGATGATGATTAAAGTAGGCTAATAAAAATATTGAAGGAGATAAGAAGAACGGGGTGGGGGGAAGCATAAGAATAATCTAAAACTGTAAGGGAAGGGAAGGGTTCAGAGACATTGATATCACGGCGTCATTCTTTCAGAGATATTTATTGAGCACCTATTATTTTCAGACTGTGCTACATGCTGAGTATACAATAGTAAACAAAGAAATCAAACTTTCATGAAACTACCATATAGTGTTGAAGAGAGATAAATGAAAAAATATATAGGTATATAGGATGCAAGTGCTGAGATAAACAAGGAAGGAAGAGAAATGCAATGTGTATATATGCATTGGGTGGGTATTAATTTTCTTAATAGGTGTCAAATAAAGACACACCTAGAAGAAAACATTTGAGCAGAATCTAATGGCAAAATGGAAGAGTGATTCTTTGGACAGAGTTGATTCTTTGACTTGCTCATCTTTTCTATTCCCAGCTCAGCATCCTCAGTTTCATTACCTATCAAAATCATATTGTTCATGAAGTCTAAAACAACATCTTCTGATTATTAGACCATGCGAACTAAGACACAAGAGTTTATAACCAATCTATTTTCTGTGCTTTCCTCTGGCCAGGTCCCAGATCCTCTGCTACGTATGCCATGTAGTTTCTGAGTTATTCGTGCTTCTTCCATAAACATCAAGAAACCAATCCAGAGCATGTGCTCCAATCTCTTCAGCATAAGAGTATGGGATTTGTTAATTCAGATCAAGGAGTTAGAAAAGAATATTCGGGAGTTGGAAAGCTTCCAGAATGGATATAACTGGTTGGTGGAGAAGAAGTATGAATACTTTCTCTGTTCTTTTCCCTCCTTACATTGGATTTTTGGGGTATTCTCATTCTACTATCAGCAACATGGAAGAAACTGACTCCATCCTCTTATTCAAATGTGCTTTATTAAAGCAGTAAGAGCTCTTTATCTTCAAGCTAAATGCACACTTCACACCTCCTAGGGGCCACCTAGTATATCATTTGGAGTCTTGCTTTGGCTGGCTCTGCCCTGACCTTGGAGGCAAGGATGACCAGCCATGTACCAGCATGGTACATGATAGATTTCCTGAGCAGCTTGTGCACCTTTCTCTATGTTTTGCCCCTTCCTTGGGTATATTTAGTTCCCTCCTAATGGGTTTTTAAAGTCTTAGCCATAATTTTACAGTTGGACAATTGGGTAGATAAGTTGCCTTAGAACTCATGTCCCTATAATTTTTCACAACTATATAATGTTTTATTTGTTTTTCAAAGTCCTTCCATCTATTTTCTTACTTGTTCCTCATGATAGGGTTGTTAGAAAGCTTGTGCTATTTGATACCTCCATTTTACAGGTGAAAAATATGAGTCTCAGGGAGGTTGAGTAGCTTGTCCAAGAATCTAAGCTGGTAACTTCAGAGCTCTGAAGGCAGTTAGTTCTTCTGAGTCTGAATCTATTGCTCTTCAATTACGTCTCAAGTGTGCAGAACCCTGATATTGGATTCTGGCCACATGTAAAATTCTTGCCGATGGGAAACAAGTCCCCTTCTTACCTACCTTCTACCCAAAGAGTAATTTGATCTTCCTGTACTCATGAAGGAAACTGCAGATGAAGCTGTTTCCTGTGCCATGAGATGTGAACATCCAACAATGGTGAGAATTGATGACACTGAGAACCTTTCATTTCCTACCATCCCTCCCTAGAAGCCCTCCACCCAGGCTTTGGCTGTGATTCTATGAGTGCTTTCTGACTTATGAGCTCAGCTCCATTTGTAAAGGAGTTTCCAATTAAGCTACACAGGATAAGCAGAGGTGATGGGGCATCCCCTTCGCCTGCCATAATAAAGCCTTTTCCTCTATGTAGTAACAAACAGAGCACACAGAACATTGAACACATCTAGAACTGACATTGAATGGATAGGAGAGAGGGCTTCTAGGGAATGCAAGTAAGGATAATGAGGTCCATCCTAATTTGTGTTCTAGAACTTTGCTTCCCAAGTTGTCTGCAAACCAACTGATCAGTATCACCAAGAGGAGGGGACTAGTTAGAAACACAGAAACTCAGGCCTCATCTTAGTCTTCTCAATGAATAATCTGCATTTGAGCAAGATCCCCAGGGCCAGTCACATCCCCTCTGTCTCCCTCTTTCGCTTTCTCCTCCCTCCTCTGTATTGTTGTGTCTGATGTTTCACAACACCCCAATCTCACAATACTCATGTTCTTCAATACGTTCCTTAAATTCTCGCCAGTTGTAGTTACGGTTTTCCCTCCACTTTACTGGCACTGAAACCGAGGTTCAGAGAGTAAGACTGCCACTAAGTATCGCTGCATCTTATTATGACCAGAACTATTCTATACAAGTCCTCTGTGGCCCACTCTTTGGGGGAAGGCTTTCCAGAACAGGCGAAAGGCAATTCTAACCCATCCTGGAGGCTCACAGAAGAGAGATTTCCTTGGGCAGTTCTGGGCTCCCCTCTATGGTCACAAAATGGCTATGGGGACTTCAAGCTTCACAATCCAAACATCATCCAGAAGAGAAGAAGGCTCTTCTGATCTGTCTACTTGTCCTGGCATCTGTTATTGGTCCAAGTTGTTTCATTCCCATTCTTGTACTGATCACAGGGGCTGAAGGTAGAAACTCTGACAAAGTTAAACCAATTTGGGTGTACTTCTAGAGCTGTGAGTGGGGTCTTTCCACCCAATCACATGGCTAAACAGGAGGAAGTAAATTATCTTCCCCTGCCCTCTGCACCCCACCCCACAACATCCAGGATACAAGAGGTGAAATGAGAAAGTATAGCTCAGAGGAAACAAACCTTTACACCTCTATAAAAGTTAAGACTGTGCTAGAAATACATTTATGGACAAGATCCTACATTAACTGGGAAAAAAAAAATCAAGTCATAAAACAAAATTAGCATTTTCTATGTCTTTAAAAAAAAGCTATTTCTCTGTAAAATAGGGTACATAAAAGAATGCTAAAAATAATAGGCTATGGGAGACTTTTATTCTTTTTTTAAAGATTTTATTTTATTTTATTTTATTTTATTTATTTTTGACAGAGAGAGACACAGCGAGAGGGGAAACACAAGTAGGGGGAATGGGAAAGGGAGAACAGGCTTTCCAAGGACAGGGAGCCCAATGCAGGGCTCAATCCCAGGACCCTGGGATCAAGACCTGACCTGAAGGCAGATGCTTAATGACTAAGCCATCCAGGCGGTCAGAGACTTTCACTCTTGATGCTTTTCTCAATATTTTGGTTTATCTCTTCAACAAACATATATTACATAGACTACATATTTAAAACATAGTTTTAAACATACACTTTTTTCTTTTAGCATCATTATTACCCTAAATGTTAATATTCAGATTTTAAGACCTATTCAGTTCTACAGCATTAAGATGAACTTTGTTGAAACACCTCTTATTGGTATTATTATCTCAGTAGCTCATGCCATTCTACAAGAGATCCCCTCTAGAAAAGTAGATCTTCCCTATGAAAAGCAAAACCCAGGGGGTGTGTGGGGGGCTCAGTTGGTTGAGTGTGAGAATCTTGATTTTAGCTCAGGTCGTGAACTTAGGGTCTAGGGATCAGGCTCCATGCTTTGAGGGTAAATCCTCAAGTTTCTCTCTCTGCCCGCCCCCCCACACTCATATATGAACACCCTGTCTCTCAAAGAATGAATGAATGAATGAATGAATGAATACGAAAAGTGAAACACAGAACTTAGTAGCACTAAAAGGAGAATCTTCTCATGGGGAGGGGTCATGAGGCAATAAGCCCACTTTCCTTTTCCTGGGGGTTGCCTCACCCACCATTCTGTGGCCTTTAATACTTCTGCACACATTCAAAATAAATATCTTCACCTTGTTACCCCTTTGCATAACTGAAAAACATGTTGGACTTTTTACAAATAAAATAAAAGAATTTACTAATGAATGAGGAATTACACAAAATGAATAAACTTAAAGTGCAATGATTCTATTGCAAATGCCATGGTCTTTGAAGAGTATAGATGGGAGCTCACACAAACCAAACCATCTAGAAACAAGAGGACTGCATCCTACCTCCTAGATCCATCCTCGCTTTCTCCAAGATTCCCTTTCTCCTTTTTTAATTGAAATATTATTGACATACATTTGTTTCATGTGTATAGCATAGTGATTCAACAGTTGTGTACATTGCAGACTAATCAACACAATAAATCTAGTAACCGTTATCATACAAAGTTAATGCCATGCTGCTGATTGTAATTCCCATGATGTCTGTTACATCCCCAAGACTTAATAATTTTATAAATGGAAGTTTGTACTCCTTGATCCCCTTCACCCATTTCACACACCCCAACCGCCCTCCTTTCTGGCAAGCCTAGGTTTTATTTGTTTTGTTTCTTATATTCCATTTATAAGTGAAATTATGTGATATTTATTTTTCTCTGTCTGATTTATTTCACTTAGCATAATACCCAGTGGATATAGCTTGACTTTTATAGAAAGAGATCCATCTATGTTTTTCAAATTAGTGTTTTTGTTTTCTGTGGATAGGTATCCAGAAGTAAAATTGCTGGATCACGAGGTAATTCTATTTTTTTTTTTTTTGAGAAGCCTCCATAATGTTTTCCACACAGTTTGCACCAATTTACATTCCTATAAAAGTGCACAAGTTTCCCTTTTTTCTACATCCACACCAACAATTTTCTTATCTTTTTTATATTAGCCATTCTGACAGGTGTTAGATGATATCTCATTGTGGTTTTGATTTGTGTTTCCTTGATACTAATGATGTTGAGCATCTTTTCATATGCCTGTTGGCCATCTGTGTGTCTTCTTGGGGAAACTCCCTGACTGTGTCCATTTTTAAATCAGATTTTTTTTTCATTGAGTCATATGAGTTCTTTATATATTTCGGATATTGACCCTTTATCTGATATATGATATGCAAATATCTTCTTCCATTCAGTATCTTGCCTTTTGGTTTTGTTGGTGGTTTCCTTCACTATGGAGAACTTTTTAGTTTGATGTAGTCCCATGTGTTTATTTTGCCCTTTAGTTTGCTTTGTGGACCTTAGCTTTGGAGTCAGAGGAAAGAAAACAATTCTAATGCTGATGTCAAGGAATTTACTACCTATGTCTTTTAGGAGTTTTATGATTTCATGTCTTACATTCAAGTCTTTAATTCATTTTGAGTTAATTTTTGTATATGTAGTTTTTATTACATACATGACATATGGACCAGTTTCATTCTTTTGCATGTGGCTGTCAAGTTCTTCAAACACCATTTATTTAAGAGACTGTCTTTTCCCCATTGTATATTCTTGCCTGCTTTGTCAAATATTAATTGATCAAATAAGCATGGGTTTATTTCTGGGCTCTCTGTTGTGTTCCATTAATCTATGTGTTTATTTTTGTACTAGTACCATACTGTTTTTATCACTATAACTTTGTAATATATCTTGAAATCTGTGACTGTGATACCTCCAACTTTGTTCTCTCTCAAGATTGCTTTCGCTATTTGGGGTCTTTTGTGGTTCTAAACAAATTTTTGGATTATTTGTTCTAGTTCTGTGATAAATATTATTGGTATTTTCATAGGGATTGTGTTAAATCTTTAGAATGTTTTAAGCAGTATAGACATTTCAACTTCATTAATTCTTCCAACCGATGAGTCTGGTGCATCTGTTCATTTGTTTGTGTCCTCTTCAGTTTCTTTCATCAGTGTTTTATAGTTTTCAGGATACAAGTCTTTCACCTCTCTAGTTAAATTTATTCCTAAGTATTTTATTCTTTTTGGTGCAATTGTAAATGGCATTGTTTTCTTAAATTTTCCCTCTACTACTTCATTATTAATGTACAGAAATGCAACAGATTCCTGTATATTAACTTTGTATGCTGCAACTTTACTGGATTAATTTATTACTCCTAATAGTTTTTTGGTGGACTCTTTAGGGTTTTCTATGCATAGTATCATGTCCTCTGAAAATTCTGAGAGTTTTACTTCTTCCTTACTACTTTGGATGTCTTTTATTTATTTTTCTTGTCTGATTGTTGTAGATAAGACTTCTAGTACTATGCTGAGTGAAAGTGGCAAGAATGGACATCTTTGTCTTGTTTATGATCTTAGAGGAAGTGTGGTCAGTTTTTCACCATTGAATATGATTACCTACGAATTTATCATATATGACCTTTATTATGTTGAAGTATGTTGCCTCTAAAGCTACTTTGTTGAGAGTGTTCATCATGAATGGATGACAAATTCTGTCAAATGTTTTTTTCTCCATCTTACTGAGATGATCATATAATTTCTATCCTTTATTTTATTGATGTTATCACATTGATTTGTGCTGTTGAACCATACTTGCATCCCTGGAATAAATTCCACTTGGTCTTGGTGAATGACCCTTTTAATGTACTGTTGAATGCTGTTTGCTAGTATTTTGATGAGGATTTTTGCATCTGTGTTCATCAGGGATATTGGCCTGTAGTTTTCTTTTTTTGTCATATCTTTGGTTTAGGTATCAGGGTATTGCTGGCCTCGTAGGATGTGTTTGGCAGCTTTCTTTTCTCTCATATTTTTTGGAATAGTTTGAGAAAAATTGGTATTAACTCTTTTCTAAATGTTTTGTAGAATTCACCTATGAATCTGTCTGGTTCTGAACTTTTATTTCTTGGAGGTTTTTTGTTCACTAATTCAATTTCATCACTAGTATTTAGTCAGTTCAGTTTTTAAATTTTATCTTGACTCGGTTTTAGAAGATTGTATGTTTCTAGGAATTTATCCACTTTTTTCTTTTTTTCTTTTTCTTTTTCTTTTTTTTTTATTTTTTCAGTGTTCCAAGATTCACTGTTTATACACCACACCCAGTGCTCCATGCAGTACGTGCCCTCCTTAATACCCACCTACCACCCACAGGCTCACCTAACACCCACTCCCCTCCCCTCCAAAACCCTCAGTTTGTTTCTCAGAGTGCATAGCCTCTCATGGTTCATCTCCCCCTCCAATTTCCCTATTCCATTTTTTTTTCTAAATTGTCCATAAGCATATCGTAGTTTGTAGTAGTGTCTTATGATCCTTGGTTCTGTGGTGTTGATTTTTACTTCTCCTCTCTCATTTCTAATTTTATTTATTAGGGTTCTCTCTTTTTCTTAATGAGTCTGGCCAAAGTTTTATCAGTTTTGTTTATCTTTTCAAAAAAAACAGCTCTTGGGATGCCTGGGTGGTTGAGTTGATTGATAGTCCAACTTTTTTTTTTTTTTAAGATTTTATTTATTTGACCGAGAGAGAACACAAGCGGGGGAAGTATCAGGTAGAGGGAGAGCAAGAAGCAGGATCTCTGTGGAGCAAGAAACCCAGTTGATACTCAATCCCAGGGACCCTGGGCCCATGACCTGAGCCAAAGGCAGGCATTTAACTGACCGAACCACCCAGGCACCCCAACTGTCCAACTCATAATTTTAGCTCAGGTCATGATCTCAGGGTTGTAAGATTGAGCCCCATGCCAGGCTCCACACACAGTGGGGAGTGTACTTGGAATTCTCTCTCTCCCTCTCCCCCTCCCCACTGTGCTCTCTCTCTTTCTCTCTCTCTCACTATCTCTCTCAAATAAATAAATCTTTAAAAAAAAAAAAAGCCAGCTCTTGGTTTTATTGATCTTTTCTACTATTTTATCAGTCTCTATTTTTTGCTCTGATCTTTATTTTCTTCCTTCTACTAACTTTAGGCTTTGTTTTTTTGTTTTTTATTTCTTTTTCTAGGTTCTTCAGGAATAGGATTAGATTGTTTGAGATTTTTCTTACTTCTTGAGTCCTATACTGCTATAAATTTCCTTCATAGAACTGCTTTGGCTGTGTCTCAAAAATTTTGGATTGTGGTGTTTCTATTTTCATTTGTCTTAATGTATTTTTTTAATTTACTCTTTGATTTCTTCATTGATCCATTGGTTGTTTAGTAGCATGTTGTTTAGCCTTCATGTCTTCGTGGTTTTTTTTTTTTTTTCAGGTTTTCTTGTAATTGACTTCTAGTTTCATACCCTTATGGTTGGAAAAGATGTTTGATATTATTTCAATCTTCTTTAATTTATTGAGACTCATTTTGTGGCCTGACATGTGACTTATCCTGGAGAATTTTCCATGCATACTTGGAAAGAATGTGTATTCTGTTGTTTTCAGATGGAATGTTCTGTGTGTGTCTAAGTTCATCCAGTCTAATGTGTTGTTCAAAGACACTCTTTCCATATTGATTTTCTGCCTGGATGCCTCTATACATTGAGACAAGTAGGGAATTATATTCTCCTACTATTATTGTATTAGTGTCAACTCCTTTGTAACATATATTAAACATCTGTTAATATTTCTTTTATGGATTTAGGTGCTGCAATCTTAGGTGCATAGGTATTTATAATTTTTATATCTTTTTGTTGGATTGATATCTTCATCATTATGTAATGCCCTTCTGTGTCTCTATAACTGTCTTTGTTTTAAAGTCTATTTTGTCTGATATAAGTATTGCTACCCCAACTTTATTTTCATTTCCTTTTGCATGGAATTTTTTTTTCCACTCTTACTTTCAGTCTGCATGTATGTTTAGGTTTGAGATGAGTGTCTTCAGACAATGTATAGATGGGTCTATTTTTTGTTTCCACTCTATCACCCCATTTTCTTTTTATTAAAACATTTAGACTATTTACACTTAAGGTAATTATTGATAGGTATGTACTTATTGCCATTTTGTTAATTGTTTTCTGGTAGTTTTTTGTTTCTTCTCTGTTCCTTTCTTCTCCTTTCTCTTTGCTTGTGATTGATAACTTTCTTTATTACAGGTTTTTGGTTTGTGGTTACCATGAGATTTATATATAACATCCTAAATATACAGCAGTGTATATTAAGTTAATGACACTTAAATTTGAATATATTTTAAAAGAACTTCATTTGAACTCCCCCCTTCATGTTTTATATATATGTTTTCATATTTTACATCTCTTTATTTTGGAGTCCCTTTAATTTTTTATATATGATTGATTTTACTATTTTTGTCTTTTAACCTTAATACTAGTTTTATAAGTATTTGCTCTACTGCATTTATCATATGCTTGCTTTGCTCATAAAATTGTTTCCTTTCATAATTTCTTGCTGCTAACTTCGTCCTTGTCCATTAAAAGAAATGCCTTTGAATATTTTTGTAAGACTAGGTTAGTAGTGATGAGTTCCTTTAACCTTTGTTTGTCTGGGAAACTCTTTATCTCTCCTTTAATTCTGAATGACACCTTACTGGGCAGAGTATTCCTAGTTGGAAATTTTTTTCTTTTAGTACTTTGAGTATGTTATGCCACTTTCTTCTGGCCTGCAGTTTCTGGTTGAAAAATCTGCTGAGAGCACTATGGTGTTGCCCTTGTATATAATAATTTTGTTTCCCTCTCTCTCTCTTTCTTACTCCTTTTAAGAATCTCTCTTTATTATTAACTTATGACATTTTAATAATAATGTGCCTTGGTGTGTGTCTCTGGATTTCCTGGACCTGGATTTCTGTTTCCTTCCCCTGATTAGTGAAGTTTTCAGTCAATATTTTTTCAGATAAGTTTCCTGCACATTTCTCACTCTTCTGGGACCCCTATCATGGGAGTGTTATTCTACTTGATGTTGTCCTATAGGTCTTTTATGGTATTTTCTTTAAATTTTATTTTCGTTTTCTTCTTTGTCTGGATGAGTTCCATTGCTTCATCTTCCAGCTCACTGATTTGTTCTTCTGTTTCTTCCAATTTGCTGGTGAACCCTTCTAGTAAATTTTTCAGTTCAGATATTATATTCTTCAGCTCTGTCAGTTCTATTTTGTACTTTCTTATATTTTCTATCTCTTTGTTGAAATTCTCACTATGTTCATTCATTCTTCTTCCTAGTTTGATGAGCATCTTTTTGACCATTACTTTGAAGTCTTTTTGGTAGATTACTTATCTCCATGTCATTAGAGTCTTTTTCTGAGGCTTTGTTGGTCTTTTGTTTGGAACATATTCCTCTGTCTTCTCTATTTGCCTGATTCTGTGTTTGTTTCTAAGTATTATGTAAAAAAGCTGTCTCTCCCAAAATTGAAGGAATAGCCTTATATAAGAGATGGCCCATGGGGCTCAGGATCACCATCCCCATAGTCCCCAGAGCCAGATGCTCCAGGGATGTCCCCTGTGTGGACTGCATGTGCTAGCCAGCTGTGGCAGGGCTGTGGCTTCAGGTGTGGGGGTGGGGTGGGGCACTTGCCCAGCTGTGGCATAGCCATAGCACCAAGGAGGAAGGGTGGGGTCCTTGCCCAACCAGTTGTGGTGCAGCTGGGCTGTAGAGGGCTGAGGCTAACCCACCCATGCTAACAGGTTAGAGGAAGAGTGTTAAAATATCATCTTCTAATACTGGGATTGGCAAGATGTAGTGGAATTGCAAAAAACAGTGCTCATCAGTTCTTCCATCCCTGGAGAGAACCCCAACAGGTCCCTGACTCTCTAGCCATCACTTTAAGATTAGTAAGTAAGTCTATTTCACATGTACTCTAGGTAGTTTTCAAATAGCTTCTTTGGCACTGTTCTCAGGGTGAGTCTCTGTAACCCTTTATGGGTAGGTTCTCCATTCCCTACAGTTCTATGTTTCTCTTGAACATAATTCCTGTTTGTTTTATGTTTAGGGGGATTTTTTCTCTGATGCAGGACTTAAGAGTTGGAGAGCTATCTTTAAAAAAAGGGGGGGGGCTGGGTGGATGAGTGGGTTAAAGTCTCTGCCTTTGGCTCGGGTCATGATCCCAGGGTCCTGGGATCGAGCCCCACCTTGGGCTCTCTGCTCAACAGGGAACCTGCTTCCTCCTCTCTCTCTCTGCCTGCCTCTCTGCCTACTTGTGATCTCTGTCTGTCAAATAAATAAATAAACTCTTTAAAAAAAAAAAAAGGAGTTGGAGTTCTGGGGTGCCTGGATGATTCAATCAGTCAAGTAGCCAACTCTTGGTTTCTGCTCAGGTAATGATTTTGGGGTCTTAAGATCAAGCCCCATGTTGGGCTCTGCACTCAGAGTCTGCTTGTCCCTTTCCCTCCCCCTCTGCTCTTCTCCCCATGCATGCTTTCTCTCTTTCTCTCAAATCAATAAATAAAATCTTAAAAAAAAAAAAAAAAGATTTGGGTGTCCTGATGTGGGAAACAACCCCTCACTCCTCATGGAACAGTTCCATATTTTTGACATTTCTCCTGATAGTGGGTTGTCACACCTGGGGTATGGTTTTTGGTGAGAGTGTTTCTTTGACTCTCCATTCTCAATCTGGTCCTTTTATTCTTTGTTATGGATATGCTGGTCATTTAGTTTTCAGGACTTTTTAGAGGAAAGTATTCCCTATGTATCTGTAGATTTGTTTTGTCTGTGGGAGGTGAGTTCAGGATCTCCCCACACGGCCTTCTTGAATCACCTCCTTCCTATTATGTTTTTGAGATATAGATAAAGAGAGAGAGAACTTTTATAATGTATTAATCAATTTCTTGATTATAAGAATGGCCTCTACATAGACCCCAGATTGTCAACAAAAGTATTTATTTTATTTATACTGACTTCTCTTTGGGAATAATAAATAAAAAGTAAAATCATGGTTCCAGTTCTAAGAAGCTTACCTTTTCTAGTGGGAATACCCAACAAATGCCTGGAATTCATGTTAGAAAACCAAGAAAGAAATTTGCAAAAGCTCTCCATTTATCATTTGGCTCATGGTTGGATGGTCTACCTCCTTTACCACTGCTTCCTCAAATCATAGGTGACCCTTATAAGCCAGCTGTAATGGGTGTCTCTTCCAAGAATCCTTCTCTGATCTCCTCTCCAACATCCTAAAATTCCTTTTCTTCTCAACTCCCCAGCATATACTCTGTTTCCCCTGGGGAACATTTCACAATTTAATACAATGATTCTTCACTGGGTTAAATAATTCTTAACTGGGCTATGCTTCCCTCCAAGAAGCATAAAATAATAGCAACAAAACAATACATATCCTTCATTGAGAACTTATAAGCTGGACATTATAATACATCCTTTCATAGTAATTCATTTAGTGATAGTAATTATGAGTTTCAAAATGATTATGTAATTAATCAAAATCACACAAGTAGTAGAAGTCCTCACATTTTAACCCATGTGTTTTATTTCATAGGCCCTGCTTCGAATTACTGATGCCTTTTAATGATTTTCAAACTATTTCCCATACCCTCTCCTCCTCCCATTCCACCAGCTCGGATTGTGACCACTTCATCACATCCATACACTTTTGTCAATCAATGGTGAATCTCTGGGATTGGTGGCAAGAAGTTACATACTTCTCAGATGCCAAGGTGAAATAATATTGAGAACCACTTGTTGATCCTATTTATCTGCCTCATCTCTCCTACTGGATTTGTTACTCCCATAAGAAAGAAACTATTTTCTTTATCCATCTGCTGTCTCCCCCATATAACATTAGTATAGGTCTTAGAACAGTGTCTTGCTTCTATCATTTCTGTATGAATATTTAAATAACATTTTTGAATAAAAAATACAAAATAACAGATTATGTAAGATACAAGTGATGACATTTTTAGGTGAAGGGGTTTCCTGGAGGAGGTGACATTTTTCATTTCTTTTGTCTGTGAGGACCTTGTGTTAGCAGAGGTGAAGGTGAAAGACAGTCTAGCTTAGGAGAATTGTATAATGGTCTGAAGTAAAACATTCCTTGATGCTGATGAGAAATGACAATGCTGATAGATTATCTACAACCATGGAACAGATGAGCAAGGAAGTTTAATTCTGGGAATTTCTGTTTTCCATCCCAGGGATGGTTCCTTGGGCCATTATCACTTCAGTGGATGAAGGTACTTGCTATTTGCTAAAAATAAGCTACTAATGTTTTCCTTAGAATTACAGCACACGTCAGAAGAGACTAATGACCCAATGCTGTACTGTTTTCTTTTCATTTCAGTTGGCCTCAAACAAATAAACCTGATAAATATTATCAGAGTCACATATGCTCATTAAGGGTTATAGTCAGTGGCTATGTTTGTTTTACTTTGTAATAGATGATGAAACCATGGTGATGAGTGGACTAAGCTGGGATGATTTTCGTATTTTCCCATCTTAGCAATGGAGACTTGCTCATTGTTTTTTTTTCACTGCCCGGTCTTAGAAATAGAACAGCTTACTAAAACACTTATTCATTTTGACATGTCTTAAAGCAGTGCACATTCACATCTTCTTATTTAGTTCAATGGTACATGGTAGATGTTCAAAAGTCATTCTTAAGTACAACATGGAATGTTAAGCAAGCAGTTTTAGTGGCTAAACAACTAGTGGGAAAGCTTTCAAATAAGAAAGAGTATTGTTTAATAACTTATTAACTCACTGCAATTGAAGATTTTGTTGGTAATTATCTTATGAATTAGTGAACAAAATTTGATGCTCTATAAAACTTACAAAAGTCAAGGTACACTGTGCTGGCCTACTGCTTTTTTTTCCTTTTCTTTTCTTTTAAGGCTTCAGGCGAGTAAAAGAAAATAAGCATTGTAATTATTTCCTAATGAAAATACAACACATTTTCATAACAAATCTTCATGGCTTTCATATTTTTAAGAGACTATGAAAAAATAATGAATCTACCCACATTTCTGTAAATTCCTATCAAAACAGTAAAATTTTACCTATAATTTGACTATCTGTAAGGGCTCATTTGCCTTTCTTGCTCTAACCCATCCCTCTGTCAACAGACAGAATACAATCTGGTCACATCACCTTCCTATGTAAAAACCTTCAGTGGTACCCTATTTACGTGATCCAAACACCTTCACCTGATATATATGACTGTTCACATCATGGCCTATTTCAACTCCTTTTTAAATTCTTCTTTCACTCAGCTATTATTCCCCTCTTATGTAACTCTCGATCACCCAAACTTTCTATATCCTGACACTTGCAGGCTTTTGTCTTTCAAGTCTTCAAATACCCTCCCCCTTATGTTCTGGGTAAAATTGTTTTCATTATGACTCCACTCAAATATAACTTCTTCTGAGATTTTTCTTCCAACTTACCCCCTAACATCTAGTAATTCCCTTTTCGGTGCTCCAACAGTACATTCTCCAGGCATTCATAACGTGACATTTCCATCACCCTGCATGTTCATTATTTGATTTAAAGTCTACTTCCTCTTGTACTAAGAATGTTGTTTTTGGTTTTTTTTGTTTTTTTTTTTTTTGCAGGTAAAATCTCAACACTGATACAATATTTACCCCAAGCAGGTGCTTCATAAATGTCCATTTATAACACAACTGAAAAAATGAATTATAAGCCGCTCCTCAGGAAGAAGGAACATATCCAGAGCTCGTGATTTTTAATACCCTCTTGCTAGCTGCAGTTTCAGACAGGAGTTCCAGACTGAAGCCAGTGATATGGCTCTGCAAAAGTGTCCAAGTAGCTTTTAATTTCTAGTTAAAACCACATATACCCAAGAGAGTATCAGGAGTGATTACATGAACCACCCCTCACTTTGTCCCCATAAAAATGGTGAACATAAATGCTTTCTCCTTTGAAAGTTTCTTTGAGTCTGCTGAGATGTGTTCATTTAGAAGAACAAAGGGTGATTAGCCTGTCACCAGCCAGACAGCAGGAATTGTATGTTTGACAGCCACTTCCACAGGGATACAGGCCTGCGTTTAGTTTCCAAACAGATTTCAGGGACCTGACTTGGCAGGGGAAGTACAGTCTTTCAGGGAAAGCTGCACAAGACCAAAGAAAACAGCCTCACACCTAATAGCAATAATGGTTCCACCAACATCTTCTAAATCTGCTCTGTAGTTATATACTTAATGTCATTTTAAAATAGTAGCCATGAGTATAGTTATTGAAATACAGAGTGACACAGATGCAAGGAGCCTTAGAGGTTGTTTTGTTAATACCCTTTCTTATGCAGATGTGGATGTAAGGGCTAAAAAACAAGTCCTATTGGTATAACCTATTTGGGATACAGGGAAAAATTTTAAGATAATGCATAGAGGTGGTGTTGTGATAGAGTGGACAGGACATCAGTTCTAGATCAGATAAGTCCTGGGTTATCACTTATCACCTCTATGGCCATAGGGAAGTTACTTAACCTCTTCAACTGTTTCTTCAACTGCAAAAAAAAAAAAAAAAAAAAAAAAATAGACTGCAATCTTTATTAGAGGTTGTGATAAGGATTAGAGATTCTACATAGGGAACATCTAGCCCAGTGCCTGAAAAAAAAAAAGTCCTCAAAAACTGATGGATATTATTATTGTAGTGGGAAGCATGTTTGAGGTAGACTTGTCATTTGAGGCTACAATATCCAAATGTTCTTAATATTTGGAAAGAACCCTGGGAGGAATAAGGCTCACCTTCCACTACAGAAGCTGTCAGCAGGAGAGTGAACACCTGGTTAAGGTCAGCCAATCAGAACTTCTTGCCTGGGGCTCTGAATCTGAAACTGACAGCTGCACTAATACCACACCCTTCCCAGTCTCTTGCTCTGCCTGTGTTTTGCCAGAGGATTAGGGTGATGGTCTCCCTTAGTTCATATATGGGCTCCGAGCCTTGCGTTTCAGGGAGCTCTCTGATAATCTTCCAGCAAATTCCTTATTTGTTTAGGTTTAATAAACTTGATTTCTACTATTTCTGAGTAGTTAAGATGCTCATTATGTAATTCTAATAGAGACAGAGAAATCCTTTCCAATGTACTCATAGTCCATTGTTAACACACTTTGCACTATATCACTTCCTCAGTAAGAACCACAACTTAATTTCTTATGCTCATGGTGAAAGAGAAGTCTATAGAGATCATGAATTGTGGATGAACCACAAAGTTTAATTTACAAGATTAAGCAAATATATACACAAACCTGGGCTTGAGAGGCATTTCTATCTACTGTGAGTTTAGGGACCTGAACTAAATGGCAGCAAAGTACTTTCAGAGAGTAGAAGCCCAGAAAATTCAGGCTCACCAAGTTAATATCAGTTACAAAAGAAATGGTCATCAAGGGCAACATGATTTTGTATTCAGTAACCAGTGATTTTTCGATGTTTTTATGTTAGAGCGAAATATATGACAAATGTGTTGGCTCTAGAATGAATAAAGGCGCTTGGGTGGCTCAGTCGTTAAGTGTCTGCTGTCAGCTCAGGTCATGACCCAGGGTCCTGGGATCAAGTCCCACATCGGACTCCCTGCTTGGCGGGAAGCCTACTTCTCCCTCTCCCACTCCCCCTGCTGTGTTCCCTCTCTCTCACTGTCTCTTTCTTTGTCAAATAAATAAAATCTTAAAAAAAAAAAAAAAGAATAAAAACAGCTCCTTAAGTCATCAAGGGGGTGAGGGAAGAGAAGGTACTACAATACAGAATTAAGTCAGAAGTGAGTAGGCAAGACTGTTATGTTTGAGGGTGGCAAGGGGATCATGAGCTCAGCAACAATCAACAAGGTGCGGGTGAGGAGGTGTTGGACAACAAGCATCAATCAAAGCAGAAAACTGCCCTGAACCTCTCTCTAAGGGAATACAATATACAACTAGTGGAATATATGAGGGATAAAATGCTAACAGAAGCTCAAATGGTGCAATAACATTAAAACACATTGACATAAATTTAATAAAACAAGAAGAAAGGAAATAGTGAATTAGTCGCTTGTGCAGAGTTCTGTCATGGCGGTAGTTCTTAACATTTTGTGTACATTATCTGTGGCTCTTGTTAAAAAATACAGATCCTTGGACCTCTTGCCCAATAGGTACTGCTATAATGCTTTTTGTGTAGAGCCAGAGATGTGTATTTTTAACTGGTTTGAAGGTGTTTCTAATGTAGGTAACTTTACTCAGTATATTAAAAGAGTCCACTACGGTTTTTTACTTTTAATAGGTGTAATGCCAGGTTATGTTGTCCTAGAACAACAGGCTTCAGACTAAGACATTTGACATTACAGTATTATGAATAATCAGGAGTGAACTGAACTCATTTATGAAAATTCTAACTTCCTAGGTAGACTTGTCACCTGAAGATGTAGACAACCCAGTGATAAGAATAGCCATCATGCATTGAGCCCTCACTGTAGGCCAGATGCTGCTCAGTGCTCTATATGCATTAAATAGTCTACTCTTTAAAGAGATTCTATGAGGTTGATTTTATTACCATCCCCATTTTACAGATAAGAAACTGATCAATAGAAAGAATGAGAATCTTGGGTATCACATACTTGTGATGGTTATTTTTGTGTCAACTTGACTAGGCCATGAGGCATCCAGACATTTGGTTAATGGTTATTCTGGGTGTGTCTGGATGAAATGAACCTTGGGGCGCCTGGGTGGCTCAGTGGGTTAAAGCCTCTGCCTTCTGCTCAGGTCATGATCTCAGGGTCCTGGGATCGAGCCCCGCATTGGGCTCTCTGCTCAGCAGGGAGCCTGCATCCTCCTCTCTCTCTGCCTGCCTCTCTGCCTACTTGTGATCTCTATCTGACACATAAATAAAATCTTAAAAAAAAAAAAAAGAAATGAACCTTTAAATTAATAGACAGGGTGAAGCAGACTACCTTTTTGAATGTGGGTGGGCCTCATCCAATCAAATGATGTGAATACAACAAAAAAGGTAGTAAGAGAGAATTTTGCCTACCTGACTGCTTGAGCTAAGATATTGACTTTTCCTGACCTTGGACTGGAACTTGCAACCTTGGCTTGCCTGGTTCTCAGGTCATTGGAGTCAGATTTGACCTTCCACCATCAAGCCTCATCTCTTGGGTTGCCAGCTTGCTGAGTACTGATCTTGGGACCCCAGCCTCCAGAACTGTGAGAAAATTAAATTTCTGTTGTTTAAGCCGCTATGGCATTTTGTTATGGTGACCTCATAGACTAAGCAAGATAGATTTTGGTACTGAGAAGTGGATGCTGCTGTAATAAATATCTAATATGTGGGACTGGTTTTGGAACTGAATGATGGGCAGAGGCTGAAAGAGTTTTGAGGTACATGCTAGACATGTGGACATTAAGGGCATTTCTGGTGAGGTCACAGACAGAAATGAAGAACATGTTATTGGAAACTGAAAGAAAAATGATCCTTATTGTAAAGTGGCAAAGCGCTTGACCAAACCGTGTTTGTTTTCACGTTTTGTGGAAGGTAGAACTTGCAAGTGATGAAATTGATTATTTACTGAGGATATTTCTAAGCAAAGTGTTGGAGTGGTTTGGTTCCTTCTGACCTCTCAAAGTAAAAAGAAAGAGTAAATTGAAGAAACAATTCTAAGCACCAAGGAACCAGAACTTGAAAGTTTGGAGAATTCTCAGTCTTACTAGAAAAAAAAAAAAAGAAAGAAAGAAAGAAAGAAAGAAAGAAAGAAAGAAAGAAAGAAAGAAAGAAAGAAAAGAAAAATGAGAAAGCTTCTTTTGAAGAGAACACTAAGAGTGTGGCTGAACAACCATTTGATAGGAGATCCTGAATTCTACTTAAACTTAATCTACCTCAATGGAAAGAATAAAGATGACATTATATCAGCTGAGATATAACCAGCTGCCAATTTGAGCTAAGACGGGGCAGAAAAGATGGGACAGAAGGAAGGAAGACTGTTGGATTTGGGGTTTTACAGAATGGGACACTGCCCTGTCTTTCAAGCAAAGGGAAGAAGTACTCCAAAGGTAATTCAGAGATTGTCACAACTGCCACTCCCCCTCCCACCACAAGCCTGGGAGATAAGGCTGTGCCCAGGAGGCAAGGCTGCCTCAACCTCCAGAGTCAGGACTGCCACCCTTACAGAGAGCGTTGCAGGCAGGGCCACCTGGCTGAGCCCTGGAGGTGATGCTGCCACCTCAGTGGGCCTGGAGGGCGAAGCATCAAATCAAAGAGGCTTATTCTCAAGATTTAAAATTTAATGGAACTGGCCTTGTTAGATTTTAACTTGCTTGGGACCCATCACCCCTCCCTTTTTTTCTAATTCCTCCCTTTTGGAATAGGAATTTTCTATTTTCTGCCTGTCCCAACATTGTATTTTGGTAGCACATAACTTGTCTGATTTCACCCATTCACACTGAGAAGAATTTTACCTCAAGATAAATCATACCTAGAGCCTCAACCATATCTGATATAGATGATATTTAGATGAGACTTTGGACTTTAGAGTTGGAACAAGTTAAGACTTTGGGGGATTTGGGGGTGGAGTGAATGTAGTTTGCACATGAGAAAAATATTATTTTGAGAGTCCAGGGGCAGAATCCTATGGATTAAATGCGTCCCTCCAAAATTCCTGTGTTAAACTAAACCCTAGTGTTATGGTAATCAGAGACAGGGACTTTGGGAGAGAATTAGGGTTAGATAAATTCATGAGGGAGGGGACTTCATTTTGAGATTAGTACACTTATCAGAAGAGACATCTGACTATACTTTGGGTGCTCACGCTTCCGGCTCTCTCTCGCCCTCTCTCTTCCATGTGAGGACACACAGAGAATGCAGTCAGCTAAGCCAGAAGGAAAGACCTCACCAGAACCCAGCCATGCTGGCACCCTGATTGCACACTTCCAGCCTCCAGAACTATAAGAAGTAAGTTTCTGTTGTTTACCATATATTGCTGGCCAGTCTGTGGTATTTTAATACGGCGGCCCAAGCAGACAGACACATAACTAGGAAATGGTAATGTTGGGATTTGAACCCATACGTCTAATTTGAGGACTTTTCCCATGACTATATTACACTTTCAATAAAATGTTTGTCCCTAAAAGATCTCTAGACAGTTAGCTTTATCCTTAAAAGTATGTTTCAGTCTTTCACAATCCCCTGACAACAATGGGATAGATAAAAATATGACTTGACTGAAGTTTCCAGGTGCTTGGATTTATTCTTCATTCTTAAAATGTCTTTGAGTAGAGGGACAGAAATTTCTCCATTCCTCCCTTCATGAAGATGTTTAGACAGGCCACCAAGGGAAGGTGCAACTGAATCTCTCATTTCTTATGACTTGACCATGTCATCAACACTTGTGTTGAAATGAAGTTTCACCAGCTGCAGCCTGGCCCCTGAAGGGCTTCACAACCACAGCATCTCCAGAGGGCCCATCAATGACACACACTCCAAGCAGCTCATCAGACCACTGTGTGCTGACCTTTTGTGGTCTGGTAAAAATGGAGCACTTGATAAAAACACAAACATATTTTTAATACCGACATAGGTACTAAAGGTAAATGCAACAGCATTTCTGGTCTTTAGCTTAACACATACAATGTATCAAGTTCACAGGTAGTTTGAGATCAGGTTTGATTCTTGGTAAAGAGTTACTGATTGGTTATAGAGTAGAGTGACAAGAATCACGCTTTTTTCACATGAGTGAGAGGAAGGGTCCCAAGGATGTTTGCTTATGGATATCTTAGAGCTTGATTATAGGAAATGCTAATGGTGGATAGTTGGAAGAAAAGCTGGCAGGGACAAGGGACCCCACCCTAAGAGGAAACCACCTTTAAGAGGATTTTACACCAACCTGGAAGGAGCTCTCCACCCTTTCCCACATGTGATAGATGACAAAACTTGATTGGATGACAGGAGCATAGAAGGTTAATCAGATTAAAACAGTCCACCCACAAGCCCATAAAAACCCCTAGACTTAGAACTCCAGTTTGGCAAACCTCTCAGGTCCCCATCCTCTTTGGGAGCTTTGTACTCTAATCTTACTATAGCTCAATAAACTTTGCTGCCTACCACTCTATCTCTTCATTCTTTGAAGAAGCATGACCAAGGACATGCAGAGACTCAAGGAACAATTCCTGTAACACTAAGAGGGAAACCCAAGCTAAGAAGCTCCCCCTTGTAGATGTGGGGTTTAGTATTTTGTGGAAACATAGGCAAAGGGCCATGATGAAAAAAGCATGGGGACAAGGGACCCTTAATGTGTGGAGTCCACCACACTTACACTTATCTCCAGTCAAGGAGGTTCATCATAGAGCTACACAAGGCAGATAACACAATGTACTACAACTAGAGCTATCAACCATGCAATCTTCATGAATCCCAAACCAAAGCATGACATCATTGTCCTGCTTAAAGCCTTTCAATCCCTCCCACTACATGAAGAAAACATTGAAAAGCCCTGACCTGACCTGCAGTGATCTGTCTTGTGCACATTCCATTACCCTAATCTAATGCCTTCTCTTCTTTTCTAGCTTCATTCCCTCATACCAGTCTCCCCTTGGTTCCTGGAGTATGTCTGTCACTTTTTGCCCTGTAGCCTTGACCTGGGAAGGGCTTCTTTCAGAAAGTACTGCTCATCCTCTTGACCTTGGCTTAGTCTTACCCTTCTTGGTATTATTACTTCTCCAACCCAAGTCTCACTCCCTGGTTTGATGTTGTTTTTGCTCTCATAACTTCCTTAGCACTCATACATTATGAAATTACTTTGTCTGTCATCCACCTAGACGAGGCCCATGAGCACTGGGACCATGTCTGTGTTCCACCACCTTATATGTGCCTAGAATTTGGGAGGTATTTAGTAAGTATTTGTTGAATGAATGAATAAGTTTAAAGTCTTTGTGACAAGTGCTGAGCTGTCCCTGTCCATGCCAAGATGTTGCAGTTGCCTAATGCAGAGGCCAAAGGATCCTGGAGAACTAGCACTGCCTGACTTGCCCTGTGGCCAACCTCTTTGTGACACTTTGGCAAAGAGAAAGATGAAGGGTGTTGCCACCAAAGCCCATAGCATGTATCTCTGTGAGGGTAGAGGGGGTGCACCTGAAGGCTGAGTACAAGCCTGCACTTCACATGTATCCCCCTGCCCAGCTGCTTCAGTCCACAGAAGGATGATTTCTGGTTGGTCTGCCAAGAGCAGGGAGCCTTGGATAATTCACACAAAGATGCAAGAGGGGCTATTCAGGACCCTGTAAATAATTCAAGAGAGTACAGACCTCCAAGCCGGTGATGACCAGAAAGAATTTGAGTCTCAGGCCTTACACATCATATAAACCTGAGCCAACCCATTGGAACTCTGAGGCAGCCTTTGGATCATAGAAGGGCATTAGCCATAGCCAATGCTACAACCTCCCTCAAGAACAGGAATCAGTGGCACTTAGACAATATCTGCCTAAGAAGGGATGTACTGGTCGCTTTAATGCAGTTTGACTTTAATTTGGAGGGAAAAGCAAACACCAGGGGAACCAGAAAAATAAGGCAAAGCAGAATAACCTTGCCCCTTTTCTTTATCAAAACCAGCATTCCCATGGGAAAGAGTGGCTTCCATTTCTGGTCAGAGCAACAGCTTTATAGTTTATGTCCACTTCCTTCCCTGTCAGTCCCATGCAGACTGTCACCAAAGAATCCCTTGAGAAATGCTGAAGCCCTAATTCTTTCATTCTCCTTTTCCCATGAAATGCAGATAGACCTGAGTAAAATTAGATAGCACATGTAAGTTGTTTTATGAATTTGTAGACTCATGACAGACTTTAAGTAATCTACCCCAAGGGAAAACTAAGCGGATGGAGAAATTGAAGATGATATTGCCATTCTCTTTAGTAGAAGGATCCCTGTCCTGTCCCTTTAATTTTATTGCTAGCATACTGTGGAAGTCAGATCAGTAGCTCCCTTTTACAGATGGTCTATTGCATTTGCTATTGACATTACAACCTGTTCCCTTTTCTCTCCCTTCCAGCAGCAGCCAGAATATTGACCAAAGGCTCTTGGAAGAAGAAACACATTCAAGGCCATTAGTCTGTGGTCACATGTGTGTTCAGGCCTCCAACTCACACTCACTCCATCCTGACAAGTACAGAGGGTGAAAACATTGCTAGACAGTCTGTTTCTAAGGGGTATCAACCTGTTGCTGAAAGATTTATCATCAGGGAACTGTGAGGTAGGAGAAAGCCTTTACTTGAACCAAAATTGGTCATTCAGAGTTCATACTGTAACTTGATCATTTATTTATATTTTATGCACCTTCCATCAAGGAGAAGAGAGGATGCATGTGGGACCATTACCTCACTGAATATGATGTGGTCAAGTGACTATCTCATTGGACAGTGTTATAGAGACTCCATTGTGCAACTCATGTGAATATTTCTTTTAACCCTTTGGGTTCTGTGTGATCTCCAGTGAGCAGGGCAAAGTGAGGTTTTGTCTTCTCTATTCACCATCCACTACAGATGGGATCATGGAATATGTACTGCTCCCAGCAGACACATATCCCATACACATGCATATCTCCCGCTACCCACTCATGAAAAAGAATATGGCTGGGGAGAAGTGACGAGAGGCCTGGAAAAATCTAAGAATGGACTATAGCAAAGAAGACTCTTGTAAATATTAATTGCCTGTGTTCATGAGATGTTCAGTGACATGACACATATCAATGACCAGAAAAAGAAGTGACATCTTGGCACTGTTCCAAAAATCAAAGTAACACCTATGTACACAAGGCTTTACACCTGCCAGAAAGTGCTTATTCAATTTACTCACTTAATCTATAATTTATCTATTCTTCACAGAAAAAATAATGGAAGTCTAAGGGATGATTTGCCCAAAAAATTAGCCCAGAACTGGGATTCAAAACCACCTCCTTAGACCAGAGGTCTATTCTCCAAGGTCTCCAAAACCACTTCTAAAGATCAGATATATGAACCCACATTTGAACTACCCAAACCTTACCCTCAGCCAGCAGACCCATAGTCTTGATTGGTTCACATATGAAGGGGCACCTGATGATCTTGTGTTGGCCATTCAGACTGGAACAAGGTAATGTAGACTTGAGCCTCTATGGAGCTAAGTTAAGTGGAGCCATAAGAGGAAAGCCCATAACCTCTTGTTGCTGAACTCATAGAAGTTACTTTTCTTTCTACCTCTCCAAGACTTATTTGGGGTTCTGCAAAATCTTCCCTTTCTTACTTAAGATAATATGGAAGATATGTGATGTTGGTTCATTCAACACACATTCCCAGTCAAGTTCTTCCTTGCCTTCCTCTTGTCTTTGCATGTAAGGGTGGCTATACAATACAGTTCTGGCCAAGGAGACAAAGGCACAATTCTTGGGCTTGATTATAGGCTCAAAACTAAAAAAGGAGAGATGCACCTTTTCCATTTCTTGCTGACTGGAAAGCAGATGTTATGCCTGAAAGGGCAGAAGCCATCTGGAAAACACTTTTTTTAAAAAGGCCAAAAAACTACAGAGCTAAAAGATCACTGAATTGGGCTATCAGCCCTGAACAGTCTACCTCTAGACTTTGTAACATATATAAAAAGAAAGATATAGCTATTGTTTTAAGCCTCTGTGAGTTGAGTTTTTTGATATTTCCAAACAGAAGATTCAGCTTCTTAGGCTTAGAACTAGTAGAATATTGCACTCCTTTGAAGGATATGAAATTGATTTAAATGATTTGAATATATCATCTGTTATGGGGATGCCTAAGAAAGCCATCTACACAGAGAGATCCAGAGGACTACACTATACATGTAAGAAGGATGGTCCTTGATATGCCCACTTCTAAAGCTTCCATCCTTTACAGATTGGAACTGGATGAAGGTATCCTGGTCAGGCTTTTTTAGGTTATTTGAAGGAAAATGTATAGGAAACCTTGGGTAAAGATGGTTATTGCAAAGATAGAAGAAATGTGGAATAATCTGGAATATTTACCAGACACCAAAGTAGTTCAGGTTCCATTTATTACTAATCATCCACTTACTAATTATGCAACAGATGTTTATGGACACCAACAATAATGCCAAGTACACATATTCCATGGTAAATATGATTTATCTGCTTTCAGAAAACTGTAATATGGATCTCAAGGCACATGATTCAGTTAGCATTTCTATAAAGTTGATGAATATATGGATAATCGGGCTATGCATAACTTTCACAGAAAAATGAAAAGTAGCTCAGCATAACTATGAACAAATAATAATAATATTCCGCTCTGTTGTTGTTCACCTAGCATTTGTGCTTTCCCAAGAAAAGATCTGAGAGGACTGGGCTGAGACCAGTCAGGGTGAAATACTGCTCTTGGACACATTTGACAGGTCATCTCAAAAGGTGATTGGATTTCCTCCTGCCCAGTCATAGCGGCTGTTGCTGGAGTGTTTTTATGACTATGTTAGTCTGCTTAGGCTGCAATGACAAAATACCACAGACCATGTGGCTTCCACAACAGAAATGTATTTTCTTACAGTTTTGAAGTCTAGAAGTCCCAGGTCAGGGTCTGGCATGGTTGGTTGCTGGTGAGAACTCCCTTTCTGGATTGCAGACAGCTGCCTCCTTGCTATATTTTCACACAGTGGAAAGAGAAAGCTTGGATGTCTTTCTTCTTTTAAATGTACCAGTCCTATCAGATTCAGACCCCATCTTTAGGACCTCATTTAACATTCATCACCTCCTCTCAGGCCCCATCTCCAAATGCAGTCACACGGGGGGTGAAGAGCTGCAATATATGAATTTTGGAGAGGGGAGGGACACAAACTTCTATCCATAAGAATGCCTGATTCTGCCTGCCTGGAGAATACTCTTTATGAGCCCTACCACATGATCAAGAAGAAAATTAGGGACATTTTCTTTCTAATTTAGCTCTTTAAACACTGTGGATTTTCCATTAAACATTCTAGTAGAATAGGATGGGCTTCCCTGGCATGGGGACAAAAATAGTACACCTGGGGGGTATAGTAGTCAGGATCTCCCTCTGCAGAAGCCCAGCTCATTCACTTCAAGGAGACACTGTATCTGGCCAACAGGTAATCCATTTCAACTGATCAGTTTCCAGTGCCAGGAAACCCATGGGGGAACCAAGGAGAGCCACTACTGGGGGATAAAGGACAGGGCTATAGGTGGGATATAAAATGCTGCCTGGGATCTATACTTGGGTCTCAACACACATAAATAAAAACAGGGATTTTTCGGGTGACTCTCAAATTGAGGTCAGTGTCAGATATTTGCATTCTCATTTAACAGAAAAAGAGAATACGCCAACGTCGTGGGAAGAGCTTATGATAAAAACAGAGTTTTCCCTGCCTAAAACCACTGGTCCCAGCCACTATCAAGATCCATGCATGGCAGTCCTGTCCTATGGGAGACCTTGATCTAAGGACAAATCTTTCCTATTTTTTTAGCCCTCTGATGGTTCAGTATTGCTTTTAACAGTGTTAGCTACTGCTCAAGGGTCCTCTCCCAAAGTTTTCCTATGTCTTAAAGACAACATACCTGAAAAAAAGAGGCTGAAACTTTCAACATCAAAATTCAGATTGGCATAAGCCAAGAGCCCCAGGGAAGGATATTAAAAAAGTCAGAATTGCATGTTTCCACATCTGTTTTCAATGGAACTTATGTCAAGTAATTGTATTCTTTGACAAAAGAAATCCAAAGAATTACTTAGTTTTTTTCAGAATGCGTTGAAATGTCATTAAAATTCACCTACTAACACACAGACACAACATTCCACCTGTCCATAGTGTTAGATCAAATAAGAAGACGGGGCCTGAGCCTCCTGAGTAGGAAGAGACTTGACCTACAGCAGAAGGGGAGGGACAATGCTATGCTTATTAGCATTTCTGTTTCCCACCAACCTGGGGCATGTGATCTGTTTTTAGCTTGACACCAAACAGAAAATGGCTCTGCTACAATACCCTAGATGTTAATGCAAAGGAGACATATCCCTGGAAAAGAACACCAACATGGGTCTGAGTACTCAAATGAGAGAAGTCATTCCTGCTAGCAAGTCAACAACGATAGTCATTTTACAGAACGCAATTGAGAAAGCAAACGTGCAAGAGTAAGTTTCTAAAAGATGATTTGTTAACATGTATGGGAAGTCTGTAACAGTGCAAACACTTTGGTTAAGTGATTTCAGTCCTTGGAATTTACCCAAAGGTTATTTAAAAATGTATAGGCAAAATATGTATTATTAGGAGAGAGCCCTTCCGGGTTCTCTTGTGCTCCTACACATCTTGCTGTGTATGCCAAGAAGGAAACATCTATACCATTCTACCCAGGGCATTTCTCAGGCTTATGCTTAAGTCAGGTGACCTTAAAGAATAAGGTCACATCTCCTGGGGCAAAAAGCAGGCTTTCTTACTGCTTACATAGAAGCAAATTCCCTAAACTTGATCTGTGTAGAGTTTCCATCTGTGCCCATAGAATCACTGCTGCGGCTTTTGGGGGCCAGGAGAACCAGTGCACACGCTGATGCCCAGAAATTTTGTGTCTGTGCCAGCATCTATAACATAGTACTTGGCTTGATTCTGAGCTGGCAAGTAGGACAAAAACAATCCCAAACCTGAAACTTAAAGCAGCATTGTTTAGTAAAAATAATGACACTAAATGGCCTCCAAAGAGAATTGATTAAATATAGTACTAACATGCAAAAAATATGGTGCAGACATTTAAAACTACTTCAGTTTGTATCTTTATTGACATGGAGATAATATAACAGTGTATTTTTGAGTAAAGAAAAGCAGGTAACAAAGAAATATTCATAGAAGATCCACCTTTATATAAACATATATTTCAGTCATGCATAAAATTTCTGGATGATTCCATACAAAAATTTCTCTAGATGATAGACTTAACGAGTTTTATTTTCTCATCTGTATGGTCTATTTCCTGTTGTGAACATGAATTATTTGTGTAACAAAATAATATTAATTGAAAGAAAAGAATTGCTAGACAAAAAATGTGATAAAATACTTGTTCTTGAACAGACTATGAACAAGTAATATGCAAATACAGAGGAAAAATGCGTATAGAAATAAAGCTCAACTTCTCAAACACAGCACCCAAAAAAACAAATAATCCAGTGAAGAAATGGGCAGAAGACATGAACAGACTTGCAACAAAGAAGAACTACAAATGTCCATGACAGACACATGAAAAAATGTTCCACATCACTTGCCATCAGGGAAATACAAATCAAAACCGTAATGAGACACTACTTTACACCAGTCAGATAAGGGAACAACAAATGTTAGTGATGATGTGGAAAAAGGGGAACTGTCTTACACTGTTGGTGGAAATGCAAGCTGGTACAGCCACTCTGGAAAATAGCATGGAGGTTCCTCAGGATATTAAAAATAGAGCTACCCTACAACCCAGCAATTGCAATACATGTATTTACCCCAAAGATACAGATGTAGTGAAAAGGAGCACATGCATCCCGATGTTCATAGCAGCAATGTCCACAGTAACCAAGCTGTGGAAGGAGCCAGGATATCCTTCAAAGGACGAATGGGTAAAGATGTGGTTCATATATATAACGGAATATTACGTAGCCATCAGAAAGGATGAATATCTACCATTACACTGACATGGATGGAACTGGAGGGTATTATGATAAATGAAATAAGTCAATCAAGAGAAACACAGTTATCATATGGTTTCACTCATATGTGGAGCATAAGGAATAGTGCAGGGGACCACAAGGGTAGGGAGGGAAAACTGAATGGGAAGAAATCAGAGAGGAATACAAACCATAGGAGAGACTTGACTCTAGGAAACAAACTGAGATTTGTGGAAAGGGAGGTGGTGGGGCAATGGGGTAACTGGGTGATGGTTATTAAAGAGGGCGCGTGATATACTCAACTAATAAATCATTGACCATTATATCAAAAACTAATGATGATACCTTAGCTAATTAAATTTAAATTGAAAAAAAGAAGACTGTGTGAACCAAAAAAAAAAAAAAAAAGGAAATAAGGCATAAGGCACCTTATAGGACATAGCTCTTCATGTGGTACAGATGATAAACCACAGAGCCTGAAAGAGGAGGAGAAATAATGGAAAAGTCCCTTATTAGACACTATCCACTTAGAACATCAGAGATGATGTTTTTTAAATATTTTTTAAAAAATCTTTTAAAAATCTACCTAAGTACGCTTAGTGTTTAATGGATATTGAGACAATCTGTCTTAGCTATTGTGAGTAATATTGCAATCAACATGGGATTGGAGACATCTTGTCAATATCCTGTTTTCATTTCCTTTGGATAAATACCCAGAAGTAGGGTTGCTCAGTCATATGGTAGTTCTTATTTTAATTTTTGGAGGAATCTCCATACTATTTTCCATGGTGGTTGTACCAATTTATGTTCCTACCAGCAGTGCACAGAGTTATCTTTTTTCCACATCCTCACCAACACCTGTTATCTCTTATCTTTTTGATAACCATTCTAAAAAGTGTCAGGTGATATCTCATTATGGTTTTGATTTGCATTTCCCTGATGATTAGTGATTTGAGCACCTTTTCATGTACCTGTTGACTGTCAGTCTTCTTTGGAAAAATGTCTATTCAGTTCCTCTGTGCATTTTTAAATTGGATTATTTAGGGTTTTTCTCTCAAGTTGTATGTGTTCCTATAGCTTTTGATAATATTTTGGATATTAACCCCTTATCAGATAATGTGATTTGCAAATATTCTCTCCCATTCTGTAGGTTGCCTTTTCATTTTGTTGACAATTTCCTTTGTTGTACAGAGGCTTTGATGTTTATGGCAGCATTATTTACAATAACTAAGATATGGAAAGAAACTGAGTGTCTATCAGTGGATAAATGGATAAAGATGATGTAGTATAGGCATACAATGGAATATTATTCAACAGTGTGAAAGGAAATCCTGCTGGTTGAGACAACATGGATAGACTTTGAGGGCATCATACAAAGTAAAATAAACCAGACAGAGAAAGACAGATACTTCATGGTATCACTTACATATGGAATCTTGAAAAAAAAAAAAAAAGAAAGAAAGAAAAGAAAAAAAGTTAAAAGAAACAGAGACTAGAGAGTAAAAAAGTTGTTGCCAGGGGCTTAGGGTGAGGGGTGGGGGAAATATGGGGAGGTTGGTAAAAGAGTACAAATATTTAGCTGTAAGATGAATAAGTTCTAAGGATTAATGTAAAATGATGAATACAGTTGATAACTCTGTATTGTATAATTGAAAATGTCTTACAGTTTTATATATTGATTACACCTCAACAAAGCTGAAATTTCACAAAAAGACAATCTGTCACATCTATGAGTTATACCATAATTTATACCAGAAGTCTGCGGCTGGCCTTCAATCTCACTGTTTCATCTCTACATATATGCTTTTTGAATCTCTTAGGTCCCTCCCTTCCAGCTCATCTCACTGCTCCGGCCTGAATCTCGGTCTTTCCCATAATTTTCCTGGATATCTCCATAATCTTTGAACTGGTTTGTCTCTATTTCACATCTCTCTGGACTATCTGTAACTACTGACATGTGATTAAAACAACACATCCTTTGCCTCAAATGCTTCCATGCCTCCCAAATACCAACAAAATGGTCTGGCAGGCCAGGCCCACAGTAATTAGCACCAGCTGTCTCACCACACTTCCTTCTTGTCCTCTGTGCCCAGCTCTCCAGATCATTTATTGGGGCAAGAAGCCCCTTCCTTACAGGATGCCCTCACTCCAACCCTGTCAGGCAAATGCTTGTTTCAGGATTCTGCTTTTGCAGGAATTGTGTCATAACCACATCCCCAAGTTGAATTCCCTCCTTGGAGTCCCAAATAGACCGCACGCAAATTAATCAAAGTGTTTACCATCCTTTGCCTTTATTTGTTTCATACCATTCTTTCCCATTGGATTATGAGCTCTTTGAGGGAAGAGTAGATCTTAATTATATTTATATTATCAACATCTAGTCCTATTCTTTTTTTTTACCAGTAGGAAACATATTTATTAATATTCAAATACATTATCTCATTACATTAAAAAAAAACCGTTAATTTTGGTATTTTTTTATCCAGCATGCCAAAAGGTAAATACCTTTTGGTACTAATGCATTTAAGACTTTTTTTTTTAATGTTTTATTTCTTTTCAGCATAACAGTATTTTTTCACCACACCCAGTGCTCCATGCAATCCGTGCCCTCCCTAGTACCCACCACCTGGTTCCCCCAACCTCCCACCCCCTGCCCCTTTGAAACCCTCAGGTTGTTTTTCAGAGTCCATAGTCTCTCATGGTTCACCTCCCCTTCCAATTTCCCTCAACTCCCTTCTCCTCTCCATCTCCCTATGTCCTCCATGTTATTTGTTATGCTCCACAAATAAGTGAAACCATATGATAACTTGACTCCCTCTGCTTGACTTATTTCACTCAGCATAATCTCTTCCAGTCCCGTCCATGTTGCTACAAAAGTTGGGTATTCATCCTTTCTGATGGAGGCATAATACTCCATAGTGTATATGGACCACATCTTCCTTATCCATTCATCCGTTGAAGGGCATCTTGTTTCTTTCCACAGTTTGGCGACTGTGGCCATTGCTGCTATAAACATTGGGGTACAGATGGCCCTTCTTTTCACTACATCTGTATCTTTGGGGTAAATACCTAGTAGTGCAATTGCAGGGTCATAGGGAAGCTCTATTTTTAATTTCTTGAGGAATTTCCACACTGTTCTCCAAAGTGGCTGCACCAACTTGCATTCCCACCAACAGTGTAAGAGGGTTCCCCTTTCTCCACATCCTCTCCAGCACATGTTGTTTCCTGTCTTGCTAATTTTGGCCATTCTAACTGGTGTAAGGTGGTATCTCAATGTGGTTTTAATTTGAATCTCCCTGATGGCTAGCGATGATGAACATTTTTTCATGTGTCTGATAGCCATTTGTATGTCTTCATTGGAGAAGTGTCTGTTCATATCTTCTGCCCATTTTTTAATATGATTGTCTGTTTTGTGTGTGTTGAGTTTGAGGAGTTCTTTATAGATCCTGGATATCAACCTTTTGTCTGTACTGTCGTTTGCAAATATCTTCTCGCATTCCGTGGGTTGCCTCTTTGTTTTGTTGACTGTTTCCTTCGCTGTGCAGAAGCTTTTGATCTTGATGAAATCCCAAAAGTTCATTTTCGCTTTTGTTTCTATCGCCTTTGGAGACATATCTTGAAAGAAGTTGCTGTGGCTGATATCAAAGAGGTTACTGCCTATGTTCTCCTCTAGGATTCTGATGGATTCCTGTCTCACATTGAGGTCTTTTATCCATTTCGAGTTTATCTTTGTGTATGGTGTAAGAGAATGGTCAAGTTTCATTTTTCTACATATAGCTGTCCAGTATTCTTGACACAAAAGAGAGTATCTATGCATAAACTAAAAAATGCAGTTAAAACTTAAGAGTCTGAGTTCAGTCATACCCAGAAAGCCTTTATTCTGAAAGATCCAAGTTAAGAACCCCTACTGACAGACTCTGAATGTGTTGCTATCAATATTTTGTTGCCCCAAAAGGAATAAAATGGATGATTCTCACTTGCAAAGAATATTGTTTTGGAAACAGGTGTTTCTGTCTGCCACAGGGCAGCCCCTCTGCTGCCATTGGAGAGAGAACACCTTGGGAATGTCCACATCCCTGGGAGGAGAGCCAGCAGGAAGAACTGACACTGTAATAGCATATGCTGTGTGCTTTATAAGATAGTCATAGGGAACTGAGTGTACTAAATACTCTAAGCTTTTTTCCTATAATTTATTATGAAAAACATTCAAGAACAGAAACAAACGTGAACTTGGGAAAATCAAAGCAGTTGTAGAAAAAGCAAATAAAAACCTTAGACATGACTGATCTCATAGGATGCAGAACTGAATCTGGATATCAGGTTTCTGTATTCCATTTATTTGCTTTTAAAGATTTAATTTATTTATTTGTAAGAAAGAGAGCATGTGAAAGAGAGAGAGATCATGAACAGGAGTAGGGGCAGAAGGAGAAGCAGGCTCCCTGCTTAGTAGGGAGCCTGATGTGGGGCTAGATCCCAGGGCCCCAGGATCATGACCTGAGGCGAAGGCAGATGCTTAACCAACTGAGGCACCCAGGTGCTCTCTGTATTCCATGTAAAATGTCTCACTTGGAATAGGACTCTAAAAGATAGGTCAAATGTAAATTCAGAATTTTCTTTACTTCTGTATGATCCTTATGCTAAGCAGGGCATAATTAAGTTTTTCCCACAAGGTCAAAATGTCAAGACAGACGCTGTAACATGATAGGATTTGATAAGCCATTTCTAATACGAAGATTTTTGCCAAGAAATGCTCTGGAACAATCAGTGACAGTGAAGTCTACAGAGCTATCTTTTAAATTGCAAGCAGGACAAGCCATCCCGTCATTAAAGCTTCTTTCTCCTCCCTCCCGATACTTGGCACCCTGAGTTGGTCTCACTTAGTTGGTTAGAGAAGGAGCTAGAATAAAAGCATAACTTAGGGTCTTCTGGAAGGTACTGGGTCTTGGGAGCTCACCCAGCATCCACATAGCTAGAAGCAGGCCTTCTGGACACTTCATATCACAGGGGCTCAAGAGGAAGGCTCTGAACTGGGCGAAGCCTATAGGTAAGAGCAGCCAACACTCGGAATAAGAGTCACCATGTAGGGGCACCTGGGTGGCTCAGTGGGTTAAAGCCTCTGCCTTCAGCTCAGGTCATGATCCCAAGGTCCTGGGATTGAGCCCCGCATTGGGCTCTTTGCTCAGCGGGGGGCCTGCTTCCTCCTCTCTCTGCCTGCCTCTCTGCCTACTGGTGATCTCTGTCTGTCAAATAAATAAATAAAATCTTAAAAAAAAAAAAAAAGAGTCACCATGTATCCTGCAGTAAGTCTACCCCAGACTCCACAAATGTAGCAACAGCTTTCTTGTTGCTTGAGGCTTTGCTTCAGAGAATTCTTTTGCTCCTCTTGTTTTTTTTTTTCTTTTTTTCAACAATTTATACATTACTCAGTGCTCATCAAGATAAGTGTACTGTTTTTTTTTCTTTTTTTTCAACAATTTATACATTACTCAGTGCTCATCAAGATAAGTGTACTCTCTTCTTTACCTATTTCACCCATCCTCCCCTCACCTCCCCTCTAGCAACCACCAGTTTGTTCTCTGTATTTGAGAGCCTGGTTCTTTTGTTTGACTCTTTTTCCTTTGTTTTATTGTTGTTGTTCTTTGTTTTGTTTCTTAAATTTCACATATGACTAAAATCATATGGCATTTGTCTTTCTCTGACTTAGTTCGCTTATCATCATACCCTCTAGCTTCTTTGATATTGCTGCAGATGGCAAGATCTCATTCTTTCTTATGGTTGGGTAATGTTTCTTTTTATTTTTTTTAAATAATTTATTTATTTACTTAGAGAGAGAGAGAGAATGAGTGGTGGGAAGCGGCAGAGGGAGAGAGGGAGAAGCAGACTTCTTGCTGAGCAGGGAGCCTGATGTGGGACTCCATCCCAGGACCCTGGGATCACAACCTGAGCGAAAGGAAGATCCTTAACCAACTGAGCCAACTGAGCCACCCAGGGGCACCTGGGTGGGTAATATCTCACTATATATATATATATATATATACATATATATATATATATGGTGAAATATATATATATATATATCACATCTTCTTTATCCATTTAACCATTTACTTTATCCATTTAACCAAAGATTAACCAAATTTAATCTTTATCCATTTAACTTAAGTGGATAACTTCTTTATCCATTTAACTTTATCCATAACATCTTTATCCATTTAACTATCTGTGGACACTTGGGATGCTTCCATATCCTGGACATGGTAAACAATAGTGTAATAAACATAAAGGTGTATATATCTTTTTGCAATTCATGGTTTCATTTTCTTTGGACAAATACCCAGTAGTGGGATTACTGGATCATATGATATTTTTATTTTTAATTTTTTGAGGAAACTCCATACTGTTTTCCACAGTGGCCAAACCAATTTTTATTCCCAACAAGAGTGCATGAGGGTTAATTTTTCTCTACATCCTCGCCAACACTTTTTATTTCTTGTATTTTTTTTATTTTAGTCATTCTGAAAGGCATAAGATGGTATCTTATTGTAGTTTTGATTTGCATTTCCCTGATGATTAGTGATGTTGAGCATCTTTTCATCTATCTGTTGGCCATAGGTATGACCTCTTTGGAAAAATGTCTATGCAGGTCCTCTGTCCATTTTTTAGTCAGATTATTTATGGACTTTTGGTGTTGAGTTACAAAAGTTCTTTACATATTTTGGATATTAACCCCTTATTGAATATAAGATTTACAGGTATCTCTCCCGTTCATAGGTTGCTTCTGATGACTCCACCTTGGCTATTTAATCATTAAGCCCTTTGTCATCTTCATACCCTTAGGCAACCCAGACTTTTTGTCTTGTGATCAGTATTATTTCTTTCCTGACAGTCCCAAGAGAAATTTGTTGTCTTATATGATGTCTCTTCTGGCACCAGAAACTGACTCCCACCTCTGAACTTGTTAGATCAAGGTTGGAAACTAATGTGTGGACACCACACTATATCAGTTTCTCTGTTGCCCAGAGTTAGAACCATCCACCAAATTATATACACATTGGAAGCATAATCAACAGAGCATGATTTATGGTGCCCAACCCAGGTCTAAGTTTAACCCTGATAATAAGATGAGGCTACCTTAAAACAGTTCTCACAGCTGACTAAGCAAATGCAGTTCTATTATTTGAAGTCTTGGATATGGTTCAGTTTGTGACTTAGTCTATGGATATTGCAAATGATTTGTTGGAAGAAAAAAAGGGGGTTATTTCATAAATATTTCAGAGATGTCTAGATGCCTCATTTCATTCTTTCTGGTTTTACAGAAGTGTATAAATAAGATTAAAATATATGGACAAAGGAAGGAATTTGTTCCAAACCTTATAGAATGGTAGAATGAGTATGCTTTTCATTTGGAAATTTCCTTAGGTTCATGAAAGAAGAAAAGAAAAATGGGTGGGTTACATAGAAACTTATTAAATATCATCTGTTATTAAAATTATGCCCTACAGGAGCACCTGGGTGGATCAGTCATTAAGCGACTGCCTTTGGCTCAGGTCATGATCATGATCCCAGCGTCCTGGGATCAAGCCCCACATCAGGCTCCCTGCTAGGTGCGAAACCTGCTTCTTCCTCTCCCATTCCCCCTGCCTGTGTTGTGTGTGTGTGTGTGTGTGTGTGTGTGTTCATGCCAAATAAATAAATTAAAATCTTTAAAAATGAATAAATAAGTAAGTAAAATAAAATTATGCCCTACAGATTGGAAATATTCATTATTTTTAATTTTTCTTCATTGTTTTCAGTATTAGGCTCTATATTAGGGAAGAAATAGTGAAAGAGTGACTTTTTGTGGTTATTGTGTGCATTTCTATATGAGAAATCACTGTTTTATTTCCATAAATTCCCGAAATTTGAAAAAGGACATTCAAAGCTACTTAGCCAGAATTTAAACAAGTACCTCATCAACATCATTTTGATTGAGGGTGGGAGTGTGTGAGATTGGGAAATGGGGAGGAGGTTATTTTATTTTAATTACTTGGGTGTGGGAGGATTTGGTTATCAGTTTCCTATGAAATGCACTCTGTGCTGAGGGGTTCTGTGCTGGTCTTAGTCATTAAATCAAGATTCTGTGATTCTCTCATAACTTACACATGAACTTAGTGACTTACAATAACATGTCATGATCCAATCTCAACTTGCTCTTTTCCAGCTAACACCCCTGCCCCCAGGAGCCTAGCAGCACCTTTCCCACACCAGTGAGATTGTATACTGGTCCATTCAGAAGCAGCAGCTATTGGGCAGTACAGGATTCTGTAGTAACGGGAGAGAAAGCACAGACAATGTCAGTTCTCACCCCATCTGGGCAACAAAAAGGATCTTCTGAGTAATTCCTAGGTTGTGCTTTGTAGATACTGAATCCAGAGAAGGATGTATTTGATCATGGCCAGGGTCATGTGCTGGTAATCATCAAATTTCCAAAAGATGGAAGAAATATGGTGGATACACAGGTATATCTCTCTGAGTAGGGGACAGGGAGCTAACTTAAACATCTCTGGCCTGGTGAAAGTCACATGCTTCCTCTCCAAGCTCTTTCAACCAAACTATGAATCTTTTCCAACATGGCAAACTACTGCTCTATGTTAAGGCAAGATTTTAAACACCCAACAGCCAGGGGCGCCTGGGTGGCTCAATCGGTTAAGGCCTCTGCCTTCGGCTCAGGTCATGATCCCAGGGTCATGGGATCAAACCCCACATCGGGCTCTCTGCTTAGCGGGGAGCCTGCTTCCTCCTCTCTCTCTGCCTACCTCTCTGCCTACTTGTGATCTGTCTGTCAGATAAATAAATAAAATCTTTAAAAAAAAAAACAACCCAACAGCCAAGAGTTGTTAACTTCTGAAGAGGCAAAAGACGACAATCCATAACCAGAAAGGAAATATCGCTATCATAGGATCACTAATATATGTTTAGAGGATGATGCAAAACAGGTTTGTTTACTAGTTTTCAATTCTCCCACTATTGTAGAATCTTTCTCTTGAGTCCTCTCTTTCCTGGCCTCTCTTCATAGTATTTATGTCCTGCTTCTCTCCACCCAGAACCCTGGTTCCCAACCAGTTGTCCCATTTAGCTTCACCACCTCTGGAAACTATGTTGAATCTGTAAAGTCTTATTTATCCTTAGAAGTAGCTTTAGGTTCTCCATAATTAAAATACACATGACAAAACTTTGATAATATTATTCACTTCTTATTGCATAGCCTTGATCTTCTGTGCAAAAACAACCTGATCTCTATTCTCTGATTAATCTAAAAAAGAAAGCTACTGACTGAGAGATGGATGGAGAAGAAAAGAAAAGAGTTGTGGGGGAAAGACAATGGGTCTTTGTCTTGTGGTATTTGAAATTAGGCCGTTACCATGATTAAATTCTCACAATGTTTTGGGTTTTCAACCAATTGTCTTCTTTCAGTCAATGGTATCTACAAATTAGTGAAGTTCAGCTAATGTAAATAACTTCCGTTTTTATTTGCCATTATCCATTTTTTAAATGAAGGATTCAGTCTCTGGTATTAGCTGTATAGGTTGATTATCAGTTTTTCCGAAAGGGGCTAAATTATCTTTCAGAAATAGAATTGACAAATTCTTGGAACTTCAGAAATAGAATTGACAAATTCTTGGAACTGAAACCAACAAAAATACAAAAGTATTTATTTTGTTCACTTGTTTTAGTGTGAATATATAATACTTTAAAAGAAACACCATATGCAACCCAATTAATATGATTCATAGAGTTGTCCTCAGAAATTAGCCAATAATCATGCTGAAGTGAAACAATTTTTATTTAGAAAATTACCAAATGTTGTTCTTTTTTCCTGTTATTATTTACTCTCTGCCTCTTTACTCAGATTAATTGATGGTGGTAGAACTAAAACAAATGAATTAAAGAAGAAAGAAAAAAAAAGAAAAGAAGGGAGGATGATAAAAGAGTGTAAATACACAGGCCGTATAAGGTTACACAGTTGCAAACATCATTAAATTTGGTTCTAAGGCCTCCGGCAGCCAAGGCAAAACAAGGGAGATATGGACCATTACGCTGTTCTTATTATTAGATAAGAAGAAACACACTAGTTCCTCAGGAAAGCAAATATATTTTTCTTGTATTAATTTCTCAAGGAAATCACACTGATGGGACCTCAGAGGAAACACTGAGTGATGTTACACACAGTATTCAGCTGGAGTTCTTCAGGCAAGTACCCCACACAGAGCACCCCTTAAAAATCAAGGGCACAAAATTAAAATGCAAATTTAGGCAAATTTTAAGTCCAAATATGAAACTTTCTGTGAGTCCAGCTAGACTGGCAGCATGAATGGAGTACTTAACTTTTAGACAACTCTTTGGTGGAGGCTGGTAAAAGACACTTTAAATGTTGCCTTTAAGCCATGGAAGGCCAGTGGTGTGATGAAATGGTTGAATGCAGATCAATTATTCCCGACCAGAGAGACTCAGCCACAACATAAGGATGTATCACAACCAAGCTACAGGTTAGCAGTGGTTACATTCTTCATTGATGGCTCTCCCTCCTCCCCTCAGACCTGTTGTTTTTTGTTTTTTTTTTCCTAATTTTTAATTTTATTTTTTATTTTTACCTGAGGGTAAATACAGGCACAAATTCTTACAAAAAGTTATTTAGCATATAAAGAATTGAAAATACATTTTCTGCAAACAAAGAAGACTATACACTTGGGGGGCCTATCCAGCTGGGATCATTCCCATGGAGTTGCACAGACTGAGACTGGAGCAGCTCTAGGGGACAAAGCATCCTCACTCAGTGTTTCAAACAACTGACTGTTTCCATAATGTGAGTTTTGTGATGTGGTGTGACTAGGTCCCATCCAGAGGAAGCCAAGTGCCAATGGCATTTGAGGCCCTTTATTAGAGTGTGCTTTCCTGAACTCTTCTCCAGAATCTGGGTCTCACAACCAGCCCTCTTACTGATCAGCACAGTCAACATGCATGTCCCTACAAAGACTGAATGTACTTCTGTTTTCAGTATATAATGTAATATTTTTAAAATTAAGTTTAAATTTTAGCAAGTTCCTTTCTGTTTCCTCTCATATACTGTCCTTTTTACCTCAGTGGGGTTCTCTTTCCACACAGAAAGACCCTCCCGACCAGGAACTAGATGGACAAGGTTCATGATTATTCAAAAGCAGAGAGACAAATCTTTTTCAATTTATAAATGATTCATTGGAAGGAAATACAGATGTTCTTCTTGAGAGGAGGTTAATAAGACATTTTATCATCAGGACACCTGGGTGGCTCAGTTGGTTAAGTATCTGCCTTCAGCTCATGATCCCAGGGTCTTGGGATCGAGTCCCATGTCGGGCTCCTTGCTCAACAGGGAGCCTTCTTGTCCCTCTGCCTACTGTTCCCCCTGCTTGTGCTCGCTCTCTCTTATAAATAAGTAAACAAACAAACAAACAAATAAAATCTTTAAAAAAATTTCAGTATCTTCAAAACTACAAAGAATACTATAAAGAATATGAAAACTTTTCTGAAAACCTCTAATACCATTTGTTCAATTCAGTATTCAATGGGCTGAGAGACATCACTTCAAGAATTAAAGTGAAGGAAAAACAGTTGTTCTTGACAAGTCCAAGATAGCCTTCCTGATGATGGTCCTAATCAGGCTAGATGAGTAAGTCAGCTTCATGCAAATGCATAATCTAAATTTGCATTCGACATCTTTTCAAAGGATCAAAATATAGAATAATATAAAATGTTGCTATGTTTGACCTATTTTTAACATATCTTGATGATTTGGAACTGTTTCTAGATCATCTACATGTGTAAGCCCTGCCAGAATGAAAAGAATAAGTACACGCTGATAGTTACATGTAACAAAGTGAATAGGATATTGATCTATGTAATTATAACTGAAGTACTGATTATGTAGGTAATATTTCTCCATATTTATCCCACATAGGGCCATTTAACATTATTAAATTTTGAATGCAAATAAGTTTGGAAAGAAGTATTTCATTTCATTTAACACAGCTCTTCTTAAGGAGAACAATGTGAAAACATTCTTCCTAGTACAAATTGGCTCCAGGTAAGGCATGAAAACATATCCTGCTGTTCAGGTTTCTGGAGAAAAATATTTTCATTCCTAAATGCAGGAACAAAATTGATGTTAAAAAGCTATCTAATTGGAGTCTAATATCCAAGCAGACAATGCATTAGTTGCATTGGGAAGAGTAAAAATCAGCAAACATCTCTATCTCTTTGGAAAGGGGATTTGGGTTAGGATATGTTCTTGTTCAGTGAGCTGAGGAGCTTGGTGACAGTCTCCACTTGGGCAGCCAACAATACTTTTACATCTGCCAAAAATACTCTCTTACTTCTGGGTACAAAAACCAAAATATTTGAAAATAAAATAAACATCATACATGCATGTGGGAATAATTCACATAATATTTAGGTAAATTTTGAAATGGTATAACTCAGAAGAGAAAACTTATTAAAGCACAGGCTGGAGCTGTACTGCTTCCTTATTAACTGAAATTCCCAGGAAAGGTACAGTTGATGCTTAAAATATAGTCTTTTTGGTTTGGTCAGCTTCTTTGCCCTTATTCTAAGGGCAAGGTACTAGAAAAACACTCATCTCCAGATGATACACCTGGAAACCAGCCTAAAAGAGAGATACGTAGATTTGAAAATAAACAGGCCGAGGCTGATTAGGATAGAAAAGTTTCCAGAAACTGGTCCACAACACTCCTATCTTATAAGCATATTGAATTCTGCTGTATTCCTTATCAAAAGTCAACCTAGAGCCATTGTGTGATCAGTCCAGGAAAGGCCAAATAACCCACCTATTTCCCATTGAATTGCATACTATTTTCATGACATTGATGAGGACTTTTCAACATAGAATTCTTTACTAGTATTGCCAGTGTGCTGCCTGTAGCCAAAACTTGCTATTTTATTGAGCTCATTGTTGTTATTACTGTTGTGTATGACTTATCTTTAAAGGGATCCCTTTAGTAGGGGTTGGGAACTATTGAGTCTATTGAACTATTGATATCACTCAATCTGAAACATATAGAGACACAAATTGTCCAGTTGAGGAAGGGGGGCAACAACCACCCTACCTTTGTTCTATCTTAGGTTTTTATTGCATTTGAAATAATTACAGAAAAACGGTGGTTTTCTGAGTTCTTCCCTCCCTCTTCAGCAATAAGTGGTGGAAGATAAAGTCCAACCTAGCAGAAGCCAAGGCCAGGGAGTGGAGTGACTGATAACAAAGAAGAAAAGAAACAGATGAGAGTTCTGGAAGTATCACAGAGTTTTCAAATATGGAGTCTTTGGTTATACTCCCTCATCCTTTTTGGAGGGCTGAGTCGGTTTTCTGTGTGAACCCATCTGCCTCAGAGCCTTCACTCAGAGAGTGGCAATGTGTATATAGGAAGTTCAACCTTCGAAAGACAATTAACTTGAACTTGGTAAACTTTACTGCAATTTGAAACCATTCAAGGTTATTCAAGTCTTTCTAAATGTATTGAATTCACTATGTAATTTAAAGTGACCTGCTATGGGTGGGGAAGGGGAGAATTCACATCCAGTTACTGTCAACCATGATAGTAGCTCATACTATCATCTGTGTTACACAGCATTTCCCCCTTCTTAAAAGAGTATCCTAATTTTTTAAGAATAAACATTTGACTTCAAAAATCCTTATGGTAAAACTTTTCAGATATGTCTGTTCAGGTAAGTTGTCATATCACCAGTAACATGTGGAGTTGCTATTGAACACTTACTGAAACACACATACACACACACACACACACACACTTATATATGTTTGTGGACTGATGCATTAAAGTTCTGGAAGTGAAGCAATGTGCTGGTGTGCTAGGATATATTACAATAAATATAAAATGACATGTGATGCCAAAGATTTTATTTTGAAAAAAGAAAAAGAAAAAGAATATCTGAGGCATGAGAAAGGTTGGAAGAAGAACAAGTGAAAAAAGACACTTCAAACTTTACCAAATTGATGTGTCATATATGTGTAATATTTCTCTTTAAAAGTATATTTTTAGTGTCACTAAGGTACACGTGTCTAAATTTCCAACATCTTTTAGATTCATGGGACATTCGAAAGTTTTTACAGTATCTGGAATACTTATATATTGTGCAAAACTTACTCTGGTTTCAAATGTTCTTGTCTGGACTTGGAAGCAAAATGGAGGATCCTTCTAATGGCACTAATGGGACTCTCTTTACAAATACTGTTGTCATTTATGTTCAATGACTGCTGCAAGAATAAACCTGTGTGGGAACGAAAGACTTGACATGAACATAAGATCTATATTTGTCAAGTCTCAGCTTCCAAAATAATTGCAGAGACCACTATGAGAAACTTTGAAACCCAGAGTTTAAACGATGTGCTATGCCCTTTTGTGGGTAGTTGTTTTTTTCCACTTCACAAGGGGCTCAGAATCTAATGGTCATCATTGGCAGTTGGGCAATGTAGCATCAAAGGTTTCTGGGGAGCAGGGTTATTGCCAGATTTGACACTAAATCTGTTTGTGGGTTACATTCCAGTGCAAGTGACATGAATCATGGAATGATGGAGAAAGCCATCTACTAAATGTTGTTTTAGTGATCTATCTTGCAGCCACTTTGGAATACAATCATGGGTGGCCAATTTTTTTTTTTCTCTTTGCCTTATTTTTTTTTTCATTTTTATTTTCAGTGTAACAGTATTAAAAGAAATAGCTGTGCTGGTATTTTCTGTTTGGCATTCAGCTACTTGTACATGAGAACCTCCAAGATATCCATGAACTTTCTTTGTAGAAACAAACCAGCCTAAGGGTATGTCTTGTATTTTCCAAACACATAATGAGAGAGCATTAGTCATTTATTTGCTGTCTTCAAAATGGTAGCTTTACTAGCTAAATGAGAGACGCAGTCATGCTGCATAGTGAATAGAATAAAGTCTCAAGCGTTCCTGCTGATACTCTTTATGATTTCACCAAGAAACTACTGACTTAGTTTGAGGCTCTGAACAAGCAATAAGTGAAGGCTAAGGCAGAGTTGTAAACTGCCTCCTTGGGAAATGACAACATCCCTCAAGACATATAGAGAGGTCTTTGGCAAAAAGTGTAAACAGGCATTTAAGAAAGTCTTTCTGGTAATTAGTGGACCATTAAGCTAATTGAACAGAAAATTCAATGTCCACACATGACAAAGAATACAGGCTTTATATAATTAGTTTAGGAAAGTCATTAACAACATCAAACAATAACCAAAAAATAGCAACAATAACAAATTCTGTGGAGGGGGTAGAATTTGATTTCCAGGGTTGCTGCATTATATTATTTAAAAAGTCTAATTTTCAACAAAAAATATAAGACTTGCAAAGAAATAAAGTATGGCTCATCCACAGGAATAGAAGTAGTCAATGGATCTTATGAGGAAACCCAGACATTGAACTTACTAGAAAAAGGCTTTATTTTATTTTTTTTAAATTTTATTTATTTTTTTAATTTCTTTTCAGTGTTCCAGAATTCATTGTTTAGGCACCACACCCAGTGCTCCATGTAATGTGTGCCCTCCACAATACCCACCACCAGGCGCACCAAACCTCACAACTCCCTCCCCTCCAAAACCCTCAGTTAGTTCCTTGGAGTCCACAGTTTTTCATGGTTCATCTACCCCTCCAATTTCCCCCAACTCCCTTCTCTTCTCCATCTCCCTATGTCCTCCATGTTATTCCGTATGCTCCACAAATAAGCAAAAGCATATGATAATTGACTCTCTGCTTGACTTATTTCACTCAGCATAATCTCTTCCAGTCCCGTCCATGTTGCTACAAAAGTTGGGTATTCATCCTTTCTGATGGAGGCATAGTACTCCATAGTTTATATGGACCACATCTTCTTTATCCATTCATCTTTTGAAGGGCATCTTGGTTCTTTCCACAGTTTGGCAACTGTGGCCATTGCTACTATGAACACTGGGGTACTGATCGTCCTTCTTTTCACTACATCTGTATCTTTAGGGTAAATACCCAGTAGTGCAATTGCAGGATCATAGGGAAGCTCTATTTTTATTTTCTTAAGGAATCTCCACACTGTTTTCCAAAGTGGCTGCACCCACTTGTATTCCCACCAACAGTGTAAGAGGATTACCCTTTCTCCACATCCTCTCCAACACATGTTGTTTACTGTCTTGCTAATTTTGGCCATTCTAACTGGTGTAAGGTGATATCACAATGTGGCTTTGATTTGAATCTCCCTGATAGCTAGAAAAAGGCTTTAAATAAGATAATTTAAACATGCCCTTAAGCTAAAGGAAACCATGTCTAAAAAAATAAAAGTACAAGAATATATATAATATTTTATATATATATATATATATATATATATATATAAAATCAATTGTAGAATATCAATGAAGATAGAAATTATAAAAATAACCAAATAGAAATTCTGGAATTGAAAAGTACAGTAATTGAGGTGCACCTGGGTGACTCAGTGGGTTAAAGCCTCTGCCTTCGGCTCAGGTCATGATACTGGGGTCCTGAGATCAAGCCCCACATCAGGCTCTCTGCTCAGTAGGGAGCCTGCTTCCCCCTCTCTCTGTCTCTGCCTGCCTCTCTGCCTACTTGTGATCTCTGTCTGTCAAATAAAATCTTAAAAAAATAAAATCTTAAAAAAAAAGAAAAGTACAGTAATTGAAAGAAAAAAATTACTAGAAGGGAGCAGCAGCAATTTGAGCCAGTAACAGGAAGAATTAGCAAGCTTGAAGATAGTCTAGCTGAGATATCAAATCTGAAGGACAGAAAGAAGAAAAAATGAGTCTCAGAGACCTATGGGATACCATCAAGAATACAAACATATGTATAATGGGAGTCTCAGAAGGAGAGAAGTGTAAGAATGGGACAGAAAGAATGTTTGAAGATATAATGTATGAAAACTTTCCACATTTGATGCAAAATATTAATCTACATATCCAAGAAATTACAAATAGGATAAATTCAGAAATCCTAATCAAAACACACCATAATCAAACTGACAAAAGACAAAGACAAAAAGAGGATCTTGAAAGCAGGAAGAGAGAAGCAATTTAATTTATACTAGGAAAAATCATCGATAATATTAATACTAATTTCTCTTTAAAAGCATGAAGACCAGAAGATATTCAGATAACATTCACAAAGTATAGAAAAACATGAGAATTCTATGTCTAGCAGATTGTTTTTAAAAATAAGATTAAAGAAGAAATGAAGACATTTCCAGATAAACTAAGCTGAGAGAATATGTCACAAGCAAATCTGTCCTACAGAGCTATTAAATGGAACTCTTTAGGTTGAAATAAAAGGGCACTACAGAATAAGTCAAATCCCCATGAAGAAATAAAGAATGTTAATAAGGGTAAGCACATAGGTGAATATAAAAGATAACACAAATGTATTTTTTATTTATAACACTTTTTTTGTCCTTTCTGATTTAGAAGAAAATTACATAAAAAATCATAAGTATTTATGGTCATATGATATATACAGATTTAATTTTATGAAAATAATAAAATGAGGGGGGGAAGAAGGAAAGTTTTTTATATTATTTGAATTCACAGGTATTTATCCAAATGAGAATGTTAAAAATTAAAATGTTAATTGTAATCCCCAGGGCAACTACTGAGACAATAACTAAAATAAATAGTAAAAGAAATGGCAAGGGAATTAAAGTGATACATAAGATAATGTTTAACAAAAAAGAAGGAATTAATGAAGAAATAGAGAAACAAAAAATATATTAGATGTATCAAAACAATAAGCAAAACAGCTGATGCAACTTATTGGCAATTATTTTAAATGTAAATTGATTAATCCAGTCAAATAGCAAATATTTGGGGAAAAAAAGGCCAGCTAAATGCTGTCAACAAAAACTTTAGATTTATGACACAGATTGAATGAAAGTAAAAGGGTAGAAAAAGATATACTAACCAAACAATAATCACAGGAGAGCTATAATGGATATCCTAATAACAGAAAAAAAAAATAAAGAAAGAAAGAAACTCTAAGAAAAAAATTGCTAGTAGAAACAAAAAATGAAATTTTATAATGATAAAAGGATTAATTTATCAAGAAGACATAACAATTATAAACATATGTTTACCTAATGTCAGAGACCTGACATATGAAGCAAAAAGTGACAGAAATGACAGGAAAAACATACAATTCAACACTATGATTGGAGATTTTAACAGCTCTTTAAATGATGAATAGAACAACTACAAAGAATAATGAGAAAATAGAAGGTTTTGCAACCCTATAAACTGACTAGATAAACAGACATCCATAGACTCCACCTAATAACAGACTACTCCTAATATGCACATAATAAGAATGCATATTATTCTCAAGTGTACATAAAGAATTCTCCAAGACAGGTGATTTTAAGCCATAAAAGTAGTATCAAAAATGTAAAATAATTGAAATTGTACAAAAGATTAACATTCTATAAAATGATATGAAATTATAAATCCATAACAATTTGGAAAATGTATAAATACATGGAAATCAAACTTAAGTGACAGTAGGTCAAAAAAGAAATCATAAAGGAAATTAGAAAATACTTTGAGATGAATGGGGGCACATGGGTAGCTCAATCAGTTAAGTGTCTGACTTTTGATTTCAGTTCAGGTCATGATCTCAGGGTCATGAAATAGAGCCCCACTTGGACTGGGTGTGGAGCCTGCTTAAGATTATCAGTCTCTGACTCTCCCTGTCCCCTCCTGCTCCTGCACACACATACTCTCTCTAAAAAATAACAAAAACAGAAACAAAAAAAAAAGAAAAGAAGAAAATAATTTGAGATGAATGAAACCAAAATACAGTCTTCCAGTTTTGGAATGAATAAATCACAAGAATAAAAGGCACAGCATACAGAATACAGTCAATGATATTGTAACAGTGTTGAATGGTGACAGATGGTAGCTACAATTGTGGTGAGCATAACAACATGTAGAGAAGCTGAATCACTCTGTTATATACCTGAAGCTAATGTAGAACTGTGTGTCAGTTATACTCAAATCTTTGAAATACATGTCAAATTATATGAGGTGCAGCTAAAGCAGTATAGAAGGGAAATTTATGGCTCAAATACATATAATGAAAAGGAAGAAAGTCTCACATTAATAACCAGAGGTTTTATCTTAAGAAACTAGGAAAAGAAGAACAAACTAAGCTAAAGCAAGAGGGAGAAAAAATAATAAAGTTTAGAAACTAAAAATAAATGAAATAGGGAATAGAAGAACATTACAGCAAACCAACAAAACCAAAAGTTGGTTCTTTGAAAAAGATCAACAATTATGATAAACCTTTAGCTAGAGCTCAAATTATTTAAATCAGGAGTGAAGGAAGGCACATTAATACTGACCTTAGAGAAATAAAAAAGGACTTTAAGGGAACACTATAAACAATTGTATGCCAACATTTAGGATAGCCTACATGAAATGAACAAATTCCTAAAAAGATACAAACTATCAAAACACCCTCAAGAAGAAAGAAAATCTGACTATACCTACAGAAAATTAGGAGATTGAAAAGATAATAAAAATTTACCACAAAGAAAAGCTCAGACACAAATTACTTTGGTGGTGAATTCTATCAATCAATCAATCAATGTTAGCAACACTTCACAAACTCTTTGAAAAAAATAGAAAACAAGAAAACATTTAACAACTTAGTCTATGAAGCCAGTTTCCAAATTCAGGCAGACATCACAAGAAAGGAAAGCAACACACAAGTAGTGTGTCTTATAAATATAGATACAAAAACCTCAAACATGTCTTGAAAGAAATTGCTGTGGTCGATGTTGAAGAGGTTATTGCCTAAGTTCTCCTCTAGGATTTTGATAGATTCCTGCCTCACGTTGAGGTCTTTTATCCATTTCGAGTTTATCTTTGTGTATGGTGTAAGAAAATGGTTGAGTTTCATTCTTCTACACATAGCTGTCCAATTTTCCCAGCACCATTTATTGAAGAGACTGTCCTTTTCCCACTGTATATTTTTTCCTTCTTTGTCAAAGATTATTTGACCATAGATTTGTGGGTCCATATCTGGGCTCTCTACTCTGTTCCACTGGTCTGTGTGTCTGTTTTTGTGCCAGTACCATGCTGTCGTGGTCATCACAGCTTTGTAGGAAAGCTTGAAATCAGGCAACATCATTCCCCCAGTTTTGTTTTTCTTTTTCAACATTTCCTTAGCAATTCGGGGTCTCTTCTGGTGCCATACAAATTTTAGGATTGTTTGTTACAGCACTTTGAAAAATGTCGGTAGAATTTTGATCAGGATGGCACTGAAAGTATAGATGGCCCTAGGCAGTATAGACATTTTAACAATGTTTATTCTTCTGATCCATGAGCATGGCATTCTTTTCATCTTTTTGTGTCTTCTTCAATTTCTTTTATGAGTGTTCTGTAGTTCCTCGAGTACAGATCATCTTTGGTTAGGTTTATTCCCAGGTATCTTATGGTTCTTGGTGCTATAGTAAATGGAATCAATTCTCTAATTTCCCTTTCTATATTTTCATTGTTAGTGTGTAAGAAAGCAACTGATTTCTGCGCATTGATTTTGTATCCTGCCACATTACTGAATTGCTGTACGAGTTCTAGTAGTTTGGGGGTGGAGTCTTTTGGGTTTTCCATATAAATTATCAGGTCATCTGCAAAGAGAGTTTGACTTCTTCTTTGCCAATCTGAATACCTTTTGTGGAGCATAAGGAATGACACGGAGGACAATAGGAGAAGGAAAGGAAAAGTGAATTGGGGAAAATTGGAAGGGAAGATGAACCATGAGAGACTGTGGACTCTGAGAAACAAACAGGGTTTTGGAGGGGAGGGTGTGGGGGGTTTGGTGAGCTTGGTGGTGGGTATTATGGAAGACACGTATTTCATGGAGCACTGGGTGTGGTGCATAAACAATGAATCTTGGAACACTGAAAAAATAAAATTAAATTTAAAAAAATCTCAAACAAAATATCAGTAACCCCATTGCAGCAACATGTAGAATTAATTATACATCATGACCAAGTGGAATTTATCCCAATAACATAAGGTTGGTTAAACATACAGAATTTAATCCATGTACTGTATCATATGAATAAAATAAAGGACAAAAAATATGATCACTTCAATAGTAAAAGCATTTCACAAAATCTAGTATCTTCTATGATAAGAAAATAAAAACATTCAACTAAGAATAGCAGTGATATCCTACCCTGATAAATGGTATCTATGAAAAAAATCACAAGACTGGAAGCTTTCCTGATAATTTTAGGATTAAGAAAATGTGTCGGCTTTTACCCCTTCTATTCTACATTGTACTGGAGATTCTAGTCAAGGAAGTTAGGGATGCAAAATAAATAAAAGGCAGCTAGGTTGTAAAGGTAGAAGTAACACTATTTCTATTTGCATATGACATGATCTCTTGCATAGACATCCTGTGGAATCCACACATACAAAAAATGGACTAGTGCTAATAAGCAGGTGCAGCAAGTTTGCAGGACACAAGATCATATGCAAAATTAATTGTATTTCTGTACATTATTTTCCTGTCACAAAACATGTTTCCCACATAGAGAGTCTGCACAAGATCTTTTCATCCACAAAGCCTAAACAATTATACTTTCAGGCACTGTAGGTACACTCAGGTAGGCAAGAGTCCCAGAAGCTCTATTAAAATTAATCAGTCTTCACTACTTGACATTGAGCTCAAACCAATATTTGTTTTTGGTAGAAAGACAAACAAACAAAACAAAACCAGAGTGAATTAACCTGTTTGGGCTGCCTTAACAAAATATCATAGACCGTGCACCTTAAACTAAGGCAATTTCCGACACTTCTAAATGCTGTGAAATTCATGATCAAGGTGCCAGCTGATTCATTTCCCGGAGAGAGCTCTCTTCCTGGCTTATAGGTGGTCACCTTCTCACTGTGTCTTCACACAGTACAGAAAACCATTATGCTTTCTTGTGTCTATTCTTTTAAGAGCACTAATCTCATCATGAGGGCTCCACCCTCTGACCTCATCTAACTCTATCTCTCACAGGCCCCCTCTACAAATGTCATCAGGGCCCCAATACATGAATCTGGGGGTGGGGTCACAAACATTCAGTCCACAACACAGAAACAACTACTTGAATCTAGAAAGTGTCTGATTACCTTTATCGAAAGTTTTCATTTTTGTTTTTCTTTATCACCCCTTGGGTTTCCATCAGCAATTTCAGGAAATCACCTGATCTAGTATCCATGAAGAGCCCATTTCTCCTTGAGGGAAGGAATTTTGTGCATGTTTGGCTAAGTAACCCCAAACAAATAGTCCAAGACAAAGACAATATTACTCAGTTCTGAAGAGCTCTTTCCTATGTTTCCCATTATAAACTAAGAAATAGAAGGCTCAAGATTCTATCATTGAAATATTGAGTAACATGCATGGCCCTGTTTGGAAAATATAAAACTGTATTTGATAGTATTTACCCAGCATCAGTAGTATTCGATTAGCAGAATGAGCAGTGGAGTGAAAAGTTTCAAGCAACATTTCGTCCAATGTTCATTTTATTAGGCCTGACTGTTAGGCTCCTTGAATTTTGTACATCAAGTAAAACACCAAAGTTGCTCTGTAAAGATGCCTTTTTAGAGGTGATAAGAAACAGTCCACTTTCCTTATCTTGACCTCTGGTTCGGCTACTTCCTCCTCTCTACTCTGAACTGGAGGTTCTCCAGTCTTTTGGAAAGCGCAAGCCCAGAACTGTCCTTTGCTAAGGAGTGAATCTGGAAACTCTGAGGGGCTTTGCAGAATAGAGACTGGTAACGCTTAGCATAAATGGTGCTAAGATCACACAAAAAAAGTTGAAAGCATGCTATAGTTTGTCATGATATTTATCCCTGGGAAGGTAATGTATGTGCAGATAAGTGAGAGAGATTAATACACTCTGATTGCATTCTACTGTGCATGCTAAAGACCAAGTCAGAGAAGACTCATTCCTTTCCCTGAAGGGATTCAAATTGAAGGTGTCATGCAGAAAACAGTCTTTACATGTGGGGAATACCATGCAGGCTCATGCTATGGGAAGCCATTCTCAATGTGAATGTTGGCATTCAGTTATTATCAGAAAGTTTTAAAAATCCAAAAAGAGTAAAAAGTCAAGATTCACTCAAGAAAAAGTAGAATTATTCTAAGAGAAAAATCGAGTGCTCTCTTTTATATCCCAGAGACATGTTGAGTTTTGGGAACTGTGGCCTCCTATAGTTCTCTTCCTCCTGAAACACAGACCACAAAGAGTTCTGGGCATAGACATTAAACTTAGCGAAACTTAGACCAGGAGCCATGTACACGAATCTTCATACCAGCATGATATCCCTGTGACTAGACAATGGATAAATAAAGTATACCATTACAGTAGCACACTATATTTTGATAAAAATAATTGTATTATAGTTGTACACAAGAACTTGAAAGCATCTTAAAATGTGAGTGAAGAAAAAAGTTCACCTTTACTGGAGTATTGATGATACAAAACTAATAATTAACAGGCACCACCCTCTATGTTTCCTTCCTCTGTTCTCACCATCTAAATAGATTATTCATTTCTTGGGCATGTGGACTGTTTTATGCAAGGCCTTATATCCGAGCCCTGTTGAAGTGTTCCCTGTAATGGGTACCTAGATAAAGCAGAGAGCTGAGGTCCTTGGACCCCTGGCTGATGGGTTAATCCTCCAGTTTACTGGGCAACCATATTATACAGTTTAAACACAGAAAACTGAAAGAACTAAGCTACCTTAGTTAAAGGCCAAATGAGAAATTCATTCCCAGCAGGGAAAAATCTCCATTCATGGTTCAGAGTGATCAAAGACTGTGGCCTCAAGAATGACTCACCTGACATTGAAGGCATGAAGTATGGTAGAGTGACAAGGACTCACTTAGAGAAGGTAACTCCGAATGAGGTCTGCAATACCATGGATGCAGGCAATGATGGGCTGGAGAAAACTGCAGATTTAGAGAATGGATGGGTGCTCCCAGAGAACTTTGACCAACCAATGCTTGTGTCTTGGAGGAGGGCAGATTGAGGAACATGTATATTTTTAATCAAATTAAAAATTATGGCAACTATTTTCTACCCCTTTAAAATAAAAATGCCGGCTTAATTTGCACTAATGATTATCATATAATTATTGCGTGATAACTCTCTGGCTAAGTGTAAATGTGTAAATGTGCTCTGAATGAATGAATGGTGCAAAAATGTAGTTAGTTATTGTTAATGACCAAACTAATATCATAATTTGAGCTAGACTTCTTATGACCTTGATTTTCTGATCCTCAAATGGCATTTGTCCCACCAAATATCACATGTAATATCTTCAACATACAGAGCAGATGTTGATAGTCACTTTTTGCCAAGCAAGTATGGTTTTTAAAACCAGGTAAGGGTCTGGGTTATGAGTTCCTAGATGAAAACCCGACAGGATGCACACTTTGAATGGAACATTATTTATCTCTTCCCTCTCCTTCTTCTCACTTAGAGTCTAAGGGATCTCCCGAAACTCCTATCATAGAGACTCCAACTGAATCTCGAATGTGTTTGCCATTACGTCTACCTCCTTACCCTAGCTCAGCTTTCTAACCTTCCCAGAAACACATATGCAATGTCCTTGCACCAGAGGGCCCACTCTAGTTCTGTCTGATCGACAAGAGCTGGTCACTTTCAAGACAGCTCAGGGGCCAAATCTCCCACTGGTAATTATTCATGTTGTGCCTGCTTATGTAATGCAGCCAAAGAGCAGTAAATACCACTAGGCACAGAGGGGGAAAGTAGAGGCTCATAAAGAAACTTGTTTGGGGCAAGTCAATTACTTGTGACATTTACTGCAAGGTAAATTCCAATTACCATTATCATGAAGTTGCTAACTCCAATTTGAGGTAAGAGCCAAGGGCACTCAAAGCTCACTAGGCATGTCCTTGAATACTGTTCATTTTTGGATGAAATGAAATATACTGGTGGGTTTTTTTCCCTGAGAAAAGATTGCATGGTGAACCTATATACTCAGTGAGGAAAGCCAGTGTTTTGTTGCTTCCTTTCAAGAATGCTTGTGATTTTAGTTTTGCCTGAGGCTGCTGTCTTGGGCTCCTTGGCAAGGACCAAGAACCCTGCCCCGTGACTCAGGGTCTGACTGCTGAGGCATGAACTCTAAGGTGGATTGAAAGCCAACTGATGGAGAACAAAGGTGGGGTTTTTTGTGGTGTTTTTTATTTTTTTGTTTTTCCCCAGAAGTGCCCAAGTCTTAGCAGGCACAATCAAAGGGATAAAGGGTTTACCCACCACTCTTCCTAACAATGTCTTCTTTGGTGAATCAGGGCTGGGCTCTGGTGCTCCTCCTCCAGGGAAACCAGGTGGGGTGTCTTCTCCCCCTGTCAGTTCTACAGAAACACTGGAGTATGTGGCAGTCATTTCACTAAGTCCAAAAGGGGTCCCTGGGAGTTCAATTCACAGTCCAATTCAGAGAAACACTTAGACCTTTATTGTCCATGAGCCTTTCCCCCTTAAAATCCTGACCAAAAATTCAAGTGTCTCCCTTCACAGGTATGGGTAACCCTGAGGAAACAGTTCCAGTGGTGATAAGATTTTTTTCTTCTTATCTGAGCTAATATAGGAATACCTTGAATCTTCTTTGAATCTGCATATTAACTGACTCTAATATGATTTATATTAATATTTTGGATATATGTAACTTTTCCAAGTGGGAATGAAAAAGATGGTAATATCCTGTTGTGATGTTCTGAATAAGTATCTGGGCCTGCCACCTCCTTATTGTGGCATCGTCCTTTTCTGTAGTCGAGAGTCCTCCCTCGTATAATAATCGCCCACACAGGCGCACACACACACAATCCTTCAGAGCACAATGAACAACCTCACTTTGCAGCTGGAACCCCTGAGAGACAGGAGAATACAACTACCACTCCCAGAAGCTTGTCATTTTGGAAGCAAAAAAGGCCTCTGCAGCTGTCTGGGAAATGTGGAAGCATCTGCTGGTGCCACTCCTGACTGGCCCTTCTCCACTGGGTAGGGTGGCCATTGTTGGTGAAGAGGTTGCTGCCCACACCAAACCTGGTCTCTCAAACGCCCCCTCCTCTCCCTGAGACCTTAAACCTGAGCCCTGTCAAGCCTCAGAACAACTGTTCACCCCAGGTGAAGGCTTCACCTTCCTCTGCCTCTCTCTAGCCCAACTGATTTTCTGTTTCAGAAACCTTGTAAATCCCCCTCACCAGGACTCTTCTACCCATACAATTTTCAACAACTTTGAACTTCGAAAACCCAGATTCAGGGACCTGAGTCTCCCAGCTTTTAGGCGGTCCCTGTAGTCTATGTGCAAATTTACCCACCACTTTTCCTAACATCTTCTTTTGTGAAAAAATAAATAAATAAATAAATAAATACTTCAATAAATAAATACTTCACCTTGCCAACATTGTTAAAGGGAGTCTTACAACATTACTATTTTCTGTATATGTTAGCGCATTTCCATCTCTCTCTCTAGGGTACTGGCAAATGCGAAGGTGTCAGTAATGCCCAACCTGCATATGAAGCATGGGCACAGAGGCTGGATCTAAGGTCACTCAACCCAGGGCCATTACCCTGGGGGTCAACACCAACCTATCTACTTCTAGCCTGGGTTTTTTCCTCGAGGGGGGCTCGGGATAAGGGTGCAACAGGACTACAATTCAATAACCATCCAAATAAACATGCTTTGCATTTCTTTTTTTTTTTTTTAACATTTATTTATTTATTTACTTATTTATTTATTTATGAGAGAGAGTGAGAGAACACAAGCAGGGGGGAATGGCAGACAGAGGGACAGAGGAAAACAGACTCCCCACTGAGCAGGGAGCCCGAACTGGGGCTTGATCCCAGGACTCTGGGATCATGACCTGAACCAAATGCAGCCACTTAACAGATTGAGCCACCCAGCCCCCCCCCCACTCTTTTTTTAATTGTCTTACAAGGCTTTCAAATAACAAAGGTACTAAGTACTTAGGTCTTAAAGCCACTTAACTTTCATTTACCTTGGCCACATCCTCTCACATGACTTCTCCGTTTGTCTCTGATAACATCTAAAAAGAAATTATCCTTTCCCTTTCATCTGGGAATCCAGGGACATCCTGAGATTTGACAATTAATAATCTGAGGTGATAATTTTCTTGCAAGGCAAGAATGATGGAGGAGAAAGAAGAAACCAAACCAACCAACCAACCAGCTAATTAAGAACAAGAAAAGGAAAGCACAGTTCATGTTTAAGGATCTGACAGAAGCACCTGCAAACAGGAAGTTGCTGCCAGGTGGGCTGAGTGAGAGTGTGACCTTTCAGCCATTCCTAGAGGAAAAGTCTTATCATCTCCTTCAGCCCCTTCTGTTTGGCAATATCAACAGGTACAGGGCAGGGGTCAATAAATGTGGAACTTTCCAAGGCTTTTCATTACATTCTGGTTAATTTCATTCATAGTTACCATGTGTCCTGCACATGGAGTGTTTTTCTCACAGATGATGCCAAATCAAAGAAAGAAATATTTGTCATGGCATGCTATATGCCAGATATGGGCACTTAGGAAATAAGAATGACAAATACGCCATTATTTCTCCAGAGAAAATAACTGCTAGACATATAAATATTTTCAATACTAGGTCACAGTGGATGAATTCTAGAATGTATAGGAGACTGAGCATACACAGGGAACTTTAACCCAGCAGAAGAGGTGGAAGAAGGTAATGAAGAAAGACTTCCTGGAGAAGGTGCTCCTAGGATAAGTTATGAAGAACAAATAGGGGACTCTGAAGAAAAACTATGGATGAAGAGAAGGAGTGAAAATAATTGGTTAGCAAGATGTGTTCTGGGAATTAGAGGTGATGCTAGAACAAAAGGTCCAAAAGAACCAATAATGGGAGATGAACTCAGAAAGTCAGGGGAAACCAGGTTGTGAAGGGCCTGAATTCATGCATAGGTGTAGGACTTTGTGAGGTACACAACAGGGAGTCACTTAAAAGTTTTGCACAAGGGAGTGAGGAACCATCTAGCAATAATCTGAAAAATGAATTCGGGGGAATGGATGGCATAGAAGGAAAAAACTGGGACAAGAAGATATGCCAATCAGTTATTAAAATATTTATGGCTAAGAGATCATAAAAATTGAATTAAAACCCTCTCAGGATGAGGTTATTTGTGAACAAAGGTAAAATTTATAAGACTTTCTGAGCGATTAAATGGAAAATGGGAGACATAGGATTCAAAAGTAACTTCCAGGTATCTGACTGGAGTGACTCAGTTGGCAACTGCACCGATAAATAACATAGAGGATACAGGAGGAAGGTTACTTGGAGAAAAATAGGAGTGTTAGGTGGGTTGAGTTTGAAGTGGCTGTGAGGCATCCAGGTGGGGATATCTAGTAGGCGTTGGGTGGGCATATGAGTATGGATCTTGAAGAGAGGTCATGGTTACAGAAATAAACGTGTGAGTCATCTATACCTAAAAGGTGGGTAAACGTATGTGATTCAATGAGCTCATTCAGGAATGAGGAGAGAGGAAAGACAAAACTCTGGAAAATCCCAACAGTTAAAATGGGTGGCTCTTCATTCCTATGAAGTAAATCAGAATATTTAGGATAACCTTTTTCCCATCACCGCTTTGGAGGGGATTTTTTTACTTGTTCAGAGTCCCCTCAGGCGCCAGATCTTTTGGCCAATGACAAACACTGGAATCAAACAATAGCATAAGAACTTGAGCATTACCTATCCTTGTGAATTTTAGACTCTAAGGGATTCTGGCTGCTTCAGTGTTTTAATACCAAGGAAAGAACCACTAAGAATGAATTTTCAGGCATAAACAAAGATTTTTGAAGCCAGGATGGACCTCATGGAGTTCATTCTCTCTTTTGTCCATTCCCATCCCATCTTTTTATTCCAATCATCTTCACCCAGGATTCTGGTCTCAGTGGGTACTATGCATTTCACCCTGCAGATTAGCTATAAGGCCTGAATAAGTGAAAATAAGTGAAAATGCCTCTAAAACAAGTAAATCATCCCCATGCTAATTTGGGCCTTGTTGTTTTGGTAGGTTAATAGAGTTTCCATATTTTCCCCTTTCTCACTAAAGATTTCAGGGGACAGGGTATGTGGCAAAGACTTTTTCCCCACCAGTTTCATTCTCCTCTCGACAGCTCATGACTAGACATTTCCCACTTCCCCTTACAACCATCACCTGACTAATTTCTCTCCAATGGAAAGAATTTCTGTTTCTCAGTAATAGGATAAGTGCCCTCTACATCCCTGAAATCCTTCCTTTAGTGACTGTCATCTTTGTAGTACCCAGAGCAATATGAAACAATGGTTGAGGTTAAAAAAAATCATTTGCCACTCAGGCAGCAACCATGTGTGCCCCATGTGGGTAATCATTCTCTTTGTCATGTAGGAAACATAACAGGAGGTGCTTGGCAGTGATATGAAAGTAAGTTTGCCCCATATTCTAGTATCTTCTGATATGATTCCTACCTTCCTGATTTGGTTTGCATTAACTTTTAATTGGTAGAGAAAAACTTTTCCAACCCTGAAAATATCAGATCACCTAATGCTCAACTTTTTTTTAAAATTTTTTATTTCTTTTCAGCGTAACAGTATTCATTGTTTTTTCACCACACCCAGTGCTCCATGCAATCCATGCCCTCCCTAATGCCCACCACCTGGTTCCTCCGACCTCCCACCCCCCGCCCTTTCAAAACCCTCAGGTTGTTCAACTTTTTTATTTTATTTTATTTTATTTTTTTCAGTGTTTCAAGATTCATTGTTTATGTACCACACCCAGAACTCCATGCAGTACATGCCTTCCTTGCTTATTCTACAGTTTTCATGTAAAAGGGCAACTTTCAATGAAATTGTAGTTTTCTTCCTCTGATTTCAAATATGCCAATGTCAACATACGCTTATTTAATTCTGCTGGGACCTTTATTATCTCTTTTAAGAGTCCACCAGAAGTGGTTCACATGTTCCAATATCGTGAATTTCTCCTACCAAATTCCGTAGTGCAACAGCATTTGCAGGCATGTTGTCTAAGGTCTAACATATAGCAGTTTGGGACATGACTACACTGATGAGTAAATTCACTCACTGAGTTCTAAGCTATAAATAGGAGTTCTCAATGCCTTCCCCTCTATTCCCTCAGCTTAACATTTTCATAATTTAGGGTTAATGACTATACACACTCCTGGTAATGATTTGTGCTTAAGTCAAGATCCTATCTGTGCTTGATTTCCTAAATATGAGGTATCAAGCACAGATGCTAATTGACTCACAAAACTTGAGAGCCCAGTAGAAGACCTGATTTAGCATGTGACTTTAAAAAACAAAATGAGAGTCCTTGTCCCAGTAGTTAGAAGTCTTGTCCAATGATGTGCTAATCACTGTGGCAAAGGGGAGGCAGCTTGCTCTTTGGGTCATGTACTACACTCTTGGGATGAGAATGGAACTCCACGCAGACATCCATGACTGAAAGAGGAAGAGAGGAGAATCCTTAGACAGAAAGTAGATATTTAGGAAAAACAATGTTGCCTGAGCAAACTCAAGCAAAACCAACACCAACAACAAAACACTGAAAGAAGAAATCTCTCTTGAACAGATCTTTTAGTCTGTTTTTCAAATGCCATATTTTGTATGAGTGTGGATTATTGTTAAGTGAATATTTCTTCCTCTTTCCTCCATGAGTGAAGTTTGTCTTCCTGACCCACTCACTGGTGCTGTTTAGCCATATGATTTTCTACGGCCAATGGAATGTTAGTGGACATGACATGAAGAGGCCTTACATGTGTTTGTGTGTTTTGACTTGGCTCTTGTGCCTTGAATCTGCCATAGGAAGAGCTTGCTGCAGTTAGAGCTGCCCCATCAGCCTGCATCCCAGAACGGACACAATGCAGCAGATCTGAATCCAGTTCACAACCTCAAGCTAGGCCATACTAGATGATGATTCTAGATGAGTCCGTTCTAGATGAACTGCAGGCACCCTGCATAACTATGAAAGAAGAAATGCTTGTGTCGTAAGCTCCTGAGCTTTGAGATTGTCATGCAGCATTATTTTGGCAAGTTATTAAGACATTTTTTTTGCCCTAGAAGCTCCAGAATTTCCTTCTAAATGCAGGATTTCTTTCTAAATTCAGGAATACAGAACAAGGGAAATTATCTTTAGGTTGCATTTCCAGAGCAAGGACATTGTTTTTATTCAGAAGGTAGGTTTACTTTGGGTGGGCTAGTAGAGATCTGGGGGATGGTGGGATGTCAGTTCTAAGAGGTACCCTTTTCCACTCTAACATTTCTGTCCCAGCGTGTGTTATTAAATCAATCGTTGGTGGACGGTAGTTTCTCCATTTCCTTGTCCTGCTCCCCGCCCCCCCCCAGTCACGTGTCCTTTAAAGGCCGACTAAGTGGGTCTCACAGTCCAGCCATTCAGAAGTCCAGAGGCACGTGCAGGGTTTGGCCGGGACTGGGGCCGATGATGGTTGTGCTCACTGACTGGTGTGTTAAGTGTCTAAACAGCATTAGTAAACATAGAGAGAGTATGAATTAACTGAGTGAAGCAAAGTAGTATTCTGTTAGGAAAAGGAAACAGAGAATTCCACGCTGCCGTAAGGGTGAAGTCAGCTTTTTTTGGATATGCTTAATTGCCTGAATGCATAGTTTTTCAGAACCCAGATTAGTGTATCATGCAGTAACGAAGCAATTATCTTTTATTTGGAAATTGTTCAGAACAGTTATTATCAAATGACCATCTTGACAGTTAAAAAAAAAAAAAAAAGACAAGCATGGTCCCATCCAGCATGGGAAACCACACAACATAAAACCATGATGGAAAAAAACACACAAAAAAACAAAACTTAGTTGTCGCCTTGTGAGTGCTGGCAGTTGTCAACCAAAACAAAAGTTTAGCTTCAGTTTATCAGATATTAAGCTGCTCTGTTTGATTGCAGTTAGTCAAGAGTTTCAGCTGCTGAGGTTTTCCCACGGAACGATATTATAATTGGTTGGATAATTGGGGGTTGTGTTCCTGACCAAGGACTCAGCAAGAAATAAATCATAGATATAACCAACAATGTGTCATACAAGCAAGATACAACAACCATAAACCTCCCAAATCATTTGAATTAGTAAAATTATGATCCCAGTGCCATAAAATGGGCAAGAATTTACCAATAATACATAAAATACAAGCCTAATGCATCATAAATCTAGCCAATCCAAAACTAATAGAAAAATAGCTATTGTAAACATTGAGTTAAGACTTTTGTAGGATGATGTGTATGGCCCTAAGTCTTCAAGAAAAGAAAAGCAAGCTGTCACAGTAAATTTAACTGATGCATTCTTTATTTCTCAATAAATTCCAGTGCTGTAAATATGTCACATAAAAGCCAATATTGTTTCTTGAAATGCAAGACCTTGGGAAAGGATGTTTAGGACAAAACACCACTAGCCCTTAAATTTAAATAGTGACATTTCCATCTATCTCCATATGTAATTAGCTGGCACTTGTGTGGACACACACACATACACCCATACCCGCCCTCCTGGATGAGTCATAATATAATTCCTCCAGTGTCCCTCCCTGAACACAAGGATGTGAGAAGCAACACCATGAGGACTCCTTTCCATGGTCCCTTCAGGCTGGTGGTTCTTAACTAAACCTAGTTTTTCTTGACATTAGGGACACCAAACACTGGATGGTGTCCCCACTACTGGCCTCTAGTTAGTAGAGACCAAGGATGCTGAGTCCTACCATGCACAAGAGAGCTCCCTACAAGAAGTTATCCAGCTGTAAATGTCAATAGTGCTGAAGTTGAAAGGCCGCACTTTATGCACAAAAATTTGTACTATAGAAGAAAAGATATGGATTCAGCCATTCAGCTTACCTGGACAAATTTTTATTGCTTATCAAAAAGTGCTTCTTAGCAGCAGCCCTACCAGAGTTAATTGGCAAGGAAAGCAAGACACTTGATTGTTTTGTTCATCACTGTGATCTCCGTCTAGTGCCTGGCACATTTGTGTGCTTTGGTGAATATTTGTTAAATAAATGAATAAGTGGACGGAAAGAAGAAGAAACAAAGAAGGAAAGGAGGCAGGAAGGAAGTGGATGGTACTAGGGCTAAAGTTTGCTTGATTTCAGTGAACTTGCTTTCCTTTCCTGTCTTCCAGAAAAACAGTAGACATGGGTTCGGCTAATATTTACTATTTCCTAAATACTATTATTAATAGCTTCTTATATTGAATGTATCATATTAATGGTAATTAGAGGACTCAGAGTATTAGTAACAATCACTATGCAATTGTTTTCATAGCGGCTCACAAGTAGAAGATTGCAAAATAGTGTCGTTGACTTTCAGTGTTGATGGTACTCAGTTTGGAAAATGATTTTCAAAAAAGGAATCACGACATCTAAATAACCTAGGACTTCGTTAAGGGTTTCAGTGGGCTGTATTGTTTGTTTGGGCATTTGTATCATTTTGCTTTGTCTGTTGTTTATTTTCTTTGGTCTCCTGGCCTTTTCCCACCCCTAAGCAATATCCTGAGATGAAAGGGTCACCAGTAGCTACTTTGAGGGAAGTGTTCAGGAAGAATGGAAAGTCATGCCTGCTGACGGTGGTCCCAGGGAAGAGGTTGGGAGGGGGAGGGGCCACAAACATATAGATGAATAAAGCCCAGACTTATTTTTAGCAGTCTGTTATCAGAGTCTCCATAAATCTCCTGTCTTTCCTTAAATCACAATCCAGTGTCAGCATGGTCTGTTTCACAAACAAACAAACAAACGAAACCCTGATTTTTCCTATATTATAATATTTTATAATATAATATATATTTTATAATATAATATTTTATAATATAATATTTTCCTATATTATAATATCTACATGTCAAAGTTAATCATTAAATAAATGCAAATTAGTAAATGTAGTTGACATCTATCGTGCACTATGGACTCTACTGGGTATTTGGACATAGATAAAGAAAGTATGCTTTTTGCTCTCCAAGAAAGGAAACATGGGATTAACATCAATATTAATCCCCACTCAATAGATGGCAGAGTAGATGAGGAAATAGGAAGCCAAATGCAGCAGAGGCTGACTGAATTTACCAAATTCACCAAAACTGGCTTCAGTTGGGATAGGGCAGTAAAACCCTTGGTTGGCATTAGGCACACAGATAGCCATCCTCACGTCTCATCACTTCTAAATGTCATTATGTCGCCTCTAGGTTTGCACTCCAACCACACTATAAACACAGATCAACTGTCAAGTTTATATCTCATTATAAAAATGGCCCACATTCTTCTAGGCATCTAGAGACAGGCATCTCAATGTCTCATAAACCCTACACAAGATAGGTTAACCATTGTCCACAGACAGCAAATACCAACTTAAGTTTATAATTCTGGCTATTCTCCATTAAATGTTAATTTTCTCAGACTGGGCTTTTGGGCGTATTTATTGTATTTTGACCTAACATCCATCATCCTTGGTCTTAATCACCTTCCTACAGCTTGATACACACTTCTTAAGCCTATGATCGCTTTATGTCTTGAAGCTTTGTCTACTCAATGGGCTCTTCACAGAATTTTCCCTTGAGGGCAATAGGACTTGGAGAAGCATTTTCCCTGTGGAGCATGAAAAACAAACAACAAAGCAAACAAAACAGAACTGAAAAAATCCCACCTCCATTCAATTTAATAATGCAGGAGCCACTGGATTGGATTGCAGTTTTCCAACTCTGGATGCGCTCCCTCTTGTCACCAGCTTCTAACAAGGAAAATGAAAAGTGAGTTCACCTGTTGGACCCTGACTCAAGGAGTCAGCTGGTAATGTGAGCACATCCCTGGAAGATGTACCTGGGTGGACCGCTGTCTAACCAAGTTGCTGTTTTTAGACTCAGACATGTTGGCTCTAAAAGCCACCACTCTGTAGGTGTTTCATAAAAATGAATTTAGTCTTCAGAAAAACCTTCCTGATACAGCCACTAGATGAGTCCCAACTCCCTCATAACCTTGGAGCCAGCCTGTCTGGAAAGTGCCAGAATAACCAGAGAAGTGGCCTCAGTGAAATCGCTCGTGAAATATCTGGAAGCAGATCTGGAAGGAAGAAAGAATGAGAAAACAGAACTCCAGATGAAGTTCTACCGCAAGAAAAAGCCAAGCAAAGGCAACCATTAGCAAAGACCTTTTTAAGGATAGCGTTCCCTCTTATGGAAGACAGCAGCCCACACCTTGGTGGCCAGCTCTGTCTGTCATAAAATAAACCAACACTCAGCCAGAAAGCCCTGGCTGGTGGCCCACAAGCAGAAGCTGAGTGACCCCGGATGACGTGCCCCCCACTCTGTGGGGTAGTAAGTCAACGAGGCACATGCTGTACGAGCCACACTCAGAAACCCAACCAGTGCTGTGGGGTTGTTCCCAAGTGATCTACTGCTTTCAAGACCTCGGCCCGCCTTGGAGGAGCTCCGGCCCAGGTGACCTGAGCAGGAAATGTTGACTTTGGAAATGGCTGGGGCTATATTTCTGCCACAACAGATGATTGGGTCGGCACTCTCTTGTACTTAATAAAATTTTATTGCAGTGCTTGCCGTATATGTTCATTTTAGCAAAAGAAATGGAACTAAAGGAGAGAAAACCAAGATGACCACCCAGAGAGAGTGGGCATTTGTATCCCATTCCAAAGATTTTCTTCTGGATATGAGGTATCCTCACATATTCTTCAAAAATGGAACCATAGTATCAATATTAATTTTAAAAACATAAATATAACATATATCTTGAAAAATGCACATATAAATGTCCAACTCATAAACATCCCTATTATGTTGTAAATTCTTCTTTCTTTAATAATTCACTGTGACCATCTAAAGCTACAAATAGTCTGCTTTGTTTTAATAGCTACTTGATATTTAATTGTAGGGATCTTCTAAAATTAACTTAGCTGATCCCTTTATTACACATCACAATGAAAATTTTGGTAGCTATATATTCTGCTACTAAGCATTTTTTAATGTGTTTTTTTTTTAAGATTTTATTTGACAGAGAGAGATCAGAAGTAGGCAGAGCAGCGGGGAGAGAAAAAAGGGGGGAAGCAGGCTCCCTGCGGAGCAGAGAGCCCAATGCGGGACTCGATCTCAGGACCCTGAGATCATGACCTGAGCCAAAGGCAGAGGCTTTAACCCACTGAGCCACCCAGGCGCCCCTTTTAATGTTTTTTTAAATTTTTTTTAAATTTCTTTTCAGTATTCCAGAATTCATTGTTTAGGCACCACACCCAGTTCTCCATGCAATATGTGCCTTCCATAATACCCATCACTAGGCTCACCCAACCTCCCACCCTCCTCCCCTCCAAAACCCTCAGTTAGTTCCTCAGAGTCCACAGTCTCTCATGATTCATCTCCCCCTCCAATTTCCCCCAATGCACTTCTCCTCTCCATCTCCCAGTGTCCTCTGTGTTATTCCTTATGCTCCACAAATAAGTGAAACCATATGATAATTGACTCTCTGCTTGACTTATTTCACTCAGCATAATCTTCTTGTCCTGTCCATGTTGATTCAAAAGTTGAGTATTCATCCTTTCTGATGGAAGCATAATACTTCATAGTATGTATGGACCACATCTTTATCCATTTGTCCGTTGAAGGGCATCTTGGTTCTTTCCACAGTTTGGCAACTGTGGCCATTGCTACTATGAACATCGTTCTTTAAATTAAGCTGTAGGAGTTTCTAGAGGAAGAAAAAAAGTGCTGTGTCAAAAGAAGGCAGGTTTTGATACCATTGGGCAAAATGGTCTCCAAGTTAGCTCTGATGTTGTCTTTCTTTCCTCATACTATGTCCAACATTATGAAGTACTTCTGTTAGAATCGATGCTAATTTGATAGAACAAAGTGCTATTTTATTAATGCTTTAATTTGTAATTCTTTGATACTTATGTGTTAAGTGACTTTCCTGGTGATGCCTTTCCCATTTTCCTAGTTGGTTGAGTGTGAGTTTTTTTCTTACTGATTTGTACAAATATGTAATTTTAAAATTAGAATAGTTACTTTTGAACATTTTGAAAATATAATGTAATGGAACTAGCTCTCTATTTACTAGAGTTAGGAATGAAAATGTAAAGATCAACCCTCCCCCATAAGATAAATAGTTAACAAACTCCTCTTGTTTTACCATTTCAATTTTGGTGAGGATGATGTCAGACTTTTATCTTAGATTATAGCTGTAAAAGGCAGTGAGTCTCATGCATTGTCAACACGCTCTCCTTATCCCTACACACTTCGGAGTCAGAGATTCCATCCATAAATAACGTCGTGGTGAAGTGACTGGGCTGTGATGAGAATCAAATCTGGATTCCAGTTCTCTCTGCGACCTACCGGCCATGTGCCATACAGACTTCATCTCAGTTTCAGTTTTTTCAGCTGTGAAATGGGAAAAGCAATAACGCCTACTTCATAGGGTCTTTTGTGAGCATTAGATGAGGCAACACATATAAAAATAATAAGAGCTACATGTTCACTACATTTAGGCACTGCTTTACGAGCATAACGCCTGACATAGAATGATTGCTTAATAAGTGTTGGCTCTATTAAGCTATTATTATTACACCTGTTCTTCATGGACTCTAACAATTAGAATGAGGAATTCAGAGCCCAGGGAGGTACAAGCTAGGTTAGGCCCCACCCCTTATGGTGAGGTTGATTTCTGTCTGGGAATGCAACGTATAACACGATAGTAGGGTAAGCTAAGTTGGGATGCAGACACTGCACTTCTGAGCTGAGACAGTGTTTAATCATAATTGTGTTCATGAGAACTGCATGAGCCAGGAAACTCGTGATCATGAGTCAGAAAGCAAGCCCCCACCCTCACAAGTCTATACATACATGTGTACCCTCACGTACTCCAACCTCCACTTCTGCCCCACACTCATACTCGGGACAGATATTTCTCCTGAGGAATAGATCCTTACTTCTAGTTTTCCACCCAGATCTCAAGCTTGTCCTATAACAAGAACAAAGAAACAGCCAGGTAAGCACATAGCTCCTGGCACAAACACCTCCATGATGGAAAAAAGAGAACCATCTTGAGTCTATAAGAGATCACTGATGCTTGAAGGCATAGTTCCCTCTCTGGGAATATTTTGTTACTTGGTCTGTCAACTCTAAATTATATAGCAGCTTTTAAATTTGACTCCTACCTATTTCTTAGGCAGCAATCCATGTGCTTCTTTTATTCTCTCCCCTTTTCTTCCTTCCAGTTTTTTAGATGTGTCATTATACTTTGTCAGAATAATAAAAAATATGCTATTTTTTCTTTCTTTGTCTCACATTAATTTTAGACTTAAATCTACAATTAATATATCCAAGGCTCACTGCTAGTCCTTCCGCCAAAGTTTCCTTAGGCCCTTCTGATTTAAAGGAAGCTTCTCTCCTTGAGCAGCCCTCAGGAAGGGCTTGGAGTACAGGAGGTCTTGAGTTGTACATATTCAAAGATGGTGAAGGATAGCTTGGCTGGGTATAACGCTTGGATCACATTCTTGAATTTCTTGAAATTGTTCTCCACTAAGATCTTGTTTATTATTGAGGAGTTTGATGTAAAACCTAATTTCTTAACTTGCCTTAAGGCCCAGAGGACTTTTAAATTTACCTTTACAGTATAATAGTTTCATTGGTATATGTCTCAGAGTGGACTGCTCCATAATTTCTCAGACATATGGTAGGCTCTTCCAACCTATGGATTCAGGCCTTTATTTTTTTTTCAGGAAAGTTTCCTTGAATTAGAATTTTCTTTTTAGTTCTTACTCACTGTTTTTTGTTTTTATTTGGTTTTGGTTTTACCTCCCCTGGGACTTCAACTAGGTAATGCTAACTCTTCTTTACTGGTCTTCTTTATTTGTCACATGTTTCTGATTCTTTTTACTTGCTTTTTAAAATTGTGTTTTCATTCCCTTGGCTCTTTTCCCTTCCTCTGCCACTTAATATATTTTTAGTCAAATCTATTTTCCCTGGGGTGCCTTGAAAATTTTTTGGGGGGAGCTGATATTATCCTTTTCTTAAGTTTATTTCCTGAGCTTGATTTCTTTGCATTTCACATTGTCCTGATTTTTATTCCTTTTTGTTCTGAGTTTTTAAATTTCAGTTTCAAGGAGTTCTTCATATCTACAAATGCCCATGTACAGATGTTTAATTCAGGTTGGGGATTAACAGTTCCCTTCAGCTTTGTGATTTTATTTTGGAGCACAAAAGGCTTCTTCATGAGCTGAAATGTTTTATTTCTTTTTAGGTTTACTTCTTACAGTAACTGTGTTCAGGTGTTGCCTGTCATTTTCTCTTAGTTTTAAAATGTCTTGGTTTCTGATCAGCAGTAATAGACTCTGTGCTGGCAGGAAGGGCTTGTTAGGTTCCTTACTTTGAGAGGCCCCTCTTAGGGTGATGGTGTGAAGTGCAGTTTCTTCAATAGGTGACATTTTGGAGGTTGCAAGAGGGGTTCCTCTGACTGCTGACCTGGTGGCTCACTTTTATTTCTGTAATGCTTTTACTTTTCACCTTTTACTACTAAACCTCTAAAGCCTCCTCCCCCCCCCAAATTGTCCATTTCTCCTGGAAGTGGAGCTTTCCTAAGGTGGCCATGTCTTCCCCCTACAGTTCTCACACCACCTTCCTTCCTTAATTTCTTCAAACACAAGTAGGCTCACTTACCAGATCTCAGATCTGGTCTCAATATTTCCTCACTCAGGGTGGGTCCCCCCCTTTCTGAGTTGTTCTGTATCCGTGTAAGACTATATCTGGTTGAATAGTGTCTCCTCCAAATTCATGTACATCTAGATCCTGTCAGTGGGGCCATATTTAGAAATAGGGTCTTTTCAGATGTCATCTAGTTAAGATGGGGTTATGTTGGATTAGAGTGGGCCCTAAGTACAATGGCCTGGTGTCCTTATAATGAGAGGGAGATTTGGAGGTGAGACACAGACACATACAAAAAGAAGCAGATCATAAGAACACATGGAGAAAATGGCCAACCATGTGACCATAGAGCCAGGAATTGGAGTGGTGAGGCTACTAGCCATGGAATGCCAAGGACTGCTGGCAAACACCAGAACAGGAGAGAGAGACATTGAACAGATTCTCTCTCAGAGTCTCCAGAAGGAATTAAATCAGTTTGATTTTAGACTTCTAGCCTCTAGAACTGTGAGAGAACAAATTTATGTTGCTTTGAGCCACCTAGATTGTGGTGATTTATTACAGACGCCCTAGGAAACTAACACAGCCACCAACACTAGCCATCACTGCCATCCCCTTTTTGCCTGTGTAGCATTCACCTAAGGCTCGATGCCAGTATTGGCTCCAGAACCAACTCCTCTAGTTTGGGTGCTTCTTTCCCTCTTACACACAAACTGAAATCTGTAGTAATCGCACTCTCTCAGTATACTATTAAGTGTGGGCTATGAATGATTTTATTTATATTCCTTTTTAACCTGCATGTTTTTGGAAGATGTGTGGAGAAATTCAGATCTAGGAATCTGCTATCCTACAGGCAACGTGACTTACCTTTAACCAAATCAGGTGAGAGATAGATGTCCTGGCATAGTGAGGACCCTGGTTCTCAAACTGAACACAACATCAGAATTATCTTAGATTCTTGAACACTATTTTCCAAAATTTCTATTCTGTAATTCCAGGCCAGGAACCAGGATCTACCCAGAAATAAGCTTCCCTAATATTTCCAATGTTGTTGATACCTGTGGGTTATCATATGTGAGCAATGTAAGACAGGATTGTTTTCCATTTGTGGAATCTGAGTTTTGAAGAAAGCAAAGAAATAAATACGAAATTTAGAGAAATATACTCAGTGAAGCATAAATGACACATGTACTCAGATAAGCATTAATGACACATAGATTTAGTTAGTCACATTAAGCTGATTTCTTTAATTTCTGTATTTCATACAAGATGTAATCCATACTCTCAAGATGTTAACTAATCAAAAAGTTCCCTGCCTTGGACTCATATACTGATCAACCAGCTTTTTGTTCCTGCAAGAGCCTAGAAACATCATCCTCCTGGTGGAGTTTTTTTTTTGTTTTTTTTTTTTTTTTTTTTTCATTCAAAGCCACTCATTGCCAGGCTCCATGCAACTCCAACTCTCCCATTCAGAGGGCATACCTTAAAGCCTTAAAGTTCATTCTCTCAGCAAACATATTCTCCCTTCAAGCATGTGGAGGATACTGGTAGTGAGAATTTGATCAATTTCCTGTCCTCTTTGCAGAATAACAGCAGCACTTCATAGAGTAATACTTAGATGGGTTGGCTGAATGGGTTTGACATGGACCTGATCTGAGACCTTTCTGAAAATGAAACTAAATGATAAAAAAGCTTGAAAATGAAAGAATTGAGTAGCAAGCATTCCATAGAAGTCTTCCAAAAATGTTCATTTTCATCAATCTGATCCACCATGTATCATTAATTTTTAATCCTTTCCACAAGTAATGCCCTATTTGTTGGTCACATTTAGGACAAATTACGCAGAAACCTAAGTATAAGGGCTAAAAATATAAAACTGTTAAAAGAAAATATAGGAGAAAAAGTCCACAGTGTGGAAGATGGCAATAATTTATTGGGTGTGACATCAAAATTACAGGCCACAAAAGAAAAAAAATAGATAAGTTGGATTTAATCAAAATTAAAAACTTGTGCACAAAAGGACACTGCCAACAGAGTGAAAAAATAACCCATGTTATGGAAGAAAGTATTTTCAAATGACATTCTGATAAAGGGTTAGTATCCAGATTATATAAAGAACCTCTACAATTCAACCATAAAAACACAAACAACCTGATTTTAAAAATGAGAAAAAGACTTAAATAGACATTTTCCCAAAGAAGACATACAGATAGCCAATAGGTACATGAAAAAAAGTTGTAATTACATAAGGTGATGAGTGTGTTAACTAACCTTATTGTAGTCATCATTTTGCAATATATGCCTGGATCAAATCAATATGTTGCACATCTTAAACTTACACAGGGTTATATGTCAATTATATCGCAATAAAGCCAGAAAAAAAATTCTAACTGATACAGATCTAAAACTTATCTCTAGGGGCGCCTGGGTGGCTCAGTGGGTTAAAGCCTCTGCCTTCGGCTCAGGTCATGATCCCAGGGTCCTGGGATCGAGCCCCGCATCGGGCTCTCTGCTCAGCGGGAAGCCTGCTTCCCCCTCTCTCTCTGCCTGCCTCTCTGCCTACTTGTGATCTCTGTGTGTCAAATAAATAAATAAAATCTTAAAAAAAAAGATTTAAAACTTATCTCTGCCCTTTTTTATCCCCCTCAATCATGTGTGGAGAAATTTAGATCTAGGCACCTGCTAATATCCTAAAAGCAATGTGATTTATGTTTAACCAAAACAAGTGAGTGATAGAGCTTTGGTTTTGGTGCACAGTAGGAATTTTTATTATTTTATTTAGAAATTGTATAGCTGTTCATAAATAGCAATTCATGGGCAGAAAGAATCCATTTAAGAAAATTAAAGTCCCATTTTTGCTTTCAGATGAGCACACTTAGACTGAAACATATCTCTTTCTTGCTGAAATCCAGAAAAGTAGACAACAAACTACAATATTTAAATATCTAGCTGAGTCCTAAGATGAAATATATGATAGTTTATCTGACTCTGGATTGCTATATGCAAAAGAATAACAGTTCTTACCTGACTATTGTGTAATTGTCAGTTACATTAATATCTCCAACTGGTCTATGACACCCAAGCACCAGTTTTGTTCTTGACTCTGTGTTTTTAGAGTTCTTTAAGAGAAGTCCATTTCAAACTTTCATAAGCCAAATGAGAATGCATCAGGTTATATAACTAAGAAGTCTAGTCCAGATGTTACACCATTCCCTTCTCCTTGTTTTTCTTCTTGTCTCTCTCTATCTTTTGTTCTTCACCCTTCATTTAAACCTATTCATTTCTCCCTCTCTTCTGCATGTATTATTTCTCTCTTCTACTTCATATTGTCTTTTCTCACATGCTGGGGAAATATCTGCAAGCTCCCTTCTGCCATGTCCAATGACATATTCTCATATTCCAGGGATAAGGATGTGGACTTTTTGGGGAGACCATTATTTGGCCTCCCACAATGGGTTTGAGTGTCTCATTGAAAAGATTTGGAGCCTGACAGACAAATAGGTTTGCAGGGTCAAAATAAAGAGTTCATTCTGGGGAATGTTACATTCAGAATGGCAATGAATCATTCAAATGGAGGTGTCAAGGAGGGAAATACCTTTCAGTCTGAAGTTTATTGGAGATTTATACAGTTATCAGTGTGAGAGTTACCATAAAGAAAGGTTCTCATCTTTTTAATGTCCTCAGTTTTTTCATATCTGTTCTTTCTGTTTAATTTTCAACATTTGGGGGAGGGGAGTACAGCACATATAGTTCATATAATATATCATAATATATAATATGTACATGCTTAAAATTTTAATTTTAATATTTTGGTATTTTTCAAATTAGTGTCCAAGATAATTCATATTACATGATCTTTTACATTTTAAATCATTTATATTTATGGTCAAGATATTTAGTCCTTCTAACTATGTATATTTTTATCTTTAACCTTTGCCTTTTGGATTAGGCTTGCTGAAAAAAATGTTAAATAAAATCATACAGGCTTCAATCTAATGATTCTACCTTTATCCTTTTTTTTAAGTGATGATATCTTCATCAGTCATTTAATATTGCCTGGCTCTACTTTAATTACATTTGTTTAATTATAAATTTTAAAACATATAAATTTAAAAATTTTAAGCTCAAGTTTAGATATGGTTGTTAATATCTTTGTTTAGTAATCAAGATGATGAAAGGCTGGAAAGTAAAATAAAAATAAATAAAATAAAAATACCATAATCTACTGGCTGAAGTGATAAAGCTAAAATGTTTTAGTCATCTTATATTAACCCTAGACATTGTTATTACCAAAAAGTAGAAGATGAAGTTAAATATGTGCTTCAAGAAAGGGATTCATAAACCCCAATCCTCTACCTGAAGACAGGAGTGTATGTCTTCAGCTTCCCAAAATTTTTGTATTGTGGCACAATATACATAACATAAAACCTACCATAAATAATGAATCTTGGAACACTGAAAAAAATAAAATATTTTTTTAAAATGAAGAATGAATGTAAAATTTTAATATTTTTTAAAAAACTATAATTTTTAACCATTTTTAAGTGGATAGTTCAGTGCATTCTCATTGTTGTGCAACCATCACCACCATACATCTACAGAATTTTTATCCTCCCAAACTGGAACTCTGTACCCCTTAAAGAGTAACTTCCCTTTTACCCTTTTCTCCAACCCCTGGCTACTACCATCCTACTTTCTGTCTCTGAATTGGACTATTCTATATATCTCATATGAGTAGAATATCATTTGCTATTTGCAATAGCAGATAATTTTTTTAATTGCAAGGTAATTATTCTAATTTTAGTATTGTTAACCAAGCAAATTATATCCCCCAAACTATAGGATTAATCCATCATAGGTATATACAAAGACCTCATGGTTTTGCAATGGAATCCAAGTCTTGGTCTGATGCAGAGTTGCCTCCATCAGACAAATACAAAGCCCCCTTATTTATCCTATTTAGCTGAACCCTAAAAGTCTCACTGGCATTATGGGTCCTGCCTATATATTTTGTGTGTTTCTGACGGTGCAAACTCAGTCATAAAAATATCTACAGTACTTGCTTTAAAAGTACTTGCTGCCACTTAACTGTAAACAGACTTGTAATTTGGCTGTAAAAATTCATGACTTGCTGAAAGGGGCTGTAATAAAGTCATAATGATCTCTGGCACAAACACCGTCGGGGAGGCCAAGGATGGTTGGCTGGCCACAAAGGATGGTATGTATGATGTAAGCTGGGCGAAGCTTGGGCCATGGCCATCGGTATTGCCTCCAGAGAGATTCATCTTTCCTGTGATCTTCAGTGCCCAACTATGTTAAATGCTGATGGGTTTATGGTTAATTAACCAAGTGATCCAACATCAATCCCAGCTTTGTTGGGGAGTATAGAGACACCCTTCAAGATACTCAAGTCCCAAACAACAGTGATCTTTGTTTTGGCAGAAAAATATGGGATAATATTTGTAAGTAAAAGCTAGAGGTAGAGACCATTTCATTCTTAAAACAGTTCTCAATGGGACACCTGGGTGGCTCAGTTGGTTAAGCAGCTGCCTTCAGCTCAGGTCATGATCCCAGCATCCTGGGATCGAGTCCCACATCGGGCCCCTTGCTCGGCAGGGAGCCTGCTTCTCCCTCTGCCTCCGTCTGCCAGTGTGCGCTCTCTCTCTCTCTGACAAATAAATAAATAAAATCTTAAAAAAAAAAAAAAAAACGTTCTCATTGACAGTCTAGTGTCCCATCTCTTACGTTGCATGTGACAAAAGTTCTCCTTTCCCCAGGAATTGCTGGAGGAAGGTTTAGCCAAGCGAGGAAGAGGTTGTTTTTATTCATTCTGAGGTGGGGGATGTATAATCAAAAGGGGGACCCCTCAGGACTAGAGGTGTCTGCTACCACTAGGCTTGTTTTCTGCTGAAGGGTTTTCCAAAGGTGTCCTGAGAAGCTCAGTATTGATCCTTTGACTCAACAGACCAGAGTCTGAGCAAAGCTATGATCTCACAGAGCCCACTACCCCCTCTGCATTGAGAACTGTCACTCAGTGACACTAATTCTGGCTGAAGCCCACTTCAGTTTGCCTCTCACTCCAGACCCAGCTAAGCCGCCCTTCACAGGAGGAGAATTTGACTAAACAAAATGGCTACCCCACCTTGGCATTGCCATAGAACAGGCCCCAGGGTAAGAGAAAGTACTTTGATTAGAGTCAGGAGATCTCTACTTGGGGAAAGAATTTTATCTTAGTGGCTTGCTTCCTCCTTTATAATATGATTTAACTCATTTTCTGAGTTTTTTTTCTAGCTTTAACAGTTCTGATTTTTGTGCTGGAGCATATCTCTTGGAGCCCTTAGTTCTCTACCTATTCACAAAGACAAGGCCAGAGAGGGACTGGATACAAGAATACCTTTCTTTCATTCAGGGCCTTTGCTTAGACTTAGAGATGAAGAGAGAACCTAGAGGCCTACATGAAAATGTCATTTAATTTAAGATTTTATTAAAATTAAATCTCTCTAAAAAAATACAAGAAGCTGACTTAAAACATGCTTTTTTATTAATCTTCTGTGGTTTTGTCTTTTTTTTTGAAAAAGAGAAACTATATTAAATATAAACATATCATTCTGACCACAAGTTTGTCTATAATGCCTAGATTCACAAGAAATCGTGGCCTGAACACCGATCTCATGGAAAGAAAACACATTCTTATTTCCTTGCAAAACCACCCCTGCACAGTAAATGCTGGCTGTTGGAGTTGAAGGTGACTTTGTGCCTTGGTATGTGCTAAAGAGTCTGGGGCCCATGTGAGAGCATGAATAAACCTTGATGGGGTAGGATGATGACACTTCACTGTATGCCAGGCCCTCCTCACTTCCCCACTCCAGTCTGCCTGAATTGGGCTTGCTGTATTTTACCATAGCCCTTGCACCACTCTACAAAATGACCAGTGAAGAGATGCCTAGGTGTCTCAGTCGGTTATGGCTGCCTTCAGCTCAGGTCATGATCCCAGACCCTAGGATTGAGTCCCACATCCGGCTCCCTGTTCTGTGGGGAGTCTGCTTCTCCCTCTCCCTCTGCCGGTGACTCTGCCTACTTGTGCTCTCTCTTTGTCAAATAAATAAATAAAATCCTAAAAAAAAATAATAATAATAACCAGTGAATCCCTACTACGTCATGAAACTGATTCTGTGACTCTATAATTTTAAAAATATCCAGAACTTTGCTCATAATTGCCAAAACTTGTAAGAAACCAAGGCATCTTCCTTCAGAAGGTAAATGCACATATAAACTGTTATATAACCAGACAAGGGAATATTATTTCGTGTTAAAAAGAAATGAGGTATAGAGCCATAAAAGGACATGGAGGAAACTTAAATGAATATTACTAAGTGAAAAAAGCCAATCTGAAAAGCTACGTAGTGTGTGATTTAGAACTATATAACATCCTGGGAAAGGCAAAATTATGGAGACAGGAAAAAAACATCAGAGGCTGCCAAGATTTGGGGTGTGGGGGAGAGATGAATAGGTGGAACATAGAAGATTTTCATGGTATTGAAAATCCTTGGTGTGGTACCATAATGATGGGGATATGTCATTACACAGGTGCCCAAACCTATAGAATGGACACCACCAAGAGTGAACCATAATGTGAACTAGGACTTTGGGTGATAGATGTGTCACTGTAGGTTCATCAATGGTAAAAATGTACCCCTTGGGTGCAAGATATTGATATTGGCAGACTTTGCATGTGTGGGGGCAGGGGTGTATGGAAACTTGCTGTGTCTTCTCCTTAATTTCACTGCGAACCTAAAACTGCTTTAAAAGGTGATCTTAATAAAATTTTAAAAAATCCAACAACCCATTTCACCTTTAGCATTTCTGCACTATTTTAAGTGATTTTTAAGGCTGTAACCTAACTTATTCCCATCAGAATCATATTTCTTTTGCTCCTCCCTGTGCTTATTTTCCAGTTCTGTTTCCTGATTCATGGCCCGGCATCCCTGCTTTGATACCTATGTGCCAAGAAAACCCTGTGGTTAATGTGGATGTGGATAATGTACTTTAATCTTCTGTTCGAAGAGGACCATAAATCAAGGCAGATTGGAAACCCTGTCCAGAGAGACCTGAGCTTCCAAAACACCTCGGGGTGACCCTGTAAATGGAAGCACACCAACTGCACGGTCTAGAACTCTGAGGCAATGGTTGCTGGACAACCTGTCTTATGGAGATTCGTGGAATTAAACAGTTATCCTTGTGAAAAGGAGACTGAGGGCCAGGCTCCTGGACAGTTACTGGTAAGTTGAAACAAACAGCATGGAGAGCTTTGCCTGGCCAAAGAGGTAGCCAAAGGATCTTGTTGAGGAAGCAGGAGACTTAGGACAAACTGGAGAGTGGTCATCTACTTCCTCACTAGCCCTCTCCCTGAGTCACTTTTTCATTTGTCCCCTCTGTGGTCATTGGTCTCTAAGGAACATGGGTGACTCTCTTAATCCTGAGTAACCAAGTTCTGCTTAGAGCTGGAGGTCGTCTGGAATATTTACTCTGCAATGGACTTAAAGCCACGTAGATAGGAATCACAAGATGAAGCACCAAAAGAGTCAGCTCAGACAAGACACCCTCCTCCCCCACGCCCACTCCTCCCCCCCCACACACACCCACACACCCATCCTAACTTTACTCCTTTATGCTCAATGGGGCCTGGACTTACTATTATATTATATTATACATTATTCTTTTTTTCTATTTATCTGTCTTAGCTCTTATTTATCTTACATTTTGAATTACATGTGCTTTCCAAAAATCACCTAGAATCCTTTGAGAAAAAATAATGTACAGATCAGTCACTTCATAAATGAAAAACTAATGAGGAGTTATTTTTCTTGTGAGGCTCCCTCACTCCAGCCAGAGGGTCTCACTCCATTCTGTCCCTGAAGCTCCCTGTGGAAGCATGGCTTCTCTGTTGCCTTATGGTTTCTTTCTTTCTTTCTTTTTTTTTTTTTAAGATTTTTACTTATTTATTAAACACACACACACAGAGAGAGAGAGCACGCGCAAGTGCCCAAGCAGAGAGAGCAATAGGTAGAGGGAGAGGGAGAAGCAGACCTCCCACCAAGCAGCAGGCCTGACACGGGGCTCAATCCCAGGACCCCGGGATCATGAGCCGAGCCAAAGGCAGGAGCTTAACTGACTGAGACACCAAGACATCCATCCCTGTCTTGTGGTTTCTTAAACACAGGTAGCTTCCTGAGAGTGTTTGTGCTCCTTGTGGACAAGGACCCTCCTGCTTTCAGCACACTTCTCAGTATCCATTGGAACCCACCCAGCCAAGGCCTGGACCTGGAACATACCTTCAATAACCAAACAAGCACTACTGTTTCAACCAGCCAAATCTGTGGAATGACCTCTGGAGATCACTAGGGGTGAAAACTAGTGTTCTTTCCACATCTACTATGCCCACAGAGAGTAAGTAATAGTTGAGTGACTGAGTGAAGGTCTTTGAGGAAGATGGTGGTGAATGAGAGACACCAACACAAGGTCACTTTCCCTGGAGAATGCTGGTGTTCCTGGGGGTTCTCTGGATCACTGGGGGGCTGGTTAAGTGTGGGGATTCCTGACCCCCGTGAGGCCTGATGCAGAAACCCCTGGGCTGGGTTCAGAGTCTGCAGGTTTAACAAGCTGTCTAGCTAATTCTGAGCCAAGTTTTGCCAGCAACGCTAGTGAAGGATAAAGAGCAGCCTGGAGGGTATGGCCCTCCTTGGAGAAGCCACATCTGTCCCTAAGCTTGATGCCCTCAGAGCCTGGCAGGAGGCAGGGAGTGACAGCAACACCACAGCCAACACCCAGTGTGAGCTTGGATCAGTTACTTCCTCTTCAAAGTTGTAAGATGAGCAAAACAACTGTGCACATTAACCTAACAGAAGTACATATAAGGCAGGACATGTAGAAAAATTTAGTAAATATTTTATTTATGAAAACCAAATTTTCCTTTGCTATGAAAACATATTACTGAACCCTAGGAACAAAGTAGAATTATAGACTCTAATTTCAGTTATGAGAGTACACTCATCAGTGGTCCTTCACCACCTGATGTTTGCACAGATCCAAATTCTTAGTCTGGGAATCAATGAGAGACTGAGTTCTTGAGACAGAGGGGCCTGAGGTGTCCCAGCTCCACCTGTCCTTTGCTTCAGGAACCTCTGCAAGCTAGTTCATCTCTCAGGGACTTCAGTTTTGGGGCCTGCAAATGGGGGAGAGAAACTCAACCCTTCTGGAAAGAGAGAGAGAGGCAAATACAGTATAAGGAACAGAGGTGACTGTGGCATAGAAGAAAAGCAAGTAAGTGATCAGCCTCCTCAAGAGGCTGTGAGTCCCTCAAGATGGAGCCCTCGCCTGAGCCCCTAGGGCCTACACAATGTGGGAACCAAGTAGGAGCTCAGGCAGATTTAACTGGCTGCAATTAATAGGCAATAGGTCAGTGCTTCCTAGGCACAATCTCACTTAATCCACATGGCTAGTTCACCTACAGACAAGGAAATGCGAAGAGCTTTGTAATTGGTTCAATGTTGCAGAATGTCACCCTGAACTCAGACTTCCAGCCACAAGTCCACGGGGTGCAGAGAGGGCCCAGAGGAAGAAAAGCTGGGGCTTAGAGATGCCTTCATGGAGCCCAGGGTCTTTGCTGGGCCTGGAAGGACAGCAATATTCCAGACTAGCAGAGACGGGAAGGTACTGAAGAAGAAGCTGGAGCCAGCATTCCAGAGCTGCAAATCACGGGCTGTCCTGTGCCGGCTCCTTCCACTGCTTCGTGGTGGAGGCTTGGCGGCAGCCCCACACCCAAGGTGGCCGTGGTGCCCGTGCAACAGAGATTCTCCGCCTGGGGGTAACCTCAGCTTGCCCGCTGCTGTGGAAGCGCTCCACCCCTACCCTAGGGCTGGGCGCCCTGCATCTTCAGACCAGCTGAATCTCTCCGCGGGGCCCAGTGCTGTGCAGTGATGTGGTGCGCGGCGCGTCAGGACCCTGTGGCTGCTTAGAGACTCAATTTCCTGACCTTTCAGCTTTGCGTCACCCTCCTTAATGACATTTCAACATTGAGCGGGTTTCTGGGATTTTTTTCCCCTCTTTAAATTAAATATACAGTAGGTGTTTTGTGTTTAATTTCCTTAAGAAAAAAAGTGTATTATAGTGGTGAAATGGTTAAAAAAAAAAAAGAGAGAGAGAGAGAGAGAGAGAAGGGAGTCATGGCAGTTTATAAAAACTATATTGTGTGCTCCAGGGACTGGGGTGCCTTTCTGGAGCCTCTCCCTTCTCCTGGGAATACTCATAATGTGGGCTTATGAATTGTGTTTGTTGCTGTTTTTCCTTACAATCTTTTCTCTCCTTTTCAGCGTGTGCTGTGGTACCTCCTGAGTCGTTTGTCTTTTTATGTGTTTCTCAGAGGTGTGTTGCTGACACAATAGCCTCGAGCCAGCAGGCTCTGGAGCCACTGCTGTTCCCTTGCGTAATTACCTCCACAGGGTGTATTTATAGCAACAGTGGTGCCAAGAGGGGGTGGGGCAGGGTGGGGAATGAAGGGTCCAGCCTCCCACAGGTATACCTTGTGGCCTCCACAGAAAAACTCTGTTGCCAAGGTGGTGAAGGGTGGGGGGCTGGTCTGTTAGCAGACAGCAGCCTGCACCATACACCTGTCAGCATGGTGAGGACACCAGGTGTTCTGACCCCCTCTCCTCCCACATCAGGAGTGCCCAGCCCCAGGGTGGGGGCTGCAAGCAGAGGCCATTGTGGGGTCCCATGGATCATGGGGCAGTACCTAGCTTTGGGCCCCTTCCCCAGCCCCAGTGGGAGCCACTCCACTTTTAGGCAATTCCTTGTGGAAGTTCTGATGTGGTTTTATTTGAAATCTGTCCCTGATTGGAGCAACTCCCCACTCCTCTCAAATGAACCATCTCACGGACCCATGAGAGCTCAGTTTATCCCCCTACACATGCACACCCTCCCAATTCACTCTCCTCCTTCCACCTCTCAAAATCCTCAGGCCCTGCTGGAAGCCCTCCCCTCACTGACAGCTCCTGGGGTCCAACGGCAATGGCCCCCCAGGGGGGATCTCTGCTTCTGGGAGACACAACCCACTCTTGCCAGCCACCAGAGTGGTCATTCTGCAGCACAACTTTGCTCCTATCCCTAGTTAGAGCTCTTTTGTGGTTCTCCCACCTCCTAGAAGATTAAAAAAAAAAAAAAAAAGATATGTTAACACACCACTCAAGGGCCTGCACACTCTGAGCCTTACTTACTTTCCAGCTGCTCCCCTGTCTCTCTATTATCTGCCATGAAGCAACCACATGGACCCTTTATTCACTCAGTGACTGATTAAGTATTTATTGAGCAACTATTAGGTGCCAGGAATGTTGTCGATGCTGAATGAGAGATGCAAAATAACTACCCCATGAAACTTGCATTCTGCAGGAGAAAAGGGGCATAAGAGCAAACACACAAATCCTATGGCCAGTAGGGGTTTGCAGGGCTGTTTTGTATGGGGTGTGGGGCCAGGACTCTGGGCAGGTGACCTTTGAGCAGAGGCCCAACAGGTGAGCACCTGGGACAGGATCCAAGGAAGTAGCATCCAGGCAGGGCCGAGAAATAGATGTGGGCAGGGAAGCTGGCACAGTCAGAGCTGGGGTGGGAATGTTCAGATTTCTTCTCCTCATTGTGGGAAGCTATGGGAGGGTTGGAAGCAAGTGGATTATAATGTCCTCTTCATGAATTCCTTTTATGATTATTAAATGAACTTCTTTGTGCCTTGTAATACTCTTCCAAAATTCACTTTGATTTATATTAATATAGCCGCTGTGGCTACCTTCAGTTTGTGTTACACGGTTTATTTTTTCATCCTTTCACTTTTCACCTGTCTGTATCTTTATAATTAAAGTGGTTGCCTACAGTTGGGTCTTCTTTTTTTTGTTTGGTCAGATAATCTGTCTTTTAAATGGGGTGTTTGGGTTATTTACATCTAATGTGGTTATTGGTATAATTTGATGTAAATTTACCATCTTGCTTATTGTTTGTTTTCTCTTTGTCTCCATCTGTTCTTTGCTTTTTTCCCCCTTTCTCTGTGTCTTCTTTCCGATGAGTATTTTTTATTGTTCCATTTTTGTCTCCTTGTTGGCTTATTAGTAATAAATCTTTGCTGTGTTTTTTTCCAGTTTTATTGAGGAATAATTGGCGTTCATCACTGTATAAATTTAGTACATACAACATGATGGTCTGATTTACAAATACTGTGAAATGACTGCCACGACAGTTTCAACTAACATCCATCTTCTCAGGTAGATACAATTTTAAAAAAGGGAAAAAAATGTTATGAGAACTCTCAGGATTAGTCACTTACCAGCTTTCCTGTTTATCACACTTCAGTGCTAGCTAGATTATGTCTCTGGTGCTCATGCCCCTCGTGGTGAGTAGTTCGCACCTTCATCCACCCTCCTCCAGCCCTCCTCCCAGACCTGCAGCCTCAGGTAACCACCAGTCTGTTCCCTTGCTCCAAATTTGGGGGTTTCGTTTGTTTTGTTTTGTTTAGATCCTTTGTCTTTTTCTGTCTGACTCGTTGTACTTAGCATCATGACTTCAAGATCCATCCTTGTTGTGGCAAATGATAGGATTTCCTGGTTTTCCATGGCTGAATCCTATTCCGTTGTATGGATATACCACAGCTTTTCTCTCCATTTACCTATCAGTCAACACTTAGGCTGTTTGAAGTTCACTTTTTTTTGCTTAGACAACGGGGTGATGGCAGAATCGACTTCACATGCATGCAGGATTTTACAGGGGATGGTGGAGGGGGTTGGGGTGGGAGGGCATGACCTTGTGTTGTGTTTCCCATTTTGAAGAGAGGGAAGGTGTGTGGTTAGCCAGAGCAAAGGCCTCCAGGAGCCTCTTTAGTTGGGATCCAGGAGATGAAAGGTGAAGCAAGAGCTTCCCAGGGTCCTTCTCCAAGCATAGCTCCAAGGCCCCTCTCCTCCCACGGAAGAGGTGGCCCCACAGAGTGCACGGCACTCAAGTTTTGAAAGTAGCTGTCCCCTCAGGGAGCCGTGAAGGCCACATACTTCCAGACTGCCCAGCTTAACTAGAAGCCCCAGACGGATGCCCCCCTACTTCCTAGATGTCTCCCTGGAGCCACGGTGGCCAGCCGACCCACCAGTCTTTCAGGGCCCCCGTTCCCACTGCCACCGCCGGGATCCATCCTGCCAATCTGGCCCACGGAGCTGCCTCAGGGCACAGCTTAACTCCTGGATCCCCTGCTTCATCCATCAGCGTCATGCTCCGGCACGCTGGCATTTTCCTGCAGCCTTTGTGTCAAAATAAAATCAGTCAAATAAAACATAATCACGCGGCATCAGGCCACAGGCTGTTTGTCTCAGCCTAACTGATTCTGACAGCTCAGCGAGGAGAGCTGCCGAGCGGCCCAGTGAGCCATGGCTGGGGCCAGGGTTCCCGAAACAGAAGTGGACACTGCCGCACCCTAGCTGCATTCGAGCCCTCCAGCCCACATGCAGGGGCCGGGCACCTGGGCTCTGCCCAGGCTTCCTGCTTGGCACCCCTCCCCAGCCCTCCCTAGCCGCAGCTGAGGCAGGGAGCAGTGCCGGTCTGCCATGGTTTCTAAGCTCTCCCCGCCAAGGTGAGAATGCCCAAGGGCACCCAACCCACCTAGGGGTTCCTGCTTAGCCGTCTGCATTAGAGATCTTGTGACACAGCTTCCACAAAACCAACATCCCTGCTCTAAAGCACAAAGCTAAGAATGGAATTCCTTGTTGCTTCCTATGCAAAGCAAACTTGCTGGGATTCTCTATTCTGACTCCCACAGGTTGAGTGTATCTCTATTCTCCTGGTTCCACCTCTGTGGAGAGCCTTTTCCAAATATTCCTAGAGTCTCTCAACCCATGTTGGGGGCAGAGGAGGAGACAGAGGCTACTGTGGGTGAAGAGAAGCCCTGGGTTGCAGCCCCACAGGAGTCCCTGCTGGCCCATGTGGCTGCCTCGTCCCGATGCTCAGTTCTTCAACTGCAGAATAGGGACGCGGGTGTGTAAAGAGCACCGTGGGGCAGAAGGGGCATCTGCTTTGGAACCAGACAGACCTGGTTTTCAACTCCCCATTCTGCCACTTGGGGATCAGATAAGGTGCTGTGTGGACACTGCTTAGCACCTGTCTGCCCATCCAGTCCTGGGGGGTACCAGGCCCTGGTGAGCAGGGCCTGCTTGTTTCCAAGTGTCCCATGTCTTCATGCCACAGTCCCAGCTCAAGCACTGCTTCTTTCCACGTCCTCTGCCAACTCCACCTCCTCCTGCCAAACACTAAAGCCTCAGGGAGTCATGAGTGAGCCCCAGAACCCCATCCTTTCCCTCTCCCTCGGGCATCTCAACCCTCTCTTCTTGCGTCTCCAGCCTCACCCATCCTGGAATGCCAGCAGGTCGCTGAGAAATAAACGCCCCCTTGAGACAGTTCGCGTCTCTCTGAAACAGAACTCCTGGTTCTCCCTGCCAAAGAGGTTCCTCATCCCCGAATATTTCATTTCCCCTGATAGTTCCACTCTTGCCCTGGGGACTCAAGCCAGAAACTGAAGACGTTCTCAATTCTACCCTTCCTGTCTTCACGACTTCGACCCTTCTAAGTGGTTCTTGAACTCCAGGGTTCTAGATCTAAACCAAACTCGAATGGAGACTTGTGTCTATGACCCCAAACCCCTCTTAGCAATGCAGATCACTACCACCTTCCGCTCCCAGAGTTTCCTCGCTGGCTGCCAGCTTCCAGTCCTTCTCCTCACCAACCCCCCCCCCCCCCACAGTACACTCTTCAAGTAAGTGTGCTCTTTCTCACTCACAAATCGGATCAGGTCCCTCAGTGCCTTAATCCCCCCCGCCCCCAGTAACTGCGCACTATACATAGAATTAAATTTAAACCCTTCTCCAGGACTGTTCGGGCTGTTCGGGATGTTCTTTACCATCTGGCCAGCTTTGCCCAGCACTTCATCCCATGCCACTGTCCCCACCACCACTGAGTATGTCCTAGTCACACAGGGACATTGGTCCTCTTTCCCTCCTCGAGGTCCTTGCAGGAACAATTCCTTTGGCCTAGAACTTTCTCGCATTTCTTGTTTATCTTTTATATTGTTTGGCTTTTATCCAACATAGGTCTCTGGCATAAATGCATGAGGAACGGAAGTAAGGGATCCCATGGGTATAGCTCAAAGCTGTCATTTGGTCTGGATTCCTGTGGTGGAAACAAACCTGGAATATTCTGGGATGTCTACAGCATATCACAACGGGTATCTCTAAATTCCTTTGCCTCTTGAAGTTCATAATTTTGGGATTTGGCTAGTTAGCAGGGTTGGAGAATGGACCACCAAGGAGTCATCCCACTGTGGACAAGCTTCTTAGTATGTTGGTCAAGCCTGCCAACATGTCCACCCAGCTCAGTTTTCCGTCCATTACTCCACCCCCCCACACCCCGCATTTGGATCCATGATACCCCCATTGCCTGAAGAATCTACCTTCCCCAGCTCTCTGTTCATTTTCTAGCCATACCACTTCCTCAGCCACTATGGATGGCAGCCACTATGGATGGCACCCTTTCCTTGGAGGCCCAGATGGAATGCTGGCTTGGGAGTATCTGAAACCCAGGTGGTTGTTCCAGCCGGAGCCTAGCATTGCTCCACGGTGCGGAATTTACCTCCCACTAATGGTGGGAGGTAATGGTGCCTTGCACTAATGGTGCCTTGCACATCCTGTCGTGAACTGAGCATCAGCCTGTTAGGCACAGTGCTAAACAGTTTATAAGCCTCGTCTAACATTTCTAGCATGGGATCTATGAGGAAGGTACCACGAATTTCCCCATCTTACCCAGGGGGACGCTGAGGCTCAGAAAACGAATTGGCACCCTCTCTGTCACCATTCAAGCCCACTTCTGTCCAGCTGCATCAGGCATTGTCTCAGGTGTGGCACTATTTCACCTCATTTACAAGCATGCTTGTCTCTCCATGGCCTTTGAGAGTCATCTTCACAAGCTGTCGGCCTCCACAGCATATGAGATGCTGATATATTCCGGAAAATGCACTGTTAATAAGGTGGTTTCTCATTCTGCTTCTGTAAGGTCTTCTAAAAGGGAAAAAAAAAGGTGAGGGTCTTTCTACAATAGCCTTAGCATTCTGTTATAATGAGAAAAAGTCAGGAAATTGATATCTAAATGTTCCCAACACCAACATTAGCTTAAATTCTCATCCACACCCTTGGTCTAGGAGGGCCACACCAAGACAAGTCAGCCTGCCCTTTGGAGCCCACTCATTAGAAAAGGGAAGTGTTTATGTGGCCTCAGCTCTGGGATGATATAATGATTGCCTTTCCTCCCAGCAGGTCTCACCCTGTCTCAGGAAGACGTCAGGGGTCAGCACAAGGCCAGACTCCGAGTTGATGAGTCACTCTGGGAGAACGCCAATCACAGGATGAAGGTTGGCTCCAGGGGACTGGCGAAAGGAAATGGTACCTTTCCCTTGGAGGAATGAGGTTGAATCTGACCTCAGTCTGATGCATGAAAAAACACCTGGCCTGTCTGGTTGGGGATCCAGGAGTGGAGGACAGGGGTCCCAAGAGAGGAATACTCAAAGGTCAGTCTCTACCCAGGGTTTTTAGGAAATGCTCATTGCCAGATCTCTGAGGGGCTCAGGTAAGGCAGGTGTCAGGAATATGGACCCTTCTTATTTGTCAGTCTAGTTCCATTAAATGTAGGCAGAGTGGTGGGATCATGTACTTGGGAGAAAGAGGTAGAGGGGTGAGGCCCTAAAAAGGGTGAGGCCAATAAACCTTGGCTCCTCTCCAAGTTAGCACATCTGCTGTGGCACCTGTGGAAGACCACTGAATCCTGTGGTGAAAAGCTGGAGACTACATGTGTTACTGCCCCTTCTTTACCACACTTCACCATGAGTGTTACCGCCATTGCCGCATCTCTCCTCAGCCTTCACCACCTCTGTCCCTAATCACCTCCACTAGCTACCCTCTAACATCATAGCATTACTTGGAAAGTACCATTCTGGGAGCTTGGTGTTTCCTTTTTATTTCATTTTTTAAAAGATTTTATTTACTTATTTGACAGAGGGAGACACAGTGAGAAGGGGAACCCATGAAGGGAGAGTGGGAAGGGAAGAAGCAGGCTTCCTGCTGAGCAGGGAGCCCAATGGAGGACTTGATCCCAGGATCCTAAGATTATGACCTGAGCCGAAGGTAGATGCTTAACAACTGAACCACCCAGATGTCCCTACAGGAGCTGGTTTCTTTTGTAATGAGGAAACCAAGGTTTAGAGAGATCAGGCCACCTGACCAAGATACATGTCTTATAAGTGGCAAAGTTGGAATGGTCACCCAGCAAGTCTAACACCAAGACTGTACTCTTGACCACTGTGCCAGATGGAAGATTCCTTTTGGGGAAGCACAGAAGAGTTCAGATGAACAAACAAATAATAAAGCAAAGACCAATCCTATTCCAGCTCCCTGACAGCCCCTTCTCCCTGTCTGCTCATGCAGGTGTTCAATGACACCATGGTACTCTCTAAATCATGGGATGATTATATAATTTTTCTCCCTTGGGTTCATGGCTCTCTTTCTCATTTCTACTAAAAAATAGGTGGCTGCCATGTCTCTTCTATTCTAAATCATCATGCCATTCTTGCCTTCCCAGCAGGTCACTGTGACCTCTGCTTAAAAATTTGAGGGGAGGGGCACCTGGGTGGCTCAGTGGGTTAAAGCCTCTGCCTTCGGCTCAGGTCATGATCCCAGGGTCCTGGGATCGAGCCCCGCATAGGGCTCTCTGCTCTGCGGGGACGGGGAGCCTGCTTCCCTTCCTCTCTCTCTGCCTGCCTCTCTGCCTGCTTGTGATCTCTGTCTGTCAAATAAAAAAAAATTTTTTCAGGGGAAAATTTATTTCTTTCAAAAACTCTCCACAGCATCTAGCACAGCAGGAGATGCAGGCCAAATCTTAATGTGTGAGGACTGAACCAACCCAGGACCAACTGCCAGTCTCACAGCACCCTGAGCTCAGGACATGCAGCCCAGGGAAGGTCCGTCCCTCCAAGAATCCCAGAAGGTTGGAGGCAAGGGCAACGCAGGTGAGTTGGGTAAGTCAAGGAGCCTAGAATGTCACCTTCAGTCATGAACTATAAAGAGTTAAAGCCCAAGCAGACCCATCAGGGAGGTAAACATCTGTTGAAGGTTCTCGAGTCTTTTCTCTGTCCGTGCCAACAACTAAGGAGTGGATCATCCAGGTAGCCATCTCCTGTTGCTGGCTTGGAAAATTTTCCAGGGGACACTTCAAACATAAGCATCTTGGAATGAGCCAGTCCCAGTAAAAGAACCAAATGTCAGAAAAGCTAAACATAAATCTTGCCTAGAATAGGGATTCCTTGATGGTCAGATTTTTTTTTTTTTTTTGCATTAGATTTACAAAACAGGGAATGTGAAAGGAAAGCCCAGCCTGATTTTATGAGCCATGATCATAGTACTTCTCTTTCTGGAACAAATTTGCAGTTGCAGAGTTTTTCTGTTATTTAAGCTCCTGGAAACTGAATTGACTAGAGACCCTGTCTGTGGCTGCAGGTCCAGGGGTGTTAAACCACACTCCATGTTACAGGACCCGTTCAAGGCATTTGCATTTTGCAATATTAAAACAGGTGAAGTACATCCTGGAGGCTCCACCCTCAACTTCCCAGAAGGCTAATCTTATACTGGTTATAACAACTATAACAGCTAACTTTTAGGGAGACCTTACTCTTCCCTAAGCATTTTACATCCATAATCTCACTAATCCTCAGGATGATCCTAGGAGATAAATATTATTCTTATTTTATAGATAAAACTGACCCAGAATTGTTTTGAAGCTTTCCTGAATTCACACAGAAGGTATGTCAGGACAAAGATGTGACCTTAAGGCTGCTGGGCTCTAGAGCCCCTACCACTAACTTTGGTGTAATGATACCTATGCGTCCAAGAAAAGGCACTGAGTCCCAGTGGAATTGCTGCTTCCACATCCTCTAACCCCCAAGGTCTTCAAAGTCAACATGAACTTGACTACAGGAATGAATTGTAGCCAGGATACCGGGGCCAATCCACCAAATTATCAGAAGCAGGATGCTTCTATGGGACTATATACCTGGGGAAATATACAGGGGAAGGGTCTCCACCTTGTGCAGGTCATGAGCTGGACTGATACATAATGAACAAGCCTGGATTATTAAAAAGAAAGCATAGTGAGGCCTGGCGAACTGACCACAACAGTGTAAGTCAGGAGCACCGAGTTCCGTTTGCCTCAGTGGAATCTCCTGCTTTCAAATAGGCAGGACGACTGAGCCATGAGGAGGAGAATCTGAATGAACTGTGAAGATAATTCTCTACCAAACCTTGGGCACTCCGTTGCCAGAACCAAGGGCTGGGGCAGCAAAAGAGCTCTATGAGAAAAGAAGCAGCAAATCAAACTGATTCACATATTCTAGAAGTGTGAACAAGGGAAAGGTAGACTTGGGTCCAATTTTTTGAGCCCCCACCTCACACCAAATCATTCTAAGAAATGCCAAGGACAAATGACTGATTCTAGAATACATGAAATAAGATGAATCTGGTTCTACCTGATAGAACACCATTCTGATCACCCTTTTTTCTTGTCTTTAAAACTGGACTGAGGAATCAATGACCTACTCTATTGTTCTGTTCAAGCAACTAAATTTATACACTTTCTAAAAAACCTATGTTTATCCACAGCATCTTTATTATTTTAAGTCAATTTTAACCCAAATTCAATGGGAAGCAAACTTCACAAGCGCTTAGTGTGAGCATCACTCTAAAGGCCTGATTGTTGTTCTAACACTGAGCACATCTATGCTTTTCTTCTGTTAGTGACATGGGGCATCCAGAGAGCTTACATGCACACACATGCCCTTGATGTGTGCTACTAATAGTACAAATTCTACAGTGATCATTGGGTATTGCCTTCCACAGGGGTAAAGAGGATAAATTTGTACCAGCAGCTAAGTGGTGACGATGGACCTCTCTGTAACCTGACTGTAAAGAAATCCAATCAGCTGATGATAGACACCAGGGCGCCATGCATCACAGAACAACTGGGTCATTTTGACTGCTTCCGAATAGCAGTAAATAGAGCTTTATGTAAAATTGTTTATACTGGCCAGACTTCAAGAACTTAAACTGTAGTGTTTAATATGTCATAACCTTCATAAATTAAAGAATTTTCCCTCCATAATTTTCAGCCTGATGGGTCATCATCTGATGCCTAGAGGGTAACAGGAGACCTTCCTGCTTGTGGCAGGATTAGTGTGTTGCTTTCATGTCTACAAGAACATTTCAGAACTTCTAAGACCATCCAAAAGGAAACTTGGAAGCAAGCAAAGGTGTGAGAACAGGAAACTTTCTCAGGGATTTAGACAATTAGAGCTGATGTTGATTTACTTAGCAAACCAAGTGACCCTCTTTGTCTGCTGGCTTTTAAAAATACATTTTTTCCACACTGGTCTTAATGTTACCCTAGATTAGGCTGCTTCCCCCAGGCTTCCCATTCAGTTTTTCCTGCTGCTCCTTCTGCAGTTGGCTTTCCCTGAGGAGGGAGTGAGGACCTCAGAATAAACACAATCCTTCTATCAGCAAGGTTTCATCTTGACTTTCTACAGGACCACCCTATGTGGTAGAAGCCAGTGTCAACATCCAGATGGGGAAGGATGTCACCGCACTTGAGATCTGAGGTAATCTCCCATCCTGCTGCTTTACTTGGCATAACTAGTCACTTCATGCCTTATGTTAAGAAAAGGCCCAACAATGTCCTCATTTATATCAGGACATGGGGCCACCTGCATGTCGTAGCTGAAGCAAGAGGAGGAACATTTGATATGTGATAATCAAGTGGCTGTCATTCAGATGATCCACACTCCTAAGTCCCGTAAACTTGTGCCTGAGTCACAAGAGAAGAAGCAGTGGGTTCAACTTTAGAGGATGTTTCACTAAAATCTCTGGAAATCATTGCATGCCCAAGAGAATTGCTTTTCTGTGCATGTGATGAAATGAAACATAAATATGGAGAGGAATTCTCCCTACTTCAAAGAAAGTCAGAGAATATAGCAAAGATGTGTACTTCAGTAGTGGCAGGTTATGGTTTCAAAGCAGCCAAGTCTTTGGGTGATGGGTCATGAGAAGAGGTTAGTGATGGATGTCTCCGTGTTTCTGAGAACAGGGAGCACATGTTATCCCATAAAACATGGGGATAGTTCCAGGTACTTTAGAGGATACAAAAGGTCCTATAGTGGAGGATGGGGAGAAGACAATGATCAAGTTTATGGTTGTTATGCCTCTTTTTTTTTTTTACAATTCTTTTTTTTTTTTTTATGTTATGTTATTCACCATACAGTACCTCTTTAGTTTTTGAAGTAGTGTTCCATGATTCATTGTTTGCATATAACACCCAGCACTCCATGCAATATGTGCCCTCCTTAATATCCATCACCAGGCTCACCCATCCCCCAACCCCCTCCCTTCTAAAACCCTCAGTTTGTTTCCCAGGGCCCATAGTCTCTCACGGTTTTTCTCCCCCTCCAATTTCCCTCACCCCTTCATTTTTCCCTTCCTTCTCCTAATGTCCTTCATACTATTCCTTATGTTCCACAAATAATTGAAACCATATGATAATTGACTTTCTCTGCTTCACTTAGCATAATCCCTTCCATTCCCATCCACATTGATGCATAAGTTGGGTATTCATCCTTTGATGCCTGAGTAATATTCCATTGTATATATGGGCCACATCTTCTTTATCCATTCATCTGTTGAAGAGCATCTCGGCTCTTTCTACAGTTTGGCTATTGAGGCCATTGCTGCTATGAACATTACAGTGCACATGGCCCTTCTTTTCACTACATCTATATCTTTGGGGTAAATACCCATAGTGCAATTTCCAGTTCGTAGGGTAGCTGTATTTTCAATTTTTTGAGGGACCTCCACACTATTTTCCAAAGTGGCTGTACCAACTTGCATTCCCACCAACAGTGCAAAAGGGTTCCCCTTTCTCTGCAACCTCTCCAACATTTGTTGTTTCTTGCCTTGTCAATTTTTGCCATTCTAACTTGTATAAGGGGGTATCTCAATGTGGTTTTGATTTGAATTTCCCTGATGGTTAATGATGATGAACAATTTTTCATCTGTCTGTTAACCATTTTTATGTCTTCTTTTGAGAAGTGTCTGTTCATGTCTTCTGCCCATTTTTTTACTTGATTATTTGTGTTTTGGGTGTTGAGTTGGAGAAGTTCTTTATAGATCTTGGATACTAGCCCTTTTTCTGTAGTGTCGTTTGAAAATATCTCCTTCCATTCCATGGGTTGCCTCTTTGTTTTATTATTTTATTGCTGTGAAGAAGTTTTATCTTGAGGAAGCCCCAAAAGTTCATTTTCACTTTTGTTTCCCTTGCCTTTGGAGATGTGTATTGAAAGAAGTTGCTGTGGCTTATGTCAAAGAGGTTGCTATCTATGTTCTCCTCTAGGATTTTGTTGGATTCTTGTCTCACATTGAGGTCTTTCATCCATTTTGAGTTTATCTTTGTGTATGGTGTAAGAGAATGGTCAAGTGTCATTCTTCTGTATATAGCTGTCCAATTTTCCCAGCACTATTTATTGAAGATACTTTTTTTCCATTGGATATTTTTTCTTGCTTTGTTGAAGATTATTTGACCGTAGAGTTAAAAATCCACATCTGGGCTCTCTATTCTGTTCCACTGGTCTATGTGTCTGTTTTTGTGCCAGTACCATGATGTCTTGGTGATCACAGCTTTGTAATATAACTTGAAATCAGACAACATGATGCCCCTGGCTTTGTTTTTCTTTTTCAACATTTCCTTGGCGATTTGGGGTCTTTCTGATTCCATACAAATTTTAGGATTGTTTGTTCCAACACTTTGAAAAATGCCATTGGTATTTTGATTGGGATGGCATTGAAAGTACAGATTGCGCTGGGCAGTACAGACATTTTGACAATGTCTTGCCTTTTTTATCACAACTTTATATCATATATTGGTATGAGGAACATATACATGTACAACTGGGCATAATAATCATTTGGTATGGCTTCTAAGGACTGAAGGCTTGATGGTCATTCTCCCTCTACCTTACAAGAAGTTGTTTCTCAGAGGGCATGGCCTCATCATAACCCACCTTCTTTGAGGCCAGAGGGAGAATTTAACTGGTTACCTTTGCACACTCCCAAAAGAACTTCCACCAGCTGTCCTTCTTTGTCCTGTTTTGAAACATGGGTTCAGCACAGGTCACTGAATCATAAACTATTAAAGCTAAAAGGTACCCAAGAGAGCCTCTGGCTCAGTGATTTCTGAACTGTCTTAAATAAAACTTTTTCAAATAAAATTTTATTCAGGCCCCAAAATAGAAAATAAATTTGGTAGCTATGATTCGATATGGCAGTTTCATCATAACTTTTTATGATTCTTGCCTAATAAATAAAGATGGATTGAATTAAGGAAAAATTCATCATTTTGCAGTCACTAATGAGACAATGGGTCCAGGCAATGATCATGGATGAGGGCTGGAACCCTAAGATGAAAGGTTGATAGGAGACTTTTTAAAAATATTTAATGGAAGGATCAGGCTGATACCAACTGAGCTTATTTACCAAACAGCATTAGTGAAAGTGGGTTAATCAACTGTTCTATGGCTTCAGAGGTGTAACAGTAAGTACATATAAAGAGTATCCATGAGGCCTTAAAAAATATCAATCTCATATCCGTTCAATCTTCTAGGTTACAATACCAGTGTCCAGGACATAAAAGAACAAATCAAACAATACCATGAGGAAGCAATCAGCCATATTCAGAACATGGAACTGTCTACAGAACAAATGACCTAGTTTCTCTAATTGATCAAAGGCAGGGGCAGTGGATTTTATTGTTGCCCAATTATTCATTCCCCCTTCCTGCAAGAGGAAGGATTATTCATTTGTAATTGGATCATACATTTGTGCCTACTGCCTTTTGGATGGCCACTCTTCCAGTGGAACTGTGTACATTCCTGTCCCATTGATACCAGTTGGGCTTCATGACTTGCTTTGCCTCGTGGTGAGTAAGTGAGACTGGGCCACATCTAAGAAAGCTTTGCCGACCATCCCGTCACTGGCTTTGTTGCCCTTTTACGTCTGTGGCAAGAACATTCTGACACAAATTTCTGGGTGCGAGCATACAAAGACACGTGGAAAGGAGCTGAACCACTGCCAAACTTCAGACAATGTGCAACAGGAGCCAGAAATAAAAACTTGTATTAACATTTTTTAATACCATTGAGATTTGGGGGTCATCTGTTACCCCAGCAAAACTGGCAAATTTAATATGAACCTCCTCCCATCCCAAACCCCCCCACACACACAAACTGTTACAAAAGAAAAGAAACTTAAGCAATGTGATTATTGAAGACATGCTGTGGACCATGATAATGAATCACAGTTCAAATAATTCAAACTTAAAATGTCACTTTTGAGATAATTGAAACAATTTGGATAATGTCTGTGTATTATGTTATATGAAGGAGGTATTGTCAGTTTTGTCAGGTGTGAGCATGCTCACATACACACACTTTCTCAGTTAGAGATATAATGTGAGTTACGTATGGGTCAAATGACAGGATGCCTGACTTTTTTTCTGAATATTCCAAGAAAAGAGAGTAAGAGGGTGGATAAGGGTCACAAAATATTGATAACTGTTGAAGCTGTACTTTAAGCATGGAGAGGTTGGCTATACTATTATCTCTAATTTTATGTATGTTTTTAAATCTTCCTTATAAATAATCTATAAATTATAGCAAATAAACTAAAAGGCATTAACAAACAATGACAAACAGGACATAATGGGAGTCACCAACAGACAAGAAAATTCCAAAATTTCTGGAAGGTGCAGTGTTTGGATGAAGGGTAATTTAGAAAGTAAGATTGAGAAAGCTTCATTCTTGTGTGTGTGTGTGTGTGTGTGTGTGTGTGTGTGTGTGTGTAGGTATATGTATGTGTGTTGGGGGTCTGCAGGGGGGACAGTGTCCTTAAGAAGAGTGTGGACTGCCCTGTAGGGCACAGCACAGAACTGACAACAATGGGTTTAAGTGAAAGTCTGTATAACCAATTGTTGACATTATGACATCCCCCATCTACACACAGAAGATGCCCAATAAAGTGTTTGCCATCCAGGTAAAAAATAGCAAACTTCTTTTCTTTTTTAAAATAAAACAAAACAAAATCTGTCTGGGAAAACTAGGACAGCTGATATGCACATTGACACCCAAGAGCAAAGCACTCCCCAAACTGGTATTTTAATGTAATGGTCAGCTCCCCACATGTTCACCTTGAAGGGACGCTTACCTGACAATCAGCCCCACCCACAGAGGAACACCACCCAGGTGCCCATTGCTCCATTGCTGAATGTGCATGCACTTCTGAAGACATCTGCAGCATGACAGAGAAGAGCAGAGGAAAAATAACACCAGAGAAAACAGAAATAATTAGGAAACAGAGGATAATATTTTAGAGAAGGGGAAAACTTTTATTTAATATCCTCAGAGGGATTTGAAACAAGATGGCATCCAGAAAACCAGAATAGGATTCTACCAAAAAAAAAGGAAAAATCAAAGCTAAAGTACTGATAAGAATTAAAATTAAGTCCCTGCCTCCACTATGTCCCACCCAAACAAAGAAGAAAAGATAAAAGAAGAGAATTCAGGCCCTACCAGAAGAGAAGGACCTGAGATATTTCCATCCTTGGGAAGGTGAGTCAGGGATTAGGGGCACACAGAAGAGGAATGAATGGAGTGGACAAGGGGAGGGGCAGTGCATACCAGAGCTTTGTTTCAACTGTCAGTTTTCCATCATGCCTGATTTCGCCATCATGCATTTTTAGAATATATGACCCTCACATGTGCAGAAACAATTTGACGTGATGAGAATGTTTTAGAAATGTAAAACCAAAGATGATTTAGCATCCTAAGAGGCATATTCTCAAGTATCTAATAACTCACTCAGGCTTTTATTTCCAGAACCAAAAATCTCAAAGTCTAGTCTCTATACTGTCAGCACTTGGTGTGCAAAGGTTAAGGTTCCTAGAACAAACAAACAAACGAAACACCAAATTTCTCTCATAGTAAAGACAATCCCCTAGAGAAGTTCCTGTCATTTTAGTTCCAAAAGTTTGTGAGTTTTGGATGAGTCTTATGTTTGAAGTTTTTGTAGAAAGAAAAGCTTTTCATATTGAGAAGAACTTTAACTCACACACAAGCTCTACTCACTGAGTATACATCAGTGCCTCCAAGTACATTATTGAAAATTCACAAAATATTTCAAAATCACCTTTGCACGGTCTATGTCTAAAAATGCTTATCAAAGCATGTAGAATCCACATGGTAATGATTTAGAGGAAGCTGCCCAATGATGAACGTGATTTCTAGTAAACACACATAGACATAGACACATATTTGGGTATAACATAAGAGACATTTTTAGGAGGCTCTTGTGAAATTGTTTATTACATTTTATCTAAAGACCATTTAAGGTTTTGATGGGGCCTGGGTGGCTCAGTTGGTTAAGTGTCCAGCTCTGGATTTTGGCTCAGGTCATGATCTCAAGGCCCTGGGATTGAGCCCCACATTGGGCTCCCCATTCAGCATGGATTCTTCTCATCATTCTCCCTCTGCCCACTCTGCCCCCTCTCTCCCCACCCCACCTGCCCCACTTGCTCATGTATACACATTCTCTCACTGAAATAAATATATAAATCTTTTTTCTTAAAAAGGTCACTTAAAGTTTTGATTACAAGCCATAATCCAAGAGAAACTTTGTCTGAAAACATCCTTTGGCAAAAGGAGGCTTCAAGTGGGTTAAAGTGATCAATACACAAAAGGAAGATAATTCTTCAAAAAATTCCTAAGTAAACTTAAACATTAAATGTTTTTGAACTTCATCCAGGTTCTCAGTAAAAAAACAGGGACATCCATGTATATATTGAAGAAGAGAAAAGTTATTATGAATTCGGGGGAAGGGCACTGTCCCTTCTGGGGAAGGGAAGGGAAGGAAGAAAAGAAAGGAAAAGAGAAAAGAAAAGAAAAGAAAAGAAAAAAGAAAAGAAAAGAAAAGAGAAAATAAAAGAAAGAAAAAGAAAAGAAAAAAGAAAGAAAGAAAGGTAAGGAAGGAAGAAAGGAACGAAGGATAGGAGAAAGGGAGGGAGGGAGGAAGGGAGGAAGGAATAAATGGCTAATCCCAGGGAAAATTCAAACCCTGATAATGTGGAAGCCTGGAATGGCTCCAGGTGACACAGGCTCCCCCAGGAGCAGCAGTGGCATAGTGTCTGTTCACAGTGAGAACTGTAATGCTGAGAAGCATTTGTCAAGTGGGACAGCTCTAGAAAGGACACACACACACACACACATACTCATTCAGCACAGTGACTCGCCAACCCACCCCATAGGGCCTTACCATCCCGGAGTACAAACTCTACCTTCCACGGGCCTGAGACAATGCATGTGGAGTTAGGAGAGGAACCTCTGATTTATGGTGGTGAAGTTTTCCTTCTTTCTGAAATATAGCTCTGGCCCACTAGAGGGAAAGAAGCCAAATTAAACACTTTCCGAACATAGACTTCTAAATTAAGGGGGCCATTAGCTCCTTAGTCATGTCTTCAACTTGGTAAAGACACATAATCCCCTTTCCTCTAATATGTTAGAAAAGAATTCCTAGAAACTTCAACATGCCCCGTACATTTCCTAGTATTATCCTGCTTGGTTTGACAGACAGCTTGACTCCAGCATAATGTTTAATAGTGTGGGCTCCTGAGTACAAATAACAGCTCCAAAGCCTAAGTGTCCCATGCCCTTAGGAAAGTCACTTAACACAATCTAATCCTTACTGTCCTTCCCTAAAAAATAGGGATGACCATAGTGTCAACCCTACAGAGCTACTATGAGGATTAATTGAGATAATCCCTGTAAAGTTAAGATATTCCCCTACCCAGAGGTATTGTGGCTGCAAACAACAAAATCACCAACTCAAACTGGCTAAAACAATAAGTAAATGTGTGTTTCATATGAGCTGAAATCAAGAAGAGCACACTTCATGCACAAAATGATTGACAATTTGATGTACTGTCCAAAACCTAGGTTCTTTCCCTCTCTCATAATCTACTCTTGGCATGGGTTTATCCCAAAGCTTCTCTTGGTGACCTTGTGGCTTCCTGTGGCAACTAGGACTACATTATTGCTCATTTGTGTTCAATAAGAAAGGGCAAGGCAAATTTTCCAGAAGCTTTCCAGTAGACTTCTCTCATCCCATTGGCCAGAATTGGGTCACAAGCCCATTCTAAAATTATCACTGCAAGTAGAATAGGATCACCAGGACTGGCATAGACTCACTTGTGGAGGAGAAATGGACATAAGGGAAGATCGTTGAAATACCCAGTAAGGATGACCTCTTACTAACATCATTGTCCATACTATGTTACCCTTTATAGTCTTATAGGAAGTTTTCCCAAAGATGCAACCAGCTATACCTTCAATGGTCTTGAAATTGCAAATGGATTTTTTTTTTCTTGTGCCACTTCAGATTTCTTTCTAGTGGCTGTCCAGAGGAGTACTTAAGAAGAATTCCAGGGTTCCATTTATGGAAGGGGAAGGTAAAATCATCAGTTGTAGGAATTAGCCATAGGTACAAGGTACAAGGTGTGTCTTCTTCAATGCCGTGGGTAGAACTGAACAATTAGATTCTCTTTCTCTCTGCCACTTTTTAAACCTTAGGCCACACAGAACTATCTTGAGCATCCCTTTAAGCCTTCCAGACTAAAACCAAGGGTGCATTTTCATCACTGAACAATGAGTTTGACAGAATAATTGGTCTTCCAGATTTCTGAGAACATAAGCTTTCTCAACAGACCAATTCAACAACATTTACTGAGCACATTCTCATTTTCCTCTTTTGTGTCAGGAGCTTAGCAGAATATAAAGGGAATGTAAGGCATCAACTCTATCCTTAAGAAACTTCCAATCTATCTCTGAAAATAAAGCATGTGGGTAGTAAAGGGTTAAATAGTAGACCAAGACAACCTAGAATTCATGGCCTGAGAAAATTGCTACAGCCATTTTAATTGGCCATGACTAAAGTGACCAACAAGAATCCCCTAATTAGCGGCAACACCATTTTGCAGACTGGCATGTAGGCTCAGCCCAAATCTGTAATAAGGACAGATACTTTCCATGGAGCAGGCAGACAGGCAGCCTCACTGGTTTTCATACTTAGCATCAGTTTCTCCCATGTGTTAGCTCTCACCAAGACCAAGACCTTGTATAGACACATTTTTTCCCAGAGGAGGATCAGTCTTAAAGCCTGATGAGATGGTAGGTTGCTAGGACTCTCGAAGTGTGGACTGGCTTCCCAAGGCTCCATCTTCCAACTACCCTGAGGACTCACATGCAAACATGATTGACTGGATCTAAGTGGTTCTGTAGCCTTGGCTTTAAAGAATATATGATGTAGAGAATATATTATTTGTTACCAACATTTACATGATTGCCATACCAAAGCTGTGTGTTTATAACTTGTGTGGAGCAGCTAACCTGATAAAAATGTACAGAGTAATAATAATAATACCTTTGACTTACTACCAGACACTTAATCCCTAGCACTGTGTAGGCAGGAAGGAACATGCTATGAAACTAGGAGGAAATGTTCTTGGTTTATAAGGTATTTATAATCTGGGTAAACTAATACAAAATAGATAGTGGAACAAAATGTATAATGCAACATTCAAGACTCTGATCTCTGGTCCAGGTTCTCACTGACTCACAGTCCGATTGCTGCAGTCAGTCCCCTTGGCCCCAGTTCCTGGATTGCCTCATGCTCTGTTATATCTACCAGGGCTATGTTCAGCATTGGGCAAGTCCCTTCCTTGTTGGAAAATCTACAACGGCTTCCCAGCACCTATAGAAAAACTGGCCTCTTGACTTTCAAGGCTTCCAACATGCTCTAAAGTCTGCTCTTCTCCAGTCTTCCAATGCACTGCCAAAAGAAAGGCCTTCTTTACTGTTTTTCCAAATGAGATGTGGCCTCCCTGTCTCCATGGCCTGCTTACCTGTGCATACAACACTCTTCCTGCCTCCAGTTATTTAAATATCACTTTTGTTTGAAGATGAAAATTAATTTCCTACATAATTACTTTCTTAAACACACCAGATTACAGAGATCATTCTCTCCTCGGAACTCCCATAGCACTGGCATTCATATGTAGGACCACGAGTTACTCTGCATCAAGTTTATATACATGTCCTGTCTTCGCAGTTCAATTTCCAGTTCCTTGATGTCAAGCACCTTGTTCCCATCCTCTATACTTGCCCAAAGCTTCACAAACACAACCTTCAATGATCTGCCGACAGCAAAATAAAACTAGACATAAGCATTGAGGAGACTAAAAGAGTAATCAGTTATCATCTAGAATGAACTAGAATGAATTTTAAAAGGCTTCATAGACAGGGGACTTTTTTTTAAAGATTTTATTTATTTATCTGACAGAGATCACAAGCAGGCAGAGAGGCAAGCAGGGGTTGGGGGCGGGGGGGAGGAGCCTCACCGCCGAGCAGAGAACCCGATGCGGGGCTCAATCCCAGGACCCTGGGATCATGACCTGAGCCGAAGGCAGAAGCTTTAACCCACTGAGCCAGCCAGGTGCCCCAACAGGGGACTTTTTTAAACTGGAATTGGAAGAAAGGACAAAAATGACAGAAATGTCAAGAAGGAGAGGAAGCAAGATGGATGAGGGTTAAAATGGTGACTGTGGATGTGGAAAGGAATGGGTGGATCTGGGAGCCTGGCCATGTTCTGATAGTTGAATAAAATCAACAAACTGGTACAAAAGTCTGGATGCCAGATGCCCTTCCCTTTGCATATCTTCTAGGTGCAACTTGCGTAGGTCTATAGAGTTGACAAGTAGGGCCAAGAAAAAGTCGTCATCTAGGCTTACGTTCTATCTTATGACCTTTAAATGTTCTTCTTAAATTCAATTCTTTGAAATATCATTTCCTTTGGCGAAGTAACTTTTTCCAGTGGAAGCTTGTCAGTGAGTTTTTTGGTCCTTACTTTAACCTTGTCAGAACAATTGGACAGAATTGCAAGTGTAGGTTAATGCTTTGCACACGTGCTTATTTGCCTCATGTCCTCAAAAGTTCAATGTTATAGGGAAGACCCTACCACATCCAGACCTGTAGGCTTTCAGAGATGTGGGGGGAATTACTGGGCATGTGCTAATCAAGGGCTCAGCTGGGTTCTGCTGAAGTTATGACTGAGATCTGATCCACTAGCCCTGCCCTGAGACCCTCAACGCTCCTCCAGAGCAGATATCCATAGAGTGCATATGTCAAAGAGACAGGAGGATGTGCCAAAGATTGTGTGGATATTTCCCCTTCCTCTTTGTTAACTTTGTAAACATTCTACTTCCCTATCATTCTGGATTACCAAATACCCAAAAGGGGCACTCCTAATTCCTCATTTAAATTGCCTTTCTCCTTTAAATAGTATTGTTCAAACCTGTCCATCACTTTGTCTATACTACGTACATCCCCAGAATGACCCTAAATGAAAGAACCATAGAATGGAAGAATTTAAAACAGGGATCTCAGTAATTATCTCATCAAAGTCCCTAACTCTACAGAGTAAATTACAACCCAGAAGGGGAATGTGGCCTGGCCACTGTCACTTGGGCATGTTATAGTTTTCTGATTATATTAAAGACTAAAACTGTTCTGACAATTTGATTTATGTCTTTAATGTAACCATAGCTATGAAAAACAACTAACAAGTTCCCACCATTAACTAGAATGTTTTGCTCTGCCCCCTTTAAAAACACGCTTATGACAAGAAGTCAAAATAGATTTCGCATTTCCATAGAAAAATTGTAGGCTTCATCTGCAGATTATATGATGCTTCAATAAGCCCACCTCCCTTCTCCCTTAAACTTACGTAATGTAGAAGGAAAGGACATAGAGGTGACAATCAGGCACCTGCTCTTCTGTCTCAAGGACCAGCTTCCTCTAGAATAGTATTTCTTGTACTAGCACTGTTGACATTTTAGGCTGAATAATTCTTTGTTGTAGGGGTATCCTGTGTATGGCTCATGTTTCTTGGCATCCCTGGCCTCTACTTACTAGATGCCAGTAGCAAACTTCTCCCCCTGCTGCTCCAGTTATGAAAACCAAAAAGTTTCTAGACACTGTCAGATGTCCCATGGGAGATAAATGGCTCCCTCTCCTTTAGAACCACTGGGTCTAAACACATTGTGGTTATGGTTATTCTGAGGAGTCCTGTCAGAGATTTCTTATCAGTAGTTGTATTCCATTCCCTTATTCCACCAACTCTACCATTACTGCTATAATTTCCACCTCAGAGGCCAACACTGTCCCTTATTTTTCATAATTGCCCTACCCCAACAAAACGGTACAGGTGTATCACACTTAGCAAAGAGTGGATATAACTGATTAAAAAAATACAACATTAAGGGTCAAAACTGCAAGTTGTACTTTAAAAATAACTTTCTGTCATAATCCAATGGAGAACTATATTATTTATCTAATGCTGTGTAACAAATTTCCTCAAATTGAAGCTAACTTAATCTATTAAAAACAAAGCTACGAACCATGAGAGACTGTGGACTCTGAGAAACAAACTGAGGGTTTGGGAGGGGACGGGGTGGGATATTGGGTGAGCCTGGTGGTGGGTATTATGGAGGACACATATTGCATGAGCACTGGGTGTGGTGCATAAACAATGAATTCTGGAACAATGAAAAGAAATTTTTTAAAAATGTAAATTCTGTAGTTAAAAAAAAAGCTAAAACAACAGCTACCTATTATTTCACATGGTTTCTGAGGGGCAGGAATCTGGGAGAAGCTCTGCTGCATGGCTCTTAGATATCAAGAAGCTGCTGACTGGGACTACAGACATTAGGTTATACTGAGGCTGGAGAATCTGCTTCCAAAGTTACTCATGTGGTTCTGAGCAGACCCCAGCTTCTCACTGGCTTTTGGCCAGAGGCTTCAGTTCCTAGTTCTGTGAGCCTCTGCATAGAGCTGCTCATTCCATGGCAAATGGCTTCCCCCAGAGTGAGGGGTGAGATGGAAAGACAGAGGAGGGAGAAAGGGAGAACAGAAGCTTCCTTTTCACCTTTTCTATATGCCATTGTTTCCACAGACCAGCCTTGGTACAATGTGAGAAGGGACAGCACAAAGGTCTGAAGCAGGAGTGAGGCCCATTGGGGGCCATCTTAGAAGCTGCCTACCATGGAAACCCCCCAATAACCTAAAACTGTCCTAAGTTTAACCTCTTCCCAGATCAAAACATGACGATTTCTGACATACATGTCCTCAGTTTCACCTGAAGATGGGAAGGGATTTGTATCTTGTCAGAACAATGACCCCAAGGCACTACATAATCAAAGTAATTCAAACTACTTCATTCCTCAAGTGACAATAGTAAGCCTATTCAGGTGAGAAGAACTTTCAACAAAAGCAGATTTTTGATTGCCCTCTTTCAATAGAAAAAGTAATTAATAACCCATAACATATTACTTCTTACTTCAGTTAGCCAAAATTCCATGAAAACTATTCATCAGCCTCTCTTTATCAAATATGTATTGAGATCCTTCCCTGAGTTAGACATTTACTTATGCATTGCTATATAACAAACCACCTCAAAAGAGTGGATTAAAACAACATCAATTTATGTGGATCAGAAATTGGGGTAAGGTTCAGCGGGGCAGTTCTGCTCCATGTGGCACTGGCTGGGGTTGCTTACCCAGTTGTATTCATGTGGTTGCAGAGGTGGATAGGAGGTCCACAGAAGCTTCACTCCTGTGCCTGGTGTCTTTGTGCTCCCTCAAGTTTCCCCCCCGCCCCTTTTGGAAGATAATGGCCATAAGCTTCCACAGGGGATAATGGTAAGACTTCATTCATGGTGGTTGATTTCTAAGAGCAAAAGACGAAGATGCTACACCTTTTCAAGGCTTCACCTAGAAATGGCATAGTGTCACTCCCACCTCATTTAATTGGTCAAAGTGAGCCACCTTGGGAAAATATAGCCTTTTGGAAAGTTCTCTCATGTCTTCAAATCTTTGGTCTAATGCCTTTGACCTCTAGACCTAGATTCAAAGGACTTATATGATTAGGTCAGGACCACCTAGGTAATCTTCCTTTCCTAAGGTCAACTGATTTGGGGCCTCAATTATAGCTGCAAAACCTTTCCATAGTGGCACTTAGATTAGTATTTGAATGAATAACTGGGAGAGAGTGTGTACAACAGGGACTACAAATCCTAGGGACCCTGTTAGAATTCTCCCTGCCAAAGTGAGACAGCTGGTAAAATTTGAGCATTTGTAGATTAATTAATAGTACCATATCAATGTTAATTTTCTGCCTTAGATATTGTACGCTAGTTATATAAAATGTTAACATTAGCAGAAACTGGGTAAACAGTATGTGGGAACTCGATGTATTATTTTTGGAAGTTTTTGTAAATCTAAAATTATTTAAAATAGAAAAGGTTAACAACAACAACAAAAAAAGCAAGTCACCAGACCAGCCCAGATTCCAGGAAAAGGGAAATAAAGTGTATCTCTTGATAGGAACAGAGGCATGTGCATATAGGAAAGGAGTAATTGATGATGAACATCTTTGCAGATCACCTATTCTAAGCACCATGAGTAATGAAAATAATGAATATGACCAGTTCCTTTCTCAGAGAACACGTAATCTGGTGGGTGAGAGAATGTCTATCCAACAGATATTTACTGTGGATGTCCTACAGAGTAAGCATTGTGATAATCCCTGTAGATACAATAGTGATGAAGGTACCCACAAGGATATCATAGTTTAATGGGAGAGAGAAATTGGTGACCAGTAATTATAACTCAGAGGTGATAACTGTTATGGTCAGGTAAATACAGAGGACTGAGATGGCAAACAAGATGCATGGATCACTTCCAGCTGCGGAGATCAGAATTTTCATTCATGGTTCAAGAGACAAACACGGAGCTGTACTTTCCTCTCCCCTCTACTCTTATACACTGAAAATGCTCCAAATCAAAAGAAGTTATCTTCATGGTTCACTGCTGTATCTTCTGAGTTGGGGCAATGCATTTTTCATGGAATTTGCTGACTGAGTAGTTTTTTACACAAATGAATATTTTCCCACTAATGTAACTTTTAACTCCTGCTAGGGTCATCACTATCATCCTAGACATCTCTCCTACTTCCTTTTTTTGTCCCAGAAGACTCTGAAATGGAACTGGAAATGGGTGTTGCTCAGTTTCCAATCACCTCTGATAAGCCAAGGCTTATTTACACTGGAATTTCTCTTTGGGTTTCAACAGTCTGCTGGCTATTATCTAGCCTGAGAGATGCTCCTTTAAGTAGTTAAATCCAAGAGCTCTACCTTCTCTCATTGTTCTCAGCAGTGGTCTTTGGGAGAGCTGCTTTGACCTACCTCATCAGCCAACTATATGACCCCACTTCACCTTTCAAAAGAACTAAAAATAGAAGCTTGTATCTGTAAATTTACACCCAGAAAAGTTGCTGGGGTGAGGAAAACATCTTAAGGTCCTATTTTGTAGAAGTATATCTTCTCAGGATTTGTAACACATGAGAAACTGTAGTATCTCCCTGAGGTGGCAACCTGAGAAGACTTTTGTCAGGGTTTTGTTGACAGTGTCTGAACTCAGCTGATTCTCGTAGGATCCTTGTTAGTTTTAGATCATTTGCAAAGGCTGACAAGATTTGGACTAGGGTCATTTTGCTTCTGATGTGTTTGTCCTTCACCCCTTTGAAGATTATAAAATTTCAGGGCCTATAGCTTTAGGGACCTGATTCCAGGGTAGTATCATGGTAATAACAGCAGGTATCCTCAGTCCCACTGAATATGGTAGGATATGTTCTTCAGGAGCACCTGTCAGGCCCTCCTGGGCATGTTTTTTAAGTGAGTTGGTACATTTAAGTCTCCTACCTAGAACAGTGCTTTACATGCCATGCTTACTAAATGTTACTAGCATCAAATTTAATCCCAGTCACAGAGCTCATGAACAGATCTGCCAGCATTTCTAAACAATTGCTGGTATGTATCCTAAGAGAGAAAAAAGAATGCAATAAGAGTTCTTATTTTACAGGGATGAATAGAATAAATCTGCTTCCATTTTGTACAGGAAATTAAAGATAAATCTGACTAGTGGCTGCGTCTTCTTCCTTCCTAACTGGGCCTATTCTAGATCTGAGTGCTCATGCTGTTGAGTTAATAAACCCTCCCCCAGAAGTGCACTATGCAGATACCCACCATACTCACCTCATGTCACTGGGGTCACAGGAGAGTAGCTGTACAAAAGCATTGTGTTTCCATTCCTGTCATCTCTCCATGGTTTTGTCACTGAGTTCAGCTAATTGAGCACTGCCTCGGCTTGCACACTGAGCCCACATTCCTTCACTTACGTTCTCCCAGAAAGTAAATTTGGAGAACCAGACACCATATTTGAGATTCAGAAGGTGGGAAACATGGACTCAGAAGTGGAAGCCCCAGTGACTAGGTATTTCCAACTCTGTCATGTTTTTAAAAATGCGACACTAGTTTGCTCTTATCTCAGACCTTTCCTATTGCACTGTTCAGCAAATCAAGCTGAGAAGATTCTAATCACTGGGCACTGTTTCCAAAGGTGACCTGTGGGGGTCATTGAACTTCCCTTCTGTCCTCTAGTCTATGTGGATGCTACTGCAAGCATGTGAGCAATACTAGCTGGGGAAATATACCTCTTTCTTCTACCCCCAGAAATAGTGATTCTTTAACAGTCTCCCCAAAATAAATGCTACAAATTTCTTGACCCTCTCCAAAGGAAGAACACAATAATGTTCATTAATGGTATATTTCAAAGCTTCTGTCAAGAACAGCCAGGGAGTTCTCTGTAAAAATCTGAAAACATAAATCTAAGACCCTCAGGGTGAATGTGTGTTATACATATTGCCATGTCTCATACCAAGAGAGGCTATGGAAATCTGAGTTTTTCCTTGGGAGTCACAAAGGGGCAAAGGGGCAGAAAGAAAGATATTTTCCAATGGCAGTTTCACGTTACTTTCTTTCACCATCTCAGTTGTGTATTCTGCAGCTCAGTGTCTTGATTCATGGTGAGCACGTGTGCAGCTCTGGGCAGGAGGAAAGGGTGCAGGTAATGGGATGAGGAGAAGGAAAACATTGTTGTTCCCATCTGTGTGGTCAGAAGCCAAAGAAACCAACTTGAGTTGAACAGACTGCCATGTAGTTAATTTGCAAAGAAAAAGAAAGAGCAAGGGAGGTGGGGGGAGGGTGGAGGAGTGATATGTCAAAGTGTTCTTCATCCTGTTGAAAGAAGAAAGCAAAGTTTGCTGTGAGGATCCACTCACCCCGTTTAACAGATGGCAAAACCAAGGTAGAGAAGAAGGCAGTTCTTAACAGAAGCTTTGAAATATACTATTAATGAACATTATTGTGTTCTTCCTTTGGAGAGGGTCAAGAAATTTGTAGCATTCCCCTGGACTAAAATGACAAGGTACAAACTACTCATCACCAACCGAGGACTGAGCAAGTCCACTGTTTCTAAGAAGGAGCAAGAAACAAAGGCTAAAGCCTAGTTGCTAGAATAGAATCACTGACTGTCATGCCTTCCCTCCCCTTCCTCTGCTGAAGGCTCAATAACTACAACAGTAGGGCTCTGACTGTCACAAAGGCTAAACTCTGCTCTGTATTATATTTTATTTATTTTAGCTTTTTCTCAGGACTGAGGACATGGGACAGAGGGTTAGTAAGCCTGCGGGCTTGCTCACAGCCCAGAGTAGCATTTGGATTTCTCTTTCATTTTCTTTCCTTAGTTTCAGGGAAAAAAAGGGGGCAGCCAGTTATTTGAGAGCCGCCCCCACCAGAGATTAATTCAGAATTGCTATTGGAGGTAAACTCATGGCCAGAATTATCACAAGTTTACCTTCCAAATCACTGAGCTAGTCCTATTTTTCTGAAGGTCGGTTGCAGGTTTGGAGATATAGGTTTGTGTAACAGGGATCTAGAACTCTGCAGGAAGAGGGAGAAAGGATATTATTACCGGTGGGAAAGAAAGGAAGGACTGAAGCTTCAAATAATGAGAAAAAAGAAAGGTAGGAAAGGTGGGGGGAGAAAGGAAGAAAGAAAAAAATAGAGTTACAAGGTATCAGTTGATCACTTTGAAAGTAGTAATTTTTCTGTCACTTCAGACACTCAAATAAAGGCAGAACAGCCTCTGTATTAGTTTCCTACTGGTGCTATAACAAAATATCACACATTTAGTGGCTTCAAATGACACAAATGTATTGCCTTGTGGTTCTAGAGATCAGAAGTCCAACATGAGTCAAAAACCAGTCTTACTGGGCTAAGGATCAAGTAGGGGTGTGTTCCTCCTGGAAGCTCGAAGGGAAAGTCCCTTTTTCTTGCCCTTTTTCATCTTCTAGAATATACCTACACTCCTTCATTAATTTCCATTTCAAATCCAGCAACAGTTTTTGAAGTCTTTCTTACATCACATCTCTCTAACATTGACTCTTTTCCACATTTGAAGGACCCCTGTGATTGCACAGAGCCCGCCAGGATAATCTAAGATAAGTTCCCCATTTCAAGGTCAGCTGATTAACAACCTTTATTCTCTCTTGCCTGGGACAGTGATATACTCACAGGTTCTGGGAATTAGGACGCAGGTATCTTGGGTGAGCCATTATACTACCTACCACAGCCTCTCATTAAGAATGTTGCAAAGAGGCAGGAGACTGGGCAGGCCCTTTAATGTTAAGGTCTTAAGGAATAGGGGAAAAGAGCTATTTCTCAAGAAGAATTTTAAGGTGGATGAAATCTGTTTCCCAGGTAGTGTTTGAGCTCCTTCTAGAGCTCACCTTCCCTCTTGGTGTCTATAGGTCAGGCTGGGTTCAGACTGCTATGGGTTCACCAGGGTCTCTAGAACAAATGCAGCCTTGGGTTTGTCTGACCTGGGCATGCTTTCTCTTTTCATTTTCTGCTAATACAATTGTCATATTCCAACTTTCTTTTTTTTTTTCAAAACTCTCCCTTTTTTGTGCTTCCCTCCCCAATATGTGGAATAAATATGAGTGTGAAGTATTTGTGTTCATTTGTCTATAATACTTCTAGAGTGATGCTGGAAGACTTGTTTTTGGGTATTGGGGGATACGTTTCTTTTGGAGTTACTTATATCCCACTAATCCCACCACATAAATGTGTCCTGCACATAGACAGCCTGGTTTAAAAGTTCAGGGTCATTTGTGTTCAGAAGATAGGTTGGTATGTCTATATAGAGAAACTATTTAAGTATCTTATGAGAGTAACAATTTATAAAACATTCAACTCTGGTATTGCTATACTAGAATTGTAAGAAGGAACACAACTTTGTCCTGATATCTGGGAAAACTTCTACACACCAATAAGGAGAGCCTCTTGTGATGTGTTTTTTTGTTTTTCTTAACTGCTGTTTGAAATGGAAGTGTGTATTTTTTTTTAACTTTTTCGTCTTCCCTATCAAATGATGACTATACCTGTCCTAGTACCTCAAAATAAAGAAAGAAAAGATGTGAGCTTGGTATTCTGGCCTCATAAGGATCATTGATACTACAGTGTTCAAGGTGAACAACAATTTTTTTAAACCCACTATGTCTTAAGAATCTCATCAATTATAAGGGCTGACTATAGCAGATAGTCTCCCACAAATAGAGGCAAATGTAAGAAGAATCTCATAATCGTAGGAACAAGATTGAATATGAACAGCCCAGGGTCAGGGTATGCAAGGTGAGTCATGTGCCTTTTTTCTCACTCATATCCTTTGCCAGTTGAGAATCCATGGTGAGCAGTCAGAGGAGAGGTAGATCTAGACAGTCTGTCCATCTCCGGGCTGGCATTCTTTTTCAGAGTCCTGAGGATGAAGGCAGCATTAAGCCATATGGGAGAGTTATAGGCAAGACATACATCTACAAAGCTTTTCGAGCAGACAACATGTTACTGTCATGGGATGAAAGAGATAGAGGTGAAATATCAAATTTAGGTGACCCAGAAGTAGAGTGAATTTCCCTGAAAAAGGCTGAAAACAGGGGTCACGAAGTCTTCATGCAAAAGCTCCCCAGTATGGGGCTACATGGGTAAGGTAGCCTAATGACCTCATATGAAATAGCCCATGAGACCTGCTGTCCTTTTAAAATCAAGATTGTACTTCCAACTCCTAGTAGATGGATCAAAGACATAGGACTAGTTCAAGTAGCTGGACTAGTCACACACTAGTCACACATACTTGGTCAATGTTCATTTCTCTTCTTCTAGAGAAGTGTTCAGAATATCAGAGTGCATGCTGGAAAATATTTCCAGCATTTAACCAGATTAACCAGAAAATCATGGCAGCAAAAAGTTTAAGGACAAAATCAAGAGAAGGAAGAGTAGTTGCTTGTGGACACACCCTCAGCTCCATAATGATTAACCCACTAAGTTTCAAAGAATTTTCTAAGTCAACCTCAAACACAAACCTGCCAGAAGGCAGGCCTTGACACACACTGAACTTGAGCATATGGTCTCTTAGTGGTGTGCTCAGCTGTGGGAATGTGTAAGAAAATAGGCCCTGATAATTAAAACAGCACATTTGTTTATAAGCATAACTTGATCTGGGCATATTGCTAGCAATTTTAACCAGTGGATTGTTTCTTTCAGGACTAATTATCAATCTGAACTTGAAATACATTCTAAATTATTTCTCTCACTAAGTCAGGAGAGTAAATGCTTTCTGTTGGGTGATGAAAAGGTTCAAAGTTCTCTCGGGTCATTCTGAATTGTGTAGGTGGAAATCTGGATACAGGATTACACTGGAGCCAGTCACCAGTGGTAACTCTTTTTCAGTCTTGAAGAATTTCAAGGTTTTAAAGGCATTTTGTGACCTTGAATGATCAGTATCCTCCCACACAAGGCTGCCCAGATATTTAGGATGATTGCTCACTAATCAAGTAATCTGCATTTCAAGATATCTACTTGGACCCGTAGGAGGAATGATGAATCTGGTTTTCAAGATCATGTGACTTTGCCAATTCTCTGTCATCTCGCCTTTTGCCATTTTCATCCCTGATTGTATAGACATGGAGGAATTTCATTTAGATGCCTGACCTGAAGCGAATGTCTCCAAATGTGTATCTAGCCTTTGGGGGAAAAGCACTGTAGAAGGCATTACCCTTGTGGGATGAAAGTCTAACTCGTGGAATCACAGCAGGAGCGCTTCAGAATTAAATGTCCCCAAAGAGCAAAGCAGGGGGGACAATAGCTCTTCCAAGAATTAGTAGGCATTCTTCTAAAAAGTCCCATGAGACCTTGTGAGAAGACACATTTCCTATTTATTTGCAATCCTTGATTCTAGAAATACATGGGGCTCACTGCATGGACAAATGGATCAAATCATCCCCATCAAAAAAGAACACGAAAGGAAAACCAGCTCTAAATCACAGTTTGAAAGATAGACACCTCTAACTTAAGTTTCAATTGCCACGTGGTGGATCATGAGACAGCTGCAAACTGTGTGCCTAATGGTTATGACTTCAGATCACGTCACGATACTGATCAGGAGGTCATGTGATGCCTTGGTCTATACCTGGGCTTGGGGGACTGGCAGCCTGAGCGACAGTTTATCCTGGAACATAGAGTCAAATCAGTTGCCACCTTCTGGACAGAAAACGTTTTCTATGCTTTAAGTTCTCTGATGAATACCTTAATATTTAAATGCAAATACTTAATACTAAGGCATGATATATTCTTCTCCGGTGAGTGCTCAGATTACAAGGGAATGGTTTCCTTTCATTCTCCTATTATTTAAACATTATTCAATACCTAGATGGTCATTTGACACTCATCTAAAAACCTACTGCATTTGTACTTGGCTCAAATTAAGGTGCTGATTAAAGAGCCGCTCTTCACCCCCTAATGCAGATAGATCCATGCACCTCAACATACAGCGATGGAAATTGATTTTCTGCCACATATCATAAAATAATTAGGGAAATACAACATAAAGCAAATATTTACCCCCATGGGGAGAATGAAGCTCAGTTTTCCTAAAGGACATCAGCAAAATCCGTGGTTTAAATTACAGATTAACAAAGAATTCATGAGCTCAAAATTAAGTTATTCTGTTTAAAATCAATCACTGAAACTGTCATTCCGCTTATTGCTTTGACTTCCTAACAAAGGTTTAAATGAAGACTTTATGTGCAAGTAGAGAACGTCAAGAGATCTGCTCTTTCTCAGACCTGCGTGGGCTGGAGGGGCAAACGTTTAGGCTATTAATGTAATTAGAAAGAGGAATGTATTTTTCCAGGAAAAAAAATCTTTCAAAAAAAAATCCACAAATCCACAATTAATCTATTATCTGCAGTGGGGGAGAGAACAGTAGGGAGTAGAAGGTGAGGTACAAAAGCCCTAGATGCACTGATACCAGAGCCATTCTGGAAGCGCCAGGCAGGAAATCTGGAATTACTCTAACTTTTCTTTGCAGAGGCAGGCACCAGAACTGGAGAAAAGGGTCCAGAAGACGACTGCCTTCGCTAGTGAAATATATTCTGATTGTGGTGTTAAGAGCATTTTTGGTCATTGGGTTTCATGTTGGGTCACCACTCCAGCACCGAGCAGCTCCCCAATGGCCCTGTCGTCGTATCCAAGGACCTCCTTCAGGATGTGTGTGGTGTGCTGCCCAAGCAGGGGGGGCGGCCTGGCCTCTGACATCTGGAACTTACTGTATCTCACAGCTGGGCCTGTTAAAAAGAAAGGAAAGCAGGAAGACTGTTAATAACTAACCCTAGGAAAATCATTACCCAAGCAGCCTGGGGTGTTTTCAATGAATGCCAAAAATATCACTGCCAGTTACAAAATGGTGGCACATTTTGGAAAGAAATCTATTTTTACATGAAGTTCTCTTGACTCGGATTCATCCAGCTGTGCAGTGGTCATCTGACTTGCCCATGTGGGGATGGGGGGGTGGGGGACATGTATGTGCCTGGTGTATGCCAGTCCCACACAGAAGTGGCCAGTACTACCACCAAGACTCTCAGAGGTTGTTCACTCAACTGGGTTGACTCTCTGCATCCAAAAGTTGTCTCTCTCTGAAGCTGGAAATCTGACCCCAGGTGAAGGTAATCCAGACATTTATTATTCAGTGTCTCCTATATAGACTGTAAGGTTTACTTCAGCAGGCTGCAGATCAACTAAACCACCACCAGACCCTGATGAAGCCTTTTGGTGGCAGAAGAGGTATGGGGTGTGAGTTTCCCTGTCAGAGACCTGGGTTTACAGGTGCCATGCAAGGAAGAGGGGATATTTATTGGCAGCTGTTTGCAGAGCACTGAGCCACTGTACATGGGGTAACTCAAACAGGACTCTCAACAACTACTGGAAATGGATTTTATGATCCTCATTCTTCACCATATGGACATGAAAGCCCCAAAAGCTCAAGTTTTGCTCAAGGTCACATGGCAAATAGCTACTAGCACCGGGACTACAGTCCACATTCATTGGCACAGTCTGGCACTGAGGGCCATGCACTCTGTGTAAGCTTAGGGGCCTGCTCTTCCTTTCCCACTCTTCCACAGAGAAGGTGGCCAGGCACTGGGGAGCAGTGTTTCAGTAGATTTTTACCTTTGCTGCCTCACTCAATAAATGGTATTTATGTTGGCTGCTCTTCACCTCTCATTTGATTAGGTTTCGGGAAAACAAATTATATAGTCACCAGAAGACTACAAAACAGTGCATTTCTATGTCATAAAAATGCTTCCAGCCTGCTCTTGATTTGGGGTGCAAAGCGTGTGTGGGTAACACAAGGTCAGTGAGGAGAGCAGCAAATGTGCTTCAAGCTCTTTGGAGAATCCCATTAATAAAAGGGTACTGTGGTTGAAGCCACTGTTGGTGATAGAGAGAGAGGACCCAGACCTCCCCAGACCATCAAGCCACACTTTTGCATGACACACACTATCCAGTACAGACAAATGGCAACTTTCAACAGATGGCCAAATGTTTGCTTCTTTCTTCTCCTTGCCCCCTTTTTTTTTTTTTTACTGTCTTTTAAAACAATTTTTATTTACCTATTTAATTTCTTTTCAGTGTTCTAGAACTCATTGTTTAGGCACCACACCCAGTGCTCCATGCAATACATGCCCTCCATAATACCCACCACCAGGTTCACCCAACCTCCCATCCCCCACCCCTCCAAAACCCTCAGATTGTTTTTCAGAGTCCACAGTCTCTCATGGTTTGTCTCCCCCTCCAATTTCCCCCAACTCCCTTCTCCTCTCCATCTCCCCATGTCCTCCATGTTATTCCTTATGCTCCACAAATAAGTGAAACCATATGATAATTGACTCTCTCTGCTTGACTTATTTCACTCAGCATAATCTCTTCCAGTCCCATCCACGTTGCTACAAAAGTTGGGTATTCATCCTTTCTGATGGAGGCATAGTACTCCATAGTATATATGAACCACATCTTCTTTATCCATCTTCCATTGAAGGATATCTTGGTTCTTTCCAGTTTGGCAACTGTGGCCATTGCTGCTATGAACATTGGGATACAGATGGTCCTTCTTCTCACTACATCTGTATCTTTGGGGTAAATACCCAGTAGTGCAATTGCAGGATGACAGGGAAGCTCTATTTTCAATTTCTTGGGGGATCTCCACACTGTTCTCCAAAGTGGCTGCACCAATTTGCATTCCCACCAACAGTGTAAGAGGGTTCCCCTTTCTCCACATCCTCTTCAACACATGTTGTTTACTGTCTTGGTGATTTTGGCCATTCTAACTGGTGTAAGGTGGTATCTCAATGTGGTTTTGATTTGAATCTCCCTAATGGCTAGTGATATGAACATTTTTTCATGTGTCTATTAGCCATTTGTATGTCTTCATTGGAGAAGTGTCTGTTCCTGCCTTCTGCCCATTTTTTTGACATGATTATCTGTTTTGTGTGTGTGGAGTTTGAGGAGTTCTTTATAGATCTTGGATATCAGCCCTTTGTCTGTATTGTCATTTGTGAATATCTTCTCCCATCCCATGGGTTGCCTATTTGTTTTGTTGGCTGTTTCCTTTGCTGTGCAGAAGCTTTGGATCTTGATGAAGTCCCCAAAATTCATTTTCACTTTTGTTTCCTTTGCCTTTGGAGACATATCTTGAAAGAAGTTGCTGTGGCCGATGTCGAAGAGGTTACTGCCTATGTTCTCCTCCAAGATTCTGATGGATTCCTGTCTCATGTTGAGGTCTTTTATCCATTTTGAGTTTATCTTTGTGTATGGTGTAAGAGAATGGTAGAGTTTCATTCTTCTACACATAACTGTCCAATTTTCCCAGCACCCCTTATTGAAGAGACTGCCTTTTTTCCACTGTATATTTTTTCCTGCTTTGTCAAGGATTATTTGATCATAGTTGAGGGTCCATATCTGGGCTCTCTACTCTGTTCCACTGGTCTATGTGTTTGTTTTTATGCCAGTACCATGCTGTCTTGGTGATCACAGTTTTGTAGTAAAGCTTGAAATCAGGCAATGTGAAGCCCCCAGTTTTGTTTTCTTTTTCAACATTTCTTTAGCAATTCAGGGTCTCTTCTGATTCATACAAATTTTAGGATTGTTTGCTCCCGCTCTTTGAAAAATGCTGGTGTCTTAAATTGTATTTTTTACTGAAGTAGAGTTGACACATGATGTTACATTAGGTTCAGGCATACAACACAGTGATTTAACTAGTTTACCTATTATGCTGTGCTTGCCACAAGTGTAGCCAACATCTGCCACCACACACACATGGTACCACTGACTACATTTCCACTACCCCCTGACTCGTTCACTCCATAACCAGAAGCCCATACAACCCACTGCCCTTCACCCATCTTGCCCATCCTCCCCCTTCCCTCTGGCAACCACCAGTCTGTTCTCTGTATTTATGAGTCTGTCTCTGATTTTTGTTTGTTTATTCATTTTTTTCATTTTTAGAATCTGCATGGAAGCTCACACTTCCTTCTAAAGGCTCCATGGTAAACTGTTTCCTCACTAGTCAGTCTCTTTTCAGTCAAGGGTCAAGGGGAGGCAGGATCCACTACGTTCATGACAAGGCTGATAATGTTTTGGGGATGTGATCCTCATTCACTGTTCTCCAAGTCTGTTCCAATTTTGACATTAATTAAAACAGTTTTAGCCTAAAACATGTTTTTCAAAAGAAGGATGCCGCTGAATGAATCAATGTCATGTGACTTCTTCCTACCTGAATGACCTGAAGTGAGACTCCCAGGTGGGAAAAAGTCACTTGACTACACCAAGAATCTGGGCTGGACAATGCTGCTGGGATACTGAGGGTGGTCCCAGCATGGCAGCTGCCATTTTGTCAGAACTTAGGGTGCGTCAGCCAGTGAGTCATTATGTCTGAGAAACCCTCACAACAGACCTGGACTGACACTGGAGGTCAAGGAGGCTTCGGGTACAAGAGTTAGAGTGAGGGTTCAGGTTAGGGAATGAGAATAACCTGCCCAACATCACACAGTAGGAAGTAAGAATCAGTTCCCAAGTTTGTTGGGTGCAAGAACGTAGGTTTTTAAACAAATAATAATTTTTGAGATGAAGTTCACATGACAGAAAATGAACCATTTAAAAGTGAAAAGGGGCACCTGGGTGGCTCAATGGGTTAAAGTCTCTGCCTTCGGCTCAGATCATGATCTCAGGGTTCTGGGATTGAGCCACACATTGGGCTCTCTGCTCAGCAGGGAGGCTGCTTCCCCCTGCCCCTCTCTGCCTGCCTCTCTGCCCACTTGGGATCTCTGTCTGTCAAATAAATAAATAAAATCTTTAAAAGTGAACAATTCAGTGGCATTTCATAGGCTCTATGCTGTGCAATGACCACCTCTTTGTAAGAGTTGGGAGACATTTCCATCACTCCAAAGTCAGACTCTCTATCCCTCTATCAGTCTCCCTCAACTTGGCCCTCCCGTGAACTGTTGGCAACAACCACGAACTTCCTTTCTGTCTCTGGAGTCATCTATTCTGGATATTGCATATGAATGGAATCATACTTATGTGACCTTCTGTGTCTGGCTTCTTTCACATAGCATAATGTTTGAGATCCATCCACCTAGCAGCATGGATCAGTACTAAGAACCTGGACTTTGAGCCTCCACGCAGTGATGGTAACAGGGAATCTTTGGGTACAGCCACACTACTTGTGTTACTCCCACTAAACACTATACTTTCATGGTACCTTCTAGATCTACCCCGAAGACTCTGCTACCAGTCCAGATGAGAGGTATTTAACATTCTGTGCAAAAAAAGTTCCATTTTTTTCATAAAGATTTTATTTATCCATTTGTCAGAGAAAGAGCATAAGCAGGGAGAATGATAGACAGAGGGACAAGCAAGCTCCCTAATGAGCAGGGAGCCCGATGAAAGACTCAATCCCAGGACACCAGGATCATGACCTGAGCCAAAGGTAGACCCCTAGCTGACTAGGTCACCTAAGTGTCTCACAAAAAAGTCAGAATGGTATTACTAACTACCATTTACTAGAATGGTATTATTAAAGAACTAGGATGGCATTGTTTGTTTTTTAGACTTGCTAGCATTAAGGCACTTGGAAAAATACTGTATATTTGGAAAGTTTATGTTTCTTTAAACAATTGTATGTTATTAAGGAAGCCATATCACAGTTTAATAAATTGTATATACTTTCCCATAAGCCCCTTTAGAAACCAGGTATTTTGCATATGGTTGAGTTCAGAAAGATTCTGAAGTTGGGGTTCACTTATGTAATTTAAGATCAAAGTATGGTGCATATACATGTACTGTACTTGAAATGTTCAAATTGTAATTTTTATACATTTTAAAAATATTATTTTGCCATGTGGGTTATTAACCCACAAAATAAACTTTATAGTTAAAATAAACAAAATTTATAGTCTCTTATATATATGCATGCAATGGGACAAATAAAGGTGATATCCAGATCCAAGAGAAAGCTAAGTTCTCATGAGTCCATTGAAATCTCCTGTTCTTGCAGTCCTGTGCAATAATCCTACATACCAGGGACATCCCTCCCAGTGTAGGCTTTGCACACAAGGAATAAAGGCCTTTTAAAGTGCATTTGTCTCAAGAAGTACAAAATGTTTGAAATAATTATTTAGATCTAAGGTCCAGAAAGAATGAATAATTTGATCTTCCATTAAAAAAAGATGAGCAGATAAGTCACATGTTCTTAAATTACTTTCTGGCAAGTAACATCTATGTTCACATATGCTTTCAAACTCTTGCAAGCTGTGTGATCTTGAGAATTCTTAAAGTCCCTGAGCCTCAGTCTATACATTTCTAAGACAAGGTTGACAATACCTACCAAGGGTTGGTTTGAGCATCTGAGTAATATAGTATGGATGATATTCAATATCAGCAATAATCAAAGAAATACATATGAAGATAATAATAAGGTACAGTTTTGTTTATAAAATTATCAAATCTTGTGGCTATTTCGGTTTGTTTTTAAGAGGTCAAATCAGTGGCTTTCTTACACACTAACAATGAAAATACAGAAAGGGAAATTAGAGAATTGATTCCACTTACTATAGCACCAAGAACCATAAGATACCTGGGAATAAACCTAACCAAAGAGGTAAAGGATCTGTACTTGAGGAACTACAGAACACTCATGAAAGAAATTGAAGAAGACACGAAAAGATGGAAGACCATTCCATGCTCTTGGATCAGAAGAATAAACATTGTGAAAATGTCTATACTGCCTAGAGCAATCTATACTTTTAATGCCATTCCGATCAAAATTCCACCGGTAATTTTCAAAGAGCTGGAGCAAATAATCCTAAAATTTGTATGGAATCAGAAGAGACCCCAAATTGCTAAGGAAATGTTGAAAAACAAAAATAAAACTGGTGGCATCACGTTACCTGATTTTAAGCTTTACTACAAAGCTGTGATCACCAAGACAGAATGGTACGGGCATAAAAACAGACACATAGACCAGTGGAACAGAGTAGAGAGCCCAGATATGGACCCTCAACTCTATGGTCAAATAATCTTCGACAAAACAGGAAAAAATATACAGTGGAAAAAAGACAGTCTCTTCAATAAATGGTGCTGGGAAAATTGGACAGCTATATGTAGAAGAATGAAACTTGACCATTCTCTTACACCGTACACAAAGATAAACTCGAAATGGATAAAAGACCTCAACATGAGACAGGAATCCATCAGAATCCTAGAGGAGAACATAGGCAGTAACCTCTTCCATATCAGCCATAGCAACTTCTTTCAAGATATGTCTCCAAAGGCAAAGGAAACAAAAGCGAAAATGAACTTTTGGGACTTTATCAAGATCAAAGGCTTCTGCACAGCAAAGGAAACAGTCAACAAAACAAAGAGGCAACCCACGGAATGGGAGAAGATATTTGCAAATGACAGTACAGACAAAAGGTTGATATCCAGGATCTATAAAGAACTCCTCAAACTCAACACACGCAAAACAGATAATCATATCAAAAAATGGGCAGAAGATATGAACAGACACTTCTCCAATGAAGACATACAAATGGCTAATAGACACACGAAAAAATGTTCATCATCACTAGCCATCAGGGAGATTCAAATTAAAACCACATTGAGATACCACCTTACACCAGTTAGAATGGCCAAAATTAGCAAGACAGGAAACAACATGTGCTGGAGAGGATGTGGAGAAAGGGGAACCCTCTTACACTGTTGGTGGGAATGCAAGTTGGTGCAGCCACTTTGGAGAACAGTGTGGAAATTCCTCAAGAAATTAAAAATAGAGCTTCCCTATGACCCTGCAATGGCACTACTGGGTATTTACCCCAAAGATACAGATGTAGTGAAAAGAAGGGCCATCTGTACCCCAATGTTTATAGCAGCAATGGCCACGGTCGCCAAACTGTGGAAAGAACCAAGATGCTCTTCAGTGGATGAATGGATAAGGAAGATGTGGTCCATATACACTATGGAGTATTATGCCTCCATCAGAAAGGATGAATACCCAACTTTTATAGCAACGTGGACAGGACTGGAAGAGGTTATGCTGAGTGAAATAAGTCAAGCAGAGAGAGTCAATTATCATATGGTTTCACTTATTTGTGGAGCATAAGGAATAACATGGAGGACATGGGGAGATGGAGAGAAGGGAGTTGAGGGAAATTGGAAGGGGAGGTGAACCATGAGAGACTACGGACTCTGAAAAACAACCTGAGCGTTTTGACAGGGCAGGGGGTAGGAGGTTGGGGGAGCCAGGTGGTGGTATTAGGGAGGGCAAGTATTGCATGGAGCACTGGGTGTGGTGCAAAAACAATGAATACTGTTACGCTGAAAATTAAAAAAATTTTTTTTAAAATTTAAAAAAACAGGTCAGTGACTGGTAGGAGTGCAAGTTGGTACTGTCCTCCTGGTGGGAATTTTGTCAACTAAATATGAAGAGTTTTAAAAGTGTTCCCACACTTGAATGGAGAAATTCTGTTTTAAAAATGTTCTTCAATGGCTTTAATCAGGGTGTTCACAAATTCCATAGGCAAGGATCTATATAAATTTCAAAATATACTCAATACTCTTAATACCTATCTGCTTCCCACACAGCTTTCGAACTTCTAGGTTGTAAGGGTTCCTTGTGTTATTCTGTACATTAAAAAACAAACAAACAAACAAAAAAACAAAAAAACTTTAAGTTCCCGAAGTTACTTTGTTAGGAATAGGTGTTTACCAACACATTCCTTCATATACTGTGCCCATAGGTCTATCTCCTACCCCTGCCTTCCAGATGAAAAGGTCATAAAGCTACCATATTGAAAAAAAAATTTGGAAAATATGTCCAACACTTAAGCACTGGTTATATAAATTACATTGCATTTAAATGAAGGCAACCTGTATGTACAGTAATTTCAAGCTGTATTTTGGGTGGCTTTGAACACAAACCACTCTTTCCTGAAATGCCACAGACATAAAAACCTAGAAACTAACAAATATAAAACTTTATGAGTGAAGAGAATGGGTGGTAGCATCACTAATAAATGAGATATTTCAACAAATTTAAGAATGACATGGACAGGATAATGCCGATATGTTAAAAGAGGTAGAGGAAGATGAAGCCCAGAATATTCTACAAGGTGACTGAGAGGAAGGAGGTGTTAATAGTCCATTTCACCCTCCAAGAGGTTCTGATCTTAAAATCAGTGATTATGAGAGGAACAGGTCTTAGAAGAGAAGTAGGACAGAAAGCAGAGAGATTGTGTCAGTTTAGAATAACTTACTAGTTTGTACTAGCAACTAGAAGAAAATGAAACTTGCTTTCAATTTTCTTTATGAAAATGATATTAAGCCTACAATTGCATATCCACACAAATTATTAATCAAATATGAAGACATGTTCAAACTTTCAAAGATTAAGTAAGTTTACCAAGTAAGTTACTTGATGTTAAATCCAGTAAAACATGGGAGTAAATAATAGAAGGATAAAATTTTGGTACATGGTGGGATCCAACCAGGGAGTGCAGGGAAGGAAGACCTCAGGATCATAACTCAGAATTGGACAGTCAATAAGGTAGAAATGGAAAAGGAATGGAAGCTCTAGGAAAAAAAAAGAAAATCTGTGTAAAAAAATGAAGATCCAAATATGAGGCAAATTATAACGTGGCAAGATCTTAAGTGACTGATGGAATATAAACAAAAAAACCCAGTTGATTTGATGCCAAGATCATTCGAGTAGAGCATATTACTTGTTCATCTTCTATAACAGAACTAAGTATGGTGTATTACATCATCTGTTTTGTTGTCTGTATCTCCTATGAAGGCAGGAAAATGGCAATTGTGTTTGCTCATGTGCCCTCTATACTTTTCACTGTGCTACAAAATGAAGATAATGGCAACCATCCTTTCTTAAAGATCTATAATGAGTGTAGATTGTGTTTTTTATTTGCATTATCTCATTGGACTTTTCAACTTATAAAATAGAGACCATTGTAACTCCCCCCCCTTTTTTTTAAAGAGAGAGAGAGCGTGCACATGGGTGAGGCGGGTTGGGGGAGGAGAGGGGGTGAGAGAGAAAATCTTAATCTGGCTCCACGCCCAGCATAGAACCCAATGTGGGGCTTGATCTACAACTCTGAGATCATGACCTGAGCTAAAATCAAGCGTGGGAGGCTTAACTGACTGAGCTACCCAGCCTCCCCAACAGAGCATAATAACTCTCATTTTATGGATCAGAAAACTGAGGTCCTCTATTTTTTTTTTATCCCCCCGCACAATTACTTTTTCATTCAAAGGTGAAAACAAAGAATAAAATAAGTTTTAAATTTAAAAAAAAACTCTGTAGGTCACAGGTGAACTCTTTACTTGTAGGGGATGATTCATTAAGGTGTTTAAGAGATTCCAAAAACTTGTGTTAGGTATCATAGCAGGTTCTGAAGGGGAGGCCCCCATGGTTATCTAGTTTACTGCACTCCCCTAAGGTAAGAAAGAGGCAGGAGAACTGAGGTGCTAGAATGTCTCTCCAGCTGACTGCCCCCTCAAAGGAGGGGGCCCATTCCACAAATGAGCTAGTTATTGACAAAAACACACTATCCTTAAAGTATGTTCAAAACAAGTCTGACCATTGATTATGAGAATAGAGCTGTTTAAATATTTGATATATTTTAAAGATAATAGACTTTACTGCCCAGCAATTACAAGTATCCAAACAGGTATTTTTCTATGCAACTTATTGTGAGGTGATCAGTGTTAAATATTAGTTTTCATCATGTCTCCATTCATGTCTTCTTGACCTTCTTCATTTTTCCTTCCAACTGCATGCTTTGAGGTAAGAAAAAAGTTTAACAATGATAGTTATGGACTTGAATATTCATCTGCGTCTATGTATACTCTCATTGCGTGCAGTTGTGCTCCTAGTGGTTTTAGCACAGCCATCCTCTGAGCAGTTTCTGGAAAACATCAGAATGACCTTCATTCATCTTCACCTCAAAGGCTCTGTTGCACCTGGAGGAGCCCAGCAACTGGCCTGCAGATGCAGCCGCCGGGAGGGCTTGGAGGATGGTGCTTCATGCAGCCTCCTCCTTTGGCGACTGCATTGAAAAGAAAGCACAGCTTACTCCACTGGGTATTTTAACAGGTCCTTTAAATGGTTAGGTGGTTTGTCTAAGGTTATCCAGATAAAAAAATACTAGCACTAGGACAAGATCTCCTGCACATCAGGTTCCATGGTCCATGGTCCATGCTCTGTCATTTCACATAAATTTGTTGAACTAAAGATTGCTAACAGTTAAAGATTGTTGAATAAATATCATTTATGTCATTTTAATTAATTAATTTAGCCACTAATTAACTCAACATATAATTTTTTAACATCTATCCCTGCACCAGGATCTTGGCTCTATGACCTAGATATATATTAGCCAACATACCTGGTCCCTACTCTGGTGGAATTTATATTTTGATTTGGGAGACAGACCATAAACAAGTCAATGCATAAATAGTTAAAATTTTATAGAAATTATAAAATTATTTAAAATCTAGCTGGAAAGAGGAGAAAATCATAGGCAGAGTGGGGAGAAGCCAGGGTGCCGGGTAAGGACTGTTCTAGATGGCATGTGTTATAACGGCAAACTGATTAGATGATCCCTAGGCTGAGTCCTAAACTGATCTATCCATACCACTAGTGGAGGAAAGAAGATTGCAGGCAGCATGAACACGTTTGATGTTCAAGAAACTCAAAAAATATCCAATGTGGCTAGAACAGAATTTAGTAGAAGTGAGGTTCTAAATGAAGTTGGAGGGAGAGACAGAGTAGAGCATGCACAGGAATTTAGAAGTTATGGTAGTGATGGGGCACCTGGGTGGCTGAGCTATTTAAGGGTCTGATTCCTGGTTTCAGCTCACATCATCTCAGGGTGGTGAGGTCAACCTCTTGTCCAGGCTCTGCACACAGCATGGGGCCTACTTGAGATTTTCTCTATTTCTCTTGCTCTCCCTCTGCCACCTCCCAACTTGGGCTTCCTCTCTCTCTCTCCCTCTCTCTCTTTCTCAAATAAATAAGTAGAATCTTCTTTAAAAGTTACAGTAGTAGTGGGGCGCCTGGGTGGCTCAGTGGGTTAAAGCCTCTGCCTTCGGCTCAGGTCATGATCCCAGGGTCCTGGGATAGAGCCCCGCGCCGGGCTCTCTGCTCAGCGGGGAGCCTGCTTCCCTTCCTCTCTCTCTGCTTGCCTCTCTGCCTACTTGTGATCTCTGTCTGTCAAATAAATAAATAAAATCTTTAAAAAAATTACAGTAGTGAAGTTGGATCTTATTCTGGGTTCCATGGAGTTTTGAGAGCAGTAACACAGCACACTCCCATTGCTAGGCAGAGAATGAGGCATTCAAGGCTGCTGTGGGTAGATGAAAAAAGGTGGTGGTGGCCCAGATTAGGATTGGTACCTGGAAAGTTTGAGAAAAGTGGATGTGTTTGAGAGCTATGCTGGTGATAGAATGACAGGATTTGCTGATGGATTACATGGGCCAGGGTAGCTATGAAAGGAAAGAAAAGGATCAAAGGAGAAACCTGTGTTTCTGGGTTGAAAACTGCTGGGGCCATTTGCCACATAGGAAGACTGAATGAATTGTATATGGACAGGTTTTGGTGAAAGCAGAAGTCAAATTCTCTTTTGGACATGCTGTTTGAGGTGCCTATGAGACATCCAGGGACAGAGGTCATGTGGGTCTTTAGCTACACAAGTCTGGAATTCAGGGACAATTTTGGGCCAGGACATATAAATGTAGAAGTCACTTACCATCTGAACATCCATATTCCTAAACACTACATTTTCATGGCAACTGTATTTATTCCAACATCCTTGATGCTGAAGATTTTCTTTTAAATATTGTATTCATTTATTTGAGAGAGAACAAAAATGAAAAAAGAGCATGAGATGGGGTGGGGGGCAAAGGGAGAGGGAGAAGCAGCCCCATTTGGGGCTCAATCCCAGGACCCTGACATCCTGAATGGATGGCAGACGCTTAACCAACTGAGCTACCCAGATGCCCTGATGCTGAGGATTTAAATCAGTTGTTTAGGCAGTCTTCTCTCTACTATCTAAGTTCTATATCAATATCTATTGTGTCAAAATGTTTTGTATCCACAGGAAGCAAAATAAATGAATAAGAAGTTGATCTCCATAGCTGTTAATTTTGGAGATAAATGCATTTCTTTAAAAGAGATTCCATATTCTTGGCCTTAAACAGACAAATTCCCATTGACTTGACAGCTGAAAATAGGGCATTTTTTATTTCATTTAAAATTTTTAAAAGATTTTATTTATTCATTTGTCAGAGAGAGAAGCACAAGCAGGGGGAGCAGCAGGCAGGAGAAGCAGGCTTCCCACTGAGCAGGGAGCCCGATGCGAGACTCCATCACAGGACTCTGGGATCATGACCTGAGCTGAAGGCAGAAGCAAATGACTGAGCCATCCAGGCACCCCGACATTTTTATTTTTGAAAGAACCATGAACATTGTGCCCACAGAAAGGGGCACAGGGAGGGAAACTGAGTCATAGCCACTAAGGAATAAACTAAGGTGGGGAAGTCTTTCTTCCGCTTTAATAAAGTCAATCAAACTAGAAAATACCGAAACACGTGCCCACCTCAGCAATTCACTTGTTACCAAATCCAGAACTGCAGGTGCTGTCCTTTTGAGAAAACCACCTAGTCTAACAACTAGTGGTCAAGGCCCTGAGTATCCTTGTGCCCCTCACCAGGAAAGGTGCTGGGTGGCATAGCTTCTATGCTTACCTACCTCTAACTGAAGACCGTGTGTGAAATGCCCAGGGAATCCCCTGGTTCCCTCAGGGATAGATAGTCTATAGGATTCTAGAAAAATTCTAGGATTCTTGTACTTCAACTTCTGTGTATGCCCATTCCTGAGAGGCAGAATTGGTAAACTACATAAAAATCGAGAGTTCAAGAGCTGATGGGCCATCACAATGCAAAGGCAGGTAGGAAGGAGTTCTATCACAGTCTGTAACTCATACACGGGAACATCTGAAACTAGGACTTAGTGAATCCTTGCTGTAAACCAGGCCCCGGGCTGAGTGCTTTCTGGTTGTTCCCTAATTCAATCCTCACAATGACCTTAGGCACTTTAAAAATATTCATTAATGCATTTTATTCCATTATCACAGAAGAGCAGCATGGAACTCTAAGAGGTTATGAAATGCGTGTAAGACATACAACAGATGTCCATATAGATGTGTTGACTTCGTACCTACTGGGTTTGAGAAACAATACATCAAAGTCATTAAGAGTGTGGGTTCTGGAACCAGAGCATGTGGCTTCCCATCCCAGCTCTATCTCCTTGAGTCTTTGACAAATCTACCAGAGCCTCAGTCTCTTTCTCTGTAAAAGGGAATGATAATGGCATCTACTCTATCAGGTTGTGAGGACTTAGGAGAAAATTCTTAGAAAAGTACCAAGCACACAGTGAGCACTTGATACATGCTAGCTGCCACCATCTTCTTTCCTTCTGCTGCTGTACCTGCCTTTGCAACCTAGATTCCTCAGCAGAGTCCGAGGCACCTGCCAATTTCAGACATGGGCCTCCCAGGACCCTGACAGCTTAGCTGCATTTCAAATTCATGACAGCAAGTTGGGGATCAAAGTTTTAACTTTTATTTTATTTTATTTTATTTTTAAATATTTTATTTATTAATTTGAGAGAGAGAGAGAGACAGAGAGAGCACAAGCAAGGGGAGAGGCAGAGCGAGAAGAGGGAAGCAGAATCCCTGCTGAGCTGGGAACCCAACATGGGGCTTGATTCCAGGACCTGGGATCGTGACCTGAACTGAAGGCAGATCCTTAACCATCTGAGCCACCCAGTGCCCCCAACGTTCTAACTTATAAAAATCCCTCACTGTCAAGGATACAAGTATTTAAAGAAAAGGAAAAGGAAGAAAGGAATCAACCGTTTCTTAAGCACATATTACATAATGGGCACTTTCCAAATGTTTATTTTGTTCATTCCCTAATACAACCCTTGGAAATAGGTATTTTCCCCTCTTCCTACAGATAGCAAAAGGCAGGCTAAGGGAGGTTAGATTACCCACGTCACACATCTGATAAGTATACAGTTACTGGTTTTTTGTTGTTGTTTTTTTTTTAAGATTTTATTTATTTATTTGACTGACAGAGATCACAAGTAGGCAGAGAGTCAGGCAGAGAGAGAGGGGGAAGCAGGCTCCCCACTGAGCAGAGAGCCCAATGCGGGGCTTGATCCCAGGACCCTGGGATCACGACCTGAGCAGAAGGCAGACGCTCAACCGACTGAGCCACCCAGGTGCCCCTACACTTAACTGTTTTCAACAGCATCAGAACCTACACCAGAGATCAATTTTATACTCCCTTAGATTTTAACGAGTTTGAAAACATGGAACTTATTTTACTTATTTAACAAACACTATGTGCTAGGCACTATTTTATGGGATTTAGACATTTGATTCCTTCAGCTCTTAAGATAATGCCAGAATCTACAATTATCATTACCGTTTTATAAATGGGGAAACTGAGAGGCACAGAAGGGAAGTCACTTGCTCAGGGTCACAGAGTTAGTAAGAAGATCCAGGATTCATACCCAGTCTCACTTCAAACCCCCAGTCTTTGGCAATGGGCTAAACTGTTTCCCAGGGGAAAGGGAAGGAGCAAAAGAAGCGGGATTTTTTTCTTTCCTTAAGATTTTATTTATTATTTGAGAGAGAGAGGGAGCCCAAGAGCACAAGCAAGAGGGAGGGGCAGAGGCAGAAGCAGACTCCCCTCTGGGCAGGGAGCCTGATGCAGGGATCAATCCCAGGACCCCAGCTCATGACCTGAGCAGAATGCAGAAGCTTACCCAACTGAGCCACAGAGATGCCCTGGTAGAGGAGATTGTCTAAGTTTGAAAACAAACTCAGAGGTCTTGGAGTAGAACATGCCAAGAACATCTCTACATTTCATCTTTTGACCAATCTGTTGTCTCCATCTTTCAAGATTACAGTTCTACCAGATAACTTATGCAATATGTATTCATTACTGCCTCATCTTTTTAAATCCATTTGTTATATGCCACTTATTTCCTTGTAGGAATCCCTGGGATCACATCACAGCAGCATCAATACATTCCCAATTTCCCATGTTCGTGAGTCAGGCAATGTGCTCCAAAGATTTCCCCTCTACCCACCCCAAAAGGAACGAAGCCTTCACTGTGCTCCCTGTGGAAAGTTATCTGGTTCAAGGCCCTGGGAGGGCCAGTTCCTGGTGTGCCAGAGAATTCCTCAGACAAGCCCTGTAGTGTTTTCCATCTGTGGTTTGAGGCCCTTCAGTAACAAGACCCTGACTATTTTGTCTCATCTCCTTTTAGAAAACTTCCATGCTTCTCTTAGGCTAAAAAGGGAATCTACCCAATCTATGCAAACATCCCAAGCTCCTCTAACTATATACAGCATTCAAGCTACATTTCTATAATCCAGACCAACTTAATAATGTAAACAGTTGCAGGAAACAGAGGTAGCCAAAAACATGTGGGAAACCATAATGAATATTCAAGTAATGGGAACATAATATCACATCATCATGAGGGAAGGGACCTAAACAGTCCTTTTTTTCCAGAACTCCATGCACCTCCCGTCTTGATGATGCATTTCTAAAGCAATGAGACAATCCATTGCTCAACCTCACAGCAAACTGGCAAATGATCAACACTAAGGGTTAAATTAATTAACATAGCTGGCCTGTCTGATCAGAATGGGAGCAAGAATGAAGAAAATTAAAACTAAGTGTGTGGATCTTTTCTTTTCTTGTTTTAATGCCTGATATGGGTGTCAACTTTTAAAAATACCAAGAATACTTAAAAGCAAACATCTGTTTTATAATATATGAAATGCTATATCAAACATTTTTATTTTGACTTCTTTGGCCCATCGCTAAGATACATGCTGTAGATACCATTTAATCTTCAAGGCTTAGTAGTGTAATAAGAAGCCAAACTTCATTTTGCTGAAAATAATGATAGCTCCAGTACCAAGTTATTTCACAATTTCCCCTCCAGTGCTTGAACTCATCATCATAACAATAACAATATTTTTTATATGGCGCCTCTCAGCCATAGCATCCAAGGCGCCAAATGGAGCCACACAGTTAGAACACATTAAGCCCATTAGATGTGAGATAAAAACAGATAAAGCCATTTAAACTTGCATGGGCAGTGGGAAAAAGCCACAGAGAGTCAAAAATGGCTTTGGACCTCTTTAATAGAAGAACTCAATCTGGGGCCCTGCTTTTGTGGTCAGGCATCCCAGAAACTCAAGGCAAACATGTGGTATGTACCACCAGCTTGGAAGGATCACCCTGGTCTCATCCAGAATTTACAGGCACCATTTGTCATTAGTGCTGCAACACATTTTAATTCATTATTCTGTGACTCAATAAAGAAGTCCTTAAGAGCCACTACCTGGAAGGTAAAAGTATATTTTCAATAATGTCTATGGCCCTGTGGTAGTCATCAGTGTGGTCCCTTAAATCTCCAGGTCTCACCATCCCAGAGCATGCTGATGTTGGATGAGGTCACCTGACTGTGAACAGAAGTCACCTCTAGGCCAGAACACTCAATCACTGATTTAAGACCCTCTACGTCTCTCTGATGGAGTGACCTGGTAGTGTGTGAGACGGTGACCGCTCCATGAGGCCAGACCCCCTCAACCCATGACGCAGACTTCTGTGAGCAAAAGATACATTTGTGTGGTCATGTGCCGATGTTATTTGGGGATTGTTTGTTACTACGGCATAACCTAGCCTAGGAAGGCCAACTACATGCCTCAAGGTTAATACAGAGATCTGTTTGCTGGGGCCAAAGGAGGGACTCCTTCACCCAGCCCCTCAGCACTCCTTTAAAAAGAGTTCAGTTTGGAGAGTCCAAATACTTTGAAGCTCTCATCTTGGTGCAGAGCCAATTTTGACCACTGGAATGATGATAACAGCTATTATATATTGAGTACTTACATGTGTAGGGCATTTGGTGGAATGCTTTCCATATATTACCTTGTTTGATAGACTAAATGACTTTAAAAAGTCAGATTATTATTACACCCTTTTATCAACAAGGGAAGTGGGGTTAAGTAATGTTATCAAAATTACACAGCCAGTCAACTAAGGAATTTCGTTACTACTTAGGCTGGTTAAATACAAAGTGCATGCTCGTTAACACTAGGATGTATTTCCTCCCTGCATAATGTGGAAGAAAATCTGTTCTCATATCAGTGGATGAATAAATACCATTCTTTGGCAGATGGTGTTATAAAGCAGTACTGTATTATAAATACTTATATATTTCATGATTGCTAATCCATTAAGGCATTTGTCTTTCATTTGAAAAAGAAACAGGGCAACTTGCTTTTGATTTATCTATCTTGTTCCAACCCACTGAAATGTCATAGTAGATTATCCATTTCCTGCTGGAAAAATATATGGCCCATAAGGAAATGCTATTCATATTCATTAACAAACATGCCATCTCCCCTCAGAGCGTGCTACCCAAACTTGAGGCTGAGGTCTCTGAAAAATGCTGGACTGGAGGAAGGGCTCCCCTGAATGCTTCTTTCTAACGTTTGTGTTTGCTTCTAATTATTTTCAACACTTCTGAAAATGCTGAAAAGGGTGAAGAAACACCTTGCTGACAATGTACTCTTTGCCAAAATAATCAATTCTCCCACTTCTTTGCCTTCTAAAATTCAAGTATCCAATACAAGCTCTTTGGGTGCATTCCCAGGATTTTGTTTGGTTAGACTTCACCATGGAAAACAAAATTGGTTCAGCTGAAATCTGTAGCCAGAACATTTTCAGCTTCATAGACCTTCAAAGTAGTGACCTTCTCCTCACCTCCTCTGCCTCTGTGCTCCATTAAGGAAAATACCGGAAGAAGTTTCCAGTCAGAGAAGCCAGATTGCATTTCGATTCAGTTTTGAGGGGAGGAACTGAGCAGAGCTGAAGCAGGTGGTTATTTGTGGCTCTTGCTACAGATGAGCTTTGAAAAGCTCTTCTGGAAGCCTCGGAAGGTCTTTTATAATTGAATAAAATTTCTCTGTGCTTCTTAATCTCTGTCTTAAAGGAATCAGCCTTCTATTTGCCATCTTCTTCTTGGCTTTCCCAAGAGTGCCTGAGATCACATAAACCACAGTCATAGCCCAAGAAAATAGACGATCAAGAAAAACAGGTCCCCAAACTTGCCGCTGGGAAAGTGTGTTAACTAACTTAGTGTTTCCCTTTCACTTTACGTCTGAGGTCCAGAGGGAAATATTTTAGAAAATGTTTCCCCTCTATGCCCCTATTTCTATTTCAGCGGGATCATCCTCTCAATGACAGAGCCTTCATCCCCAGCCTTGCCTTTGATACTTGCTATCCCAGTGGTGTTACCTCTGAAATGCCTCTCACACATTCCCACACTTCTCATCTTTCCTGCCACCTCCTTGGGCCAAAGCATTCTGAAATAGGAGGACAGCTTGCTTAATCTTTATTCCCAGCTGCTCCATCCAGCTAAACTGCGTTCATTCTCGCCTGAACCGGACACTGTGCCGGTCCCTTTGCTGACCGGGAATGCATCCCAGCATGGCAGTCCTCAAGCCCATGTTATTCTGCAAGCTCTGCTCAAGCTAACTCGATGTCAAGTCATCCTTTCTACTCAGGGTTCAAAGAAACATCTCTTGTCTGATTCCCTATAACATTTGATCTGCTTTACCTCAATGGTGTATCTCAATCTCTAATTGTATTGCCTCTTGAGATCTTTCTTGAGACCAGAATTAATGTTCTGCTCATCTTGTGTCCCTCATAGCATCTACCACATGGTAAGTGTTCAGTAAATAACTGAAGGATTAGACCAAAAAAAAAAAAAAAATCCACCTAACTAGAATCTTAGATTAGGAAACAAGACCACTAGAAATCTATGATATACAGAAGTAAAGAAACATTAAGGGCTTGTTTATATGGTGTATAAATGGAGTCATCCTGATTCTTCTTTCTCTTATACTCCATATCCAACTCATCAGCAAATCCTATTGGCTCTACTTCCAGACGTATACAGAATCAAACTTCTTTTTTACAACATGCTGGTCTTAGCCACCATCGCCTCTTGCCTGGATTTCTGTGGGAGCTTCCTATCATGACTCCCTGCCTCCATGCTTCCCCCACAATATAGTCTCACTAAGGCAGCTGGAGTTACCTTTTAAAAACCTAAGTCACATCACATCACTCCTCTGCTCAAAATTCTGCAAAGCTTCCCTTGTTTCACTCTTGACAGTGGGCTTAGGGGTTCTACATAATCCACCTGCCTCCCCACTAAGCTACCCTTGACTTCCCTTCCTGCCCTCTGCACTCCTACTCGCCTGGCAAGAAGGAGTGGCTTCCTGCTCTTCACCAAGCCTGCTCGCCCTTAGGGGGTTTGTTCCAGCTGACCTCCCTTTTGGAACATTTTTCTTTCTAATATTTACACTAATTTTTCCCTTAAATCCTTTACTCCTTTGCTCCATGAGGTCTGCCCAAACTACTACATTTAACATTTCCACCTGTCATTCTGACCCTACCACTTCCAATCTCTTTTACTCTTTTACTTTCTCTTTTTTTCCATTGTACTTTTCATGTATGTCTGCTGTTCTTTGTCTCCCTCTGCTAGGTCGTAAACTTCTCAATGGCAGGGAGCATTGTCTGTTTTCCTCAAAAAGTATCTGCTGAATGTAAGTGAAAGAATGAGTGAGTGAATGATTTCATTCAACTAAGCTTTGAATTCAGTTCTCAGAGTTCTTAAACAATGAAACTCAAAAGTGTTTGTTGCCTCAGACCTCAAGATTCTGGCAAAATAAATCCTGCCAAACAGACTCCAAAGCAAGGTAAAAAAAAAAAACACCTGTTGTTGACTATGAGCTAAAATAGTTACACATGAACAGAAAATTGTTAAATGCAATGTGTTTGTCCTTACCACATCTGGCTTATCCAATTGTATAACTTAAACTTACATTACCCATGAGGACAGACACCTGCGACATTCCAAAAGCTGTGCAGAATTTTGGGGTATCAAGATTCATTTCAGAGATTGGATAAAAACAAGTGTTCAGGAGGATTTTTAAGCTCCACGAGGGCAGGAATCATATCTGTTTTGTTTGCACTGTATGTCCGGAAGCCAATAAATTGGGATGCTCAACACATATTTGTTGAATGAACGTATGCATGAAGAAAAATGACCCCTATATTTTCAGAAATAAACAAGGCAGTGAAAGGTAATTTTGCTGTTCATTCAAAGAAAGGTTTTACCATCTGGATGTTGGTACAATGATATCAAATTTTACCTTAATTTAATTTACTTAGAAGTTAATTTTTTATTTTGACAATAATATGTAGAACTCTATGAACAATGTAAAATAGCTCACGAAAACATTGTCAGACTTAAAAAAATGTTTATTCCTTCTTGGAAGAACATAAGGTCTTTGGATTTTTAATGACTATTTGTTTCTCTATTTGGAAAACATAAGTCTCAGTTTTATTTATATGAGACTATAATTTTTACAATTGCACATTAATTTAATTTTGTTTCCCATGTTTCTTTGCTAGTGGGTGTTGTAAATTTCACATAATAATAATACACGCCTGTTGTGATATACAAACATTTTCCTACTTATTGATTCTTCCCTTTTCCCACATTCTCCTTGTTAGTTATATAGATTGGTGCTTACAAAATGCCCTGCTGACTCTCTTGCACATTAATTCTGTGGTTATGCTTTCCTAGTACCTTTTGAATTATTTAAATGTATTTAACACATCAGATTAAAAAGGCTATTAAATATCTTAAGTGTTGTTTTCATTTTCACAGTTACATTGTAAATTGGAAGATGGTCATTTACTTTTTTCATATGTTAGTTAAATGCATGGGTAATATTCTCTTCCCATATAAAGCTCTTTGCACAGCTTATAAGAACACAAACTTGGTTCTCTTCTTCCGCTAAGGGTAGAGTTGGCTGTTGTCTCTGAAATACGTGAGGATATCCTCAATCCATGCTGACTGGGAAGACATTCTTTTCACATTGGAATTTCACTAATTTTGCCTGAGTAATAATCCGGCTTAAGCAAATGAAAAATATGAAACATCATTTCTTACAAATAAATAAAACTAGACCAGAGATGTCTTGTAAATCCATAAGAAAACTTAACAATATACAGAAGTGGATTTTAAATAGTAAATCAGTTCTTTGCCTACAAAGGGTACTCTTTCTGTGTTTCAGCATGCTTATTTTTAGGAACATTTGAAACATTTCCTGTGTAATCATAATTAAGACAATAATTTGTTCAGGGATTTGTCTTTAACAAGATAGCGCAAAGATAAACCTCAAAATGATCATCTAAACATTTAAATGATCATACATCCAAAGTTAATGAAAACCAAATTAAAAATGTTACTATTCTTAAGTCTCTAAATTCACAAGGTCCATAAAACAAAAGACCTGGTCCCCAATTATAGATTATCCCAAGTTAGAAAATTTTTGATGAACAGTGATTCAGGGATAACTTGTCAAATGTAAATTTCTTAACAAAAATAAGTAAATAAGAAGAACTTTAAGTAGAAGTTTCTACATGACATTTTGAATCATGTGAAAGAAAAAGGGTATGTATTATAACAATAATGTGTTGTAAATTAAGAGTCCTCTCCGGATAAAACTTTCTCTGAAAGTTTTTGTACCTTAAAATTACATGACAATGTATAAAACAGTTTATGTGAGGAAAGTAACTATTTTTGTACACTATAAAAGGATCTGGTAGTTGGCACACTATAAAAAGAGTGTTATAAAGTCAAAAACATCCAAACACATGATATATATTTTAAGGATAACCACAATTTTGTTTCCTATGAAACAGAACATTCAAGAAACATCCAAGTGACCACTCTGGAGTGAGTCCCATTGCCCCGCCCAGTGGTATGACAGTGACTGTGCAGTAAACCCCATAGAGCATATTAGAAAGTCTTGGACATCTTCTTGGGCAAAACCCAGAGAGGAGCATTCCCAAATTCTTGTATTCTTTAAAAAAGACAAACTTGCTTTTTTTTCTTCACCCTTTATTGGTAAGAGCCATCTTACTAACGATGAAGCAAATGCCTTAGATGTTTGTCAAAGTGTGACTAAAGGACTTCCTACCTCAGTTTACTAGCCTGACAAGTCAATGTTATGTATTGCTAGGCCTGGCCTTACACTCATCAAATCAGGACCTTTGGTAGTAGGGCTAGTCATCCGCATTTGAGTATGAATATCAGAAGTTTTTTGAATCACTAAGTTGGAAAAGTCCTGCCACTCCCAAGTGGATTTGGTGTCCAATATTTTAGACTCTTTTAGCCTCAGTGGCTTCATTTAGAACATGAGGGTGATAACCATATCCAGTTCATACACTACTTTGGAAGATTAAATTTAAAAATGCCTGCAGAGTACTTAACCAAGAACCCAGTATATATTAAGTACTTAAAAATTGTTAGTTCTTCTCATTCTTCTTCTTATAATTAACTGTAGGATTTTAGGGGTAAGATCTAGTAGAATTGAGTTCCTGCTTCATGATAACCAACAGTGAGTCAAACTCATGCTTAGGCTCTAGTCTGAACTCTGTGCACAGAGACTCTGAAATGAGGCTATTTATTTTACCATTAGAAAAGATGAAAGCTTAATAAAGCATTAAATAAAAAAAACAATATCTTGGACTTCCATTTCTGGCCAAGATGAAGTAGCCCTATTCCTCTCAAGTTATCCCTGTTCCAACTAAAAAACTTTGGACATGAGGCAGCAAAAATCATAGGAAAATTCTGAGAAGTTGAAACAAAAAGATGACTGCCAAGGGATCTTGGAACTTGAGGAATTCCACTGAGGAGAGTTTTCTGGATTTCCTTGTTACCTCCTATACATCCCAGATAGGGCACAACAGAAGCCTCTCCAACCTGAGACAAAATAAATGGCAAGAAACCTTGTTCCTCCAAGCCAAAGAACCAGGAAAGGGTGACCTAACTGAACCATAAACCTTTTTGTCAATTTCTGCCATACTCTGGGCAAACACCAATGCAAGACCTCTCTACCACTATTGCCTGGTGGTTTCAGTGTAGCCAAGCCAAGAGCTGATCTTCTAGCCTATCACTTCAACCCCACCCTCACAGAGGCAGGCAGTGGCACTCTGATTTTCCAGCCCTGGGAAGTCAGCAGGACCAAAACGGAGAGCAGATACTTCATTCCCCATTCAACAGAAAAGTTGTATTGCAATTACCCTGCCAAGATAGTGTCATGGTCACCCAACAGTGAACTGAGTGGGTTTGGGGAGCCCAGTAGGAAGCTGAACATAAAGACCCCCTAGCCTTCATGCTCCACCCTAAGAGGAGGGTTGTGTTTGCTTAAAAAAAAAAAAAAAAAAAAGAGGGAGAGAGAGAGTGACAGAGATGGAAAAGGATGCATAGACTCATAACATAATATCCAAAATGCCCTGCATACAATTGAAATTCATTATCATAGCAATAACCAGGAAAATAACAACCTGAATGAGAAAAGACAATCAACAGATGCCAATGTCAAGATAAATCAGTTGTTGAAATTATCTGACAAGGATTATAAAGCACACATACAAATGTTTCATAAATAAAACAAATGAAAAATATAAAATGTTAGCATAAAATAGAAGAAATAGAAATTATTAAAAAGAAACATGGGAATTATACAACTGAAAAGTATAATAATTAAAATTTTAATTACTGATGTGTTCAACAACACGGTGGGGATGACAAAGTCAATGAACATGAGGATCAATCAATAGAATTTAGCAGTCTAACAACAGAGAGAAAGTAGACTGAAAAAAAATAATTGTGCAGAGAATTAGGACAATAACAAAAGAGGTAACATTTCCATCACTGGAGTCTCAGATGAAGAAAGAGAAAAAGTGGGACTTTCTGAAAAAATATTTGAAAAAGTAATGGCCCAAAACTTCAGAAAATTTTGTGGAAGACATAAATATACTGGTGTAAGAATTTTAACAAACTCCAAATAGAATGAGCCCATGGAAATTTATGCCAAGACACATCATAATTAAACTTCTGAAAACAAAACACAAAGAAAAAATCTTGAAAGCAGTCAGAGAAAAACATCAGCGTACTTATGAGGGACAACAGTTGAAATGATAACAGATTTCCTGTCAGAAACCATGTAGGGCAGAAGGAAGTGGAACTTTTTAAAAATTACTGAACTGACTGCACATCCCAGGTGCCCCTTCAAAGATTTTATTTATTTGTCAGAGAAAGAGAGAGAGAGAGAGAATAGCAGACAGAGGGAGAAGCAGGAATCACCAAACTGTGGAAAGAGCCAAACTGCCCTTCAACAGATGAATGGTTAAAGATGTGGTCCATATATACAATGGAGTATTACTCAGTCATCAAAAAGGATGGGTGCCCAACTACTGTATCAACATGGATGGGACTGGAGGAGATTATGCTGAGTGAAATAAGTCAAGCAGAGAAAGTCAATTATCATATGGTTTCACTTACTTGTGGAACATAAAGAATAACATGGAGGACATTAGGAAAAGGAAAGGAAAAGTGAATTGAAGGAGGTGGGAGGGAGAGACGAATATGAGAGACTGTGGACTCTGAGAAACAAACAGGGTTGTGGAGGGAAGGTGGTAGGGGGATGCGTGAGCCTGATGGTGGGTTTTAAGGAGGGCACCTATTACATTGAACACTGGGTGTGGTACCTAAACAATGAATCTTGGAACACCGAAAAAATAAAATAAAACTTAAAAATAAAATAAATAAATAAATAAATAAATAAAATCACTGAAAGGAAAGAATGGTTCTGAATTCTATATCTGGCAAAAATATCCTTCAGGAATGAAGAAGAAATCAAGATATTTCAGACAAAGGAAGACTAAAAGAATTTCTTGATAGCAAACCTACCCTCATAAAGAGAAAATTCTCTAAACAGAAAAGAAATTGTAAAACAAGAAGACTCTGAGCTTCAGAAAGAAAAAAAACATAATAAAGGGTGAAAATAAAGTTAAATATAATAGGCTACCCTTCTTTTGAATTTTAAAATCATATTTGATGATTGAAGGAAAAATTATAACACCATCTGATGATGTGCTCAATGTATGTTAGAGGAAGGCAGTTCAAGATGGTTGCACAGGAAGATCCTGAATTCACCTCTTCCTATGGACAAAATGAACCTACCACATATGGAATAATTTCCTAGGAAAAGTCCTGAAAACTAAGTGAACAGCACATCCACAACAAATGCTAGAAAAGCCTCTCTCACCTTTGATAGAGACATTCCACCAAAAATCCTATTCCAGGCATGTCAACACACAATCAGCAGGGATTTCAAAAATATGGAAGTTTTCCTTGAGGAACAAAGGTCTTGTTCTCCATATAAGGCACCCCAATTCCTGGGTCCTCCACTGAAGAGATGAGCCCCCAAAATGTTTGGCTTTTAAAACACTGGGAAGTGCATCCAAGAGAACCATATAATTGTAGGGAGTGGAGAATCTGCTCCTCTAGAATTCACAAGAGATCCCCCCCCACTTTGGGACCCAGCGCAAAGGAAGTAATTTAGAAATTGTCTATGTATATGTAAAGACCTACTTAATGATTTTAAACTGACTGCTGAAGAGACAGGAAACTGTTAGGACTCTCACTGGGGACTCTCACCATTTTTGCTACCTTATTCTATCTTGCTAATGTGGGCACAGGCAAATGTATTGGCAAGATCCCTCTAACCTGTTAGCAGTGCTGGTCATGCCTCACCCCCCACTCTGTAGCCACACACCAACAGCCAGGCAAGCACCTCAGCCTCCCAACCCATGCCACAGCCACAGCCACACCAGAGCCAGCCAGGTGAGCACCCTGCCCACCGCCCTTGCTGTAGCTGCAGACCTATCATGGCCAGTGGACAATGTGCAGCCTATACAAGGAAATACTCCTTGAGGGTTTGGCTCTAGTGCCAAGGGACGATTGCATTTGTGGCTCCCACAGGTCATCTCCTACACAAGGCCACTCCCCCAAGAAGTAAAATAAAAGTACTGGAAGAAGTACCTCTTTAATCTCATACATAGAAATAAACATGGAAAATCGGGAAAAATGAGGAGACAGAGAAATATTTTCCTAATGAAAAAAATAAGACAAACCTTTAGAAAAAGCCATTAGGGAAATAGAGAAAGGTAATCAACCTGATAAAAACTTCCACATAACAGTTATAAAAGTGCTCCCTGGGGGTTACCTGGGTGACTCAGTCAGTTGGGTCCCCAGCTTTTGGTTTTGGTTCATGTCATGATCTCATGGGTCTTGAGATCGAGCCCTGTGTTGGGCTCCACACTCTGCAGGGAATCTGCCTGGGGATTCTCTCTGTCCCTCTGCCTCTGCCCCTCCCACTCCACTCTCTCTCAAATAAGTAAGTCTTTAAAAAAAAAATGCTCACTGAACTCAGGAGAAAAATGGTTAAACATAGTGATAATTACAACAAAGAGATAGAATCACACAGAGCTGAAAAACAACAACTGAACTGAAAAATACACTTGAGGAGTTACACAGCAGACTGGATGAATCAGAAGAATGGAATAGTGAGCTGGAGGACAAAGTAATGGAACTCACCCAGAGTAGCAAAGAGAAAAAAGAACTTTAAAAAGTGAAGATAACTTGAGGGCTTAGAAGACAACGGTGAGCAGAATAATATCCATATTATAGAGGTCCTAGAAGAAGAGAGAGAAAGAAAGGGGCAGAAAACTTTTTTAAATAAATAATGGCTGACAACTTCCCTAATCTGGGAAAGGAAACAGACATCCAGGTCCAAGAAGCCCAGAGGGTTTCAAACAAGAAGAATCCAGAGTTCCACACCAGGATGCATTATAATTAAAATGTCAAAAGTTAAAGATAAAGAGAGAATCATAAAAGCAGCAAGAGAAGAACAACTTTTTATGTACAGGGGAAAACCAATAGGCTCTCAGCAAATTTTTTGGCAGAAAATTTTCAGACCAGAAGAGAGTGGCATGACATATTCAAAGTGCTGAAAGGAAAAAACTCCAAACCTAGACTGAGTTGAGGAGGTTATCATTCAGAATAGAAGAAATGATACAGTTTTTAAGATGAGCAAAAGCTAAAGGAGTTCATCACCAACAAATTGACCTTTGAGAATGTTAAAGGGACTTCTTTAAGTTAAAAAGAATGGCACTACTAATAGCAAGAAACATATGAAAGTAAAAATCTCACTAGAAAAAAATATATAGTAAAAGTAGTGGATTAATCACTTATAAAGCAAGTACAAGAATCAAAAAACAAAAGTAGTAAAATTAACTAAAAATTCAATAATTAGTTAACGGATACATAAAATAAAAAGATGTAAGATGTGACATCAAAAACATAAAATGGGGGGGAGTAGTAAAAATGTATAGTTCTTGAATGTGTTGAAATTTAAGTTCCTACCAATTTAAAAGAGACTGTTATATGTAATTTATCTGAATCTCACAGTAACCACAAAGTAAAAACTTATAGTAAATACACAAAAAATAAGAAAGAAATCTAAGCATAACAGTAAAGAAAATTATCAAATCAGAAGGAAAGAGGGAAAGAAAAGAAGGAACAAAGAGAAACTACAAAAACAATAAAAAACAATTAATAAAATGGTAATAAATACATAAATATCAATAGTCACTTTAAATATAAATGGACTAAATTCTCCAACCAAATGACTGAATGGACTAAAAAAAGACTACGTGTTCATATATACACTCCCTATAAGATTCATTTGAGAAGTAAGCAGACACAGAATTAAAGTGAAATGATTAAAAAAAGATATTGCATGAAATGGAAATGAAAAGAAAGCTGGTGAAGCTGTCCTTATCTGATACAAAGTAGATTTCATAACAAAACCTGTAGTAAACGACAATACATAAAGAAATGGAGTCAATCCAGCAAGAAGATATAACATTTATCAATATATATTATATATGCAAACAGACAGAGGGAAAAGTTGATGGCAATACACTAATAGTAGGGGACTATAATACCCGCCACCTTGCATCAATGGATAGGTTATCCAGACAGAATATCAATAAGGGAACATCGGGGGGGCCTAGATGGCTCAGTCAGTTAAGCATTCCACTCTTGATTTAGGCTCAGGATCATGAGATCGAGCCCCACCTCAGGCTCTGCAGTGGGGGGTGGAGCCTGCTTAAGATTCTCTCCCTCTCTCTCTGATCCTCCTTTCTGCCTCTCTAAAAAAGTTAAAAATAAAAAAGTACAGAAACATCAAGCCTTCAACAATGTATTAGACCTGTTAAACTTATGAATATATACAGAACACTGCACTTCAAAGCAGCAGAATATACCCTTCTCAAGTATGCATAGAACATTCTCCAGAGGAGATCACACATTAGGCCACAAAACAAGTCTCAGTAAATTTGAGAAGATTAAAATCACATCAAGCATCTTTTCTAACTATAATAGTATGAAACTAGAAATTAATTTTGTAAGAAAACTGAAAAAAAAAATGTGGAGATTAAACAATATGCTACTGAACAACCAATGGGTCATTGAAGAAATCAAAGTGGAGATAAAAAATGTGGAAATAAATGGAAATGGAAATATGACATACCAAAATCTATGGGATGCAGCAAAAGCGATCATTACAGGCCTACCTCAAGAAACAAGAAAATCTCAAACAATCTAACTTTACAGTTATAGGAACTAGAAAAAGGAGAAGAAATGAAACCCAAATAAAGGGAAGGAAATAATAAATATCAGAACAGAATTAAGTGAAATAGTAAAATGACAACAGAAAAGATCAATGAAATTCATATCTGTTTCTTTGAAAAGATAAACAAAATTGATATAACTTAAGCTAGGTTCACCAAGAGTGAAAAAGAGAAGACTCAAATAAATCAAATCAGAAATGAAAGAGAAGTTAACAACTGATGTCACAAAAATACAAAGGATCATAAGAGACTATTATGAACAATTCTATGTCAACAAATTGGACAACCTAGAAGAAGTGGATAAATTTCTAGAAATATACTATCTTCCAAGACTGAAACATGAAGAAATAGAAAATTGATTGATTACTAGTAAGGAGACTGAATCACTAATCAAAACCTCAAATAAAAGTCCAGGACCAGATGGCTTCACAGGTGAATTTTATGAAACATTTAAAGAGTTAAGGCCTATTTTCTCAAACTCTCCCAAAATATTAAAGAGGAGTGAATGCTTCCAAACTCACTTATAAGGCTAACATTACCCTGATATCAAAAGCAGATGGAGGAAAGTACAAGAAAAGAAAAGTACAGGTCAATATTCCTAATGAACACTGATGTAAAAATCCTCAACAAAACATTAGCAAAATTTAACAATACATTAAAAGGATTGGAGATAAATCCCACCTGGTCATGAAGGATAATTATTTAACATACTGTTGGATCCTATTAGCTATGATCTTGTTGAGAATTTTGGCATCCGTATTCATCAGGGATATTGGTCTGTAATTCTCCTTCTTGATGGGGTCTTCGCTTGGTTTTGGGATCAAGGTAATGCTGGCCTCATAGAAGGAGTCTGGAAGTTTTCCTTATGTTTCTGTTTCTTGAAACAGCTTCAGGAGAATAGGCATTATTTCTTCTTTGGAAGTTTGGTAGAATTCCCCAGGGAATCCATCAGGCCCTGGACTCTTGTTTTTTTGGATAAAATTCATCCATTCTCTTACACCATACACAAAGATAAACTCAAAATGGATGAAAGACCTCAATATGAGACAGGAATCCATCAAAATCCTAGAGGAGAACATAGGCAGCAACCTTTTTGACATCAGCCACAGCAATTTCTTTCAAAACACATCTCCAAAGACAAGGGAAACAAAAGTGAAAATGAACTTTTGGGACTTCAGCAAGATAAAAATCTTCTGCACGGCAAAGGACATAGTCAACAAAACAAAATGGACAGAAGACATAAACAGACACTTCTTTTTTTTTAATTTATTTTTAATTTATTTTTTTATTTTAATAAACATACAATGTATTTTTATCCCCAGGGGTACAGGTCTGTGAATCGCCAGGTTTACACATTTCACAGCACTCATCATAACACATACCCTCCCCAATGTCCATTTCCCCACCACCCTCTCCCATCCCCTCTTCCCCCAGCAACCATAAACAGACACTTCTTTTTTTTTTTTAAAGATTTTATTTATTTATTTGTCAGAGAGAGTGAGCACAGGCAGACAGAGAGGCAGGCAGAGGCAGAGGGAGAAGCAGGTTCCCCGCTGAGCAAGGAGCCCGATGTGGGACTCGATCCCAGGACCCTGGGATCATGACCCGAGCCGAAGGCAGCCGCTTAACCAACTGAGCCACCCAGGCGTCCCAAACAGACACTTCTTAAAAGAATGCCTACACATGAAAAAATGTTCATCAGCATTAGCCATTAGAGAAATTAAAATCAAAACCACATTGAGATACCACCCTACACCAGTTAGAATGGCAAAAATTGACAAGACAAGAAACAACAAGTGTTGGAGAGGATGTGGAGAAAGGAGAACCCTCTTACACTATTGGTGGGAATGCAAGTTGTTATAGCCACTTTGGAAAACAAGTTGTTATAGCCACTTTTAACTCCTCAAAAAGTTAAAAATAGAGCTATACTATGACCCAGCAATTGCACTATAGGTATTTACTCCAAAGATACAGATGGAGTGAAAAGAAGGGCCACATGCACCCCAATGTCCATAGCAACAATGTCCACAATAGCCAAACTGTGGAAAGAGCCTAGATGTCCTTCAACAGATAAAGGGATAAAGAAGATGTGACCCATATATAACAATGGAATATCACTCAGCCATCGGAAAGGATGAATACCCAAATTTTGCATCAACTTCAATGAGACCAGAGGAGATTATGCTAACTGAAATAAGAGAGTCAAACAGAGAAAGTTAATCATCAAATGGTTTCACTTATTTGTGGAACATAAGGAATAGCATGGAGGACATTAAAAGAAGGGGGAAAATGAAGGGGGGAGAATCGGAGGGGGAGATAAACCATGAGAGACTATGGACACTGGGAAATAAATTGAGGGTTTAAGGGGGTAGGGGGCTGAAGGGTTGGATGAGCCTAGTGATGAGTATTGAGTAGGGCACATATTGCATGGAGCACTGGGTATTATATGCAAACAATGAATCATGGAACACTACATCAAAAGGTAATGATGTACTGTATGATGACTAACATAACATAATAAAAAATTATTTAAAAATTTAAAAAAATAAAAGGATCATACACCATGATCAAGTGGGATTTACTCCACAGATGCAAGAATGGATCTATGCCTGCAAGTTAATCACTGTGATACACTACATAAACAAAATGAGGGACAAAAAATCATGATCATTTCAATAGATACAGAAAAATCCAGATGGTTTCACTGGAGAATTTTACCATTTAAAGAATTAACACAAAATGTACACAATCATTTCCAGAATATAGAAAATTAAGGTATGCATCTAAACTCACTTTATGAGATTAGTATTATTCTGAGCTCAAAACCAGACAAAGATAGTACATAAAAGGAAAACTAGAGATTAATGTCTCATAAATTTTAATCTAAAAAATTCCCAACATATTAGCAAACTAAATGTGTAAAAAAAAAAAAAAGTATACTCCATGACCAAGTAGGATCTAGTTCATTTATGCAAGAGCTGGTTTGACATTTGAAAATTAATTAATTTACTCTGCCATATCAATAGGCTGAAAAAGAAAAATTATGATCATATCAATTGATGTAGAAAAATCACTAGTCAAAATCCAACATCTATTTGTGAAAAATATTCTCAGCAAAGCAGGAATAAAAGGCACTTCCTTAACTTAATAAAAAGCATTTACAAAACCCAATAGTTCCCATCATACCTAATGGCAAAAGAATGACTACTTTTCTTTAAGATTAGGAACAAGGCAAGGATGTCTACTCTTACCATTCTTATTCAGCAATAAGTACAGTAAGCTCTAGCCCCTATAATAAGACAAGAAAAAGAAACGAAAGGCATATGAGTTAGAAAGAAATTAACATTTCCCTCTGCAGATGACGTAAATATGTGAAAAAATCCCAAATAATCTACAAACAAAATAACAAACACCTTTTGGTAAGGTTGACTTGTTAGAAGTGACTTCAGCAAGGTTGTGGAGTACAAGATAAAAATACAAAAAGTAATCGTATTTCTGTATACTAACAAAGAAAATGTGGAAACTGATTACAAACAACACTATTTCTAATTCCTGTAAAGAAAATGAACAAATGTTATACAAAATAAGTATGCTGAAAACGACAAAATTCTAATGAAAGAACTCATCAAAGAACTAAGTAAACAGAGACACACTGTGTTAATGATTGGAAGAGTCAGTGTGTTTGGCAAAGGTGCAAAATCAGTTAAACAGAGTAAAGAGCTTTTTAACAAGTGGTGCAGCAGCAATTGACTACCCATAGGTAATCTAACCTCATGCTATGTTGCACACCCTATAAAAAACTTATTCAAAAGGGATCATATAAATAAGTGTAAAATGTAAAACTATACAACTCAGAATAAAAACTTGGAGAAAGATTATGCTGAGTGAAATAAGTCAAACAGAGAGAGTCAAGTATCATAGGGTTTCACTTATTTGTGGAGCATAACAAATAATATAGAGGACAAGGGTAGATGGAAAGGAGAAGGGAGTTGAGGGAAATTGGAAGGGGAGGTGAACCATGAGAGACTATGGACTCTGAAAAACAACCTGAGGGTTTTGAAGGGGCGGGGTGGGAGGTTGGGGGAACCAGGTGGTGGGTATTAGGGAGGGCACGGATTGCATGAAGCACTGGGTGTGGTGAAAAAACAATGAATACTGTTACGCTGAAAATAAATAAAAAATTTAATAAAAAAAAACTTGGAGAAAAATCTTTGGGGCTGAGGATCCATAAAAGGAAAAATTGATAAATTGGGTTTTATTAAAATTAAAGACATTTTTTTCAGTGAAAGACCATGTTAAAATAATTTTTTTAAAGATTTTATTTATTTATTTGTCAGAGAAAGACAGACAGAGAGCACAAGCAGGGGGAGCAGCAGATAGAGGGAGAAGCAGCTTCCCCACTGACCAAAGAGCCTAATGCAAGACCATATTATCATTGTACAAGGTATTATCATCGGGGAACCGGGTGAAGGAATTATTTCTTATGAAGGCATATAAATCTGCAGCTATCTCAAAATAAAAAGTTTTGAAAAACCCATAAAAAGACCAAAAGAAATAAAAGCAATACCTTCCATTTGATTTATTTTTTTTCACTACAAATCATTCCATAATGAACAACTCATCTCAAGAAAATGAATGACATTAATAATTTCCTCCAAATAGAAGTACTGAGTATTTTCCTAAATTAACTGGATGGATCCTGAAATTGGGGTATTGTTTTAGGGAAGTGATTTTCCTGGAGGGCTTAATAATGGGTTAAGAAGATTTGCATCAAACTAAGAATAAACTTTGCCTCAACTCCAAAATGATGTTTGTATTTTTAAAAGTTTTTAAACCAAATGAGAAAATACAAGACAACCATCAAATATGTTCTGCCAAATTGTTGGCAAACCTTGGGGGACGGCCTACCATGTCACACAAATCAGTTTACAGTGGGCTGAGTGCAGCAAATCCTAGTCCTTTTGAAGAACACCGTTTCTGGAGAACTTGCAAGGGATCATGAGTGCTGCCTAAACAAAGGCTCTGGAAGAACTTAACTTCTGCAATCAGTATTTCAACTTGAAAGGAATGGGTGGAAATTGCTCTGAAGCAGACATCGCTTGATAAGAAAAACTTAAAGAATCTGGATATGGAACTTAGGAAATAGCTGGAAAGGATTTTAAAAAGAAAGAGTTCACATTGGAGAAGTGTCTGTTCATATCTTCTGCCCATTTTTTAATATGATTGTCTGTTTTGTGTGTGTTGAGTTTGAGGAGTTCTTTATAGATCCTGGATATCAACCTTTTGTCTGTACTGTCATTTGTAATTATCTTCTCCCATTCCGTGGGTTGCCTCTTTGTTTTGTTGACTGTTTCCTTCGCTGTGCAGAAGCTTTTGATCTTGATGAAGTCCCAAAAGTTCATTTTCGCTTTTGTTTCCTTCGCCTTTGGAGACATATCTTGAAAGAAGTTGCTGTGGCTGATATCAAAGAGGTTACTGCCTATGTTCTCCTCGAGGATTCTGATGGATTCCTGTCTCAAGTTGAGGTCTTATGAAGACATAGAAATGGCTATCAGACACATGAAAAAATGTTCATCATCACTAGCCATCAGGGAGATTCAAATTAAAACCACATTGAGATACCACCTCACACCAGTTAGAATGGCCAAAATTAGCAAGACAGGAAACAACGTGTGTTGGAGAGGATGTGGAGAAAGGGGAACCCTCTTACACTGTTGGTGGGAATGCAAGTTGGTGCAGCCACTTTGGAGAACAGTGTGGAGATTCCTCAAGAAATTAAAAATAGAGCTTCCCTATGACCCTGCAATGGCACTACTGGGTATTTACCCCAAAGATACAGATGTAGTGAAAAGAAGGGCCATCTGTACCCCAATATTTATAGCAGCAATGGCCACGGTCGCCAAACTGTGGAAAGAACCAAGATGCTCTTCAGTGGATGAATGGATAAGGAAGATGTGGTCCATATACACTATGGAGTATTATGCCTCCATCAGAAAGGATGAATACCCAACTTTTGTAGCAACGTGGATGGGACTGGAAGAGATTATGCTGAGTGAAATAAGTCAAACAGAGAGAGTCAAGTATCATATGATTTCACTTATTTCTGGGCATAACAAATAACATGGAGGACATGGGGAGATGGAGAGGAGAAGGGAGTTGAGGGAAATTGGAAGGGGAGGTGAACCATGAGAGACTATGGACTCTGAAAAACAACCTGAGGGTTTTGAAGGGGCGGGTGGGAGGTTGGGGGAACCAGGTGGTGGGTATTAAGGAGGGCACAGATTGCATGGAGCACTGGGTGTGGTGAAAAAACAATGAATACTGTTATGCTGAAAATAAATAAAATTTAAAAAAAAAGAAAGTTCACATTTAGTAATCTGGATATTAGATTTTAATTCTTTTACTCATTTGCTTTTAAGTGTTTAGGTGAATCTGGAAGGGGCAAAAAACCAAATACCAAAGCTGTTAGCAAGGTGAAGTGGAAAAGAAAGGCAATACGTTGACCTACAGTGACCAGGACCATAACCACCAGTCCCATGTGGGCATTTAAATTAAAATTAAAGTTGACTAAAATTAAAATCCAGCTCCTCAGCTGAAGTAGCAAATTTCCAGTTCTCATTAACTCTATGCGGCCAGTGGCTATCATACTGGACAGTACAGAAAACATTTCCATTATCTCAATAAAGTATTGAGTAGCTGCAAGCCAGACAATTAAGGAAAATGCTACAAAGTTTCAGAATTTTTTTTTAACTTAAAAAGGACACACTTTTATAAAATGGCAGCTCCATAGAAGTGTTCCCATGGTAACCTTAAAGGGCGGGGTTGGAAAGGGTCCTAACATCATCACGTCAAAACAGTGGTCACCAGCTTGAATCTTTCTGGTGGTCCAAGTCTGTGTTTGAACACATCTTTTCCTGTGGCAAGTTATGACTATTTCCTTAATTCTTTTTCAGGGCAAGATAAATATTCCTATACTTTGAAACTATTTTATGACTTTAGGTCTTTCATTATTCTCACAGTTCACTCCTGGATACAATTCTGTATTCCAGTGTACCCAGCTCTCTAATCAAATAGCTGTGCATGTTAAGATGCTCAGGGCATAAAAGTGCCAAACTTAAGTGCATGTTTCAGGTGCTCAGAGTATAAAAGATTTATCTTTTCCTTTGTTCTAGACATTATGTCTCTATTTCTACCAACTGAAATTACAAGGTATCTTTTTAGTAACCCCACCAATCAATTTATCCGTAATGAGTCTTCAGTCAAATAAAACATTGATTAACGTGTCCCACTGCTGCAACTAATGGACATGTTTTGTGTCTTATTTCTACTAACTTGTCCATGAAGTGGATCACCAGTGTCCTTTTCAGTATTTCAGGTGGCAAATTCATTAACACTGTTTGTTTTGTGTTGGATGCAAATGCATGACCTTCTACATCTTTCCCAGTATAGGTATTAAAATGTTGACAAGAGAAATCAAGGATGTTTTCCAAGTCCTTGGAAAATTCTCATGACCATTTACCTCCAGCCCAATAATCATGAAAGTGTGGATAACACCATTCTCAAGTCAGTCCAGTCATAGTAATATTCAGCGCATGCTTCTCTGTTTTACCTACAAAACCATACTTGGTCACCTAGATTTTATTGAATTTCCTACAACATATTTCATATTCCCAAGAAGGCTAAAAGCAGATACTGAAATCTTCAAGTTTAAGATGATGGAGGAAGGCTTTTACAATAAAAAAAAAGAAAGAAAGAAAGAAGAAAAAAAGGAAAAAGAAAAGAAAAAGAAAAAGAAAACTAACTCATCAGCCCCAGAGAACTAAAGATGCACTTAGACTCTTGGCATGGCCAAATGGGCAACTCGAGAATTTTATATTAAAGCAATGCTGAGGTCCTTTCTAATGATTCTGATTTTCATACAATATTAAAGGTGCTGAATTCTAATGAGTTTGGTATTTCCCACAGTCCTATACCTCTGGTACAGAACTATTGGAACTGGCTTTGGGAGAGAAGCACTCAGCATTCTAAATGCTGCCTATACCACTGTCCAGCTGGGATGTTTTAGAACAAAATCTTACACTGACTCATCAGTCCAGAGACAAATAGATGAAAACTTGCAGCGTCTGTTCTCAAAGCAGGTGGCTATACGGTAATGATGTAGCAGATGCCAGGATCCTGAAAGGCAAGGTTCTAGAGAAATACTGTAGGACATAATTTTTTTTAATGTCTCTCCAACTTGAAAATGGTTTGTGTCCACATCTTCTGTTTTCAAATGTGCAATATGGTCTGGGACCTTAAAACAGAGAATCTGACATATTAACTAATAAGTTTATGAACACGTGTTGAAATGGCAAAGCACTAAAGAGGTTGACTTCCCCTGCAGAAAACAGGCATTTAAAAGGAGTTAGTCAAGTCAATGCTTCCTCTCCACAGAGGAACGTAATGTCCCAAACTGGGGAGAAATAATTCAGCAAGTAAGGGAAAAAATGTTTTCCAAATAGAGACCTCTCCTTGGGTTGTTAATGTCCCCTCATTACACGCAGGGTGCTGGAATACAACCCATCTCATCTCAAAGTCCTACATGTGGGGTTTGGATAAAGATTTTGTTTTTCCCTCCAGAAATCTACCTCTAAAATGTGATCAATTTTGATTAGGCTTTAAAAAGGGATTATTGATTAGATTCTCTCCCAGAAGGACAACAAGAGAAAGAAAGGGGCTCCTTTAAATTCTTCTGAAGGGAGAACACGAAGTCACACAGAGTGCTAAGTTGCATGGTCTGAGGGGATAGAGGTGAACAGACTTGGAGTATGAGGAGGAGGCAGTTCTCAGCCTGGAACAAAATGGGTGTCTGGGTTGAAATCTCCGTCTTTACATAATTCTCAGGTGCCAGGAGTGTTTAAAACAAACAAACAAACAATAGTGGATAGATGGAAGTTTTTTAATATGTCCCTCTCTCAGTGGTTTTGTACCAAACAATATTAATTTGGGGGGGGGGGGGGCTTGGCCTATTATGTAATGCTAAGCTTAATACTAATATAGTATGGAATGGGCTATAGAAGCGTTTTCCCAATTATATCCTCATAGATGGTCATTGCGATCCTGAGGTGGGATTTTTCCCACTTAGCATGAAAGGAAAATAAGGCTCTAAGACATTATATGTTGCCTAGAGTTCTCAGTTAAAGAAGCAGAGCAAGGAGGGGCCTCCTGGTCCCTGTTCTGGGTAATTTCATGACTGGGTGTGGCCACCGGCTCATCCATATTCTCCAAAGATGTCAGGATGCACATGGGGAGCAGCCACACATTTGCACTTGCTGCCCCTTCTGAATGGTGACTGCCTCGCTGTTGCTAACGTCCTATTGTTACTCTACTTCCTCTGATCACTGTACTACATCACAGAAGACTCTCCCACATGCACGGGGCCTGGAAACCGGTGCCACTCCTACTTCCAGGTTCTAAGCACAAAGGATCTCCTGCTCTGGGAGCACAAAGGATCTCCTGCTCTGGGAGCCCTCTTTCGCTCTTTCCTCCTTCAGATGCCCAGCACCTTCTACTACCTGAGGCCAACAACCATCCCTGTAGACTTTCAGCTGCGGTGGGGCACACGGCAAGGAGAATCTCACCCAGAGACAGGAGCATGAGATGAATAATGGGAGCAGAAGTATTCTTGGTGTCCCCAGTTGGAACTCAAATCCCATTTCTCCACAGAATCCATGTGACTGATGTTGACTTGCTAGTGAGCTTCAATAATTCTCGGAGTATCTAGTAGTGTCTTGATTAGACACTGACATTATTCAGGGCTTCATGGAGGACCCTAAGACCCTATTCATCATCGATAATATTGTTTCCACGGGAAAATGTGTTTCAAGTTGTCTACGACCGTCCTCCAAAGAAATTCGAGCAAACAAACCCATTTGCGAGTTGGGCACCATCTGCCTTCTAGCACTGGATGTTCTCCCACTCGCTCTCTTCGACCTAACCTGTTTTCTCATGTCCAACTTCTGGGTGGCCGGTGAGAGCGATTGCTCCTCTGAGACCACAGCCGGCGTAAGCAATGAGGAGAGGGTGAAAGTTCTAAGGAAAGGTCCCTGCAGCAGAGGGAGGGAGTGAGGAGAAGGAAGGAGACAGAGTTGGAATCATTCACGAGAAGGCAGGGATCAGGAAGCCTGCGCCGTGGACTGGCTCCAGGGAAGGAAGCCTTTTACGGGAATTAAAATGGAACTTGGAGGCAAACAGGATGGCTCTCTTTAAGTAGAGCACAAGCTGGAGAAAAGGCAGAGCTGGGCACATTCTGTCTCCAAGGTGAAGTGGCAATTTTAAGCTAAGTATTTAAACTCTCAGAAAGTTCAGTTTCCTGATCTCTAGAATGGAGATATCGTTAACTTCTAAGGGTGTTTGTGAAGGTGAAACTCATTCTGTTCATATGACCCACGCCATCCCCGGCAGCACAGAGCACACTGTTGAATGTCGTTCCTCCTGCCTCTCCTCCTTTGAGAGCCCCACTGTGGTATGGGGGAAAGACCGGAGCAAAGAGGTAGGGATTTGAGTTCCAGCCTAGAATCGGCACAAGTGAGAGCCTGTGCATATTCTCCAAGGGTTGGTTGCCTGTGCTGTTCAGATGGGACCTCCTCGGAGAGCTTTGGTGGGTACTAAATGAGTTAATGTGTGTGTGAATACTGGGACCAGCTGGTGCTCGAGAGGTATTATTAATTCAGGATTTCAACAGGTGCATGTTGAGTGTCCACTATGGGTCAGGCAGTATTCTAGAAGAATGATTCCAGGCAAGGAGAAGGAAAGCGATAGGGCTGTTATGTTCAATAGGGTGACGAGATCTGACCAGAGACCTGCGTGACGAGAAGAAGGCAAAGAGCCATGAAACTAGCTAGGTAGAGAGGGCTCCAGGCAGAAATAAGAGCAGGAGTAAAAGCCAGGCTATTGGAGCTTGTCTGGGCCTCACTGAGAACCTGGAAGAAAGCCCTTGGGCCGTCTTTGTGACTGTGGTGGAAGGAGCAGAGACAGGATGGCACGGGAGGGACGGGTGGAGCACGATGTGCACTCCACAGACCACCGAGAGGCCTTTCTACTGAGTCCTAGTGCCCTGGAAAGGTTTTACAGAATCCATACGGAAAAGGGACTATGGTGCATGGATCACGGAAGGTGAAGGGGGCAAGCGAGGGTGGCTCCTTGATCAGTGGTACAGGCCCCATGGCACTGGGGCCAGGGTGGGAGTGGTGAGGCTGAGATGCATCCTGAGGGAAGGTGCATTTTGAAATTAGAGCCAGTAAGACTTGCGTATGTGTGGACTGTGGAGAGGAGCAGAAAGAAGGGAGCTGAGAACAAATCGGTGTGGCTGTTTTTACTCCAAAGGAGATTGAAATTCCCTGTTGGAGAAATAGTTTTGGGGAGACGGGTTCACCTTGGAGCAGGTTGGGTTGGATGTGCCCTTGGGAGTCTGTGTGACATAATGTAGATCCTGGGGTGCAGAAGGACATGGGCCTGGGATACATGTTATGGAGGCCTCAGCAGGCATGCTGCTTACGGGACGGACTAAGGAGCTACTTGCAAGACGCATCTGTGTCTGAGAGGTGTGGGACCGGATGCAGCATCTGGGGAGTGAGAGTAGAGAAGCACGAAACCTCCACCCAACCCGGGCAGCACTGTGAAGGTCGGCAGGGACATGCTCCCAGAGTGGAGGTTGAGAGGGCATGTCCTTAGGCAGAAAAGGTGCTTTCTAACCCAAAGTCTGCATGTTTCCTTTCGTTATGGCTTCTGCTTCTTTCTAATTAATTAGGAAATGTTTCAAACGCACTGAATACTGAAAAGAAAATAACGTGCACTCCACCCAACTTTGTGATTTGTGACCATTTTGCCACTTTGCTATATTCACTTTGAATACAACTGAAGTCTCACCCCACCCCCCTTCCTTCCCTCCCAGCAGCTTTAGTGAGCTAATGAGAACAGCACCCAGCAAATGCAACGCTCTCAATGAAGTCGGGCACTGTGGTCGTGGTGGATGTGGCTGTTATTGTTATTATCACGCTGACGCATATCCTCATGCATTTTCTAGCTTGTATTACATAAATGGATCTTCAGGACGGTGAACAGTACAGTTTTCTACCTTTTCAAAAAAATTAACATAGATAGCTAATTTTCATACTATATTTTCCTGGACCTGGCTTTTTTCACTCAACATTTGTGTTTTCAAAGGGTCGTATTTTTTCTCTTTCGAGTCTGACACAGCATGGAAAGTAAGAGTAATGGGGGAGCAAAGAGACTCTTTTCTCTGCAAAGAGAGAAAGGTGGGGGTGCTTGGAAGTCCCGGCATACACACCTGCTCTCCAGCCCTTTCTCTATTCCATCCCCCTTTAGCCTGGCTGCTTGCCTGTGCCGCTAGGGCAGAGGAAGGCCGGGATCACTCAGTGTTGTAGCAATATTAAACGCTAGCTTTGCAGACCATCTGGTCTGATAGCCCCCAGCTCGTTCCACTACATGGGCTCCAACAAGGAGCTGAAAGTGGGTGACAAGTCCTCACCCCCAAGGAGTTTAGAACTCCGGGCAGCCTCATTTTATTAATGAACTGACAGACACATTCACTTCTATGAGCAAAGTGAAAAGTCAACATAGACGCGATACTTGCTGGTAACTGTTATTTTCCTGCTCTCTTATAGCCCAACTACCTGTTTTATTTTTATTTCAGAGACTTCACAGAAGAGGCAATGTTTGGATTTAAGCTCCAAAGAGATGAGGGTAGACAGAGGGCACATTCCACATAAGGATCCAGGCGTGAATTTCAAAGTGGCAATTTGACCAATGTCCTCATGGAGCTTCAGTGGGAGGACAGGACTGGTTTTCAAGACCCGGCTGCCAGGGGATGGCAAAATGGCAACCTCTGGGCTTGAGGTATCGAAGAAGGCCACCATGAGACCAGCTGGCCTATGTGGTGGCGGCTTTCCATGGGCTGTGGGGTGGGAAGTGTTGTTACAGCACTTGTGAAGCTTAAGTTCTGTGGCTTTTTCCCTTCTGCCAGCCTTGCTCAGGACCCAAGGAGAGATGGTTGGTGAACAGCCCAGCATGGGCAAAGCCTTGCACCTAAGTCCCCTGCCCACGGCCACGGCGAGGAAGGGACATCAGGCCCGAAGCTTCGGACCTGAACCCACTCTGGAGGGGGAATGGCCCTTAAGGTGAGTAAAAGAGCCAAGGTCCCTCTGCCTAATCTTTCCCTGGAATGAAGCACTTTTCACATTTCAGGTGATTTTAGAAGAGCCGGGGCCGGGGGGCGGGGGTGGTCCCACATGAGAATCAGTTGAAGCTGGGAAGCAGAGAAGTGACACTTTGGCCTCGAAATGGGGGCAGCCTCTTTGCTCCCGCCCCACCCCCCTCCCCCAACGCACCACTTCAGGCTTCTCTCCCCAGACCTGATGCTCTGAACTTGAAGCAGCAGGTGCCTGAGTCCTGAGGAATTTCTCCACCAAGAACGTCTCTCCGAGCAGGACAGCACCTTCCACCCACACACCTTGTCACCTCTGATCCTTTGCCATTTGCATTTGTGGGTTTCCATGGGACCCTGTGCTCAGGTTCACTCCAGAATCTGTTTTAGTGTTTTTCTTTCCTATGCTTCCCTTTTCCCGCCCAACCCTCCCTTCTTCTAAGGCCCCAGCTCCCAGAGCATCTTCCTTCATTTGTACGGAGGAGGGAAGATTCCTTTTCATTCATCTGGATTTTTTTTTTTTTAACCATGCATGACACAAAGCTTTGAGGTAAAAGGTGCCCAAGAAAAATAAGATAGGAAAATCTAGTGGATTTGGAGGCGAAGGAGAGCAAACTTGCATCCCGGTTTCCCTAACCTCAGACATACTTCGTTTCTTGGCCAAGTTCTCCGTTACTTGCCACAGTGCTCTTATTTTGTGCTCTAAGGGACAGGCGAAGGCTCTTTCCTGCTCAGCACATGCTTAATACTTAAAAAAAAAATACCCTTCCTTTGTCTAGCAATGCACTTGTGGAAAGACAGGGCTTCCGGGGGGCCAAGCACTAGAAACCCAGGGCCAGTTTTTCCAAAGACTAACGCCTCGAGAGCAGTTCCAAAACCACCTAAGTCAGAAACAAACAAACAAACAAACAAACACAGGGTAGCTCTTTGTCTTGAGATGTGTACTTTCTGAAAACCGTTTCTCTAGCCTGCAGCAAGCCTGGGCTTTGGTTGTGAGGCCCAGAGGTGTAGCTTCTTCACCCAGTGCTTGCAAAATGTTTATAGTGAACTCAAATACCTTCCACAGATCACTCTGATTCTCCATCTGATTTCTCCACCAGCTGTTCTCTGCCTGATTCATTGTGCAGATTTCTTTCTGGTGTAGTGGATATTCCCTAGTTACCCACCATAATGCTCGGTCTTACAGGTGTATAGCATGTTTGTAATGCTTGTTCATACACTCCCACGGAAAAAAATCATAAAATACAATCTGATGTGTAATTTTCCTGAATACTAAATGCTTTGCCCTAAACTTTTAAGATAGTGTATCAGTTGAAGGATGCCAGGAATTACTTCACCTCTTACATATGTACCTGTTATAGATTATGTTCATTTTCAAATTAATTTCAAAGCCAGCTGTGATTTCTGCTAAAAGTAATCCTTGATGGTATTGGTTTAGCAACTACCCTTTAAAAGTTAAAGAGACAATTAGTTGTATCATCTGAGGAATTTAAAATACAGTGTTTGGATTATTTATTATGGTTTTACATTTTGAGCTTAAATCTCCTTAATCATATTGTCAATAATGTTTAATAAAGTCTTAGGGGGAAAGGAATGTACTGCTGGACCTTTTGAGTGTTTATTTTTTCCTTACTTTTCTACTGTAGTCATTTAGTTATCTCTACAATGATGCTAAACTAGAAAGGTAGGTTCCTATGCTGCAGGGACTTACAGAAAGTTCAAGCTGGGAATGAAAGGACCTATGTAATCTGAATCCCAGAAGACAGCCCCACTAGCTGCCACAGTTGTCTATTTTGACCCATCAGACGGTGGGATGGATGGGGCACCTGCTCGCTACTTAATGAAGTGAGTCAACTCTGACCGAGCTGGGAAGAGGTCTGTCCTTCAGAGTGAACACTTCTGAGACCACACTCCATTTTCCCTTCCTCATGTGGAGAGTTAGTACTTTAAAAGAGGGATTTTTCTTTTTCTCTTTTCCCTTTCTTGCATGTAATTGACACAGTGATTCATATAAAAGAGAGATGGAGAGGTAGGAAGGAAGGAAGGGAGGCAGGCAGGCAGGCATCTTCTTTAGCCTATGACATACACTTCAAGTTAGGTTTCCTCAGAAAATCTGAAACCTCAGAAATGATTTTCACTCAAGCCATAGAGAGATGTAAATAATAAGTATACAGATTCAAAGTCTTCTAAGTCATGCTGAAAACAAGGCAGCCAGTGTTCCAACAAGGGCAAGACCTCACTTGTTGTATGCTTTTTAGGACTCTTATCACTGTCAATTTTAGTTTGATGAAAGTACTACCACATGTCAGAGACAATGCCATATGTTCACCAAAAAAACAAATTATTTTCCTTCTGGGCATACAGGAAGACTACATTTCCCAGTTTCTTTTGCAATTAGTTTTGGGCTGTGAGTCCTGGATTCCATCCAGTGAGATGCAAGCAATGTTTCGTATGCCACCTCCAGGCCTGGCTGCAGCCTCCCTTCTTCTACCCAATCTGCGACACCTCTCTGCCCCTTATTCTGTACCCCCAGGACCACAGGATGGTGGCGTCACAGCAGAAAGCGTGTGGGTGCCTGAAGACTGTGTGAGATGATGTCCCCTTCCCTGTGACCCTATTGTACTGTGACAGGGACAAACAAGGATTAATTATTTGAGATTCAGGAGCTGCTTGTTATAGTGGCTAGCATTACTGACCCCCACTAATTTGCACCATATTAAATCACAGCTGCTCTCTCTTGATTACTTCCTGCCTCCCCCAGAGGTTGTAAGGTTCCTAATGTTATAAGGTAAACATTAGGAAAATATTTCATCTACACCAGTGCTCCTTCTGTCTCCCGACCTGCTGTTTCTCCCCTTCATCCCTGCTTCCCCAACATACACACATACACACACACACACACACACACACACACCCCTTTCCCTTTACCAGCCCCTTTTTTGGTTTTGAAATGGCAAGCAGGCCTGTCAGCGAAGACCCCTTGGGCTTTAAGGACATCAATCAGCTTCATAGCTACACGTAAAGTTCTTTCCTTCGGGAACATTTTTTTGAGCATGGAATATATTTTGTTCTCTCCAGTCACAGAGTGAAGTCAAGGATATAGCTAGCTGCTTGTCATAAGCCTGAATGAATAAGAAGGAGAAATTTTATATCCACTGCTGTCTGTCACTTTCTCTTTTGGGCGTCCACTCCACCTGAATTGGGGCATTAATCTAGCAACTACTTGGTGGTCACCACTAACGCATGAGATTTTAGGAAAGGGACTCACGCTTATTTCCTTTTTATCCTCAGTATTTGGCACCTACTAGGTGCTCAAAAAATGTTGGCTATTGTTTAGTGATAAGATTATAAACCAGGAAACGAATCGGCTTTGACTCTGTCAAGAGGAATTAGGGCAATTTCATGGGACAGGGACAGCGGTCTGGCCTCTCTCTTCATCCATGGTTATTTGAATCCCAGATCTGATACTTAAAGGAAATGAAATGTTAAATAGAAATACCACCCTTTAATCCACCGTCACATAACTTATTTTTTCCCTTGTCTCAAACGAAGAAGGAGGAAGAGGTAAGAGAAGAGGTAAGGAGGAGAGGTAAGAGAAACAAAAAGCTTGTTAGAAGGCCCATTTTCCTTTCAAAGCAGAAAAAAGAGGTCTCAAATGCTTACAAAATCTGCCCCTTACAACTCTTATTTATAGTAAGCAGTGTAGCAGAGTTCGGTGGAGGAAATGGAAAAAGTACCAGAGCAAAACTTGCATTTGCTAAGTACAAATGTAAAACTACAGTTTCCACCTTCATTTTCCAGTGTTAATTTTTGAAATCCCCATAGTAGGAAATCCACTTGAAATATGTTTGCCTTTGGATCTATTTTTAAATGAACAAATCTTAGTGCTTCTGGTATATGTATGTACTAGAGACAGTCTTAACCTAAGACATTAAGAGAGGAGCCTGGGGGCAATTTATCAATGACAGAGCCCAACACCAGAAGAGAAATTGTAATGGCTTTTTAACAAAGGTTCTATTTTTAAGACCTAATTGGCTTATCCACTGGGATTATTTCTGGTATTAAAATTTTTTAAAGGGATTGTTCCAAGAAATTCAGACAGGATGTATGGTAAAAATCATCACTAAGGTGATACAACAGCAGTAAATATTTATTGATGCAAAATAAAAAGCCCTGGAATATCTGGGGACTTGCCTGCTATGGTAGTGAGTTACGAGAGACATCACAGCCAAGGCCTGCTTTTGTCTTTCTAATTGCAGCCAGAGAAATAAATGCAACCTCTAGACTCATCAGAACATCCAATAGGACCCATAACGTGTCCCTTGGGGATTTGGTGGGGATTTGGTCAAACTCCTGTCTACTGATTCTTTACTTTCTTTGACCTTCCCACTCTTCTTTTCTTACCCTGTTGGTCTTTCTAGCTGCTCACACATGGTATTCCTTCATTTTCTTCATGTTCATGTCATTTTAGTCTTTCTCCATCTCTCTCTCAGAATTTCTCCACACCCACAATATCAGAAGCCCAACGACAAGTGGAGATATGGATAAACTGAATGATGGTGCTCTGCCAGATTCCTTCCAGCTCTTTAGAAACTCCAACCTATCAGTCTTCCTCTCCTGTGCCTATGTACCCTATGTTTTTCTCTCTTTCTTCTATTACTATGTATATGTAGGTAGAAGTATCTTCTATCTTATAGGACAATCATGTCTTGGAAGCAAAGGTCCTATTAGCTCTGGTACTATACCTCTTAATCTACCTTCCCTCAAAGACTCATCTAAATTCACTCTCTCTACTAGCTTGCCTCCCATTTATCCTCCATCTACTAAAATTCAAATCCTGGCTTCCATCTCCACCACTCCATTGAAACTGCTCTTCCTGGGATGCCAAGACTTCCACATTACCCATGTCCATGGTCATAAAGAATAAGCTTTAAAGCAGGAAGCATCTTCCAGGACTACTTATGGGGGAAAGAAGTCCTTGGTGGTTCCTTATGAAGAGGTAATCATGGTCTGGGTGCCATATTGCCTTGCCTCCCTGACTACAGCTGACTGCATCCAGAGGTTAGGAACATACAAGTAACCCAAGACTTTCACCATCTATGGACTATGAGGTCTTTCTCCATTTATAGAAATGGGGATGAATTAGACCAGTTGGATTTTCTCCCTGAAAGGCCAGTAGAGATAGTACATGGTTGTGGAGCCAAAGCATGCAGACCTCCATAGAGAAACAGAGAGTTAGGACTGATGGCAGGAAGCCTGAAGAAGGATCATGGTGCCTCCTCTGTGTTCTTGTAGTACCTTCAGGAGGCAACAAGTTATCCTGATTTGCAAGAGTTGTGTTATATCCTGAACAAACTTCTGCTTTCTAAACTGTATTAGAAAACTCTACAGGAATACAGTTCCTCTTCTCCACAAACCTGGAGGCATGAATAGGGTTCCCATGTCCTTCATTTTCTGTGTGTACTTGCCATAAAGCCACTGTTGTTTAAGAAACCTTGAATGAATGTATGCTTTGCTAGCAAAAAGCCTACATGAGTACTAGAGACACCTAGCAATCATCTTATTTCTGTGCTTAGGTGATAGAATTTTTCTTGGTATTCCTCCTATGTATGTGGCTATCTCTTTTCTTTCTTTCCCACCATCTCTGTTTGTGTGCTTCTACACACAATGGGGTTGCTGAAAAATGCCCTTAATAGCCTCCTCAGCTTTAAAACTGCTGTTTGTATGAGCCGTTGACTCAAACAGAAGGATCTGTGCAAGAACTTGAGGAACCAAATGTTGGTATTTGATTGAGCTTATCCTTTAATTGAGCTTATCGTAGGTTCTGCTGATGAGATGAGACCCAGTTATTTTTTTTGTTTCGTCTGTGTGTGTGTGTGTGTGTGTGTGTGTAAGAGAGAGAGAGAGAGAGAAAGAGAGAGAGAGAGAGAATACATGTGCACACACAAATGTGTGTGTGTATATATATATATAAAATAGGGTGTCACCATTGCTCATTTTAATTTGCTCCAACTGAGGGAAAGAAATATTAGCATATATGGTAGAAAATAATAGATTTATGTAAAATTTACACTCAGAAGGAAAATTAGGATGGAAAAAATAATATGAGCTAAAATTTATTCCACACTCAAAATACTCAGGCACTAGTAAGTGCTTTATAAACATTATCTTTTAAAAATCTTTATAACAACCTTGTTGATAGATAAGAAAACTGAGGCTCTGAGGTAGTTGGTCACCATGGCAGATGACAGAACCAGGATTTAAAATCGGTATATTCATTTTCAAAATCGTGTTTTTAATAGTAATAACACTGCCTATCAAATTTACTTCACAAAGTTCAAAATGTTCAGTTTCCAAATAAGAATACTGAGTCCCAGAGGTGTAAAATAGCTTTTCCAAGGACACATAGTTGGTCAGGAACAGAGGTAGGACTAGGCAGGAATTACCATGGAGCATCTTCACTTGTCATTGAGATATATGACTCCTAAAGACAGATATCAGTGAATAAGAAAGACAGGTCTAGAAGGTGAGCAAAGTCAAGTCATACACTTTCCTCTTTGCTTGGTGTTGGGATGGCCTGCATTCTGTTTCTTATAAAACCTCCAAGAGACAACAATTACATTATGGGAAGGAAAACAGTCTGTTTGAATGACACATAGAAGAGATATTTTTGCATAAAAGCAAGGAATTGGGCCACTTATAGCCTCTTAAAGATCAAAAGGCCCTTGCAGGAATGTTATTCTTCACCGCCAGTTTCTTCTCCCAACCCACAGCTGACTGACTTCCTTATTAGGCTTGGACAATGGAAGGGCAAAGAATTTAAATCAAAGAGGCTTTGTGAAACTGCAGAAGAGTAAGGCTTAGGGAATGGAAGCAATGTCCCCAGGGAGCACGGCTGGAAGTAGACCATGGTCTGGAAGTAGACCTTGGGCAGTGAGGGAAGAGATGTGCCCAAGCACAGAGGTGCCTCTGTGCAGATAATCCAGACTTGGCTGAACACAGTTTTTACAAATCTAAGTCTTCTTAGTTTTCCAAATGGCCATTCCCACTTGTTCAGACTGTCTGGGCCTCTGGGGCTGGATATCTGATGTCCTCTATCAGCTGGTGATGTCAGGGGCCAGTCTTCAGATGCACCTGGGAATCAACCAGCTCTCTCAGGCCTGGAATTCCTCTGTGATTTGAGCCCCAGTGCTGCCCTCACCTACTCCAGTGCATCTCTTGCTGACAAACACGGTTTGCTGAGACAAACTAGTTTGCGGTTGGTAGGGACATGTAGTCAGACAGCCTTTCCATCACAGTTCAAACTACCCCCAAGTTAGACTCATCAGACTACTGAGCTTCTGTCTGGCTGTCCAACTTCTTCCTATAGACTCTTCCTCAAGGGCCCATAGTCCTTTCCTAATTTTCACCTTATTGACTGTTTTAGTTACATGGCCTGGTCCTTGAGCAATTTGCTTGTTTCTGCTAAGTGGAGTAATGTCCTCCAGACTCCACCTGCCTTGGAAACCTGACCTTCCCTTCCTCAGTAGTCTTGGTTTATTGAAGATCTATCATGTAAGGCCTCACATCAAGATCTCTGATTCTATAGCATTATGCATCAAATCATATCCTTATTCTTTGGAGATGAATATAGGATTGGCCTATGGCTTGTCAATGATCTTCTCCAACTCATGAGCTTATACAGAAGTGAAATTACCATAATAGCAGATAAGCTACTGCTGTTTCTATTGTCACCATTACTGATGAGCATCTTCTGGGTGATGGGCATTGTGCTAAACACTTCACATATATGAACACGCTTAATCTTTATAACTGTAAGAGATGGGTAGTAGATATCTTTCTTGCTTTTCTCTAGATGAAGATATTGACATATGCGGAATCAAAGCCAGAGACTGCTGACTGCTGGGCCATGACACCACATGGTGAACAGATTATGAGTCGTCTAATCATCTCACTCCCTAAGGTTCCTGCACCAGACAGTCTGTCCCCTGCCTCAAGTGGTCCCATTTATTTACTCCAGGGTTCTTATCTCAGCATTTATACAAATATTATCACTTTTCACTGATTCCATGACATTAAAAATGGTTTGGTTAAGTGGTGGAGCCACTCTGAGTTCAAATCTGTAGAAATCAGAACCTGATCTCAAGGTAAACGTTCATAATGATGTTTTCCCTAACAAAACCAATAAAAGGGGAGGGAGCAACAAAGCCAGGCTATAATTCTCCAAGGGTGGGCATTAAAAAGCAACATTAATGAGAGCCACCAGAGTTTCTCTAATTTTATAAAGTTTAGAGAACAGTAACAGCGATGAGCAAAGAGGAAAATCAGGTTGAAGAGGGAAGGTACAGTGATAATGGTTTAGAAGAGAAGGCTGTGGCTGTCTTGAATGGAATCTCAAGTCTTCAAAGAAGTCCCAAGGAGGAAATTACTCTGAACGCTCATACAAGTATGGACAGGATAAAGTAGATTTAAAGCAGGATGGATTTGGGGTTGAACATCTGCAACTTTTGACCATAAGTTTGATGAAATGTACTGGCTACTCAGGACCACCAGGAACCCTTTGAGAACAAAACCTCAGCACTGTGGTAGGGTTCAGACACCCCCCTTCTTAAAAGCTGGAATTTGGTTTAAAATATCTAGTTTTAGGTACTTGTAAACTTGAAAAAATTTTAACCTTTTAGTCTTCTTTTACAGACAAAAGATCTTATTAAACTTAATGATTTTCACTTGGAAGCTTGATATTTGAGGGTCTGGAAGTATATCTGTCCATTGCTTCTAGGAGTTTCCCCAAGTGCTTTCCAAGATGCATGCACTACTTAAGGAGCCTTTTCTTCTCACTGCTATATTTGTGGTGTTTGTCTCCAAGGCTTCTTAGATGACGTGTCACGCACACATAATGATCTTAGACCGAGGCAAAATAACACCCTCATTTCATGCTCCTCCAATAGCTTGATAACACACGTGGAATCATTTAATATGTCCAAAAGCAAAGCACTAACATTTTTATATTAAGAAGTAGCCCAAAGGAGTATGTACTCTTTTCACAAGGACATAAAACAAATGACAACTGCCATTAAATCAACTATACAGAAGAAATATTGATTTCTGACACTGGAGGCAATAACAATTTCCTAGGCTGGGTTCACATTTGGATGATACCAAAGTGATGGCTCCCCAAATGGTTTGCAAGAACTTGAACTTTGGAGGAAAGCTTTGAGAAGTCTCAAGGCCATCTCAGAGTCTTTTCTATACCCTCATGGCCATACAGCTTGCACACACACACCCCACTCTCCACATGAAAGCAAGTCATCCAGCTTTGAGGTGTTGTCAGCTCATGGGTTGTCAGCTTGGCTTGAAATGGAGAACCCCAAACACATTTTGGCTTCCAGGCAGTGAACCTGATTTTCTTTCTAACGAAACTGAAGGAAGAAAACTGTTCATGTCTGCTATGATGAATGAGTTATTCAGAAGCAGTGAGTTCACCACTTTTGGCATCCAGAAATTGGTGAAGGCCCATATAAATAGTAAACAATGCTTTTTTGGCTTTACACCCCAACCCAAACAGTATGTTACATGCAGCCAGCCAGACTCTGCCCTTGGACACACCCAGATGAGTCCCACTGTAGTCAATGAAAACTATGAGAGAATTTCAGGGGAGTAAAGTAGGATGTGGGGGGGCTCTGCATGAAGGTCTGATGGCAGCATTTGAGCCCAGAGTCTGGCTCAATGAGTTGGATTCATGCGCCTTTAAATACCATGCCTTTTTTCTCTGCACTATGTTAACTAGCATGCTTTAAGCAGGCATGGGAAAACTGATCCAGGAGTCAGTGAGTCCTAAAACTGTCCAACTGTCTGAAGTCATACTATAAAAAGACACAGTCATTTTACTTCTGATGTGTGCTTTCGTGTAGACATATCAAGCTGACCACAAATAAAAGTGAAAACAGATCCAGAATAAGTACAGCAAACAATGAAAAACAAATGGATCCTGGAGTTCAGATGAAAAAGACTGGTTTTGCATGCGTCCATGTTCTGCTGCTTTTTCCCCCCTAAAAATGTTATCTTAATATTTCTAACATTATTAGTGGAATTAAATTATTCCACGTGGGTGCAAAATCCATCCCATGGTGCCAACATTTGTTTTCTGTGCTCAAAAGCTGGGGGAGAGACAGTGCACTTCTACAGCAATGGCACTGATCTTTTATTGTGGCAATTTGGACTCACTGTTCACCCATGGGTAGGTAGGCAGCATTCAGAACATATAAATAACAAGGACTCTGTCCTTGAGTGCCTTCTCATGTTTTCTAACAGATGCTTATACTTAAGATATCCAGTTCCTGAACCACCTGCAATATTGATTACACTGAATGAATGTTTCTTGTCGAGAAGAGTGAATGGCCTAGACAGTGATAATCCTAAAAGGAAAGTGGACATCAGGGATGTAGAAATGGATGCAGGGAGAGGTGCAGCATCGCCTTGATTCCTTCTGTTAAAGCTCACATTATCTAAGATGTCCTTATTAAGCATCTAGTATGTGCCAAGTACTTTTCTAGGTGCTACAGAGTTAGCAGTTGATAAGAATGCCAACTGTCTGCTTTCATGCCGCTGGCATTCTATCTGGAGTGGAGAAAATCAGTACACCAATATTTCCCTGTTCATTTATGCACTTGCTTAAATTGTTGTTAAGCACCTGCTCTCTAGTTTTATGTCCAATATTATATTTACGCATAAGGTGTATGATGCTGCCAATATTTGTAAGCGCTGGGAAGACAGGAAGAAGTCTCCTCACTTTTCTCTCCGGGACAGTGATCAGTTCCTAGGTGATTATGATCAGCATATTGGAAACAATGAATAAAACACCACTGACTCACAATCCCATGCTCCATTCCGTCACCCTACTATGATGGACGGCTTTTCACGTGGAAAGTGAATAAATGTATTGTGTAGCTGATCTTTCTGGAGATGGATAAAAAAAGTAATATAGATCACTCTTTTCCTCTTCTTCCAAAAGCAAACGTAATTCAGTGTACCACCCTTCCCACTATGGATTGTAACAATATGTTTTCTACTCTTGGATAAAAATAGCATTTGAATATATATTAAATACAATAGCTCAAATGTGCTAGAAATGGTTTTTAATTTACTATATGATTTTCTTCAGAACCACTATTTGATTTCTTTAGCTTACCCAAAGAATCCATCCCTAGTTGCATGATGATTTGTGTAACTCTCTTTATAGTTGTCAAATCAATAACAAGAGTGTATACTTTTAATCGTTCAAAAATATTTTATTTTGGAAGATGGACTCTTCTTTCCTTCTGGAGGATGGAATAAGAAGCCACAATATGAGAGAAGGGAGGACCACAGCAAATACAATGATTTTCTTAAGATTTAAATGGTACTACCTCAAAAACTAATGATGTACCATACGGTGACTAACATAAAGTAATAAAATTTTAAAAGTTTTTAAAAAAGATTTAACTTACAATGTTTTTTTGAGGCTTATAGGCAAATAGTTAAAGACATGGTCTTTGGGGTCAGAAAAAAAAAAAACTGGCTTGACTCCTGCTACATACTAGTTGTATGATTTTAAACATAGGTGAGACTCTCTAAGATCAATCTTCCCATCAGTAAAATGGGTACATTTTACTTATAAAGCTGTTGTGACAATAAAATGGAACAATACCTATAAATGCTTTAATGCAAGATCTGGCATAGCTGTGAGTACTCTATAAATGGTTGCTGTTTTTTATTATTACTATCGTTGTAATTTTATTTTACTGTGACATGTCATGAAGCCACATGGAGAATCTTGCTTGATCTTGACCATGAGCAGCAAGGAGAAGAAGAAAAGGAATGAATTATAATTTAAAAAGCGTTGTTTTCCAAAAAAAATATTATGATGGAGAGTAAAAGTCCATATTTCATTTTATTTCATTATTGTTAGATAGTTGGAAAAGGTAAATATAGATTTTTTTTGAAGAAACATGTAAGCAATTCCCAATTTCTCATAATCAGGGAATAAAAGCATAATGGAATCATAAGTACTCTTTAAATTTCAATCAAATTTCTTATTGTAGCTAACACAAAGTGGAACAAAAAAGCAAATAAAATCCAGTCGTTTATATATCTACTGGTGCAAGACGGGCTAAATTCTGAAGAATAGAAAGGGGGGGTTGGTTATGCTTAATATCCCCACTTTCAGTTCCAAATCTGCAAGAGGCTGGCTCTTCCATGTTGTGATTTCTACCAGCTATCCATGAAAAGTGTTGTTACTCAAGGGACAGAAGAAGTGGGCGGTGGTTTTCTGGTTGGGTACGTTACATGAGCCTGGTGAAGTGCATTGAGTGATCCTTTCGGTTCCCCATCAAGCTCACTGTTCACTACTTGCAATCACCAGGACTCACCAGGAAAGGTGTTTACAAGGCTTTAAAGATGACAAAGGGAAACTTGTAAGGATTTTACAGTCTGAACGGAAAACCTCATCCATAATGAAGGAAAAGAGGGATCAGAATAGATAGTAAATACAGCCCCAGCAATAGAAGGAGGCTTTTGAGGTTTTAAAATGTTGTTTTGGTGATGATCAAATTGAAAAGTCAGAAAGGAAACCATATGAAAGTAAGCAACTCTGTGTGTGTGTGAGAGAGAGAGAGAGGGAGGGAGGGAGAGAGAGAGAGAAACGCCAGCTGACACCACTGAGGAAATTTCCATAGGGGATAGAGAAAAATTCCTTCGTCCATTCTCTATAACCCTGCCTCTCACAGCATATCTTCAAGTCATTTGTCTGGTCTAGTTTGAAATGACTAAGTGATGCAGCTTCCAAAATGTTCCCAGCGAGACCATTCCACAGTCTACAAAATTTCACTGTTTCCTCTTATTTAGCTTAATTTTATTCCACTTCAATTCACTGTTTCTATTCAATGGGGGTGGGGGAGTTCGTCTGTTCTTTAAATTCATGTCATAGGAAACAGTTTCTGTTTTCTTTTCACTTTAATGATCGGGTTAAATCATCTGTAGCTGTGCCTAACATTGGCTTGAAGGGACGCAAGACGATATGCGGATTGTTTTCTTCTTCAAAAGACCTAGATGGGCTGGTTAGTGGGTTCAAACCCTCATCCAGTAAAATTGCAAGGGTATTTTTAGTTGTATCCACCCTGGCCCATGGGGGCCTTAAGCACATCTGATAAGCCACAGATGACCTTTAGGATTGTTTTTTTTTTTTTCCTCCCATTCTTATGTCCAATGCATATAGGCAGGAGTTCAAAGTTCAGCCCTATTTGAAATGTCCCACAAGCTTTTATTTCTAAACTTACTTCCTCAGAGGAGTAGACTGCCATCTGCTGTACCTTCCAGAAGAAGGGGCATCATCTTAAAAAAACCAAGTCTTCTTGTTCATGGTTAAGATCTTTAAGATCATGGTCTATCTCACTATTGCCAGCGTCTCCAAAGCCCTTCTTCATTGCCCGGGTGAAACCTGCCCATGAAGGTAAACTTGAGTCCTGCAGAGTTCCTTACATGGCACACATCCACAAGATAGGAGAGATGTTCAGGCTAAAATTTTAGTATCTTTCTATCCTCTTTGAAATAATCCCAAGGCTGTGGGAACAGGGCACAAATCTCTAATGAAATATTTCTCAGACACCCTCAAGATGCTCTGAATTATTTGGGAGTGCTTACATTCATGTAGACCCAAAGCTCCAAGGCTTGATGGATCAGAAATTTCTACAGGTGAGGGCAAAATTAATAAATGCCTCAGGTGATTTGTATGCATGATAAAGAGTACGAAAGGTTTTGATCATTGGGGCTCTATCCAAGAGAGGGTTCACAGATTTTTACCATGTTTCCCCTTCCTCCCCTGCGTTGTCTTCCCCCTTCAGCTATCTGTACTTAGAATGGAAGGTCACTCCATATAGACGAGTTTATCTGGCTCACATGAACCAGACTCTCCACCACCGCCGTGTTGACTGCTCTTGACCAGGTTAGCAAGATGTTCCAACCTGAAGCCAGCCACCACTTACTGGGGTTTGTGACCCCACGCAAGCCACCTGTCTCAGTTTCTTCAAACCTCAAACAGTAGTAATCATAGCACCTCCCCCCACCTCCACGGGCTGGTGTGTAGATGACAAGATTCAATTCACTAATATCTGAGTGTTTAAAATAAAGCCTGAAATATAATAAACACTTTGTAATTGTGGATACATTTAGGACGCTGTAGCTCCAACTTCAGGGCACAATCTAGAAGCTTCTGTATATCCTGTCCACCTTCCTGGGTAGAAAAAAAAAAAAAAAGAAAGAAAGAAAGAAGGAAGTAGAGAAACTTGGATCTATGGTGAGCAACAGAGAAAAAAAATAGAAAAATCGAAAAATTGGTCTCTGTGGTATCCATCATGATCAGCAAAGACCTCAAAAGGCCACAATACAATTCCTCTGCCCATCTGTGCCCCAGATTATACCCACTCTCATCGCCCAGGGCAGGGATGGTCAGCGAGAGGACCCCAGAGCCCCGTGGCGCCCATCCTTCTTTGAAGAGAATGGAGTAAGTCCTGCCTTTTGGCTGGCTGGGCAAGTATGAATCTGGACATTCATGACAATGAGTCTTGAATGTCAGAAATGAAAACAAACGTCTGGCCAGAGCACAATGTCATTTTCCAGGCCTATGGTTCCTGGAGCCACCACAGTACTTGTACTACAAAAGCATTTTCCTTTGCACAAAAAGATTTCTGCATAAAACCTTGCTGATCCTCAGGAAGGTAGCCCTTCCAAAAGTTGTTACCTGGCTCCCTCAGTGACGGGGTTTGTTACGGTAATGACTTTCTCGCAGCAGGTACTCAGCATTGTGCTTGTTGCACTAACTCCCCTCACCGCACTTTCCAGCCTAGTGCCAACAGGAAGACTGCTCCATGCCAGGTTTTCTGAAGATTAATAAATCGACTGCCATAATCCTTACTGCTTCAACTGACAAATTTAATAAGTGACAGGATGCGAAGCCCGGGTTCCCTAATGGGATTGCTTTTTGTTTTTCTTTTTGTTTTTGTTTGTTCATTCGTTTTTTGTCTTCAACAAGTTGTACAGAGTAGCACTTCTGAGACATGGTCAAGGGCTATAAACCTAATCCTTAACAATTTCCCCCTCTGCCCAAATAACCTCAATATTTTTTGAATGGTAAAGTATTTCACATGTCAAGCATCAACCAACCAACACTTGTCCACCCCTTGCTCTGTCTTTTCTTCTGGTTATTTGGGTAATTTTCTTAAAAACAAAACAAAACAAAAACCAAAATTCTCTCAATTTTTCAAAGAAAATATACAGGATGCTTTTAGTATGCTTTCTTTAGAAGGTTTCAAATGTAGTATGCTATTTCTAACCAAAACTATCAATATTTTTCAATAACCCTGATGTTAGTGATTTTTTTCTTAAAGGCTTGATTTGAACATTTAGATAAATGTGAGGACCAGTTCTAAGGGATCCAAAGGGCCTCATGGTACACAAGAGGGTTGGCTCAAGATGCCCTTCATGGGAAAGGCAGCTTTGGTGGACTTTCAGCCTTTTAAATGTGATTAAAGATGTGTGTGCATTATATGTTAATAAAAAATTAAAAATTAATATTTAAAAAAAGGAAAAAAAAGATGTGGGGGGGGCGGCTCAGGTCAGGATCCTAAGGTTCTGGGAGCAAGCCCCACATTGGGCTCTCTGCTCAGCAGGGAGCCTGCTTGCCCCGTCCCCCACCTACCTCTCTGCCTATTTGTGATCTCTCTCTCTGTCAAATAAATAAATAAAAATCTTTAAAAAAAAAAGAAAAAGAAAAAGAAAAGAAAGATGTGTGAGGGCCCAGGACCTACTCTGCCTTGAAGGAATCCCTTTGCCCACAGGGGCTGTGGCTTTCCTCAGCCCAGAGTATTTGGCCTCCACCAAAGCAAAGAAACCCATCCATGGAGTCTACTGCTATCTTCCTAAAGCGATGATCTATAAGGATTTATAATGGTACAATGTACTGTAACTCATAATTAGGAACGATGAGTTATGTATTTGTGAACCTAACATTCTGGGGTACAGCCTGTCTAACAAAAATGACTTAAAAAAACACAAAAAAGAAAGAAATCAACATTCATTCATTAAATGGTAATTATGTCAGCCAGTATTTTGGGATCTTAGGTATTTTACTTCCTTGGATCACTGTGATAATTATGCAAGCTAGGTATCATTTCCTGTGCTTTAAGGTAAGGATTATGTTGTTCAGAAAATTTAAGTAGCATGCACAAGGCATAAAGAACACAGAGAAAATAAGTGGTGGCATTTGAAACTTACAGCATTAAGGAAAACATGATATTTTTATTTAAAATCCAAGATACCAACATACTTTGAAATACTAGCCACTAGCAAGAGGATATATTGTATGTTAAAACTGGTTAAAACTTCACTTCTTATTTTGATTAAAGCTATGTTAGCAAGCAATGACTCCTGACTTTATCTCTTATTACTGTTAACAACCATTTCCTATGTCTTTTCTATATCTTGATGTTCTAACTCAGCAATCCTAAACAGATCTTTTTATTTTACTTATATTGGATCAGGTATACAGTTCTTAAAGTATCTCACAAAAAGGAGTGCACCACAAAATACAACAGAATTTATCAAAGGGGCCAGGATAATTTCTTTGTCATAATTAATTGATTTTACACTATCATTCATTGAACATATACATTTACGGACCCAGGTCTCAAGAAAGGGGCTGGGGATAAAAGATAAGTAAAATATGGGTCTACACTCAAGAAGTTCCCTGGGTAAAGGGGGAGACATAGTAGAAATTATTATAACACATTTTGATAGATCCTAGGAAATGTACCTGCATAGAGGTGTAAATTGGTTTGGAGAATGTGCATGGCTGGGGATTCCATCAGAGTTGCTGATGCCTGAATTCTGAAGGAGGAATTAGGGATGTCTTGGTGAACATGATGGGGGTGCACACATCGAGCTCAGGAGCGTAACATAGCAATATGTCTAAGTGGCTTACACATATGGTGTGAGTTTGGGAGTGGACCAAGGCAAAGAAGATGGATGGGGTCCCAGTTGTGAAGTCTTCATAGTCCAGGAATTTAAGTTCTGACCTCAATACAAAGCCCATGCATGGTACAGATTTAATACTGAGAAGCTCAGAATCCTAAAAAATACCACTACTCACATTATCCCTTCTAAGCAAAGCAGTCCCTGGTCATTCTTTCTGGAGTCCATGCCTTTTATCATGTGACCCCACAAGCTTGACAATGATAAGTCAGGCTGAGAACCAGTGTCTGACCCAAATATTGGACATGAGAAGGTCTACTGGCCCATAAGGTAGACAGGATAGTGAATTTAGGAATGGAGAAGAAGCAATGCATTTAAAAGTGTGTAAGAGCATATATGACTTAGAATGGAGGGCTCTGTTGACTGGACAGATGTGAATGAGGGAGAAGAAGCACCTTAGAGATGACTGCCAAGTTTCCAGCTACAGTGACTGATAGAGCTGACAATTCAGGGAGTAAACACAAGAGGAAGAAGAGATTTCAGAGAATAGACAGAGAGACCTTGAGTTAGGAAATTGAAATAAAAGAGCTATGTATTGTGAAGAGAGTAGTCATATTTTCTAAATGAAAATTTGATTTATAATTGCTCAATAGGCATTATTTTTGTGAGAAAATGAGGCAGGTATTTCAACTTGGGTTATCGCTACAACTATGAAGCACTGTGTTCTTAAGTTAAATACTGAGGTCAAAGGTCAGTTTTATGGTGAAAAGATCAATTCCTGGTATGCTACTTCATAAATACTAACCTAAAATGCATGGTATTAAACCTTATATCACCTACTCTCCTCTTCATCCTATTAGACTTGTAAAAAGTCATCATAAGACTTAAAAGAGCTCCTCTGGATACCCTAGAGATCACAAACTGAGGAAAGTTGGCCATGCCCAATAGAAAATGCTTTTTCAGAAATGTCCTAATCCTCTTACTATTTTGTGCATATCCCAATTAACCCTGACTCTACCCTGCCTTGTTCCTTGGACATTCAGCTTCCAGGTTGCCCTTGGCTGGTCTCCAGGGACCAGCCTCTGGCTCATCTATTGCTGACATCCACTCACTGCCATCCTTGGGTTGTGCCCAAACTACTGGGGGTGACCAGTTGGCTCCAGACTTCAAGTGGTTTAGATTCACTGCATTAAGTCAAACTCTTTCTCTAAAATGGTGAAGATATAAAAAAGAATATAATCTTGGTGATATGGTGACAGATAGTGACCATACTTAAAGGGGTGAGCATTGAATAATGTGTAGAATTATCAAATCATGAAGTTGTACACCAGAAACTAATATAACATTGTGTGTTAACTATGCTTCAATAATAACAAATTTTTTAAAGATATAACCTATAGCTATACCTGCTGTAGGAGGTGCTATAGCTTAGCAATTAAAGCCAGGGGTATGGTGTCAGAAACAAAACAAAACAAAACAAAACAAAACAACTGGGTTCAAATTCCTAATCTGCCATTTCTAATGTAAGGTCTTGAACAGATTACCTTAGTTTGTTCCTTTCCTAAGCCTCACTTGTAACAAGGATGATAACAGACTCTCCCTTCTAGCTTTGAGGTACAAATAAAATACAGTACGAGCACAGTAATGAACTTGGTATCTGACAGAGGGTAAAATCTCAATGTTTCTTCTTCTCTTTCTCTTCCACTTTCTTTATTATGAATTCTCCGTAATATTATTTTTGCTAGTGCAAATGCTGTCAATTTGTCATCTTATAAAGCACCATCTCAGAAATGTTTAGCTCACAGCTTAGCCTTCAATTAGAAGTTCTTGCCTTAAAATATCTATAATGTTCTCATCCTCTTTGAATATCTTTGTATATATCCACTTGTTTTCAGGGATTGATGACTAAATGGGACACCAACACTTGGATTCCAAACCCAGTACTCACCCTTGCTGTCCTATTTCAATGCTAGTAGATGTCATGAACTGACTCTTTAGAGGACTCAAGGTACTGGTTTGTTTTTGGTTTTGTTTTTGGTTTTCCTCTGAAGGGTATTTGTTGTACACAGAAAGAGAAAAAGAAATTCTAAAGGAAAAGAACTTTGAGGTCTAGGATCCAAAGGGGGTTGTTATAAACAACTGAGAGTGTTAAAGAAGAAGAAAGAAAGAAAGAAAGAAAGAAAGAAAGAAAGAAAGAAAGAAAGAAAAAGAAAAGAAGAAGAAACATCTAGAAGAGGTCAAAAAAGTACCTTGACAGAACCCTTTTCATTTATATTGTTTCAAGTAAAGTATCACATATTCAAAATGTTCCTATTAATTTTCATATGCTGCCCTCACTCAGTGTGTTTGACTATTTCCCTTCATAATGTTTTGGCACAAAAATGTAAATAACATTGTGCTTCACCTTCCCAAGTCCTCACAGTCCATTTTCTGGGCAATAGTGGGAAGAATACACTAACAGTCAGAAACTGTGCACATTCTGCTGGTTGAAATCCAAAAGTAGTTTTTTAAAAAGTTTTCTGTCACAACTTGTTCTTGGGAGTTTGTTCCCTGCCAACTAAAAACTATGATTTTTTCAGGAGAGTACAAACCCTCTTAAATACCAGGCAAGATGACCATGTCTCTGCATTGATTTGGATGGAAGCCCCATGAAAATGCTGATTTTCTACGTCAGATCAAGATCTGGAACCTTTGCTTTTCTACTTCAGATTTTATTTTCCTTGAAGAACTTCTGGAGCTTTCCTATTTAACTGCTTTTGGGAGAGAAGCCAACTTTCCTTTCATTTAGTGAAAGAAGACAGGCTCCAAACGCATTTCAATTTGAGGATGGGGTACTACTGGAAATAGTGTCACAAGGAGCTATTTACAAAATGTTTCATTGTGATGATAAAGAGGAAGAGAGAGTTAGAAGAACCATGTTCTAGTCTTGGCTCTCTTGTTAACTACCTCTATGGTCTTAGGGAAGCCATTTTTACCTCTATGCCAACTTTCCTCAAGTGCGCCTCAGGGAAGTGCTGTGTTATCCCACCCTCAGAGATGCACAACATAATACACACCGCACAAGTTCTTCAGTGAGGAAATCTGTCACTTTGTTTAAACCAATGTTGCTCAAGCTTATTTGACCACGTAACTACAAAATTCATGTTCTATGGAAATCACTTTGGGAAACACTACACCAGGTATACATTTAATCATCAGGAAAAAGAAGATGAGGGTATTAGAAAAACATATATTAAGATTCCTGTAAAATTTTATACTGCTTGATTGCTAAAAAATGTCTGTGGTATGAAAGGAGAATAGGAGAATGAAAAAAATTTCTCAATTACATTTTAGAGAGAACATGAAACTTCTGTTTATGGAAATATGGTGGAGTAACTATCATGGAAAAACCCTCTTGACCTGAGACATTTTAAAAAGTTAGGATATATTTTGTAAATGTTTTAAATGTATGGCTGTGTTAACAAGAAAGTAAAAGAAATCCTTGCATGGTGGTGAGGAGTTGGGGTTGGGGTTAGAGAGGGAGGACCCAACAGAGATAGAAAATCATAAAAAGTTAATTAAGTAAGTTCTGAAGTAATCAGGTGCCCCAAGACCATCTACCAGTGCTTATTGACCTATAGCTGTGGGAAAACAGAAGACATAGCCTATGGGTTATACAAGGTAAAAAGTCATATTTGAGACCCCCAAGTAAAGTTGAGATGTTGCCTCCCCCCTAAAAAAAAAATGTGAGACCTCAATGAAATGGTAAACTGGAAATAAAATCCACCTTGCATGGCAGAATGGCAAGAAAAATTCTGCCTCACTCTGATTCTGATGAAGATTGACAAAATAATTTCCTTGAGAATGTATAACCACATATATAGTCTTCATACAGATTTGGAGCTTGGACTCACCCCATTTTGAAAATCACCAAAACTATCAGGAGAACTGTATTTTAAAAAGCCACCAGGGTGGAAGTGTCATAGACGTCTACCAGAAACCAACACAGAGGAATATACTGTCAATCTAGGCATGAAGATATCTGACAAAGTTCCAATGAACATAACACACGAAACACAATGCACCTGGCAATAAGTCTCCATAAACTAGACAGAGCAAAACAAAGAAAGAAAGAATCAGATATTCAAATATTTCAGATATTAGATTATCAGATCCAGCATATGAATAGATTTAAAGAAATCAAAGGAAGGGGGCTCCTGGGTGGCTCAGTCATTAAGCGTCTGTCTTTGGCTCAGGTCATGATCCCAGGGTCTTGGGATCGAGCCCCACATCAGGCTCCCTGCTGAGCGGGAAGCCTGCTTTCCCTCTCCCACTCCCCCTGCTTGTGTTCCTGCTCTCACTGTCTCTCTCTGACAAATAAATCTTAAAAAAAAAAAAAAAAAGAAAGGAAAGGAGTAATCAAAGTTGTAAGGAAAAAATAAAAGCCTATTAGGATAATCAGAAATATCTGAAAACATAGCTTCTAGAAGTAAAAAATAAAATCATTAAAATTAAAACTCAATGGAAAGACTAAAAATCTTTAGTCTGAAGAGGCACTTAGTCAATTGCAAAACAGAACCGAAGATACTACTCGGCACGCAATAAAAGGAACAAGGAGTTGAAAAATGTGAAAGAGAAGTGAAAAGATGTGAAAAAATCAAGTGGCAAAGTTTAACACATATCGAACTGGAATTCCAGAAGGAGAAAATAGAGCATTCACATTTGAGGAGTTTTCTGGGGTCAATGAAAGACATGACTTCTCAGATTCAGGAAGCCTACCAAATTCCAAGTAAGAGAATAAAAACATCAATAAATCTATAACCAGACACTTTTCAGGAAATTGGGGAAAAGAGATAAAAGCTCAGGAGGAAATTTTCAACTGAGCAACAGAGAGAGAAAGGAGAAATATCTCCCACAAGGAACATAATCAGATATACAGCTGACATCCCAACAACAAACATGAAGCCAGAGGTGTGGATGTTACCAGTGCTTGCAAATGGCCTCATTAATTTTCTGTAATTATGGGAACAAAGTGAAAGAAATCAGAATCTGACCAATTAAATGAATAGCTAGAGAAAGGGTACCTTATGGTTAAGGGTAGAGCCATCACTAAGCATTTCTGAACTGAAGTCTGCAGGGGAGGGAGCAGGGAGCAATGCTGCCTATCTACCACATCTCAGATGCCACGGCCCTTTCTCATGTTTGTTGTCTCATGTCCCCTCCCTCCACCTCTCCTACAAATTCAGAAATGTGTGCTATGGTTGCTCAACCAGGAATTCCATCTAGGGCCAAATTTATGAGTAGAGTGCAGGCAAATCTAGCAACTCCCTAAATCTAATTATGGCTTTTAAAAAAATCAGTTAAAAGAAAGCACATCTGAATGTCGTATGGAAATAGAGTCTAAAGCAGTGGTTCCCAAACACGGCTCTGCATTAGAACCATCTGGGAGTTTCTTAAAATGTGAATAGCTGTACTATATCTGATCCACTGAATCAGCATCTCAAACACAGGAATCTATACTTTAACAAAAAGCTCTCTAGGTGATTTTGATACAGGGACAAGTTTGGGAACTTTAGGTCTAAGAGAATTCCAGCTAGTTCTCGTCTTGCGCTTCCAAGACCCAGAACCTGGTTCTTATCAGTTCTCAGTCCCGTGAAAGTTGATCCACTCAAAACTCAAAATCAAACTGCCTTGGAGACTGAAACAGATACCAGAATGCCACTCCTTACTGTATGTAACTGCCATGTGAAGCACAGATATTCATGTTTACATGATTGGTCCATCTCCACCTATAGGCAACTGTATGAAAATATAATTACAAGAAGAGACTTCAACCATTTACACGGGCTATCATTATCACATGTCCCAGAGAGCTACATTCAGTCTAGTATATCCCATCAGCATATTTTCTTCATGGGAATTAGAAGGTGGTGCTGATGAATATGGAATCAGAACAAGGGGCACAGATAAATGAAAATCCCTTGAAACAGCCTTCCCACCAAAGCGATGGTTTTCAACAAGGCTGGAATATGCAAGTGTGTTGACGACAACCAGCCCCGTGGGTGAGGTCGTCTGCCTCAGTAGCCGTCCGATGATGGGGCTGATGGTACTTGGTTGGGACCGGGATGAGCACAGATGACACTTAGCTAACCATCCGAGCCCTGCTTCAGATTAAAACGTCTTTTAATATACACTGTTCCTTTCTATTCTGAGACGTGAGCACATGTTCACATTTCTAAAGTCAAGATGTGTCTTAAGACAGATGTATAGATTTAATATGACTTTTTAAAAAAATTAATTCAGAGCAGCTCCAGCCGTCGGATACAAACTCTTCCTTCCATTATAATTGCAAAATTTCTGCGGTGATGCCTCGTATTTACCCGGTTTATCTTAGGTCAGCCCTCAAGTAATCAAGTATGGCCAGAGGGGCAGGATCAACACGGTCCTGATCTCCATGTGTGGGGGAGGAGGTTCCCTAGGAGGAAAAAAAAAAAAAAGAAGAAGAAGAAGAAGAAGAAAGGCTAGGAAAACAAAAGAGGGAAAGAAGATAGAAGTTTGGGAGGCCAAATAGTTGCCGTATTCATAGTATTCTTGATTAATTTCAAAGGGAGTGTCTGTCAGAAACAAACCAATTCATTAAAATAGCATGTTTATAAGAGCAGGGTGCCAGCTCAGGTGAGATCTTAAATATATTTTTGGATTGTTTTAACAGTAAGAATTTGGACAGGAGGTAAGGCAAAATATAAATCCAGGAATAATATTTCCATTTTTTATTCATTCCTGCCTTTATTAAACATTGGCCTTGATTGCAAAAACTTGCCAACCTTTTACTGTTTGTTTACATGGGACCTATGGAAACAGCATTAAGCAATTTATTCCTTCAAACTACCATCTTGCTCTTAAAATTCTAACGTGCAACACTATGGTCGTTCTTTCAAGTCTACCAAGTTGACCTCGTTAGCAAGCCTTACAGAACTCTGATCCCTAAAGTAAATCCTGGAAACTCAGATCAGTTAGAAGCCTGGTTAAGCAAAACAGGGAGTTCAAACAGTCTCTGATTTTTAATTATTTTGTTTTCGTCTTCAAGCAAAATTATTCGTCTGTATCCCATAGACAGTAAAGAGTTACAGAGATACAGTTTACAGTAAATGGTTATTTGATGAGGACTAACTTATGTTTTGCTCATTTTAATCCAGTGGTCTTACCTTGATCATAACAACTTTTATTTTCTTAATTGAAAAGGAAAAAGATATGGTCTAAGTAAACAACAAATGCATTTTATGTCAAATATAATTAATGTCTGATAAATGAAGTTTATGAATTTTGTAAAAGAAAAAGTCTTTGTTTGGCTTTTGAACAATCTTTAGTAAAAGAGCTTTCTCTGCTCTCTTGACATCTGTTAGCTCCTCCATATCCTGGAAACATTAAGTGTATTATGCTTTCAGCTGGAAGCAAATAAGAACAAATCTCAGCCACCTCATTTTATAAATCTTTTCAATCATTCGTAATATTCTTTGACTAGCAAATAAAAGGACTGCATCAAAAAAGCAATTTAACTCATTGCTTACAGATGGAAATAATGAACATCGGTCATTGTCTAAGGACAGAGTGAAATCCTATATCTAAAACAGATCGCACTCAAATATTTATTCATCCCTCTATAATTTAAAGGGTGTTTCTAAAAAACACACCAATAATACCTCAAATTTCTATTCTCCCCAGGTAAAGTGATCAGAGTTTCAAGATTACGTGCATGTAAGGAAGCATGTTGGTGACATGGTATTCCTGAATTATTTCACTATTGCATTGAAATTAATTTTATTTGCCTGTGAATAATTTCAACATAACAACTTTTTATACTCTTATCCACTGGAATTGTTCTCTAAATCTGAATTGGACCTTCAAAGAAAAGATATTTTGATAAAATTCTCCTCTGTATATTGGCGCCCTACCAAGTGTTTGGTTTCTCATATAAGCGTATATCTAAATGTTGTACCACAGCAGTGACAATCCAGCGATGGAGAAATTATTATTTTATCACATTCTATCTGCCTCATATATGTACAGATAAATCTTAATTCAAAGGTAGTCTTTGAGATGAGCCATTTCAGACCTTGAAAGTTCACCTCTGGCATTTACTAGTCAAGGGAACTCAGACACTTTTCCTAATTGTCTTTACTCATTTGTTAAATGTGGGCATCACACTCTTCGCATTGGGTTTCATGAGAATTAGATGAGTTGATGATTACAAACAGTACAGAGGTTATAAACCAGATTACAAACCAGTACAGAGGTTTGAAAACAAAGTAAGTACACAATAAAAATTAGCTTCTTTCTCAGACAATTACCATATGATCTCTCTGATATGAGGAATTTGAGAGGCAGGGTGGCGGATCCTGGGGGAAAGGAGGGAAAAATGAAATAAGATAGAACCGGGGAGGAAACAAACCACAAGAGACTCTTAATCTCAGGAAACAAACCGAGGGCTGCTGGAGGAGAGGGGAGGGATATGGTGGCTGGGTGATGGACACTGGGGAGGGTATGTGCTATGGTGAGTGCTGTGAAGTGTGTTAAGACTGATGATTCACAGACCAGTACCCCTGAAATAAATAATAGATTATATGCTAATTAAAAAAATTAAAAAAATTAGTTCTTTTCTCTACTTTAATCCATAGAATTATAATATAAAATAGACTTTTTCTCAGGGAGCCTGGGTGGTATAGTCTGTTAAACATCCCAACTCTCCGTTTCAGCTCAGATTACAATCTCAGGCTCCTGGGATCAAACCCTGGGCCCTGCTCTGTGCTTAGAGGGGAGTCTGCTTGAGGATTCTCTCCCCCTGCCCCTCCTCCTACTCATCCTCTCTCTCTCTCTCTCTCTCAAAGAAATAAATAAATAAGTCTTTAAAAAAAAAAAAAAGAAACTTTCCTGGTTCTTGGTATGAAGAGTGTTTGTCAGTTATATCCTAGACATCTTGGGTATATTATGAATCCCTAGATCTTATTTACATCTGTTTATAGGACTCCTCTGACTGTGCTGGCAAGGGGAAGGGGGGGGGGGCTATTTCATTGCTCCAAAGTGATGGTGGAAACCCAGTGTCTCCATTCTGTCCCCACTGACACCCTATGCTGGTGGGATGTGGTGGGGGGGCTCCTCCTCAATACTGCTGGGCAAGATGGGAGTTCGGGTTCCCCGCTAATCCTCTGCTGATACTAACCTGGCTCACAGGGAGAGGAGTGTCTGGTTACACCTACTCACATGGCTTCGACTGACCCAGTAGGTGGAGTGGGTGGCTTGCCATCACTGAAAAGTGCTGCAAGTCTAGGCTTTCTGCTCAGCTGCCCCTGATACCACCCAGCATGGATGGGGACACGTGCCTTGTTACCAGGGGCCTCTACTTCCATCGTGGCGGTGATTCTCATTCCTTCCAAGGGGAAATGAAAGTCCAGGCTACCCACCTGGATTTCTCTGATGGCACCCAAGTGTGAGTGTGGGTTGAGTGGGGCTCTCATTTCAGTGAAGCAAGGGCACAAGTCTAGACTCCCTACTTTGTCTTTGCCTACAGAGGCAGAGTGGGGCGGCAGGGTTTGCCTGTGGTGTTTGAGGGAAGTAGGGAGGTTATTCTCTAAAAGACTTCTGTCATTCTAGCCTGCATATTTCCTGGCCCTTTGGCAAAAGAAAACAGGAATTTCTTGGAGCTTTTTTGTTTGTTTTTTTTTGTTTTTGGTCTTGGAATTTTTGGTTAGGCTTCTCCAGTCCCCAACTGTGATAATGTGAGGGGAAAAGAAAACAAACCCAAGGAACTCCGGGCCATGTCAATCCCTGGGTGCCACGATCCCTAGCTGGTTTGACTTATTGTCTCCATCTTTCAGGGTCTGTTTATGTTTATCTTTAATATCTATTTTCTTCTCTCAGATCTTGACTCACCAAGTCCTGGCTGCCTTCGGTATCCCAGAACCTAAACCCAAACCCAGCAAAACAGTGCAGGTTCCAAGTCACTATGGATCCTGTGTGTCAAAAAATGGTACTGTCCTCAGTGAGGGAAAGCTAAGGAGTGCATTGGTCCCACTTCCCTACTTCTCTCTGGGACTTGGTCTCTGAAGTCCTAGCTCTCTTGATAGTTCCTCAGGACTTTCAAACAGATCTTTAAAAATCGTCCTGTTTTTCTTATTGTTCTTGCTGGGAGGGTTGGTGCGCTAAACGCTAGTCTCCACATTGCCAACAATGGAACTCTCAGATCTTTCCTACTGGTGTTTAGACAGCATTGCCCCTGGCATTCTCATCTTTTGTACCCACCCCAGGCTTACAAATTAATTCCAACAATGGAGGCCATACAGTCAGGACAGATTCCATTTGTAAAGTTTAATGGGAACTCAATCAAAAGTTTACTATGGCTGATATTCAGGTTGTGTTCACTGGTATATCCATATTGGCTACTAAAATATTGATTTATTAATTACTAAATAATTGTCCTCCTTTCCCTGTGCCCCACCCTAGGATCCCACTGAAATTTCTAATGACCCAAAATATAAAGGGCTGGGGTGCCTGGGGGGCTCATTCAGTTAGGCCTTTGGCTCAGGTCATGATTGCAGAGTCCTGGGATCGAGCCCCGTGTCGGGCTCTCTCCTCGGTTGGGAGGCTGCTTCTCCCTCTGCTCCTACCCCCTGCTCATGCTTTCTCTCTCTCAAATAAATAAATAAAGTGCTTAAAAATACGTATATAAAGGGCTAATAACTGGTCAGGACGACGCCCATGGCTAGCATCCTATCATTTTTTGTAGGGCCTGAACTTAGCTATCGTTAAATACTTTGAACACCACTCCTGTGTACATCTGAACAATGTATATCCAAGTTTGTTTTTTCTTTTATTATAGGAATTAATCTTAGTTTCCTCTTGCTTATTTCCATAGAGAATTGTTTGGCCATGGTTCTTTCATTTATTTGGGTGATAGGCAACAATATAATAAACAAAAGTATTCAGAATTGTTTCTGCTAATGAGCCCTATTTTGATTTCTAGTCTATGAATATCTTTATCTTTTATTAACATAATTAAAATCCGACATAATTACCAGGTTAAGCCAAATAACTTCTGATAAGGCTAACCTCACTGCTGGGATAATTTTCTCTTACTAATCAAAAATGTTACGCTGAATAGATGAAATTAAGAACACTCTCCAACACATCTTACAGAAAATAATCATTGCAGAGTCATTAATAGTGGCCATCTTTATTTTTCTATTATTCATGTAATCATTTACTCCTTGAACTGTGGTCTCAGTATTATTGCCATTATGCTTGTCTGAGATAATGTGTTCAAATTTCACAAGAACACATGAGAATATTATGTTTTATGTTTACCACCAGCCTTAATCACTTATTCACTTATAATTCACTTATTTACTTCTACAGGGAGACTCAGGGCATTAATTAAGCTAGCTTATTTTTCTTTGAACTAAATTGCAAACCGAAGTCTAATTAATGATTTTGCTAAATTGCCATGCAGTGGCAAAATCTCCACTTCCTCGTATTTTTTCACTCAGAAACCGACCAATTGAGAGGATACTGCATGCAATTTTTTTAATGCCTTAGCTCTTTTTGCCCTCATATGTTACTTTGGAAATGGTGCTGCATGCTACAAGGGGAAGGAAAAGCATTATAGCTACATTACTGTTTCCAGCCATTGTGACCAAGGCTTCGGAGGCTGGGATCTACCTCAAAGGCCTGGTGAACGACTGAGTCCCAAGAAATCTCAATATCTAACTTATGCTGTTTAACTAAGACTAAACTCTTTTTAAAGGGATAGGCGTGGCTCACATATCTGTAGCTACTTGAGTGGGTGGATTACTAGAGACGGGAAGCCCGCCAGAAGGTCAGAATTTATTTCATATTGAGCAAATGTAATCATGGTTCCTACCCATAAAGAACTACTGAAAAACAGGTAGTCAGAACAGCTCAGTGTGAGAATAGCTTTCTTCAAGAACGGACAATCCAGCAGTTTATGTTTCCTTATATAAAAACAATTTTATATACTTTCTGTATACATTCTCGTTCACTTTTTCAATTTTGTATACATTCTGGTTCACTTTATGTATGTGTGTGTATTATTATCTTTTTCTTTTTTCTAAGTAGGCTCCATGCCCAACATGTGGCTTGAACTCACAACCCTGAGATTGAGAAACACTTGTTCTACTGACTAAGCCAGCCAGGCACCCATGGTTCAGTTTACAAGGCAATTTTCATGTTAAAATTTATGGAAAAAATGCAGAATTTTTAAATGTTAGGGTGTCCAAGGGAGAATAGTGGTGGCAGGGATTAAGAGACTACAACCATCCATGGTTGTACAACCAGCTATGGGTCATGATCAGAAATGTGAGTGTCCCCTTATAAGTGGTCTCTCCAAGGATATTTGTTATCAAGATGTTATATGCAATAGTACCTTGCATTTGTGGATCCTATAGATAGATATATCTAGGGATAGGTGTAGATGTGGCAATAAGGAAAGTTATATTTATTTTGAAGGGAGGAAGTATGATTAAGTGACTTGCTCAAGGTAACAAAACATGGAAGTAGAAAAGTTGGACTCTAACTCTTAGCTCAATGTCCTTCGCATCAGGCCACCATCTAAGTCGTAGTTGCGTATACTCTGTGTCTAATACAGGCATAGCCTAAAGATATTGTGGGTTCAGCTTCGGACCATCATAATAAAGAGAGTCAGATGAATTTTCTGTTTCCCAGTTATGTTTATGCTACACTGTAGTCTATTAAGAGCGCAGAACCATTATGTCTAAAAAGAAGTATACACCATTAAAAATACCTAATTGCTGGGGCACCTAGGTGCCTCAGTGGGTTAAAGCCTCTGCCTTTGGCTCAGGTCATGGTCTCAGGGTCCTGGGATCCAGCCCTGCATTGGGCTCTCTGCTCAGCAGGGAGCCTGCCGCCACCCCCCACCGCCTGCCTCTCTGCCTACCTGTGATCTCTCTGTCAAATAAATAAATAAAATCTTTTAAAAAATACTTTATTACTAACAAATGCTAACCAACATCTGAACTTTCAGCGAGTTGGAATCACGGGTCACAGATCACCATGACGAATGTATTAAGAATTGTGAAAAACTTCGAAATATTGAGAGAATCATCCAAATGTGACAGAGACACAAAGTGAGAAATGCTGTTAGAAAAACGGCGCTGACAGACTTGCTTGAAGCAGGGTTGCTACAAACCTTTAATTTGCAAGAAACACAGAAGCAGAGTAACGCACAGCCCAGTAAAAGGAGGTACGCCTGTAATGTTTCATAAAACAATTATCAAGGCATTTTGAAGTCATTTTAGCATTGGGCTTATAATTGCTTTAAATTTACTTGCTTCCCCAGTCCCTACAGAAAAGATAGAATGGACAGAGGTCAAAGAAGGGGCATTCTCTGGCCCAAGAGGCCCAGGAATTAACAGGGTATTAATAAGGGATTAGTCTATGAGAGCTCCTCCCAGAAGCAAGGGAATCTGGTCTTCTGCATGTAATCCTGGTAATGTGGGATTTTCATGCTATAAAAGTGTTAGAAATTGTTATGAGAAGACAATGGTCGGAGCAGTTCTGAATGGCTCACTTGAAACACTGAAAAATGAGAATGAAAAGAATGCTGTCCGCCCTGCCCAAGGGAGACACCTTCGGAGGAGCTCAGGTCTCCGATAACAGCAAAGATCTGCTGCTGAGTGGAACAGAAATAATCTTTAACAGAGTTTTGAGATCACCCTCCTCCTATGACCGCTCTAACCCACCTGCTTCTACTTGCCCTCAAACCAGACTGAAGCCATCTTGCAAAATCCAACTTGCCATCCGATGCTTTCAAACCCAGAAGGTACTATTGGCAAGGACAGAAATATTGAGACACGGTGAAAGGCTTTTCCCACACACTGACTTAGTACAGATTCATTCAACAAGCATTGGTTGAGTCACACATCCATGCTCGGTACTCAGGAATCAAAAATGATAAAGATAACCACTGTCCTTCACAAGCTCAGAATCTAATTGGCTTTCTGGTATGAACTAGTTTTACATGAATTTAAAGGGCATGAATCAACTATTTGAAGTAGCAATAATAATTTTAATATAAAAATCAAAAAATCTCCTGGGTGAGTAAATCATAGGGATCCAGTTGGAGTAATGGCAAAATCTCTAAGTTCCAAGGTGAGAGCAAATCTAGCATCCCAGCCTATATCAGCAAACCCACATCAACACCAGTACGTTTTCTCAGTATTTCACCATTCATTTCCTTTCATAAGATATAGTTAGGGACTTTCAGAGTTGAGCACCAGACCTAGAATCTACTGGGAAGAGACATCTGGAAAAACACCCCTCGGTCTTTGCTCTTGAATTTAGCTCCCTTTTCAAGTTTCCGCCCCTGATTCTTATTCCCCTCCAGGTGACCCCCCCTGCCTCTCCTGTTAGCATCTTGAAACAGACACAAACAAATCGGTTTTGTTCATTAGTTTCAGCTGAAACCTTCAGATGTTTCCTCTACTAAATAGTCAAAAACAAAAGGGAAGTAAGGAGAATATTACATCTACAGGCAAGCTAATTAGGACAGGTTTTCTGACCTGTCATAGCTAGTTAGCTTATGGGGCTATCTCATTCGATACGGATTCCCTGAAAAGGGGGTGGCTACCCTCTAGATCTACCTGGTAACTCTATGAGCATGGCAGGCTGATGTCCCCTTCCTAGCCCCAGCTGGACCCCACATGGCAAGCTTCAGAATGTTGTCTCGACCCAGCATTATTAGCAAAAGACACAAGTTCCATTTCAATTTCTGGCTGGAAGGGAGAAAGCCGTGCTCAGGATGAATCTTCCTAAGCACAGGGTCAGCTGAAGCCCAGTATCTTACACAACATTATATCCGTACGACACTCATCTAGGCAGAGTTAGCCTCTCATTCATTCCTGTTGACTCTGATCCCTGCAAATGCATCGCAGGAAGGCAAAGGCAACCGGAGGCCAGAAAGGTTACCACAGGAGCAGAGAAATCTCCCGAGTGTGTTGGGAATCCTTGTGATAAAGCAAATCTTCCTGATCAGTAACTGTGCTCGTCTGTTCTCCAGTTACTTTTGCTAAACAAAAACACTGACAACTTCATGAATTGGATTTAATCCAGAAAAGGGCAAAGAATGAGGCCATGACATTACTTTCAACCTTGACAGCAATTACCTTTTTTCTGGATTCTCTTTTTATTTCTAGACTCAGTGAATCTGTGTGCCAATCCAGACACAGGCTGCCCTCAAACTTTTCTAGACCATCCTTCATCTTGGAATCGAAGGCAATGATCTAAATTCGGTGGCTACAGGAGTTAATTCTGCAGGAAGTTTTGTTTGAAATCTTTGGTTAGGAAGAAAAGGAAACTGACAAAGCCCATGTATTTGCCACCTAATTTCCGGATATGATAGGCCACTGGTGCCCATATCTGAAACGTTTGCACACTCTTGTCTTACTAGACAGTCTAAAAGTAATAGCAAAGGAAACATGGGTGATGCAAGGATGAGAAAAGTGGAGAATCAGAAGCTACCCATGCATTGTCAGGCTCATTTAAAACATGTGGATATAAAAAAAATAAGGACATATAGAACACAATGAGACTTCCATAATGGGAAAAAATAATGAACATACTTAAAACTTACTAGGAAAAAGAATATTCTATTTATTTATACTGTACTCCTAAAAAATACGGTACCTGCCTTTTCTCCTTGTTTTTCTGGAAATATTTTTTTTTTCTAAATATTAAAGTCACACAGTAAAAAATTTAGAAAAATACTAAATAAGATAAAGAAGATAAAAATCATCCGTAATTGGGGAACCTGGGTGGCTCAGTGGGATAAAGCCTCTGCCTTCAGCTCAGGTCATGATCCCAGGGTCCTGCGATCAAGCCTGCCTCCCCCTTTCTCTCTGCCTGCCTCTCTGCCTACTTGTGATCTCTGTCTGTCAAATAAATAAATAAATAAAATCTTTAAAAAAAGATCACCCATAATCTTACCACCCAGAAAGATATTCTTAACATCATAAAACCAACATTAATATTTTGATGGATTTCCTTCCAGACATTTTTTTAGGAGGCACAAACTTCATTATATCAATTATGCTAAAGCTTGATTACAAAACAATGTAAAAGTTGGGTTTTAAACAAACAGCCAGCTCTAACATCTTGATAGGAGAGAGGATGGATACAAAGAGCTAACTACCTTTTGGCGTTAAAAAGTCAACCAAGGATGTCCTCTTACCCAAGAGGCTGGTAGCATTGCTAATTCAGTGGTAGATAAACCATTGCTAACCCTTTCCTTTAAGTCCCATTCGGCCCACATTACCCTTTTCGGTTTGATCCAATCAGCAAAGGACCCCCAAACTTTTGAAGAAGTCTGCTTATTCTCAAAAACAACAAATTCTTCTTTCTGTTTTGATCTGAAGTCACATAACTTACTGGCAAGCCTCTCAAAGCATGCTGTAACTTCCACACACCGTTATTAAAAAATATACATACACACATGTGTGTATATACATATGTGTGTATATGTTCAAGTATATTATATGTCTGTGTATGTGAATTTCTATGTAACACATATGTATACGTGCATACGTGTATGGAGGGATACAGGCATAACTCCTGTAGTGGGGCATTTTTTTCAGAATTTGGCTCTCAGTCTTTACTTATCCCCAGGGCTGGTAGGGGAGCTGAAGCATTGTTGTTGTTGTTGTTTGCCCTGAGCCTAAAGATTCCATTGTTACTTATGTTTTATTATGATTTACATGGTTATCCTTTTATTTAGGAGAAAAGGTTACTATCCCTGCTGATGTCCTTTTAAATTCCAAGGGAATGCAAGATGGAAAGTACTGTCAGAGGCCCAAGGCTAAGAACACGCAGATAATCAGAAAGCCCCGGGCTAACTATCTTGGGTATATATAAACAGCACTGCTACATCACGTGCATAACTGAAGAGAAACAGCCAGCTGATGCGGGCTCCAAGGAGGAGACTCTAACTGTACACAGAGGAGAAAAACCGAAATGAGCTCTCTTCAAAAGCCCATGGGATACCGAAAACAAGGAACAAAGTCATCGACAAGAGGAGCCCAATGCTTGAAGAATGCAAAAAGATAAAATCAGTGACATTGTCCTTATGCTTTCCTTTGCTGAACTCCGTCATTGGAAATATTTCCTCTCTTCCATTTTGAAGATTTATGATGCAATTCCTTGTGTTTTCGGGGATTTCTAGCTGGCCCCTAAAAACCGCATCCTCAAAAGGCTTAGAACTTTTCAATGTTGGTGTTTTAAAAATTTTTAAAGACAAGAAAATTAAAAAAAAAAAGAAAGAAAGAAAGAAAGAAAAGAAAAAAAGAAAAAGAAAAAGAAAAAACCCACACTAGGAACTCCAAGTCCTGCCAATTTTTCCTTCCTGCCAAGTCCTATTAGTATAAATGAACGGTTTATTTTAAGAAATGCCTGATAAATTACTCTACACAATCAGTAATGAGGGTACTGTCAGCAAAGGAGAATCATTTCCAAAATTTACTTGGCATTAAGGAACTAACGCCTTCTAAGCTCAAACTGGGTTATGTGGCCCTCGCCTCTGTGGATTCCATAAATCTCTCCCTTCTCAGAGGACACAGGGATCGGCCGGTATGTGTAGCTGCTAAGGTTTCTCTGTCGGCTCACCGTTTTCGAAACCGGCAACAGAACACGGTCATTTGCAAACTTTCCTGGTCAACAGTTTGTACCACTCTGCCCAGAGTTCCTTTGCATCTTGGGCTCTGCCTCACACAAAAATATTAAAGACTATAAAAACCTCAGGTTGTTATAGTACAACCGAAAAACCAGGGCCAGGACCAAACGGAAAACAGCGGGATATAAAAAACGAAAAGGTCAAGGAGTTTCCCCATTTGTCTTGTGACATAAACATTCACTCGGTACCCGACCCATATCCAATGTGACTTTGGAGAAACACAGCCGTAGCGACGTGGAGGCCTGCAAGTCACTCCCCAAACGTAAAAGCGAAGGAGGGCAACGCATTACCACTTCTTCCGGAAAAAAAGGAAGAAGGGGAAAAAATGCATAATTTAAAGGATCTGTGGATTACAAAAACCATGGCAGCTGCAGTCCAGCAACGGAAGACGAGACTTCTCCCCAGTGGCTTCTCCACGGTGACCCCAGGGCTGCGTCCGCCCACAGACATACCCAGCGTGTCAAAGCCCTTGTATTTTTATTAATGAAAATCTGGAGCCAGGATCCAACACGAGGTGGATCTCCTGAAACGCTAATGGAAAATGCCCCTGTCTTCGAGTTTTATTTTCCTAAAGGGAGAAATGGGTGGATGTTCTGTTTGATTAATTGTGGCAGCAAACCCCTGCAAAGCTGTGGGGAGGTGGGGAGGAAGAGTTTAAAACTTGGAGTCTGTTATTTGTAAAGCTTTTCTGTGCTCTTCAGAGCAATAGCATTATAAAAGTTAATGTGCAAATAAAATAAACAAATACCTCTCGTCCTTGCCCACCCATGCGCCATGGAGACCGGCTCCCCTCAATTTTCCTGCGCCCACTTATAAATCCCCAGTGATGGGCTTCTCCGACTTGGGGGGTTAAGACTATAATCGAGCCACCTGGTCTGAAAGACTACCACTTACCCTTGTTAGCAGTGTCTGTATAATGTTTGTGGTGACCCTGCACTGAAATCTTGTTAGGCCTCCAAGTGGGAGACCAAAGTGTTTCACACAATTTATACTACTCATATTTTGTATTTAATATGTTTAAACACTAGGATCGGAGTTCAGCGTTTAATGCAATGCGGTCTGTACACAAGCTGACTAAGTTACAGATGAGCAGAAGAGATGTTGCATACTTCCTGCAATCTTATAGCAAGGGGACAGATACCAGCGCTTCTTAGGAAATATTTATAAGTTCCAAGCATTCTTAGCATCATTAACAAGCAAACTTCATAATGGTCATCAGAGGTCCTCAAGGGCAACGGATTCCCATTTTGCAGATGAAGAAAAAAGACCTGGAAAGGGATCTGGTGAATTTTTCCAGGTCGAGGACAAAGAGAGAGAGAAAGCAGGGAAACACCCCACAGGATCTCAGACCCCCGAGCCATCCTGCCTGATCTATTTCTCCAAGGTCACTGCTCAGAAAGCACTTGGCCTTCTCTACAAGGCTGGGTGGGAGAGGGAGTGTCGGTCAAGGTCCATGCTAACATTTCTTGGGTGGCTGGAAGCAAAGGGCGGGATACACGGCCTCTAATCATGGATTTATACTTGGTAAAAGCCATCCACAAAGAGAGAGTGAAGTGGAAAATCTCCTTTTACAAAAGCTCTCAGCCTCATCACACCTACCAAGAGGAAGTACGATTCTAAAGAATGTTTTATTTCAAGGTTCTCAGGTCTGATCCCAAGTTGGTGCTAACATCATATTTCATTAATTGGAAATGTCAGGGCAAGAACAGTGTAAGCTTTATATCGAGTGGGTCCATATTAGTAGCCCGGCTTCCCCGACCTCCCAGCCCCGGATGCACTCTGATGAATTTCTGATCGCTTGCAGAGTGCAGAGCACAAAAATAAGAACACTTTCTTTGCAGCCTCACCTCACCTCTGGGTGACAGAGCATTCCTAGGTCATGAAATTATGAAGTAACCCAATGACAATAATTACAGGAAAAAGGAGTGCTTCTGGAATGATCCGATCTCAGCCAGAAAAAGATGTGAAGACGGATATAAATTTCACAGGCAGCAAGTGTCATAGTTAAATTTCTAAATGTAATGCTAAACCTATTGTCGGCTCTGGAAGGGGCTCCTGCCTGGTTCCACTAATCCCCGCATACGTCCCGCTGGGTCCTGTGATTCTAATGCCAGGCTTGGTCATTAACTTCTCAGACCTCCAACAGGGCTGGAAGCACACATATACAGAAGGAGAGAAGGGCAGCTGCGATGCCGACAATCTCGCTCTGCAACCTCTGGCCATGGCTGAGTAACCTCAAGGACACGATCAATGGGCTGGCTTGGAAAGAGAAACTGTGTCCAGAACCGGGACGTGAAGTCACTGAGCTAGTTCGCTGGAACCACGAGGGCTAACCGAGAAATAGGCAGAGCTGGAATGGCCACTGCGGGCCAGCCGGGTGTGGAATTCATGAGTGCTCAGAGGAACCCCGGTAGAAAATCAGTAGGGGGAGGCAGGAGCATAACGACTCCGAGAGACTGAGCTAGAAAGGCAGTGTGGTTTAGCGTCTAGAAGCCCTTCTGAAGCTGGTCATTCAGTTTCTCCATGCACAAACTTGCAATAAATCCTCTTTCACGTGAGGCAACTTAAGTGCGTGTCTGTTTCTTGTAACCAAAAGAGCCTTGAGAAGAACAAAGGCCCCCGAGGAAATGATTAAAGACCTTGTGGGGTAGTCCGACCATCGCAATGTGCCGCCCCAGGCACACGCAGCTCTCCCCAAACCCGCAGCACTGTCAGGGCTCCTGGAAGAGAGCACCCCTAGGGCAGCTCCTGGCAGATTAGAGCACTTGGGAGTAATCTGGTCATTCTTCCTCCAAAATTAAAACGAAGTATAGCCGGAATTTTCTATTACTTGCACTTAGCTTAAAACACGGCCCAAAAAAGGGAGCTGATTAAAAAGAAAGAAAGAAAGAAATCCCACCAAGGAAATAGAAATAGAAATATGGCCATTCAGTTTGGCTATGATGTCTTTTTGCTCTAACAGTCAATGTTAAAGGAATGTGTTACCTCACTACTCATTGCAAGGAGTTCATCCCAGTGTCCATGGAAAAGATGAGAGTTCATCTCATGCATGCCTCCAGATCGTATCTTGGTGTTCAAGCTAAGGAGAAAAAAGTAAATGGGAACCATCCCTAGAGACTCCGATCTGGGTCAAGGCACAAGAAATTTCATCAGTGTTTGGTGACCGTGACTCCGAACAATCTCTCCAGGTTAAGTATAGTATTTTTACTGTCTACGGAAGGAGAGCAAATTCTCTCTTCCCCACCCTGCCTCTGGTCATGGGATTTTTAATTCAGAACTTTGCTTCTTCACAAAGTATTTTTCATAGAGGGGGTTCATGACACTCTCCTAGAGCATGTAAGAACTTCAGGGCTTTCTCTGTGGTTCGGTATTTCACTACAAAATATCTTTTCAGGGACACCTGGGTAGCTCAGTCCTTAAGCCTCTGCCTTCGGCTCAGGTCATGATCCCAGAGTCCTGGGATCCAGCCCCGCATCGGGCTCTCTCCTCGACGGGAAGCCTGCTTCCCTCTCTCTCTCTCTCTCTCTGCTTGTGTGCCCTCTCTTGCTGTGTCTCTCTCTGTCAAATAAATAAATAAAATCTTTTTAAAAAATATATCTTTTCATTAAGTTTTCAAAGTGCTCCCTGAGGAGGAAAGTCTTTGTTTGCCTTGGTGTTTATTACACAGGGCACTGTTCCATGGATAGCAAATTGATTTTATCCTGCAGGCCAGCTCCAAATGATTGTTGGAGCCCTGTGCCAAGAAGAGTTCTTGAAAGCCAAGTGGCCCCTATGCTTGGTGGTCAAGGGCCCAGAATTGATTAGCCATGTCTGCCACAGGCATGGGAGGGGAGAGAGCCAGGACGGTAAGCACTGGCCAGCTTCACTTTATAGCTGTAATATATAAGCAAGGGTTTGATTTAGCACACTGCTGTTTTGAGCCTAGCACAAAACTAATCAGCTTCAAATATGCCTTTTAGATAGAGATGTTGACACTGAAAATGAAAATAATATATAGAAAATAACACTGATACAAAATTTGTTGCCTCCAGGTTTTAAGAGATTAACAGTAACTAATTAATAACTGAAACTTCCCAAAGGATATGAAAACTCAAATCTGGGAAGTAAAATCTTTCTCAGGATGGGAAAGAACCATATGCCAGTCAAAAAGAAAACTATAGAAGTGAAAAAAAAAAAAAAAACCAGTGATGATATAATAAACTGGGGGTCTGATTCTTAAAAAAACCCTCAAAAATCCTTTTGAGGATTTAATCTAGATAAGGCTGGATTCTCCATTCAGAACATGGCTTCTTTGTGTTTCTTTAGGTTAATAGTTGGGAAACTGAGTCAGAGTGAAAAAGAAAAACAGGTTCCAAGGCCCCAGAGTGAATCAATAGCCGACTCTGGGCAAAGAGAATAAAGGAGCTGCTTCAGAGTTGACTCTCTGTGACCATCACACACCGGGATTCCCCAGCTAGCTTTCCCAAGGACGGCAGGGAGGCCACCTCGGGGCACCTTCCTGCAGAGGGCAATATGGCCCAGCAGGAGATCGGCCAAGTCTCCTCCTAGTCAGGGCTCGGGGGAGTGGTCAGGAGATTAGCTGACACAGAAGGACAATACATCTCAACTGGACAGACCCTAGAAACTTTGGAAACAGGAAAGGCCAGGCTCGAATTGAAGAAACCGAACCACTTCTGAAAGCCTCATATGTGTTCCAAACACGTACGGAGTGCCTCCCTCGGATCCCACATGCAGACGGGATTTTATGTCGCTGCTTCTTTAAAGGAATTTGGAGGACTGCATCTATATTATTTATACTTCCATGAGTGAGATAAAAAGCAGAAATAATCCACTCACTTTACGCTTAAGCCGGAGACAGTTTGACATCTTAAGTTTGCACTCTGAAAGGCATGAAATGGGGCACCTGGGTGGCTCAGTCGGTTAAGCATTTCCCTTCAGTTCCGGTAATGATCCCAGGGTCCTGGGATCGAGTCCCACATCAGGCTCCCTGATCAGCACAGAGTCTGCTTCTCCTTCTCCCTCTGCCTCTCCCCACCCCTCCCCCGCTTGTGCCCACTCACTTGCTCAAATAAATATTTCTTTAAAAAAATAAAAAATAAAAGGCATAAAGTGCATCCATCTAAAATCAGATGAGATTCTCTTCTCTGGTGAAGTAAAGGAAAGTAAAGTGCATGATTTTAGAATCCAGCTCACATCAGTTGGAACGTGGGTCCTGTCTCTTACCAGCTGTGTGACCTTACATCAATCCGAACTCTGGTTTTCCAAAGCAGGCAAAATAGTATCTACCTTGCAAGATGGCCCTGAATCCAGTGTCTGACAGAGTCAGCCCTCAGCGCATAGCAACTACTAGTTTAAAGATACACCTCCTAGCATTGTTCACTGTCGATGCCAGTGGAAGTTTACTTTTCCAAAAGAGAGAAGTGGGACTCCACGCCATGCCAGAGACCTCAGGTGTAAGTTGGCAGCTGGGTCCAGAAATAAAATACATCTACTTGTAAGTCAGGGTGTGTCAGGGCACCAAACACACCCCACTCATTAGGAGCAGAGCTTGCTGGGATGTGCGGATCCTTAAGACCACCTCCTTTGAGTACAAGCTACATTGATGGCTGCAGATGGGAAAGTAGGTTTATCTTTTAAAACCTTCAGAAATATTCAGGTAACTCTTCTAGAGGTTTGTTTTTGTTATTTGGTTTGTTTCTTTGCTTTTTTTGTTTGTTTGTTTTGTTATCCCTTCTGTGCAGAAACAACCCTCAGTGACACAATGCAATCATATTGTATAGTAATAGGCAGTTACCAAAAAATAAGTATTAAATACTACTGCAAAATATGCATTTTCCAATAATAAACATTTGGCCCACTTCAAGGCTTTTCTCTTGTTATTTTAATTTTTTTAAAAAATGTGAATCATTTTAATAACTTTTCCCTCTTTTTCCCTTAATGTTCCTAATGGAAGAGCATTAATGGCCACAACAACTCATTATATCTTGACGTTCAGAATAAATTTGTGAGATTTGCCAAAATGCCTTAGTTATTATATTTCACAATTGCAGTATTTGAGGGGTAGATTGAAAATATGTAACTTGTGGAGAAAGCCAACCTAAAATCAAAACCCAGAAGTCTTTCCAAGTCTTTATAATAATCTGTATACAAATATCATCAGCACCAGAAATAACTCTGTTGGGAAATATAATTGCATGCAGGCAAGATACAGTGTCTTTGGCCTCCAGGTTCTACTTGAGCTTCTAAAAACCAAAATGTAGCAAAGAATCCACAGGATCAACTCTCTTCCCACGTCCACAATGGATAACGAGAAAATGACAGATTAATTTCTTGGGACACTGGTGTCTGAGAACTTTTCAGGGTCAATTTTTAGCATCGATTCTTAAAAGGAGAGTAACAGACACATAAATATTATTGTACTCATTGAGCTCCCTTCCTGTAAATTACAGCAAATCTTGGTTTTAGTTTCTGGAGGCGCTTTTTTGGCAATAATAACCTTGGCCTTCCACTAGTTAAGTTAAATCTACTTCATAGAATTGTTTTCTAACCTTTGATAAAAGGGAAGGAGGACTGACTTCTAAAACTCTGAAATAATCACCAGCTTTCCACAATTTTGTTCAGTCTCAAATTAGGGGGGGAAAAAGTAGAACAAAAGAAATATTTAGTTTCCCAGATGAATTAAGCAATATTGTGGAATCCTAAAATCTGATGTAGTACATTTGCCCTCCCTAAAAGTTGTTCAACACATTTCTGTACAAAACAGATTTATAGCATCCATTTTCACTCTGATTTCCTGTTTCTCTGTCCATTCACCAAGCGAGTATTTGGAAGCCTAAAATGGCTATGTGGAGTGTTTTAAGGGTTGACCTAGGAAGTGAGCACCCCTCTGGGAGCAATTTGATTGGTTAATACTAGTTCTGAGCCCAGTATGTGAATCTTTATGACTGCACAGCTTCAGGAATGAATTACTTGACCTCAACTTTCTCCATAGGGGTGCACACCTTAATTTTCCACACTAATTTTCAAATAGAATTACAAAAACACTTTCCTTATCTAGAGGTCAACTATTCAACAAACCCCACTCCTTGGAACACAGACAAAAAGCAAGCAAGAAAGTATCTGTGCAGCCAAAAGTGATGTCACAAAAGCCCATACATTTTCCCCATTGGAGAGTGGCTGATCAGTGAGAGCAAAGTTACCTTGATTTCATTAACAATTCTGATCACTACACTGATGTTGGTTTTTTGAGCCTACATAGCAGATGAGAAGAAACAAATCACTAGGGAGACAGAGGAACTAACAGAGGCAATAAACCTAGAACAATATGACATAGAAGATACTTATTCAAAAATTATAGGAAAAGCACAAACAATCCCATATGCCTCCACAGTCCATGAGGACATCGCTTATTATATAAAAGAAAGAATAATGAACATTCCTAATGATTATGAAAACAATGTTTCATTTTCTTCCATCCACATAAATTAATATAGCCAGATAGGTATTTAAGTCACTTTTATAAGGTTCCATCAAATAAGGAAAACATTTCTAAAGGATTAGCACTTAAAGGCTAAGCTCTGTGACCCTACAACCAATCCACTGACCAACTGATCAATCCATAGACCACAGTCACCTTTACAGAACAACACATTCCCTCAGAAGAAAACATCTGTAAATACCAAACACCAAATTAGCGCCAGCAGATCCAATCATTCAATTTGAAAAAGAGTGTATACTCAGCACTGGATGATCTTACTAAATCTAAAGAAATGCTTTGGACCTCAAACATGGAAATGTCCCTTTTTTTTTTTCTTCTTTAAACCAGAAGCACATTCTCCTCCAGAGAAAGGCTTTAGTCCATAACCCACGGGAACTTGACACAAGCTGCAAGGGTTGAAGGAAGGCTAATATTCAGCAGGTGGTAACAGGAATATGGGAGCCACAGCAAGAAACCGAGCTTTCCAGGAGAATGAGTTGCTCTCCTTTCCTGCTCTTCCATGCTTAAGTGTGGAAAGCAAAGAAGAATAAAGAAGTGTGGAAGAGCACACGCTGCTGGGGTTGGAGGAGCGGGCTCTAAGTTGTCTGGCCCGGGATGTGAGAGAGGAAGGTTGAGTAACCACGCAGGCAACAGGCACAGAAGGAGACAGTCCCAAGCACACTGGAAGCTATGGTCATCCTCATTTTAAGGAGCAGGGTGAAAAACAGCATGTTCATTAACTGTCCTCTAAACCATTCTTGAGGTAGAGGGTAGTGCGAAAATCTGAGTAGGTATCCCTTAGAATACTCTGAAGAAATGTTCTCCCCAGTCCCCAGGGTCACTCCTTCATTCTCTCTGTTCCCCTCAGTTGTAGTTATGGCAACACATTACTACCTTTGGTATGGTCTCTCTTCCTTATTGGATTACCTACTTCTAAGAGCAGGGGCATCCCCTAACTTGAGACCTTGAACTAAATCACATATGCTGAGTCCCTCCTGCCATAGACGGTAACATTCATGTGTCCCAGGGACTATTTTTGGCCTATCACAGCAAGGAATCAGGGAAGAATTCCAGATTACAAAATGGGAAATTCGAATTTTGATTCTCAGTCACTCACTTTAAAACTGGTATCAGCCAATGCCCTACTCTACACGTAAACACAACATTCCCGTGAAGCACCCACCCACTGTCTACTTCCACAGAATTCTCGTGAGGCTCGCCATCTTGCCAGGGAGATCAACTCTCCCCACCCCTGTCTTTTTCTTTACTGCTCCACATGGAAGAAAGTCTGTCCTTATTTTGAGCCCAGTAGCCTTTCCTATAACATCCATTGTTCTTAGCTTGGTCCTACGAAGGCATATGCTTCTATAAGTAACCACGGGATCTGAGACTTCTCGTGCGCATGCCCCGTACAGGACACGATTTCAAGATCTCCACCCTGATGATTCCTCTCTCCTGGAAGGACAATTCATCACACCCACCTGCCCCATCAAGATACACCACACAGCAGTCTGACAATGCAGGGTGCTGATGTGTGTTGGAACACCTGGTTAGGTGTTTACATTTAAAAAGGCATACACATGTTAGATGTATCATGAAAGGGTCAGCAGCAGCATCGACCATAACATGAAGGCATCTGGATTGCAATATGGTTATATCCATTATTTTGAAATCCAGCATGGGCTTCACAGCCAATATTCTTTTGAAGAGCACCATTTGTGGTGTTGATCATGTTGAACATACCTGCTTCCTAGAAATGGTGATAGAAAGACAGGTGGGTGGCTCTGTGAGGTCTTTAAAACATGTCGGTTGCTGTCATCTAGCTGTCCCAATGAACGGAACAGATTCCTGCTGGCCAAAAGGTAACTCCCACAAAGTGGCCTAGAGAAGGTGAAAAATCCTGATGGTGTTCACAGAGATCGAGAGTCTGTGGGGCCAACAGGGACCCTAGAAAATTCCTAAAGGGTTGTCTGGGCAGGGGAACAGCCTAGATTCCTACAGACCGACTGCCATGATCCTTCCAGGAGCAGCTGTGCAGAATTCTGAGAAACAGGCTGTTAAGCAGCTTGAAGCCATTGCCTCTGGACTCTCATCTGCTGCACAGAGAGGAAAAAGCCCAAACTTGAGTTGGAAAACACTCCCTGGGCAATATTCGGCTTGGCTCTCCGCCCCCTTGATACTCCTTCCTCATTTCTGTGGAGCCTGCAGGCCTGGGATCCTCCTGCACAGGACTAGACTCAGAAGACAGAGCGCTGGTCCAGGGCTTACTGCACGCCTCACACCCAGTCGTGTGCTTTACCTTGCCCCGAAACCAACGCCTGCCTTGTTCAGTTAAGTTTTGAGAAGTAGGTTCTGCCTTTGTCCTGAGACTCAGTTCTAGCCTAAAACTATCCTGGCTGCCTCGTTCTTCCAGGATTTGGAAAAATCAATGATGCGGTCTTGCTCTCGCCTTTTTCCTCTCTTACGTCAGGAGTTGAGTTCTTCTCCTAAATACGACCCTTGCTAAGCAGAAGGGTTTACCTGAGGGCCACTGCTCAGATTTCTGTGCTGTTCCTCGAGCCTACAGTCTCAGTGTGTTTTATCCATTGCCTTTCAGGGCACCTTGCCATCTCTTGGGAAATATGACATCATGCTTACCAGTTATCATGCCCCGCTTGATGGGTTCCCATTCTCTCCATGGCCAGTAGGCAGGTTGTCCCCCGCCATCCCTCTGACCCACACCAGCATATCTTTCCTGTTGTGAGTTTTCACCTAACTAGGATACTCCCTGCTAGGGGAATAACGCTGCCACTCCCAGGATTATAACACCCAGGGAATCCCATGAGTCATCCTTTGGACTAATGATATTTTGAAAAATACCCCACTAAGATAGTTTTTGAAGTGCTAAAGCTTCGAAATACCATCCAGTTTTCTTTTATATCACATGACTTCTGTTCTACAGCATATCCTTTGTGTATGGAAATGTAAGAGGAGGGCTTTTTCCAAGCACAGGAATTAATATTAGAAAGGTCTATGAAGAGACCACCTACATTATTAAGAAGAAAAAAAAATTAGGAGATTAATTCCTACTAGTCTATTGGGTTTCAGTCTTGTGGTTTAGGTAAGCTTTTATGTTTGTTTGTTTGTTTGTTTAAATACAGATTTCAAGGTCTTAAGTCACTGGAACATTTTCAAAAGCACCTAATAAGTAAATAGGCCAGACAATATGCGTCTGAACATTTTTTTATGTTAGATGTAGAAATATTGCTGTTGCGTAATCATCATCATAAGAACAAGATCTCCTTATGTATGGACTCCAGTTTTTATGCCAACACTATGACCTATAATCCATCACCTCCATGTTATGTTGTAAAATTTCCCATGGCACATACACAGTAATAGCAATTACTGACATTTACCTAATGTAATAGTTGGCAGGACATTTGAAAATATGTCACACAAACACATAAACACATCAAGGTACGTATAAGGCCAGAAGGATAGTACTGGGATGATTATATCAAACATACGTGTTTCTGGTCAAGTCTAAAACTGGTTCCTTTTCAAATTACCCAGAGAAATTCTCTATATTTACCTTGATAGAGTATTGCAAGGAAAAATTAATTCAAAGGCTTAATTATCACTAACATGCAAAGATTTACATTTTTTATTAGAAAACAAAAATAAATTGCCATTGGGATTTGCAGGAATTTGGATTTGGGGGAGAAAGGAACAAGTATAATACCCATAAGTAAAAATGTAAAGTTGAATTTTCTCGTAACACCAGAACGGACACTGGGATCTGTGTACATACGATATGTATTGCTTCTTTCTATACTTTTCTGGGGGTCATGGTTTCAACCTAATCACACAGGAATTCAAGAATAAAAAGTTGTAACAGAATTCCACTCCATTTAAATGGCAGAGAGCTGAAAGAAACATTTTTCCTTTCCCACCTCACATGAAGGGTTAAATGTTGACATTTCTTTTTGTATAGTGAAGAACTTAATAAGAGTAAAGAAGAGCAGTCCAAAGAAAATAATATCCATGCCTGAAAATGTAGGGGGCTGATGTGATATTCAAGGAACACACAGGAAGCCGCCATCTTGGTGGCGTCTCAGAGAAGGTGTGCTGGTTGACTAGTAGAGGGGAAGGTTTAAGCCATTTAAGCCATTTCAAAACTGTTCCAATATGAGTATTTCCTCCATTTTTTTCCACTCATAAATTCAATTGTCCCCCCCACCCCACCCTGGCTTGCCTTCCTTTGGTTTTCTTGGTCATGACCTCCTACTCCCTTTTAAATAAAAGCAAAGGATACAAATGATAAAGAGGGGTCCAATTTGCTTTTTGTATTGGTTTGGAAACCTCCAGTTCTCTGATTTTTCTTTTGGCTCAAATACCCAAAGAGAGGATGTGAAGGTCTGAAGGTAAGTTCGGTTACTTTCTATTTCCAGGGAAACACATGATTTTTGTTTTCTTTTTTAAAACAACATGCCGCTAACAACATTCGTACCAGACTCTGGATCCCAGGCCGGGCATCCGGGGACGTCTGAATGCAAGAGCCCAGGAAGTTGCTCCCAGCAAAGTTTGTTTCTGTTTTGTTTTTTTAAGGAAAAAAATCTATTTCCACAGAAAATATCCTGGTATTTCAACTGGAATGGCAACCTCTGGCTTGGAATTCCTATAGTTTTAATTTGATTTAAGACCAAATGTGTTTAAGTGACAGCTCTTTTTTTTTTCCCCCTTCCTTGTCTTACTGGAAATTTTCACAATTTAAGATACAGAAAAACAAACCAGCAAGAAAAATATCTGTAATTCACTACACATGAACTGCTGAGTCTAAAATGCCAAGCATGGAGGAAGCGGTCACTTTTGCTTTCTGAGGCCTGAGGGACCCCATGGCTACACAGGGACAAAGGAGCTGAGAACACCATTCTGATGATACCTTGAGCTGCCCTGCACACAAAGGACCCTTAAGTGGTAGTAAGAGAGAAAGGAGAGTTCGCTCCTTGGAAGGAGCATGCTGTGGCCTGTTGTGGCGAGCCGGGTGTGTCCCAGCTGCACTCCTGTTACCGTCCAGGAAATACGTGGTTCTCCTCAGACACTAGGTGGCGGAGGCAGGAAACGGGACTGGGGTTACCTTGATCGGGAGTGTTGACAGGGAAGATGCCTAGGCCAAGTTTAATAGGGTAAAACAGCTCCAGTGAAGCTTGGTTAAAAAGAAAAAAAAAAAAAAGTAATCTCTAAGATTATATTGTTTTGTTTCTAGAGTTTATTCATCCCACTGTCTTGAATTATTCCAGAAGAATTGTTTAAGACCCTCCTATCAGATCTGGTTTTCCCATCAGTACTAATATACCATTTATGTGGGGTTTTTTTAAGGAAAGAAGAAAGCATTATAAAGATAGCCAAACAAGATGATATATAACTTTTCTGCTAAGGTCCTGCCATAGAACCGAATTCCTGAGATTTGAAATGTACTTCATGGATGTAAAAGACATAAGTAGTCAGTCCTGATAGTGAAAAGAGGTGAATGAGGGAATGGTCACCCTGAGGGGCTGTTGGTCTCAGATGTCCTATAAATAGGAATGTGAGATTAGGTTTGGTTTTTTTTTTTTTTTTTTCCAATGTATATGCCTTCTATTCAGGGAGAACACTCCTTCCTCAGTGGTCAGCTGAGCTAAGGTATTTGAGAGAAAGGTTAGAATTTGAGTTGTCGCTTGAATGCTTACAATTTGGGAACTTCCTACTGAAATAGAAAGTGTATCTAAGTGCAGACTTCCTATATTTCCTATAAAACTCGGGAATGCAGGGTGATACTTTGGCGGGAGCCTTTTTTCCATCTTCTCCTGGAGTCGGCTGGGATGATCTCCCCCTGCTGTGTGTATACCATTGGGCGGTGGAAAGGAAGGCTTTACCGAGGCCTGCTATTGTAACAGCTGGTGGCTTTGGCATTTTCATATAAACATAAAAGCCGGAGAGGAATTTCTCCTTTATAATTGGCCCCATTTCCCCCTTCCTGGGACATTCCACAGTGCCACCAACAATGAAGTGCTCAAAAGGAGGAATCATTTCTGTTTATGTGAAAATAGATCTGGACTCCGTGAGGCCAGGGAAGAAATAACAAAAGTCTTCAAAGACCACAGAGACAAGTCATAAGCAAATCTGGATGCTGTTTTGGAGATCTGATGGAGCGCCACGCATCAACTCTGATTGCTGGGGGAGCTGGAGCCAACCGTCCTCTCCTCCAGCCCCGTCCAGTTCTGCACTGAGCGTGGGCAACACTCTTGGTGACCACGTGCTCTCAAACACGAGCAGCCCATTTCGCTCTCATGAGTGCTTCACAGACACTAAGCCATTGGTCTAAAGCGTATAAAAGTGATGATCAAAAACGCCTTCAGGAGGCAGCAGAACATCGCAATAAAAGGACAGGGATTTTTTTTTTTTTTCTTTTTTAGGAACTCACGCTGGAAGGCAAATTCTGGGTCAGTAATGGACTGCTCGTGTGACTTTGGTCAGGTTCTTTAATTGGTCTGAGGCTCAGTTTGCTCATCTGTCAAATGGGGATACTAAAGACTCCCTGGGGTGTCGATACGATAGAGACGATCTGTATAAGGCACCTCGTGCATAATCATATTCCCTGGGGGCCAGTTTTACCAGGTGTCCCCAAAAGGAACTATCCGTATTCTGCTTTACATTACAAGCTGTATCTCCCCACACAGTGTAACACAATACATACCTTTACTAGGATTCTTACCACCAAGAATATTACTGTATAATTCAGCTTAAAGGAAAACATGTCTCGAGGCCGGAAGAGACCCTACATGTTGCTGCCAGCCCATAAGACCCAGCTGCCAATCAAATATTTTTCTCTGTTCTTCAATGTCTGCTCCTCAGGAACATGAAAACGTACACATTCGTTCTAAAGGAAGAAACCCTGTTGGCACCAGGATATTCTAAAAAAGAAAAGTGTCAGCCGGAACCTCTTTCCAGATAACTCCACCGACTTCCCGTGTGATGCAGTCAGATCACTCTTCCTGGTAAATACTGTTTCCCTAATAGACTTCAGTTCAAGCTTCCCTTTTGTGCTTAAAGCCTGTTTCTTCTCATTTGCCACATGAGGCAATTAATTGGGTTTTTATAGGCAGCTATCGTGTACCCCACTGTCATCGCTACTCACTCATACATCTTCAATTCTTCGCATCTTGCCACTTCAACTCTACCCCTTAATCACCTCATCATCTTTGTCACATTTAAAAATTTTCCTTCCACTTAATCAACTCCATTTTCCCAGCTAGTGTACGAACAATCGTGCGGAATCCTCCTCATGCAGCTTTACCGAGGAGCAGGGAAGAGAAAGTGTTTCTCCTGAAGTGATTTCTTTCGATCCCAGGATAGTTTCTGCTCCTAGAGCAAGAGCATCACCGTGTGAGCTGTTCCTGAGCTGCACTCCGGCGTCGCCCTCAATCCATGCCCAGTGCCTTTCGCTGCTGAATGCGGCTCTCCCTGGTGGGGGCCGAGCCAGCTTGGAGGGAAGGTGCCCTCCCACACACTACATGCTCCTGCCTGCCCTCAGACCCCCATGGCTCTGCTCCTGGCTGACCCTCTCCTGCCCAGTGTTTCTGGATTTTCAACCTTCACAAAAGGAAAAACAAAAACAGAAAATAGAAAAAACCTCCTAATGCCTCAGGACCCTTGGTCCCTTGAGCTGAGAAACAAGAGAAGATTCTAGCCCTCGGTGGATGGTCAGTTTTCTTATCTGGCTTCCCCTCCCTTTGTTCGTGTAAACCAGCCAACTTCTCCAGTAAAGGACCATGACAACCTGTCCCATGCAGCTGCAGGGGACACATGTTTCTAGTGGGATGACCCACAAAATGCTTTTCCATAGGATCCTAGCAGGAGCTTTGAGGGGGAAAAACAAGGTCCCCTGTCCAATAGCATAAGGAAACACAGCATTTAATATCTCCCTTTTAGACGCTCCAAACATATCTTAGAATATTAACAGTTCTGAGAAACGTGGAGGTAAAGGACATTCATTGACCTTTGTTTAACACAGGTTATCCAAAGTTGTTTGACAAGAGTCGTTTCTTGGTGGGACGATTATTAGGACCTCAAGAAACCCTGCGTCGGCAGAGTATATTCTGGAAACACTGCATGGCGTCTCTAATTTCCCCCTCAACAAACTGTTACTTTCTCATCTTCTCATCTGGGACCCCTGAGTTATTATTTTCACCCGCACCTTCTGTCGGACAACAATGCTGTTTGGGGCGGATGCTTTCACGATGCATGGTGTCCACTGACTCTATGCACAACACACATATCCGAGAGCTCCTAGTTGGAAGATGAATAGAGAGGCTGCTTTTGGCCTAAGTCACACGTCTGGCAGCAGCGACAGACCGAGGGGCTTCCTGGTCCCCACTGCGTGTCTTTGATTGGTCACATTCGAATGCCCCATTAGATTGAGTTCCTTGTCAGCCTGTGCTTGGCACCAAGTAGATACTGGATAAATGTCCGTTAAGCAGAAAAATGACATGTTACTGGATATCTTAGAGAAACATTCAGGATTATTTCTACTGTTAATGTTTGACAGGTAAGTAGTAATGTGGAGAGTTTTAGTTCTCCCTCAAGAGTCACTGCTCCTGCCTATAATGTTAAGAGTTTATTAATGATCTACAATGCACTTCCGCTCACGCCTGTGTGCAGAGCCTTGGCCCATATTAATAGTTAATGACCGTAAGTCACAGGTTTGATTTTGGATTACAGATGAGACAGGTCAGTGAGACAGACAAGGAAGAGGGTCTGTACCTCCAGCTGTGACCTGCAGAGCCAGGTTTTGAACTCAGGTCTCACTGGCTAAGCCGATATGCACTCCACACAGATACACCACCTGGATGCACAAAAACACCTTAGAAGTTAGCTGCATTTTTTTAGTAATCATGTTTTTGTTGTGACAAAATATTGAGAACATAAAACCTACCAAACAGTTCTGTGGCATTAAGGACAGTCACACAGTTGCCCAACCATTACCACTATCCATTTCCAGAACTTTCTCATCTTCCGCAACTGAGACTTTGTACGGATTAAACATGGATTCCCCAACTCTCCCTCGGCTGGCTTCTAGAAACCACCCTTCCACTCTCTGTTTCTATGAACTTAACTACGCTAGGTACTTCATGTAAGTGGCATCTTACAGAATTTGTCAGTGTTAACATTTAAATTCTTGCTCTAGAAAGAGTATCAACCACTCACTGGAACAACAATGAAAAATCATCTTAACTTTCTTATACCAACACCACATTTTTGCAGTTAATTAGTGTTACTCAAAAGGAATCGGGCTCTAACTTTAAAACAAAATCAGTCCTCTGTGAGAAAGAGGAAATTTGCACACACAGGGCATGGTCAGATCCCAGGAAAGATGGCAAATCCGGGTAAGTCTGGGTGGCAGTTTAAGATCTGGGTCTTTTGATGATTGAAATCTTCATATATGTCCCAAACATGTCTCTTTTTTCCTTTTTCAAACTGCTTTTCTGTTAATGTGTGAAAACAGTACAACTTGAGGGAAATGTAATCCACATGTTTTGGTGCATTTACACTTACATGCTCTTGAGAATATCAAAATGGCCTAACAATATACTTTCCAATGGCTTTTTTTGTCTTTCATAGAAACACAATTATAGCCTTGGTTAAAAATAAACAAACAAACAAAAATAGAACAAAACACACACACACACACACACACACACAACCGTAATCCCCAAAGGAAAGAGACTCAATCGAAGTTCAAATTCTTAAAATTTAAGCATTCTTTAAATAAATTGCCAAGCTGCTCTTTAAATGAAACATTAAAGATACACATTAAGCAGCCTTCAGATTAGGGACTAGAGTTGTAAAGTAAAAACTCTGTGGTTGGCCAAACTTAGGAGTTGGAAGTAACCAGGGAAAAGAGGACAGAGTTCAGGGATACCCAGACGTGGGCTCCCATTGGCCCCGTGACACTCAGCGAGTGTCAGTTTTCTAATAATAATAATGAATGGCTTACTGAATTGTCCTGGAGATTAAACAACTGTGTCTATAAAGTGCTCACATCTCCACCATATATAGAGAAGGACTCGACAGATGTTCACTTGTACTCCCTGGTTTCAAATTTGAATGTTCCACCACAATAAGGCCATTCAAATCTCTTCACAAACATATATTTGCATATAGTACAGTGACCTCCATTTTATCCTTTAAATTTAAAGGATGGAAAGTTCATTGGGAAAGAAGACAAGGCAAAGTGAGTTACTTGAGATCCGATGCAGACTCGGAGGGCCAGTCACAAAGAGAATGTAGATTCGGTCTTTGAGGGGTTCACGGGGATATACTGAGGACGGTCTTTAAATCTATGGGCAGTTGTGTTTCCCTAGCTTGTTGGCACGTCACCATGCATACAGCTAAAATCGCTAAAATACCTTGTGTTAACTTTTTCTTGCATTTTTAAGTTAATTAAAATTCAATTTTGCTTAATTGTTTGAAAGCACATGGCTTCTTACGATAAATTGGAGAGCAGGGTTCCTGGGAGCACTTTCCACAGACTCAGGGTTCTGAGTGGTCCCCCCCAGCAGTCCCATGGCTGCTGTGCCTTCTCTGATGTTCCCATGGAGGACAAGCTGGGGAAGGTTTTCAAGGTCTCTTACCTCTTCCCCCTCCGTGCAGGGTCCTCATCTTACTCAGAGGAGGAACCCAGAGACACACTCACTGCTAATGCCATGGCAGATAACAATGCAACAACACAGAAATACGGTTCCAGAGAAGCTGACACATAATGACACACATGAGACAGCATTTGCTCTCGCCGAGAAAGACATAGGCAATGAACCCACAGACCCAGGTCAAAGCCAAATAAATCCTTATCACTTGGACGTAATGTGATAAATGGGATATTGCCACACGACTTATCGGTGGCATTAAGATGGCTGGAGGTTCTTGTTTAGCCCTTTACTACCGTTGCTTCACCCCCAACCCTTCCCGTTAATATCAACACGGCACTACATGCCCGGTCCAAATGAAACGATAATCCTCTTAAAAAGATGGTTAACTCCATTGATATTTTATCTGGCTAAGTCTTCTCTTTTTTTTTTTTTTTAAGATTTTTAAAAATTTATTTGTTTATTTGTCAGAGAGAGAGCAGCAGGCAGAGCAGGGAGGGGGAGAAGCAGAGCCCTCACTGAGCAGGGAGCCCTTTGTGGGACTCGATCCCAGGACCCTGGGATCACAACCTGAGAGGAAGGCAGATGCTTAACCGATTGAGCCCCTCAGGTGTCCCTCTGGCTAAGTCTTCTTAACAGGAGCGTATCTTGACATCTTAAGGAAGCATATTTATTTATGGTTACTTATTTAGTTATTTATTTATTATTTATTTATTTATTTATTTGAGAGAGACAGAGATAGTGCGAGTCCAGGGTGAGGATGAAGGGAGAAGGAGAGAGAGAATCTTACGCAGGCTTCCTGCCCAGTGCGGATCCCCATGCAGGGCTCGATCTCGGGACCCTGAGATCATCACCTGAGCCGAAAGCAAGAGTCACTGAATGGACTAAACCATCCATGCTCCCTAAGGCAGCATATTTAAAGAAAACAGTTCTCCCATGGGATTCAGCACAACTGATGTCTCTTCATGGACCAAAGACTTTCTACCTGCTAATGCTAGAGGAGAACAAAGCCATCCCTCTTCCAGAGAGGACCAGCCATGAATAAACCCAGAAAGGAAGGCAAGCAAGTCACTCTCAGCTGAAGCCCACTTGGAGGCAAAATGTTGTCACCTCTTGATTACCCAAGGTAAGTCCATACCATGGAAGTCCAAACCGAAAGATCATTCTAACCCCTCTGTGCTCTGATTTTACTTCTCCAGCCAGTTTACATGCCTAATTACGTTTAAATAATGTATTCTCTAAAAACTTATCATAAAGTCAGTATTTAAATTTGACCCAGAAAAAGACTTCTCTGGGTGCCCAGTGAACGTCGGCGACAGCTGCAACAGCATGGATCCCAGAAAGTGTCCACCAACCTTTCAGGACAAGATAAGAAAAAAATGCTTGACCACCATTGAGCCTTCCCCTCTTCCTGAGGCTTTCTGTTTTTGTTTTTATTTTGTTTTGTTCTGATTGCTAGATTTTGGTTCAACATGCAGTGGTCTTCTCAGACGATTACAAACACCTCTCACCTCAAAAGGATCATTCTGCATAGGGTTACATCAGAGAAAGCACCTCGAACAATGTGTAAATCCAATTAGAGATTCACCCGGAAAAATTCTTCAGCCACATATCGCTTTCTCAGAGTGAAAACAACTCTGCGTCCCAGAACTCTATTGATAACTTAGGACTGCCTCGCAACAAGAGTTTCTCGTCTGTTAGACAGATTCACTTATCTTAGCGTCGAGATTGATGAGGACATGCTAAAGAGGAACAACTGAGATCTTGGCCACTTTCCCAGTCCCAACTAACAGGAACATGAATTCCCTGAGCATGAAAGTCCAGCTCTCACGAAATATTTCTTCCTCATGGCACAGATAAGCATAGTTGATGGAGATCCCTAAGTCATATCAGCGACAGTAACTTGGCTCCTAGGGCTTCTCCAGTTCCTGACGGAACGACATTCCTGGAGATGCGATTCACTCCCCCCAACCCCGCTTCCTCCCTGCTCTCCTAGGAAGGGAAGTCGCTGTGCTATTCATTTCTCACTAAAGGATAACAATGTCTACGACCCTGCCTCATTGTAACGGGACTGCCGGAGAAGGCTGCAGGCACTCAACGTCAAATCATCCGGGAATACACTGATTTATTTAACTCTCAGTACATTGCTGTGGGTTAAGGGTTTAATAAAGTTGAACATAATGGAGGACTTTGGGAAGTACCAGGGCTAGTCTATTTGAAAATTCATTTCCCTGCCAGCTTTCTCTCATTCTGTTGACAGACTGTAGAACCTTGCTTTCATCTCTTTCCTCTCTTTACAGCTTAACCTGGTCCCTGAAGGAGTATGCTCTTTCTAGAAGATAGATGGAGCACTACACACAACATGAAAACTTTACACACTCTTCCTGTTGTCATCTGAAAGATTTTTCTACCTGGAAGGAATAACTTATCGCACCTTTCATTCTCGGACTGGCTTTACATAGAATTCCTTAGGAGGACCAACATTTTTTAAACTTTATGGAGGGATATAAGCTGAAACGTGGGTTCCTCTTAATTTTTCTTTCTCCCTGGTGAGATCTGTGACAGCTTTCCCCATTGCTGTTAACCGTGATAGAAACTTAACTGCACTTGGAGGATATGTGATTTCAGAGACACTATCTGATTTTCTGTCTGAAGGAGAAGAGAGCTAAAAGCATCAGGGCAGCATGAAGGCTTAGCAGACAGAGCATGGGGACCATGTGAGGGACTAGCTGGTCACTCCGTATAATGTATGCACTTCAAACTGGAAACAAACTAAAGAAGTAAAATAAATATCTTTCAGATAATTTCCACAGGTAACCAGTCTGTTCATAAAAGAATGCATACTGCTAAAAATGGTCACAAATCATGTTTTTAATTATTTTCCCAATAGTTTTTCATTCTAATCAACATCCAGAAAATGTCTATCAAGTGCTTAGTTGCGTACTCATTTGACTTAAACGGATATAGTATCTTTGTCCTCCAGAAGCTTTACAAAAGATGTTCACCATTTATAAAGCCTTGCGAAACATTCAGAAATTAAAAAAAAAAAATGTCAGGTAATAAAATAAAGCAGCACATTCAACTTTGGAAAAATTCACTGTCAAAGCCAGACCACCATCATCCAGAAAGTCGGCAACTCCTTCCGGCACCAAACACCAGCTAGCTAAACATTGTTTGCAGGTTCCAAACAGGAATATTAAAATATTACGGGGAAAAGATTGAACGAAAGTTTTATTGGAAAGATTTTAGAGCTGCTTGCTGAAAAACACAGACCAGGGTACCAGCAGGCAAGGGTTATCCAATTTCAAGTCATTTCGCATGCACAGAAGACGGCTTCCCTTTCACACTCACCACGAAAATACTTCCCAGAAATGCTGCAGGAATGGGCAACGGCGATGCACGGTCACAGGGAAGTTGCTGGAAAAAGGTTACGGTGAGAAACTTAAGAGTTACCCATCAAACTCTATTTCAGTGACATCCTTTGAAGTCTGGAACTCAAAACCAAGGCGGTTTGGCACCTACAGAGTACACGGAGGGACAGCGTGTTCCTCTCTGGCTAAAAGGCCAATGGGCAGCAGAATTACAAGAAGAAGATGCAAATGGCGAAGGGCTCAGTGGAAACTGGCAGTCCTCTGGAATATAATAACTAATGGGAGGTCTTTCCGCTCGAGTCACAAATAAGGTGAATGCTTCAATAATGGCCAGTCTCTGGTTGACGAAACTTTGTGTTATGAACTGGAATGTACCTTTTAACTTGGTAATTAATGAACCCCAATTGCCATCACTTTCACAGTTTAAACATCAGGATGCTAGGAGCTTTGCAAAAACTTTTCAACTGAGTGAGAAGGCTTTTTGGAATTGCTAAAAGCCATCCGTGAGGACATCTGCCAAACCAGATCGCGGCTCCTACCCGAGGTCCTCTTCCAAGACCCTTCTCCTCCCGGGAGTAGAAAGCTCAGCACACATCCCCTTTCCATGTTAATTTGGTTTTAGTTTGGGCATTAGCTCCGTGTTAGGTCTTATTCTTCCCGCCCCCACCTGCCTCTCCAGGGTGACTGAGGGTGAGCCTTCCCGCTCCGGGTTTCTCCCTGCGAGCCCGTCCTCAGCTCCTCTGAGCGCCAACACAGCCTCCTCACCGCCCCCACAGCCCACACCACACTGGCCCAAAGCACAGCTGCCCATTGCGGGTGTGTCTGTTTACACTTCATTTCTCAGGGAAGCCTTCCGTGAGGCCACACCTTGGGGGAGGTCTCCCTGGTCCATACTCTCCCCTGCATCTCCTTGCCCCTATCTATTGTTCACGCTGCCCTCCCTGGTGAAGAGTAGCCCCGCGAGCGGACTCACCGGAGCTCCATCTAGCATAGGGAAGACAACAGTTGAGGTTGTGTGTTTGAGGTTTGACTACTCAACTCAGTACTCAAATTACATAAGTTAATCAGGAGCAAATTAGTAGTACATCGTGCCCACTATGTGGATACTTCTGTCCCTAAACTAATAGTGGCCCACTGCCCTCCTGGGCACTCTAGAACACCAGAATATTGAAGCCTGGCAAAGAGAGACACCACACCTTTTCTCATTTACACCCCCACCACTAGTGATTACTTCCCCTTAGTCTCTTTCCACCTTGAACTGTCAAATAGGCTTTAAAGTTCAAAGGAGAGAGTCGTTTAATGAACAGAATATGAAATAAAGAACAATAGTATTAGCCTAACAGCAACTCACAGAGACAATGTACGAGCATTAACTAGTTTGCATGCTTTATCAAGGAAATGCATATGCAGAAATGAAATTTCTTCTTAAATTATTTCCTATCCATTGGAAGTAGTGAGAAATGATATGGAAAGGGAGGATGTAGCAATAGAGACAAACTAATAAACACATAGTTTAGGTCATACTACTCGCTTTACTTTAATATTGGTAATGATAACAAGTATCAGAACAATGTAGTAAGTACTTATAGTAATTATTTAAGTAGCCAAAAGGAATTTTGAAAGGGTTAATAATTTCCCATCCCTGTTCATAGTATATTAAACATTGATTGATCAGAGTAGCTTGAAGGTATTAATCAATTAGCAGTCTCCTAGGTGCGAGCTCTAAACTGAGAATCCAAGGGAATGGTGTGGATTTACACATCTTGGAAAAACAGTGCCATAAATATTGTATAAGAATTATTGCTGTTCTTCAAGAGACAAGTTTCCAGAAATGACCAAGGTAGAAAACGTTTCAGGCAGATCAGTGCAACGTATGGAAAATTCAGTACAGTTCTCAGGAAGTTCATTAATAACATAGGGAATATAAGTAAATAAATATAAATAAATAAACATAGGAAACAAATAAAACTACTTATTCTTAATAAGTAGTTTAAAGTAACATTAAAGTAGTTTTAAGTAACATTTTACAGTATTATAAAGTAATATTTTACAGTAAAAATCCTGTAAAATAAAGATGTATATATATATATAGATGTGTGTGTGTGTGTATATATATATATAGAACTGCATTTAATGAATTCAAAAATATGTCTCCACTAGCTAACTAGAACACAGTGTAGCATAATATCACTTTTAACTCCACTCTGGGTTTCCTGTTTTGGCAGATTCACCTCATTGAGGCATTGCAGGAGAACCAGTCATTTCTTTCTTTTTTTTTTTTTTTAGGTTTTTTAAAAATTTATTTTTTAAAAGTTAACATGTGCATAAAAGGAAATTGAAAAACACAAGTAGCAAAGAACAAAGTCATCCATAATCACAAGCAGTTTACAGTTTGACTTCTAGGTCCCATGTGTGTATCTACAAAAGTAAGCATTTTAATGTAATTAAGATCATAGTTATGTATCATGCTTTTTTACACACCATGAATATTTACCATTTCAAAGTCCCCAAACTATGAATATTTCGATAACCAAGAATACACTACACCAACTCCATATGAAAGAAAAAAGTGTAATCCTGCCTTTCTCGGCGACAAAGATTTCAGAAAAGACAAAAATGGCAACAGGCCTCTAGATAAAGATACTGGCAGGGTTACCATTAAAATACTGCATTCCCTTAATGTTCAATTAAAACAGACATAAGTAAGAGTACACAATGTATGATGCTTCTAAAAGAATTCATTATCCAATCTATACTATTCAAATATTAGCAAAGGGGTATGTTTCCATTGAATCACTTAATATATTCCTATAGTACAGCCAAAGAGACGCACACACATTAACAGTTATTACAATGTAAGTAGGAACGCATCCGCATACAGCTCTCCCTCTATACTTCCTCCTGCCCCTCTGCTGCCAACCTAGTAAGTCCTCACATTTCTGAGACAGTGTAACAATTCCATGTCCAAGATGCTTCACTAGGGGATGGGGGTGGGGGCAGGGAGGGAAGTGAGGAGAAAAGGGTTCTGCGCCCATGAGTCTTTAAAGTTCTGTATGTGCATTTAAGTTAATGTTGCTGTGTGTCAAAGGATAATCAAGTCCTAATACCCAAAGTATATTAAGAGTAGACGTAGTAAAATACTCCCTTTATGAATGCCCTTTTGTTAGTTTTTAGGAAGGACTGTTCTGGGAGTGTCTGTCAATCACCTCTTAGAGCTAGATGTAGTCCTATGCTTGGTCATTAAAATGGTGGAGGGAGCAGAGGAGGGGTGAAGGGAAGGGCTTTTTGCTAGTTATCTCCACATACAGAAGACCATTTTAGGTTATAACCATAGGTCTGTATGTGCATTTTGATGAAGTACCTGTGTTTGTTGTGGACAAGTGTCATTATTTTGTAACATCTAAGCTTTTTGGATGTCCTGAGGTGACAACGTATGATAAAATGTACAGCTAGTGAAAGAACCAGTCATTTCCACAGCATTCATGAGGTCTCCAATGGGGACATCCCTTACAAAGAAAGACAGAACGGTCATAGGTAAATACAGTCAGTGAAGGGGGAAATCCACAGGAAAAAGAAAAATAATTATTTACTGATAAATCCGCTTTGCATTTAATATCTCTTACCCTATATGCGTGGCCTCTCGATAGGATACAGGGAATTAGTAGACATAATAGCAACTGATTCATGTCCATAAGCAGAATTGTCTCTCCCCTTTGCTGGGGAGGCCACTGTGCCAGCAGCTCTCAAATGACACTCAGATGCTAATCCCAAAAATAACCTAAACATATCCATGTCACCTGAAATCTGAGACTTGGTATAGTGACAGTTCTATAAAAGGAATATAAGGTAAGTCAATAAAGCAGATATACCAAAAATATGCCTAAGCTCAATAGAAATTAAAGAGGTAGAATTTTCTAAAGGAAAATAAAGGTAAAAATAACAGATAAAAAAGAGATAGCGGTAGATCTGAGAATTTTGTTGCGATCAATTGAATTTTGGGCCCGTTATTTGCCCCTCCTTGTGCCCATGCTTTCTTTCACCATGTAGCTTTGCTGTTCTCTTAAAAAGAGAGAAAGATTTCCCCATTCCCTTGGAACACAATCTGAAACTTGGTTTGGCCAACGGAATGTGGACAGAAGGGTCTGTTAGTTACGCACGGTGGTTTCTGTTTGCCTCCTTGTTCTTTTGCCATTGCCACAAGATCGTGAGCAACGCGTGGGGCAGAGCTGAGTCCATCTAACAGAGACACCTGGCCAGACCTGCACCTAGAAGCAAAGTCGACCAACCAAGTGTGGGCTTGGCTGACTGTCCTCCCCCTCGTGTACGTGCATGGAATGAACAAATGCTTCTGTCTGGATGGTACTCAGATTTGTTGGTTATCTGTTACACAGCATTATTCTGAAAACAGCTAAGTGATACACTTACACATTAAAATGAGAAAAAGGCTATGCCTTTCCCTTAGGAATCTGAAAAAATATTTCTCTCTTCCTGAGATTGTTCACTTTTTTACCAGGAAAGTCAGCAAATTCGCATCTGATTGATCTAGAGAGTTACATCCAATGAGTTCCTTCTAGGTTGGCCACTGACTCACTTTCCTCCTTACTATACTAACAATCGTATTAACATTCAAATGTTTACCCTTTCCTCTCATGTGCTGGGGATATTAATGACTGTGACCTCATCTGTAAACTTGTAGAATTAAATTACACCAGTGGTTCTTGAATGTCCTTTGCGTCCCAGGGTTCCAAGCAGGTGTTTGGAGGAGACAGCATGACGGAAGCAGAGGAGGAAAAAGCTAAATGGTTGGAGTGCTAACCTCTCCACCAGCAAAGCTCTGCTTTAATCTGTCTTAGATATTGAGAATATTAAGATTTTACTTGGAAAATTAGTTCCCCTGCTTAAAAAGTAAAATTAAAAACCACTCGACAAAATGTTTTTTAATGTCTCCTCACACTGAAAACACTGTGCTTAGGTATTTTGGCCACTTCCGTCTTTTCATCACTACCGCCATGAACCCTAACTTAAGATATGATCACGTCAACTCCCATCACAGCTTCCCGACGTACTCTCTGCGATAAGTTATAAATTATGCCATTTCATTCCCCTGCATCAAATTAGAGTAAAGCCACAACTGGTGGGGCCTCCGGGCTCTGCCTTTCTGCAGTCTGATTTCCTGGCCCTTACCTCACCTGCCATGTTGGCTTAAACACACCCTGCCCTCTCCCCACTCAGAGTCTTCTCCCACGCTGGTGCCTCTGTTTGGAACACCCTTCCCCTACTCTTCCCATGTCAACTTCTTATTACCCTACAGTTTTCCACTGATAAGCCACCGGGCTTTCACGGATCACTCAAGCAAATGTAGGTCCCCTCTGCCTCCATTATTCTCTATGACAACACGGAAGTTGTGCCCTCTTCTTTGCACTCATCACTACTTACACTCACAGGAGCATTTGCTGGCTACTTTTATTATTTGACTTTCCATTGAGTATGAGCTCCATTATTTTTGCATTCCCAGGACCCAAAGCGTTGCCTGACATATGGTATATGCTCTATCATATGAATGAATAAATGGCTTCCTTAGCTTCTATCAACAGGCCTTTTTTTCACTACCACCTGCCTACGCTGTATAGTATTTCCCTGTTAACACGTGGTCCCAGTCTCTGACGTGCTCACATCTGCTCTCTCTCTTAGTTGCCTTCCTTAATTCGTGTATGGTGTTCCTTCTACCCCTGCACATCAGAATTTTCCCTTTCAACTTGCTTTATTCACCATGCTTCCCTCTTCTTATCCTTTTGGCACTGACGGCCACGATCAGATCTGTTCTAGAACATTATTACCAAGCTAATCCTGTATTTTAAAATTAGATTATACTTGGCATGAACTTAACCGTAACAGTTATTCAATAAATGTGGTCCGATAGAAGTAAATGCTCTATGCTGTTTGTCTGAGGTGAGTGAGGGCTTTGGGGAATGCCCAAATTTCAAGCATCGTAACCAGCATATAGTTTCAAGTAAACAATGACCGAATCCCTAACTAATTTCATTATCCTTTGTCAGAAGAAGAGACAGAAATAAGTGTCTGGTTTGTGTATAGTCTAGGAAATGGGGACCCGATGGACAAGAATGTGGCGTGTCTTCCCAGTGGTGCCCCGAGCAGAGACAACAGATCTGAAGAATGGTAACATTATGATCATTAGAGGAGTGAAGTCTGTGGGGGGCGGTAGGTTGGTCATGAGCTCTCACGACACTCTGGATGCTCTGCGAGTAGGCACGAGGCTTCTGGCTTCCGGAAAGAGAATTCTCCCAGAAGTGAAAAAGTTGGCATCTTGGCTTAGACCAAAATGTCTTAGTGAGTTTGTTTGGTATGAGTCAAGTTAGAAAAATTCAGTGTATCCTGAGTGAAGTGAAAACATTTAGTTTCCTTATCTACAAAGCTGAGATCCACACTGTAAACCACAGTTCAAAAGGAAAGGTCCCTGGCCTCAGACGTCGGTAGACAACAACTCCGTGGTGCCCGGCTTCTGCTCTCATTTGTGAGAGCCGCGTGTCATTTCATAATAGGTGCCATCTCTATGGTCGTCTATCTTTGGCAATTATATGATGTACTTTTGTGAGCACATGATTACACAAAATGGAGTCAGATAATATGAGCATTTCTGGTCACCAAGGCAATTGGACGTTCGTTCAAGCCAAGACACAATTCTGTAGCTTCAGCATATGCTCGTGGGTGTGACGTAACTAGGGTTTCCCTTTTATCCAAACAAAGAAGTTGGGTAACATCTCGACAAGCTGGGGGGTCACCAACTATCTGCAGTAATCAGCACAGGAACAATTCAGGAAGGAAGGGATTAAGGAAAATGATAAAAATTTTCAAACCTGGCACTGATATCTTCCCCACGGTTGGATGCTTCAACTCCATGATGAGGCCATTGTGTAACACCTTGAAATGTAAAAACAGACAGGAGAATAAATTACAAAATAAAACTATTTAATCTCAAGGAGTTCGAAAAGCCACCTATTTGGTCCATTGAAGAAAAGATATTGCAAAACACAGAGATGTTTGGAATTTTAATTTGGAAGTAAATATTTTAAATAAAAATATTTCGTCCTCTATTAAACCAAGTGAAGCCAAAAAGAATTAGAAGATTCCAGGACTAGCAAACTGCATTTTTTAATAAAGTCTTCCCACTCTTCAAAATGTTATTTGCTCCTAAATATAGGATATGATTTTCCCCCCCTTTCGTCTATGTTTGATCTTCTAAATACTAAAGTTCGGCCTCTTCCTGCATTACCTCACTGCAGGACATGGCCAAAGTCAACTGCAGAAGGACAGAATGGGAGAAGAACCAGGACCTGGAACAGAGAAGCCCATGGGGATGGTATATGTGTTCCCGGCAATGTATTCAGTGGAAGGTGTGGGGAGACAGTCCAGTTTGAAAGGTGAACCAGAACTAGAAGGCCCAGTGGCTGCTGGGAGTGGACAGATTCAGGGCTGCTGTTACCAGAGCCAGGAGCCCAGAGTGGACTCAGGTCAGAGGCTTGAGCAGGAGATGGAAACCAGACATGTTTTCAGTGGTAACAAAACCATAATGATCAGACTAGATCTCAGAGTGATGAGTCAGTAGGAGCTGGCGAGGAACAACAGCAACAACAGAGACCCCATCCTAGAGGGCTGGTTGGACTCCCATGCACGGCAACCAGGATCAAGAACACGAGGCAGACTTGACCTCAGGGTTAAGACACAAGGCCAGTTACTAGGCCAGGGACATTCTACCAGGACCTGAGCAACAGAAATGTGACTTGATGTTGAATTGCTTGATCACTGGAACGGAGCTTCCTAAATCCTTGGCTTTCATTTTTCCTATGGGGTAGGTAGGAATCCAGAACGTGCCAGGGATCAAGAGTCCTCCAACTGCGGGTGGAGGACGGGACGAGGACATGGAACTTGATTCTAGAACCTGAAATCTGAATTATGGGAGGCAAAACGTTTGGTCAAACACAAACGAAAATGCTACAAAAGTTGGTTTCCTTTGTTTATTATTTTTTTTAACAACCGGAATCTACCTGGGTATACTGACTCAAAGAACCCCCAAATTCAATTTACTATTCCTATTACTGAATGTTCACCGAGACATAAAAGGGCAGCTTACGGATGAATTGATTCCACCTGTACTGCCTGCCAAATGGAGAGCTTCTCTCTTCCCGTTCTGTGTAGGGATCTAAGGGGCAGAGTGACACAGTAAACTTAGGGACCAGGCTTTCATGCTAATATCCCAAAGAGCCGCATGTTGTAATGGTTCTACAGGATTTTGAGCTTCAGGTAAAAACAAGATGTGCATATCCATACCCTCATCATAGTCTTTTCACACAGAGTTAAAAGAGCATGGAATTAAAAAAAAAAAAAAACTAATAAAAATGATTTATCACTTGGACAACCCAGGGGAAAGAGGTTAAAATTCTTGGGCTCTCTCTACATCCAGGGAGCTTTTTGGTCACCTTACGGAATAAGCCAATAAGACCTCGCAGGTGACGTTTTAAGGTTAGAAGCGTGACCCTGCTGTGTCTCAATATTCTGGGGCATCACTGTTTTCTTTGGGGAAGGTCACCACCTTTGGGGCGATGCTCTTTAAACAACCCCGTCAAACACCCTCGGCGAGGGTGATGCCACACCATATGGAGATCCTTTCTAGGGATGCCTTGCCTCTCTTTTGGAATCACCAGCTTTGCACCCAGGAGCTGGCCAGAGAAAATTCTTGCCAGTGTTAGAACTGAGCTATAATTTAACTCTGGTGTGGCTCGTTCTCAGCACCCGCCCAGCACAGCCTCCTCCTATGTGGGTGTGGGGGCTAAATGCCAAGGCGAGGTGCTAAATCTCAGTTCTACTGAGGACAGGAACAAAAATACCAAGCTAAATTTCACTCGAAACAATTATCTGCACACTGAATCATTCTTCTCTTCTCCTATCTGTTGCCCTCCTGACTACCTCTTCGTAATAACACTGCAGTGCTACTCACAAAAGACAAAAGTGAGTGTTCTTTAGCTAAATATAACTTAACTGATACTGTTGAAATTAATTAACGCTGAATTCTAATCCTGGTGGAAACGTTAAGTGTCAAACGTGAAAGGGTAGTTGGTAAAGGTCAAGGGACATACGTCAAAGTTTTGTGCAAGCAAAACCTCGCGGTTGATTGAAGTTTCTTGGGGAAGCAGCTTAAAGAAGGTACTTCTTTCTGCCCTCCCCTCATTACTGTCTGTATGTGATCTTCCCGACAGGAAACTTTGTAATCCAGCCTCATCACTTCCCTTGCATTGAAAATCACTCAGTTTCAGGCAGAAATATAAATCGTTCCCATGCTTGGCACAGGAAGTTAACTGCAGCTTTTTATTTGCTATAGCGTTTGTACAGTTAAGAAATAAATGGACTAGCCTGCGCCCCCATCTTCAGAAAGCATGGACCGATTCCCCTGCTGGGTCACCAGCCACTTTTATGGAAAATCACGAGCCAATACAATTCCATAGGCTTCCTTCGTGAATCAGGTCAGATGATCTCGGGGAACAATTGAAGCCGGAGCCCTGCTGTCCCTGGAAACCCTGCCTAATGACTCGGAATCTTGGAAAACTCTCCAGCCTTGTTTGTGGGGCGAGCCCTGCTCTGTTTAGTAACATATTCGAGAATCTCAGAACCCAGGCAGTCTGTCTGAATTTTAGCATAAATTTCTCCTCCTGCACTGCAAGCCTATTGTCTCCCCCTAACTTCATCGGAGACACAGGACCTTGGCCCACACCAGCATTCGTATAACATTTCCTTGGGAATGGTTACGAAATGTTCCCCGTTCCTTTTCTCACCAGGGCTCAACACCCTAAACTCTATTACCTTAACCTAGAAATTCAGATTGAAAGTGTTTCATTTTCTGACCACTCCCAATGGAATGGGGACCTCGGCTCTAGGGGCCTCCGATACCATTTTCTCTTAAGGCAATATCATGGCTGGAACCCCTCAGTCTGGCCATTTGGAGCGTTTGGGGTACACATTTAGTTATTTTTAAATGAGGCAAAGAACCTTCCCTAGAACTTGCACTGAATGTTGTCCTTCTTTTCCTTATTTTATCCTCCCTAGATCTCTTATGGTGGGGTAGCTCTTCTAAATTTCATTTTTTCTCCTTATAATTGCAAAAGCCTATTCCTGACAAGAATAGAATTGTAGCGAGTGCACCAACCTCTTTAGCAAAGTATCAGGCCGATTTAAAATAAGGGTTTTCTTTCTTCTTCAAGAGTTTCACAGATTGACAGCCTAATGACAGAGTCAAATGGTAATGTATTAATGATGGGGGGTGGGGGGAAGGGCAAAATGTATACCTTAAAGTGATGTGGGAAATAAAAGTTTAAGTGAAAGTAGGAAAGTCTTTTGAATAGTCCTATAGCAGGAGTGGCAGACCCGGTCTGTAATACAGCACTAACAAGAAAAGAAATGTAAAAAATAAAAAAGCGATACCCACTCTATAGGTGGTGAAAATCTCTCAGGAAAGCAAGAGCTCTGGGTCAAGAGTAGAAGTAGCAAAACATACACAAAGGAAAAGAGACAGACTGCCGGCATTAAGTGACATACACGAATGGTATATGTAAAGATCATATTGAAAATCAATATAATCCCACCAATGACATTAACCGTGTTGTGCAATAGCGAACTGACCTACCCCCGACTTTGAACAGAGACGTGACCTATTCATTCCACTGAACAAACATCACAGAGCACCTATATATTAGACAATAGGATGGTACTGGCAGTAAAAAGATGAATGAACTTGCATTCAAAGTGCCTGTAATTAGAAGGGAGGGTTGGGAATAAGAGACCTGAGCCAATTTTTACAGCAGTTTAAGCTCCAAGTGAAGGAGCAAAATCCAATAAGTAGCAAGTAACTGACTTTGCCTACCTTGGAAAGAAGCTTCAGGAACTAGTAAAAGGCACTGCACAAAGATAGCATCAAAATAAAATGCTAGGTTAGTAATCGCAAGGATAAATATAATACCAGCAGTTATCACCCACAAAACTCCTTAAGGGTCAGGCATTGTGTTACAAGGGAAAGAGCTGTCTCCGTCCAATCGTCTCATTAAGTAGACCAGGTAGGAATTACTCTCATCTGCATTTCAACCGATAGGTGATGGAAGCTTAAAGAGGTCGAGAACTTGCTCAAGGTTCACAGTTAATAAATGGTTGACTCTGGATTATAATTAAGGTGTGTCTGACCCTAACCTCTTAGCCAGTTGGAGACTCAGTAAAAGAAAAAAAAAGTCAAGCATAATTTGATTTACCATTAAAATAACTAGCTGATGTGGTCAATTCTGTAAAACAAATTAGTCAATTTGCTGGGGAAAGAAAATCAGCCAAACGGATTGTTTGGCATCGTGTAGCCCAATTAGTTAATAAACTGAGCTGCTCCCTTCCTGGGAGCCAAGGCTACTACAGATACAGAGGCTCTGAAAAGAGGAAGGATTTTGGCCCCAGCCTGGCTCAGATTTTGAAGGGGACAGACCCAGCAGGTGACCTTGGGCACCTGAAGCTCAAAACCCTCCTCGATAAGAAGGTAGCAATAATATCTCTTTCTCAGGAGTTCGTAAGGATTAAGTAAGATATGAGTATAAAACGGCAAGCATAGCACCTTGGACAGAGTAAACTCACAATTAATGGCAACTAATTATCATTATCATTAGACTGGCTTCAAACTCTGTTTCCACCAAGGACAAGCTGTAGGGCTTTAAGGTACATTCATTCATGTGACAAAAATAAACACATTAACAGTAATGATTAATAATCAATAATAAGCATTAAATGCATATTAATGTTACAAGCATTATTAAGTGCTGAGAAAAAAAAAAAAAAAAACTAAGTTGCAGAAGAAGCAAGGTCCTTGCCCTCCCGAAGCTTACAATCTTATAAGGCAGATTTTTTAATTAAATGGTATCCACCAAACTCTTACTTTTACTTAAAAATATCTGTCTAGTTCCCTGCTATATCACCAGTGCCTTGAACATTACCTGGGACTATCTGATGGATGCTAAATAATATTTTATTGGGTTTAACAAACTACACTTATTTATTCATTTATTTAATTAACTAACTAACTGATTAAGTTGAATTAACTAAGTAGCAAGTGGTTCCTTTTGGTTTCTTCATTTAGTGGAGGGTGTGTCTCTTTTAAAATTTTAATAAATCCCTAGATTTCTCTAGACATGAAAATGTTTTACTGGCTCCCCAGAATATACTCATTCGTAGGAACTCAGTTATCAAGTTCCGATGTCGCCCTACTGCAATTCCCTCAGCTTCCTAAAGTTTTCCAAGTATCTGGAATCTGCCCTAGGTATAGTGAGCCTATCCGAAAACACTGCAGAGGCCAAGAGGAGAAGCTTGGCGAGGACCATGGTCATTAAGAGTAAAGAAAAGCCAGAAAGGGGGATGCGGGAATTCAACAGAAGCAGTGGGCACACGCGTTATATGTGTGAAGTGAATCTACTGCACTTGAAGAAAATAATGATAGTATTCTTCCTCATTGGGAAAACTCAGAAAACCATTCCCAAAACAGGCACGGGTATCTTAGAGAGCAACAAAGCATTCCAACGATCTCATTCATTCCGTTGTCCTTTATCACCCAGTCATTCCTGTAGCTTGAGAGGAGAACAGCTGTGGTAAAGTTTCAATAACTGAAGGCACAACATACAACTAATATGCTAAAAGTTATTCAACTCTCCTGAAAAAAAAAATGCAAACATAACACACAATTCACGAAAAAAATGAACAAGTAAATCCCTAACGTAGATCATGGAGAGCAGATTTAAAAAGTGCTGACACTTTTTTTTTTTGAAAGATTTTATTTATTTATTCGACAGACAAAGATCACAAGTAGGCAGAGAGGCAGGCAGAGAGAGAGAGGAGGAAGCAGGCTCCCTGCAGAGCAGAGACCTGATGCGGGGCTCCATCCCAGGACCCTGGGATCATGACCTGAGCTGAAAGCAGAGGCTTTAACCCACTGAGCCACCCAGGTGCCCCAGTGCTGAAACTTTCTTTTGTCTTACTCCTTTTGAAACAATTGCTATCACTAAACTAACTCTGGTGTTAACACACATGACACAGCCTTTCCCCCTCCTTTTTCTAATGAAAAACACAAATATTAGTCTTTCAAAGAGCTATTCTAACATGTATGTATAGTTTAATGAGAACATGTAAAAACTTAAGAACATTACCCAAGTGTTTCCAGCCCCGAGTTTGTCCCAATCCCTCCCTCTTCTATTCCCAAATAATCATCTCCTGATTTTTAAAAATTATCCTTCCTTTTTTTCATTCTCATATCCTATATGTTTATGTCTCTAAGAATTTAGTGCCTGTTTTCACCCATTTATAAGATTTATATCAATGAAATCATGTGTATGTATTCTTCTCTGAGTTGCTTTTTCTCTTTAACCCGGTTTCTGAGACTCGTCCATTTTGAAGTATCGTGGCCATGGGCAATTACAGCCACTAATGTAAATTATGCCATTATATAGATATATCATAATTTATTAATATATTCTGCTCTTACATTGCCTTCAGTTATTTTGCTACAACAAACACTGCTGTCATACTAAATATCTCTTCATGCAACAATGACTCTAGGGCACAAACCTAGACACCAGGTACATGTATCTTTAATATTAGGTAACAGCATTCCTACCAGTAGTGAATATTATTTTCAGTTGTTTTACAACGGTAGCAAAACTTGATATTATCAGGGTTTGCCAATCTCATCACTTTGCGATGCTATCTTACTGAAGCTTTAACTTGCATTTCCTTGATTACTAATGAGACTGAATATATTTTCCCTGCTTTTTATTTCCCCTTCAATGAAATGTTTCTTCAAGTCATTTGCATTTTTTCTATTTGCTTAATTATCTTTTCTCACTGGTTCATGAGTTCTTTATGTATTCCGGTTATGAATCCTTCATTGGAACATAAATTGACAATATTATGGCTTTATTTCTCACTCATTTTGTGGTGTTCTGACAAACAGAAGTTTTTACTTTCAGCTTTCTGAAATTGATTGAATTTTTCCTTTATGTTCTGTATCTTTTATGACATATTTTAAAAATTCTTCCCAACTCTAGATGACAGGATAGTCTCCTAAATTTTCCTATTAAAATTTTAAAGCATTGGCCTATTTATAATCAAAGCTCATAGCAAGTCAAGGATTGAGAGGAATTACCTTAGCTTGATTGAGATTGCCTACAAAACCCCTGAAGACAACATGATATTTAATGCTAATAAACTGAAAACCTTTGCTCTAATGCTGAGAACAAGACAAAGATGTGTGCTGTCACCACTCTGATTCAACATATTCCTAGAAGTTCTAGCCATGAAAATAAATCCAGAAAAAAGGCATAATCTGTTTAAGGCATACAGATTGTAAGGGAAAAATAATAGAATAAGTAAATGTACAAGGGACAAATATAAAAGGAAATATAATAAAAGGAAGAAATCACACAGATGCCATGCTGGTCCACATAGAAATCCCCAAAAATATACGAAATACTTCTGGAAGTAATAAATGAGGTCACAGGACACAAGATCAACAGGCAAAAATCGATCACATTCCCGCATGCCGACAACGAACTTGAGGAAACAAAAATGAAAAACACGATGCCATTAACAATTGCTAAAAATAAATGAAATGCTTAGATACCAACTCAACATACAGGTGTAGCCTCTGGATGCCAGAAATTACAAAATGCTGATAAGAGAGATCAAAGGTTGGGAGGGAGACAAACCATAAAAGACTCAATCTCAAGAAACAGACTGAGGGTTGGGGGGTGGGGACAGGAGAGGGTGGTGGGGAAATGGACATTGGGGAGGGTATGGGCTATGATGAGTGCTGTGAAAAATGTAAACCTGGCGATTCACAGACCTGTACCCCTGGGGATAAAAATACATTATATGTTTATTAAAAAAAAGAGAGAGAGAGAGAGAGAGAGAGAGATCAAAGGTCACCTAAACGAATGGAGAAGTGTACTGTGTTCTCGGATTTGAAGACTCAACATAGTGAAGATGTCAAATCTCCTCAAATTTATCTATGGGTTTAATGTAATTCTTACCAAAATCCCAGCAGAGTTTTTCTTTAGATGTAAAAAGGCTTATACTAGGGGCGCCTGAGTGGCTCAGTGGGTTGAGCCTCTGCCTTCGGCTCAGGTCATGATCTCAGGGTCCTGGGATCGAGACCCACATCCGGCTCTCCTCTCCATGGAGAGCCTGCTTTCTCCTGTCTCTCTGCCTGCCTCTCTGCCTGCTTGTGATCTCTGTCTGTCAAATAAATAGATAAAATCTAAAAAAAAAAAAAAGGCTTATACTAAAATTTATATGGAAAGACACAGACCTGAGAATAAGCAATCTTGAAAATAAGAGTAAAATGAAAGAGACCCAGTGTCCCAGATATTAAGGTATACTGGATAGATGCTATATACCCTATAAGTACTTACAGAGTATGATAATGGAATAGAATAGAGAACTCAGAAATATATCCACACAGAGTACGCCCAGATAATTCTGGGAAAGGCGCAAATGCAATGAAGGAAGGACAGCTTCTTAAACAAATGGTACTGGAACAATCAGGAGAAAAAAGAAAAATCTCAACCTAAATCTTATTCCTTATATAAAAAATAACTTAAATGGAGCATGAACTTCAATGTATAATTTAAAGTTCTAAAATCTTAGGGAAAAATCTTTAATATTGCTTAGCAAAGATCATGTGCAAGGGATGGGAAAAAAAGCTACAAAATGAGAGATATATTTGCAAGCAGTATATCTGACAATGGACTAGTATCTTGTGTGTGTGTGTTTATCACTGTCATCACTTAACAGTAAAAAAAAAAATCCAGTTTGAAAATAGGCAAAGGCTAGTACTTGGATGGGAGACCACCTGGGAATACCGGGTGCTATAGGCTAAGGGGCGCCTGGGTGGCTCAGTGGGTTAAAGACACTGCTTTCGGCTCAGGGCATGATCCCAGGGTCCTGGGATCGAGCCCCGCATTGAGCTCTCTGCTCAGTAGGAGGCCTGCTTCTCTTCCTCTCTCTCTCTGCCTGCCTCTCTGCCTACTTGTGATCTCTGTCTGTCAAATAAATAAATAAATCTTTAAAAAAAAAAAAAGAAAATAGGCAAGGGAATAAACAGATATGTCGCCCAAGGAGATACATAGATGGCAAATAAGCACATGGGAAGATACTTAATATCATTACCCATGAAGGAGATATAAACTAAAGGCATAATGACACAACACCAATGTCTAAAGTTTTAAAAAGGGACACCAAACATTAGCGAACAGAAACGGGATCACTCACACAATTCTGTGGAGAATGTCAGACAAAAATCTGCATATAACATGGAGGACTTAGGGAGATGGAGAGAAGGGAGTTGAGGGAATTTGGAGGCGGGGGATGAACCATGAGAGACTATGGACTCTGAAAAACAATCTGAGGGTTTTGAAGGGGCGGGAGGTTGGGGGAGCCAGGTGGTGGGTATTATGGAGGGCACGTATTGCATGGAGCACTGGGTGTGGTGCATAAACAATAAATTCTGTTATGCTGAAAAGAAATAAAAAATAAAAATAAAATTTAAAAATCTGCATATGAACATTCATAGCACCTTTATTTGTAATCGCCCAACACTGTGAACAGCAGAGAGGTCTTTCAATCCGTGGATCATGAAGCTAACTGCGGTACAGCATAGAATGGAATACTCCATACTGGAAATAAGAAGAAACAAGCCATTGATTCACACCACAGCCTGGATGAATGTTGATGGAATTGTGCTGAGTGTAAAGAGCCAATCCCCAAAGATTACATAGTGTACGCTTGATTCCATTTACACAGCATTCTCAAAGTGATGAAATTCCAGAAACAGGCAACGGATTCCGGCAGAGGGTTTAGGAAAGATGGCGGCTGAATGGTTTTCAGAGCAGTAGGAGGGATTTCGTGATGGAGCTGACAGTATCTTGACTGTATCAATGCTATTACCCTGGTTGTTCTGATGCAAGATAGTTTGGCAAGTTGTTACCATTGTCGACTTGGGTATAGGCCACCTGGGATCCCTGTACTAGTTCTTACAACTACATGAAAATCTATAATCATCTTAAAAATAAAATTTAATAATTTTTTTTAAAATTTTGGTCTTCCATATCTTGCTTTTGGAAAAAACTGGAATTGAATTTTGCGTATGATGTGGGAAGGGATTCAATTTCACTTTTCCCCCAGAGCCATTTGGAGCAGTCTCCTTCCTTTCCTCCTGAATCTGTAATACCAGCTCTGGGGTAGATCACTTCTGTACATGTTGGGCCTGCTCCTGGGCTCTCTGTTCTGTCCCATGGGTACATTTGTCTACCCCGTGGCCAAAACCACACTGACCAAATCCCTCTCCATCATAAGGATCAGTGTTTCATTTGGCAAGATCCCCACCACACCCCTGCCTTGTTTTTTGTCTTCAGGGGTTCTTGGACCTTAACTCTTCTCTATAAATTTTAAAGTCAGCTTTTCAGGTTCAAGGAAAACCCTACTGGGCAGAAATAACATCACTACAATATTATCTTACTACCCATTAAATGTTTACTTTAATAATTTCAATTTATTTTAGTCATTTTTAATATGTTTTATAAAGTGTTAGCATTTTTCATAATGGCTTTGCACATTTTTCATTAGATTTGTCCCTTATAGGAGCAGTCCATGTTAGCTGCCAAGGTGAAATGGATCTTTTTTTTTTTTTTAAGTTGCTGCTTATTGCTATTATATAGAAATAAAATTTACTATAAAATTATATCTGGCAAACAGTCTTATTAATAACTCATTTGTAGATTCTTTTGGTTTTCTATAAAATTAATGATATCATCTCTGAATAAGTATAGTTTTGTTTTTCTGTTCCAAATCATACCTTTTATTCTGTTTTCTTATATTATATCATTGGCTAGGACTACCAGTATACTGATCGTGTTAGCAAAAAACATTTTTATCTTGTTCTCAATTTTAAAGGAAATATACTTAATGTTTCATCATTATTTTTGCACCGAAGCATTGTAGGCACACTGTATTAGGCTACAGAATCTATTCCTAGTTTGTTGAGAACTTTTATCATAGATGTTGCCTTTTACCAATTCTTTTTATCCATTTATTAAAAGAATCACATTATTTTCCTCCATTAATCTGTTGACATGACGAATGAATTAATTTTCTAATACTGAATCAATCTTACATTTCAAGAAAAAAATGTTTTGAATTTTGTCTGCTAATGCTCTAACATTTTTTTATTGCAACATTATTTTATTTTATTTTTTTTAATTAAATTTTTTATTTATTTTCAGCGTAACAGTATTCATTGTTTTTTCACCACACCCAGTGCTCCATGCAATCTGTGCCCTCCCTAATACCCACCACCTGGTTCCCCCACCCTCCCACCCCGCCCCTTCAAAACCCTCAGGTTGTTTTTCAGAGTCCATAGTCTCTCATGGTTCACCTCCCCTTCCAATTTCCCTCAACTCCCTTCTCCTCTCCATCTACCCTTGTCCTCTATATTATTTGTTATGCTCCACCAATAAGTGAAACCATATGATACTTGACTTTTTCTGTTTGACTTATTTCACTCAGCATAATCTCTTCCAGTCCTGTCCATGTTGCTACAAAAGTTGGGTATTCGTCCTTTCTGATGGAGACATAATACTCCATAGTGTATATGGACCACATCTTCCTTATCCATTCATCCGTTGAAGGGCATCTTGGCTCTTTCCACAGTTTGGCGACCGTGGCCATTGCTGCTATAAACATTGGGGTACAGATGGTCCTTCTTTTCACTACATCTGTATCTTTGGGGTAAATACCCAGCAGTGCAATTGCAGGGTCATAGGGAAGCTCTATTTTTAATTTCCTGAGGAATCTCCACACTGTTCTCCAAAGTGGCTGCACCAGTTTGCATTCCCACCAACAGTGTAAGAGGGTTCCCCTTTGTCCACATCCTCTCCAACACACGTTGTTTCCTGTCTTGCTAATTTTGGCCATTCTAACTGGTGTAAGGTGGTATCTCAATGTGGTTTTGATTTGAATCTCCCTGATGGCTAGTGATGATGAACATTTTTTCATGTGTCTGGTAGCCATTTGTATGTCTTCATTGGAGAAGTGTCTGTTCATATCTTCTGCCCATTTTTTAATATGATTATCTGTTTTGTGTGTGTTGAGTTTGAGGAGTTCTTTATAGATCTTGGATATCAACCTTTTATCTGTACTGTCATTTGCAAATATCTTCTCCCATTCCGTGGGTTGCCTCTTTGTTTTGATGACTGTTTCTTTTGCTATGCAGAAGCTTTTGATCTTGATGAAGTCCCAAAAGTTCATCTTTGCCTTTGTTTCCTTTGCCTTTGGAGACATATCTTGAAAGAAGTCTAACATTTTTTTGAATCCAGCTCGTGAATGAGAATGGGATGCAATTTTCCTTTCTTGTATTGCTCTTGAGTCTTAGAAACAAGAGTAATCCTTACTTCACAATGTGAGCTAGAGTAAACCCTTTTTTTCCTATTTTCTGAAAGCATTTGTGTAAGATTGGAATATCTGGTCCTGGTAGAAACTCACCTGCATACTCTGTCTTTGGGACTGGTGTTTTGTTAGTGAGAAGATTTTTCATTACCAGTTTATTCTTTGATTCAATATAGGGAATTTTAGATATTCTTTTTTTTTTCTTGAGTAAGTTTCAATAATGCATATTTTCTGGGAGTTTAACTACACGAACTTTTCAAATCTGTTGTCCTAGAATTTTTGATTATTAATTATATATTTTTAGAATTATTGCATCTTTTCAGTAAATTGAACTTTTTATTATTATAGGGTAGATTTCTATAGTAATGCATTTTGTTTTAAAGTCTGAACTAACATTAATAAAGCTACATGAGCTTCATTTTGGGTTTGGTTTGTCTTTATGTATCATTTTGTGCCTTTACAATAAATCTTTCTAAGTTTTATGTTTTAGGCAAGTCTCTTGAAAATAGACAATCACGGGACTTAGCCAGTCTTTGCACTGGAAGATTTAGTGCATTTACATGGGGATCAGGATTATTAATAAATTTGAATTTATTTCTAGCACCTTAATATTTAGGGCTTTCTTTTTGTCACACTTATGAAAAAGAATCTCATCTTGCCTTGTTTCGGATTAGTTGAGATTGTTTTCCCACACTCCATTTTTCCCATATTTACTGGTTTGGAAGATACACACCTATGCTTTTCTTTTCCTCTACAAATTTTAACATACCGATTTAAATTAATAAAATACAAATCTAGATAATAGCTACCCAGTTATCCCCATGCTAATTTATAATCCAGATATTCCCAAACTTTCTCTGCTCCCCATGTCTGTAATATCTCAGTAATTTCTTCACAGTGCCCCAAGGCAAAAAGAAGAATCTTTGGTTTTATTAACTAATTTCATTTTGTTTACTAAATAATTAGGTCAAAACAACTTATCATGTATTTATATCCTAACAACTTGGGAGCTATCTGAAAAAAGTAATAGATTGAAGGAAGAAATAATAATTAAATTGAAGGAAGAAATAATAATTCTGTTTCATTCTCCAAAAACCACAATTATTTTCTTGTACCACATGTGCACTTGTTAGGCACCACACAATTTCTCAAACCTTGGAATAAAATTATACATTTCCGCCCTTATTTCTTGTTAAGTATGTATTTTCTTCTGGTATTCGGGTTTTTTTTTTTTTTTCCATAGAAATATCCATTGGAAAACTCAGTTTCTTACAGATAAGATGGAATCGAAAGGAGCATAATGAATTCAATATGGAAACCGTGAACAGCCTTGAGCTAGCATTCCATGCTGCATCCAACAAATGTTGCTCTGTCTCCCTAGAAATTTCTAGTAACTTCTGGTTCCCTTGTGTCTTCACTAGGATGCTGTGGGTGCTTCAATAAATAGCTTGGGATTCAACGTTCTTATTGTTCTATATTTGAGTTCTCTTTTTATTTTTTATTTTTTTTTGGTAATTCAAAACAATATCAATACCATTTTTCATAGTCAAGGATTTTTAGCTTACCATATTTTGGGCTCACTTTTTTTTTTTTTTTTATGTTAGACTTTCCTTAACCAGTTGTATTCCCTCTACTATGAGATGTTCTTTAGAATTTCCTTAGTCCTCTGTTCATAATAAATCCTCTTTGTTTTTATCTTCTTAGAAGTTACTTTATTTGCCCCCATTCTGAAAGATGCCTCTACCGGTTATACACTCCTAAGCTGATGGTTATTTTCTGTTGGCGCACTGATGATATTCTTCCACAGTCTAGTGATCTTCATTGTTGCTTTTAAGAAGTGAGCTACAGGCCTAACGGTCATGCCTGTGTAGGTAATCTGGCTGATTAAACACCCTCCCTCTGCTTTTGGTTTTCCAGCATCAGTCTCAGCCTCACTTGCTTTTTATGAAAGCTCTGCAATTTTTATGTAATCTATTTTGTCTTTAGTACTTCATGACCCCGAGGAATTAGGTCTTTACAAGCTCTGGAAAAATTCCCAATCACATTCAAACATTGTCTCTACCAATTCTCTCTAGTGTCTCCTGGAACTCCAATTAGATGTATATTAGACATACATTAGCTATGCTTTGAACTTGATCACTCTATAGGATTGCGCATGCCATACATTTGCTCCCTCTGTCTCTCTGGGTGAATCTAATTAATTTAGTCACATCTATGTATCAGATCACAAATCCTCTCTTATGCTCCCTCTCATCTGCTGTTTAATTTGTCCGTCATGCATTTGTGCTTTATCCAAAGATGATTGCATTTGCTTCTTCCAAGCCAGTGTTCAGGGGCAACACCAACATTAAATTAAATTTTATGCTTGTATATTCTGGGTCCCCCAATGGGATTAATTCTTGCCTTATATGCAGAACAGTAGGTTTGTGGCTAAGACATTCATGAAAGATTTTCTCTTTCTATCTTTCCTCCAAGAGCCAAAGTCAAGACAGGCTAGACTCCCAACTCTTCCCCTCTTCATTCAGGGAAGGGTTTGGCATTTGTTTGTTTTGTTTTATTTTTCACCTAGTTCACCCATGGAAAAGGCTGACTTCGGGATGTCCAAGTTTTATTCAGAAGTCCAATGTCTCTTCTAGCAAGTGCTTCAGGATTTTTGTTTTAGCCCCATTTGTTAAGGTCTCTCAAGTCCAAGTTCTAAGCCAGTAGGTCTTAGCCAGTGTTGGTCCAGTGCTTGCTTCTCTGCTTGTGTGTTTTCTAGCAACTTTTGTGCCAGCAGGATTTCTCAGGTCACACAATCCTCCACATTGACAGAAACAGAGGTCGTCTGCTGTCACCCATCCTCTGGGTGTCACTATGTGATATTCCTCTGGACGTCTTGTCTAAGCTACATTTTTCAGGCTTCATTTGGTGATCCAATTTTCCCAAGATTAATTAGCCCCAAGAAGAAGAAAAATAACAACTAGTAAATGGAAGAGGAAATACAGCAGAATCCGGTGACATACAAAGGTGATTTATGAACTTGACAGTCAGGATATTAGAAGTCTGGACTTAGATCTTTAACTCAGTCCTCCTTGGCAATGGGGTCTTTAATGAAATTATCCCAGAACCTGCCACTACAAACTTGGGTGGAGTTTGAAAAAGCATTTGTTGCCCTCCAGCCCTGTGAAAGAAGCCATTCCCAGAGGTCATCAGTAGGGTGGTTGTGTGTGCTGTCTTCATGTAGCAAGAACCAAATCCTTTGTTCTTAGGAACCTCCCAATTTTCCAGTGGGAAAATTGAGTTTTGACCAGTTCTAGGAACAGATCAGGAGGTTTAATGTTTTGTTTCGTTTTGTTTTGTTTTTTGTTTTTTGTTTTTTGTTTTTTGTTTTTTTGAGAGAGAGAGAGAGCACACATGAGCATGAGCAGGGTTTGGGGGTGGTTGCGCAAAGCGAGAGGGAGAAGCAGACTCCACACCGAGCAGGAAGCCAGGGAGCGGGAAGCGGAAGTGGGGCTTGATTTCAGGACTCCGAGATCAGGACCTGAGGGGAAGGCAGAAGCTTAAGCAACTGAGCCACCCAGATGCTTCAGGTCAGGGGGTTTGAAATGTGTCATCTCTCTTAATCAATACAGTCCTCTTCTTCCTGAACACTCTGAAGGTATTAGGCAAAGATTTGGGGGCACAGCCTAAGGTGCATAATCTGATCTAATTTGTTTAATGAATAGTTCTTGACTGTTTCCAGCAGCCATGGAAATCATCCTATTTCTTTTTTTCTTTTCTTTTCTTTCTTTCTTTCTTTCTTTTTTTTGTTTGTTAAAGATTTTATTTATTTGACAGGGAGAGAGACACAGTGAGAGAGGGAACACAAGTAGGGGGAGTGGGAGAGGAAGAAGCAGGCTTCCCGCTGAGCAGGGAGCCCGATGCGGGGCTCCATTCCAGGACCCTAGGATCACAAACTGAGCCAAAGGCAGATGCCTAACGACTGGGCCACCTAGGCGCCCCGGAAATCATCCTATTTCTTATTAAGATTCATCTGTTGGTCAAGAAATCATCACTTAAATGTGAATCATGCCAACCGCTCTACTCTTTCAGAGACCAAAGTAACAACTGAGTGTGACAAGGAAAAAAGTCAGTTTGGTAAAAATATAGCACAGCAACAAAAAATTTTACGTGGACTCTCTGAGTGGGCACAGTGTTCTAAGTGATGTGTCAGGGTTCAACAGCCCAGCCAGCGTGAATGTAAAGAATGGAAGGGGTGAGTGTGAGATCTTAGCACCTGCCTACCATCCACAGGGCGATCTGCAATGCCTTGGCTCATGTTATCCATACAGAAGCCCAGAGACGTGGGTGGGATTATTTCCATTTTATAGATGAAGAAGCAGACTTGGAGAGGTAAAATGACTTTAATCCCATTAACAGGCAGAAAAAAAGTGCCTTCCTCATGCTTCTCTGCCAGCAAAGCATATATTTTTTTCCACCACATTATGCCATCTCTTAAGTGTTCGTTACCTTTTCCCACTATAATAAGATTCTCGTGTTCTTGACCTGAGTGCAACACAGATTTAAAGAGAAAGAATCACTGGGGACACCAAGTATTCCAAATGATTGCCACCAGCCATTTGTCATTTCTTCTGTTGGCTCAAGTGCTGCCTGGAAGCTCAGATATAGTGAGACACAAGCAATATTTTATGGAGGGCTTCCTTTCTGTCTCTTTGATGGTAGTGTGTTGTAAACTCTATGGAGATCAACCCTCCTCTGGGAGCTAATTACAATAAGGCATCTCTTTATTCGCTGCAGTAAAGCTTTTCCTTACAAAGGCCACAGGAATATGAAGGACAGCGGGACATAACAAAGCATTGACATCTGATTCCTTAAGAATTTCTTCTTGAATGAAGTCATGCATGCCAAATATGTCTGACTCGTTATCACTCTCGATACAGTATGATATCAGTTTAACCTGGAAAGATTGCCAACATCAGGAAACCACAGAGGAAATGGTGTCGTGGCACACACACGATAATCTGAACAACCACAGAGAGGAACAGCAGTTGATAAATGGGATGATTACTCAGTCCTCTGCCATGAGGAAGCAGTAGCATTTGTATACTTTAGGTTGGCCATTCTAGAGAACTGTAACCACCCAAGAGGCAATCCAATGGTGGTCCTGTGGCCATGGACAGATCGTGGACACCACCCACCATCTCTCCTCTTGCACCTGATTCATCAGTCACAGGATTTGCTCTGATTCAGAACAGAACAGAATCATAATGACAATTAGCATGTTTCTAAGACAAAAGCACTTAAGGTAGTGGTTGGAAAAGAATTAACTCTGTGTTTTCATTTCACATTTTGGTTTGGTTTTCGGAGGAATATGTCGGAGGCAGATGCCAATTTGCTTTGAGGCAAGAGATAAGGAGAAGTGTTTTAGGAAGGAGTCTGTATGACAAGGGGTGGGGGAGATAACATCAATAAGGAGGGGGTCACTGATAACTTTGTGGACAAGTGACCCTTTGGCTATGCCAAAAGATTTTATCAGTCAGAAATGGCTGAGTCATGTATATGTGATTGTGGCTTGAATTCTTTGGATATGGGGGGGTGGGAGGGAGAAGGGGAGGGAAAGTGATACAAAGAAACCAGAAGAGAGAGACGTGCACCCAGTTGAGAGTTGGCCCTGAGCTCCCTTCAGACACATTCATTTTCCCAGCTGACTTTTTGCATCCAGTGGCTCATAGTTACAATCACATGTGATCAACTTGCCTCATAGATACATTTGTCAGTCTGGATAGTCATAGTAGTGTCACATCTCAATGGAGCAGCCGGGAACGTGATTCTTGCCTCTGGTTTGCTTCCTGGAGTATCATGGAAAACATTGGCTTCTGAATTCTAGCTGTGTGATCTGTCTTCCTATTTATAACCATGCTGTATCTTTTGGACCTGATACCACTATTCTGATTGGGACATTTCGCTTCTTTTCACAATGAAGATTCTCCTTTAGACCTGAGCCCTGTGGTCAAACACACGACTTGTTTAGCTTAGTCCTTGAATCAACCATTATACTGTATGTAGTAAAGTTGAATAATGGCCTCCCAGGGATATCAAGCCCTTATGACCAGAATTTACAAACATGACCTTATTTGGGAAAAAAGAGTCATTGCATATGTGATTCAGTTAAGGATTCTAAAGTGCTAAAATCACCCTGGATTATCTGAGTGGCCCAGAGATGCCATCACAAGTGTCCGGATAAAAGATAAGCAAGAAAAGTTAATACCAACACCCCGAAGGGGAGGTGACAGTGTCACCAGAGAGAGGCTGAGGGTGGAGTGAGGTGGCTATAAACCAAGGACCACCTGGAGCCACCAGAAGCTGGGAAAGGCAAGGAAGGTTCTCTCCTCGAGCTGTCAGAGGGAGCAGGGTCCTGCCAACACCTTGACTTTGGATTTCCAGCCTCCAGAATTGACGGAGCATAAGTATCTGTTATTTAAGCCATCCAGTTCATGGTCATGTGACAGCGTCCTGGGAGGCACTGGTCTACCTCTTCCGTTCCATCCAGACAGAGCCTCAGAAGCTAGAATTCTGTTTCATTCATGTACCCCTATTTAAGCAACATCTCCTGCCCCCCAAAACTGCCTGCCACATCTTATAAATCCAAATGAGATTCAGAGGTCCTAAAGGAGACAGCCATGTTTTGAGCAGTGTACAGACTTCGATCAACCAGATGCATCTTACTGAAGTTCTTTTTATGAAGGAATATTCTTTTCCAATCCTACTTCGCATTCTTTTGGAACTAGCTTTGCCATTTTCATTGATAACCTGGTAAACACTTAAAACCAAATCCTGTTTCCCATCAAATTTTTCTTTTTTATTTTTTTAATTGTGTTATGTTAGTCACCATACAGTACATCATTAGTTTTTGAGGTAGTGTTCCTTGATTCACTGTGTCTAACACCCAGTGCTCCATGCAATCTGTGCCCTCCTCAATACCCATTACAAGGCTCACCAATCCTCCCATCCCCTTCCCTTCTAAAACTCTGTTTGTTTCCCAGAGTCCATAGTCTCTCATGGTTCCTCTCCCCCTCCAATTTCTCCCCTTTCAGTTCTCCTTTATCCTAATGTCCTCCATGTTATTCCTTACGCTCCACAAGTAAATGAAACCATATGATAATTGACTTTCTCTGTTTGACTTATTTCACTCAGCATAATCTCCTCCAGTCCTGTCCATGTTGATGCAAAAGTTGGGTATTCATCCTTTCTGATGGATGAGTAATATTCCACTGTGTATATACACCCCAGTGTTCATAGCAGCAATGTCCACAGTAGCCAAAATATGGAAAGGGCCAAGATGCCCTTCAACAAACTAACAGATAAAGAAGATGTTGTCCATGTACCCATCAAATTTTTCTGGCTTCCACTTCATTGATTTGTTGATGCAAAGGACCTGAGTTCAGGTTCAAGGACTGCTAGACGGGTGTGTGCACCATGTAAACAAAGGTGTACATCATCCTCACTATTTGGCTTCACTGGCAGCACACAGTTATTTTCTGAGGACTCCTGAAACTTGACTTTCCCAAGTTTTCCCTTAATGTAGGAAGGCACTCTTTTAAAATGACTTGTATTTCCCTATAACATCAGAGTCCTCAGAAACTGCGATAAGGAAATGGTGAACATCTGACAGGTATTTCAGAAGACCTTGACGTTGTCTGAAAACCACGGTGACTAGGGGCAGGTACGCTGACCCATCTCGGCACTGCCATGAACCAGGCTATGAACTTGGACAAAGTTTTTTCACCTCTCTGGACTTCAACCTGTTTAAACTTCAACCTGTTAAAAACTGGGCTAATGGCATCTACCTCATCACCTTGTTAAGAGAATCAGATGAATTAAACTATGTTTACCTGAATGCCCTGAAAGATTCTCAAGTTCACTGGAGTCCAACTCGAACTCATGGTCACCCAACCTCAAACCTGTTCCTTTGAATCCCCACCTGCTGAGCCCCATGGCTCCTAATCGGGAAGTCTCCTGGACTTTTGCCCCAATCTTAGCCTGGCCACCTCTCTTCTAGTCAAGTTAAATTCATGACCAAGTTCTATCACTTCTCAAATATGCTTTTTTTTTTTTTTTTCCAAAGACAGGCCATAAATCAGGACTTCAGAACCACCTGCCTGGACCACTAAAAGTCCCTGAATGGGTCTCCCCATGGACCTCATGCATCACCACCAACCCAAACCATCTGAACTGAGTCTCGAGACTCCAGATCTGACCACGTGCTCCCCCATTCTACATCCTTCCACAGCCCCTCTGCTTAGCAGAGCGTGAGCCAAACAGCATTCTCTGGCTTGCACAATATTTTATCATCATCACCATTTTCTATCTTACTGGCCAAGATGAAGAATAGGGAGATTTTACATATACATCTGGATTTATGAATTTTCATGAAAAGTGAATGGGTCTGGAAAACCCGGATCTAACCTACGTGAGCTGAGAGGCTGCTGTTGTCTTCAGCCGTGGCATATGCTTTTCTGTTTCCGCCACTCCCACTTACCTGGTCTGATTACCTGCCTGCCACCTATAGGTGAATCCACAGCATAAAGTCTAAAGACGTTCTTTACCATCACATATCACCAAAACGTAGCGTGAACATTTCCAGGTTCTTGAACATCACATTCCTTCAATCCACCTTGGCTTTTAACATGCTTCCACATCCAACAGACACACCGACCAATGTTTTCTTCTTTGCAAACATCTATCCTATAAGACTATTTACATGGAACTACTTGTGTCTACCAGCCCAGAATAACTCCGTGCTTCCTCTTCTAATCCTATGCTATTAAATCATGTACCACATTGGTTTCTAATTACCCGTGGACGTACTATCAAGTTCCTGAGGAAAGGCACCACCAACTCCTTTCATTCCCCTACCCCCTGCATCTGGTATAGATAGATGTTACTAAGTGTTGATTAAAAATTTTTTAATAAAAAAAAATAATAATATGTGGAGGTGCTTATCCACTATTTGGTACATAGAAAGCACTCAATAAATTTTATTTGAATAAAATTTGAATTTAATTATTCATTATTAATTATTCATTATTATTATTATTATTAATTATTAATTATTATTAATAAAATTTGAATTTATTTATTCAAATAAAATTTGAATAAAATAAATAAAATTTATTTGAGTAAACAATATTAGGCATCATAAACTAAAGTTTAATATGAATGCTCTCCATGTGGGATCCTAGCAAGAGAGAAAATCACAGCGTAGCAGCGAAGGGTACAGGCTCTGGAATAGATTTTCTGTGTTCAACGTCTAGCTCTTCTGATTGCCAACTGCTCGGTGTTTGGTAAGTATCTTTTCTAAGTTAGTTTGATAACCTGCAAATGGAAGTTCCAATAGCATCTGCTTCAAAGGTTACTGAGATGCTCAAGTAAGATAATTTATAAAGCCCTGAACAGCTTTGGGCATCCAGTTAGCATTAATACATTTATTTACATTTAGCTGTAATTATTGTTATTGTTCTATTATACAAAGACTTCTTTACATCAAGAAATCTCCCTTGGGGCACCTGGGTGGCTCAGTGGGTTAAAGTCTCTGCCTTCGGCTCAGGTCAAGATCCCAGAGTGCTGGGATCGAGCCCCACATCGGGCTCTCTGCTCAGCAGGGAGCCTGCTTTCTCCTCTCTCTCTCTCTGACTGCTTCTCTGCCTACTTGTGATCTCTGTCTGTCAAATAAATAAATAAATAAATCTTTAAAAAAAAAAAAGAAATCTCCCTTTTACAACACACCCACAAACTGGACCTACAGAAGAGCATTCTCATGAGACAGCTGCATTCTAAATCTCACCTTCTACTTGTATGAGGTAAAAATTATATATATTTAAGGAAGTTGAGAAGCCCTTTTTCTGCCCTTCAGAAAAGTCTTTTCCTAAAGCTACAGTTTAGTCCTAAACAAATATACTTTATTGGAGAGAAGTCATCCTAGTTAAATTAAATCAAACAATAAGATATACCTAAGACAACAATTAAACATCAGATTTTAATGATGACATTTCTAATATGTATATTCTTAAATATGGCACATCTTTCAAGAGTGAAAGCAGACACATAACCTTTACCTCAAAGGCAAGGCTCTAAATTTATATAACTTTTGAGAAGGATATGTGTGTGTGTGTATTTATATATGTATATATAAATATACATAGAACTTTGTAAATATAAAATATTAATATACAAACATACGTGATTAATAATTATACTATATATGTATATAACCTTAAATATGTACCTTTGACCAAGTAATTCTAAAGAATTTTCCTTTTAAAAAGGAAAAAGACTCATTCACAGCAAGGTTCATCTCCACATATTTGTAGCATTATCAAATTGGTAGTAACTTAAGAGTCCAAAAATAGAATAATAAATAACTAACAATACAAATGCATGACTGAACACTCAACAACCATTAAAATGACATTCACAAAGTTATTTGACAATGCAGGCAAGTCAATAATTCAAGATACAGGGGTGCCTGGGGCTCACCAAGATCTCATGGGTTGTGACACTGAGCCCAACGCTCAGCGGTGAGTCTGCTTGAGATTGTCTCCCTCTGCCCCTCCCCCTACTCGACTGCATCCTCTCTCTCTAAAACAAATCAATAAATCTTGTCACTTGTTTCGGTAGGTAGGCTTCTAGAACCACAGCATTCTTGCGGTAGGCCAAATCCTCTCTCTGCCTAGAGTCACTAAGTACCTCATCTTCATGATGCGTGCATTCAGAACCAGCCAAAAAGTTTCTGTCGCATGAGAGCGACACTGTTTGTCAAGAAGCAAAGTGTGAAAAGCTGAGTTCTAACGTGAACAGGATGACTAATTTGGAAGAAGCCATGGAAGGATTTCTTGCTGAGCCTCGGCACCGCTATCAGACATGACGGCACAACTGGATATTCTCGGTGGAATGGTCGACATTGGTCAGGAAGTATGAGTGGGTGATGAGATACGATGACAGTGGCCCTTGGGACTCACGTAATGCAAAGCGCTTCCAAGAGAGGGAATGTCCAGTGGGTTACAGTCTACTGCTGAAGATGAGGAAGGATGCTTGGTGAATAGTTCCCCAAATCCTGCAGCTTTTCTAGCCCCTGAGACTAGAGAGCCAACCACTGCGACTGGGAAACGCAGATGTGAACTCGTATCTCTTGGACAGGCTAAAGAATAACTTCCAGGGGACATCGATTAGATTTCCTCCTAAAGAAATCATGACATCTTTGTATAAAGCATTGAAAATGCACTTGTAGAAGGCAAAAAAGCAATCTCGAAGGTCACGAAATCCTTGCATAGAGAAAAAGTTACTGCCTTAGCTAACAGCGCACAAGGAGTCACTAACAAGAACACGATACCATTCCTACTAATATATTATTCAGTATCTGACAGCCCACAGGGGCCTCACCTGTTTCTCCAAACACAATAGACATAGTCCATGCAGCCTTTCAATCACACACACTGCTCTGTCTCGAGAGCCTTGCTTAAGTACCTCATTCATCTTTCACCTGCCACACAAGTGCTGTGCCTTGTTTATGTATCAGCCTTGGTTTTCTTAGTGCACAACCCTTTGGCTATAAGCACTTACCCCTCCCTTGATAATCCAGCTTGTTCCTGGCATAGAGATGCCTGCCACAATGGCACCTGCGTACTCAGTTACAGTGTGTGCCTTCGGGGTGGAGGGGAGACACCCCCATTGCCGACGCCCTCCAAGATCAAACCCCAGTGACCCAGCTGCTTGATTACTGCACCGGTGTCAAGCTTCCCCTTGTCCTTCACCTTGCCCCACATGTCATCTCTCTCTGTGAGTTACTATCTCGGAATAGAAGATAAAACATCTTCAGCGTATTTAGGGACATTTGAGAATTAAGTGCCTTGAGCATACAGATTAGTATATATTAGCTTATAACTGCAACATTTAAGGCATGTTTACTGTGTGCCAAGCATTTTCTATGGATGATTTCCTTTCATGGTCTATTAGCCCCATTTTACAAACAAAGAAACTGAGGCACAGAGTCAATGTAATTTGCCAAGGTCGACCCACTAGTTTAAATGGCAGGGCTGGGGGGTGCCAGGGCAACCGCCATTCTTAACTGCTTCCTGATTACAAACTTAGCAATTCTTCTTCTTTTTTTTTTTACATCTATTTATTTATTTGAGAGGGAGATAGAGAGTGCCAGAGGATCAGAGGGAGAGGGAGAGAAAGAATCCCAAGCAGACTCTGCACTGAGCATAGAGACCGATGGCAAGCTGGATCTCACCACCCTGAAATCATGAGCCAAAACCAAGAGTTGGACCCTTAACTGACTGAGTTATAAAGTTAGCTGTCATTCTTCATGAAAAATTGCTTTTGGTAAAGTCCCACATTCTCTTTACTGCCTCTGGTGGGTTCCTTGTCTAAAATATATATATAGATACATATCTATATGTATCTATATATATATATATATGTATGTATCTATATATCCTCCTGAATCAAGGCTGTCCAAGGATTTAAAGCAGGAGAAATCGGGCAATATTCAATTTCTACATAGAAAGAGTTTGGGACTGGAGACAATTCTAGGAACTAGACTTGGATCAAGTCTGCTGAGAATTTATGGGACGTATAAACAATTAATATAGGATTTAAAAGATCATCTCTAGGAGGGAGCATGTGAGCTGAACACAAGAACAGAAAGTTCTAGTGAATTCCAGTAGTTAAAGGAGAGTGATAAGAAAGAAAAAAAAAACAAAATGGGAAGGCTTGGAAAGGCTTGAGGGGAAGAGAGCAGAGATCTCTACCTCCCAGCATCCTTTATGACCCTCAGTGTCCGCCAGCTTTAGCAGCCAGAGGTCCCTTCTATGGCGGCTCAGTAGATGTTTAAAAGGATTTTCGTTTTGTTTTTTCAAACCTTAAATAAAATAAGTTTGTTAAAGTTTTATCTGCTTCCATTTTTTTAGATGAAGAATATAGGGTTGATTTCAATAGAGACTTGGATCTTGTGCATATGAGATAAACATACGTATATGCTGTATGTATAAATGTGTATATACATTTCCGTAGAACATATCACGTATGCAATAAGTGCATATATTACACATATAATACATATTCGGTGGCATGGAACCGACTTCAGAGGAGCGGTCGGTCAACCACTGGCTGCACTTGGATCTAGGATTCCAGGCCACCGGGATCTTTCAAATAGGAGAAAGCAGTGACCAGCTGTGCTGGACAGACAAAGTGAGAGTTAGAGGTGGCAACATTGAGCTCCAGTGTCCTCACACTTGCTGGTGCCCCCAGGTGAAGAAATCCCCCTTGTGTTTCGTGTTCTCAGATTAAGAAAACGAAGTGGTTATTCAGGAGTTGGTTCTTGGCTTCAGTGTAGAGTTCGCTCACAGCAGACCCTTGCCCTCGGCATAAGTATCTTTCCAATTTCTTCTGGTGGTGTCTGGTCTTTTTCTTATGTTAACTTTATTGTTCTGTTTCACGCATGTTTTGTTACAAAGTGCCTAGAATCCTGTTAGGAAATGGACAGGAAATATATACATGTGGATGCATTTGTGGACTCAGCGGCAGCTGCCGAGTGTCTCTCAAACAGCGGGCACTGGGGATGGAGGAGACTAAGATCCCCTCCCGCAAACACACCAACGGGCAATACGGACGGACAACCACAGTGGGTAGTAGGTGAAGGGCTCCACATCCTCAATATGGGTCTGAATTAATGGGATGTTGTCTCTAAGTCACTGTGTCCTAGAAAGTCACAGTTTTTTTATGGCCAAGAAGTTCCTCTTAAAAACCAAATCAGTCAAATGGGGCACCCGGGTGGCTCAGCTGGTGAGGTGTCTGCCTTCAGCTCAGCTCATGATCCCAGGGTCCTGGGATCGAGTCCAGCATCATCTCCTCGCTCAGTGGGGAGTCTGCTTCTTCCTCTGACTGCCGCTTCCCCTGCTTGAGCTCGCTCGCTCTCTCTCTCTCTCTGACAAATAAATAAATAAAAATTTTAAAACAAAACAAAACAAACAACAACAACAAAAAAAAAAAAACAGGCAGAGATTTCCTGTGGTTTTATGATTTAACTGGAAGTCAGAATCAGAAGTAGGAGTCCATTACTGGGGATGAGGATCAGAAACTGCTCCTGTTAAATCAAAATAACCCCCATTCACCCAGAGAACCATGACTTTGAGGAAACGGGACATCCCAGAAGGTACAGGCCCACTTGTCCAATGAGCACTTGAGGTATCCGTGCTTTTATTATCTTTCTGCAAATAGAACCAAAAGCAAAAGAAAAAGCAACAGCTCCTATGCCTACATCTGCTGGGAAGGGGAGAGACAGAATCCAGCCCACCTACCTCCCACTAAATTCGGAGATCTTGTATCCAGGGCTGGGTGAGCGTCCGAGGTCCAGTCTCAGAGCAATGCAGCCATGCACTTAGGAAGTGGCAGGACCCCCAGTTTCCCTGTCCTTTTGCAGAAGCATTTTCTTATTTCAATTATCTAGAAGTTCCACTAGCCCTCTAAGAAGCTCATAGAAAACTCTGCCAGTTTGCTTTCTGTATTTGGACCCCAAGCTAGCTGATCTTGGAAGCAAACCACTTACACAGCACTATTGGTAGATTGGTGTCAGATGGCAAACATTACTTGAAAGTACAGATGTTGTTTCTGATGTATACAGCTTATAAATAACTTTATCAGATTGAAGGATATTGCCCTGATGTGCCACATGGACATTTTACTGACCAAAAAAGAGTCTTTTTGTCTAGGGGGGTGGGGGGGAAATACTTCACTTCAAAGGGGCACTTTAAAAAGATGTGCTAGGAAAAGCCAAATAGGAACAGAGTAATTGAGCTTGGGGAACAAATTTACTTGTATTGAACAGTATATGGAAACGTATTTTACTCCTTCGGACATTTAAGAGTTATTTACTGATTGCTTCTGTTTTCAAACTAAAAGAAAATCTCTTTTACACACGTGGGATGTTTAATAATTTATCAGCTATGTCTTCTGGACATGTCCCTGCAGGGGATTTACCAACCCATGGTTCCAAGTAATGAGCTTCTAAACTACTGATTTATTTATATATGCCACGAATCTTTCTAAGAAGTCTAAACCCTGAGGAATAAAACTTACAAAAGATAATGTGTGGCTACACCTCTTCAAAAACTACCTCATGGCATGGGCGGGGGAGGGCACCCAGGTGGCTCAGTCAGTTAAGAGTCGGACTCTCGGTTTTGGCTCAGGTCATGACCTCAGGGTCTTGAGATCAAACCCAGCGCTAGGCTCTATGCTCAGCGGGGAGTCTGCTGGAGACTCTCTCCCTCTCCCTTCCCCTCTCCTCCTCCCCCACTCTGACTCGCTCTTCCTCTCTCTCTCTTTCTCTCTCTCAGATAAATAAATAAATAAATAAATAAATAAAATCTTTACAAGAAACAAAAAACTACCTTTCGGCAAGATTTACGTTACCTTACGTTACGTTCGGCAAGATTTACGTGAGAATTATTCATCTATTCCCTGTGGTTTTGTTTTTTTGTTTGTTTTTTTTTTCAAATCTCAGGCTACACTCAAACACAGCGGCCCAACAGACTAGATTTTGTTCAAATGCATTGTCTTCCATATGAGGGAAACCAGTTACTATATTATTTGTCTGAATGGATCCAATCAAATTAATGTAGACTTCCAGGCGTGAATTTTTGGACCAAGAAGCCAAGCATCTTCCAGAACGCCTGCTTTTCTGCATCTTTGTTGGCATGACAGGCCACAGATGAGCAACATGTCTGTAACGTGTACAAGACTATGAAAATGTACACTACTTTGATTTTAGAGTTTCTTTCCTCTCTGAGTCAGTAACTTCAAGATTGGACTTTCTAGATTAAATTACCTGTTTGACCAGTTTCCCAAATGATAGATGTGAAGTGTAAACCTTGCAGGGATGTGTGATCCGTCTTAGGTTGCCCAGAGGAGGCTTTTGCAACACTACGAGGATCTGGGGTAGTCTCGTTTCGCTTTGTGTCTTGAGTGTCAACCTAATGACCACTGGTTTAAGTAAGGCTAACGCCAAAATCCCTTAGAAACAGACACTAGCTGTCCATCGGCACTCATCTGCCTGGAGTCTTCCTAATTCCACTCTGACTGTTCTCGCATCCACGCTCAGGAGTTCTGGAAGGTTCAACACGGTATGGAGATTTACATTTGATTTTTCCTTAACTTCTATTCATCTCATTCACCGGATCAAGTAATCAGCAAATACAACAGTAAGTCTTGCCCAGGACCCACTGCCTGATAGTTTGGGAAGCATGGAGAGTGAGTCACTGAGTCACAGAGTCACAAGAGGGACATTCTGTATATAGTTTTATCTCCTCAAGGGCTACCTCCTGGAACAGAGCTCTCATCGAAGCATAGGTACAAAATAAAGGGTTAGCCCCCGAATCTGACTTAATTTCACCCTGAAGCTAATTCCTCATAAGGAGAAATGTTGGCCTTGGCAGGAGAATTGCGCGTAGTCTGTGTTCCAGGCTCATCAGCTGCACACAAGGCATGAAAATTCCGTGTATGGGTTTCTGGGGAAGAGAACACTCTCTGGCCTTCAGCAAACCACCCAGCCCAGGATCCCAGAGCATCTGTACTCCAACTGAACAGATCCAGAGAGCAGCTCTTCCAATCCCTCCCCTGGAAGGTCCTCTTTGGAGAGGACCACAAGCATCTTCAGAAAATGCAGATTCGCCAGACATCCTTGAGTGTCACTGTATCTAGAGCGGATAAACAGTGCGGTTTGGGAATGTTCATTCCATCTTCTTGCCTGTGCTGATGCCAAAACAACCAGTGGAAAAGCGAAAAATTCATTTTCATGCTACTGGTTTGACTGCTTTTTGGAATTGACTATATTTGGTCTAAAACCGACTGTTTTCTCATTGAACGAGCCAACATTCCCAAGGAGCATTTAAATGAGCTATATCGTCACAGCATGGGAATGGCTGAGCACTGCACCAAGGTCTATTTTCACTTGATTATATGTGTATTTATTATACAAAAATAGAGCAAAACGATGACTCTGCCAAGAGACTCTCCTACATTGTAGTATAAGAGCGAGCTAGGATTTCTTTAAATTGAAGATCTGTATGCTTGTTTTGTTTTCACAGCTGTCAAGCCTTTTTTTTTATGTTAAAAATTTCCCCCCAATTGGTTGTTATTCATTGTGATTATTATTTAGGAGAATTTACTGGTAGCAAAGTGTGCCTGTTGGTAACGGTGGCAAGACGCAGTTCTCTACTCTGTCAATCTGTGGTGGGTGAAACTGTTCAGAGAAAATAAAAACCGACTGGGAAAACAGCCCCAAACATGGCCAGCTTGCCTCCTATTTCAACAGATAGGTTTTCTTTACTGTCACAGCCTTCTGTAAGACCTGCTCTCATCCAGGACCAGAATATAGATGTGGCGCGAAGAGCCCTCACGGAAGGGCAGCCTTGAAGTGCTTCCAACTCCAGAAGGAAGTCTCGTTGGGAATCCTGTTCTGTAATGTAAACCGAGATTTCCAAACCTACCATTTCTCCCCCGACCGTATACGCGTGGAGGAACAGAGACAGGAGAAACTCTATCCCCATTCTAGCAAGTAACCACCAGAGCACACCCCCCAGAGGCCGAGAACGTCCAGGTTATAGGCACGGAATGAAGCCACTTAAGAAAATGGTCAATTATGGAATGTTCTGTGCATAAGTCTGTCCGTTAATTAAGAAGTGGACTGAAATTACTAATGGATTTCATAATGGCCACCAACCAGCTGCCAGTTGGCTGTAGCTTGGTGACAGATGGTAGTGACTGATGTGGACTAGATCTGACCCAGAGATAGTCCATCATTTATTAAATTGCAGGCCCAAATAAAATTCCATGCATTGCAACATTTCACCCTCCTGTCTCCCAGGGAGATACGCTGATCGCATTCCTGATATGCCACCCCCATCGCAGACAGCAAACTATCCAAAGGCCTTAAATACAACACACAGTGAAGAAAGCCCACAGTATCTCTTAGGGGATGAAAAACAAAAAGAAACCAGAAGGAGGGCCACTTGAGTGCGGGACAGCGTACATGGGAGCTCCATTCCTGCTCATCCGGTTCTGTTCCCTCCCCACCCTGTGATCTGCCCCCCGCCTATTCAAAATCCAGGGGTGCTCACTCACACCGCAACTGACAGGTCGTGACTGTCTGGGCTCTGCTTTCATCCATCAGCACGTCCTCAGAGGGAAGCGAGCTGCCACAGACCGGCTCCAGAGCCTGGCTGCTTGGGGCTTTTGCATAAACAAGTCACTGAAGTGGGCAAATCAAAAGCCCCAATTACTGTCACCAGACTCAGTGTTGGAGTATTTGGGAAAATTAACCTTAGCTGTGTTTTTGAGAGATAAGGCTCATAAAGACCAGGGGAGGGAAAAATCCCACTGTTATCAACGCAGGTACAACCTAGAGAGACATTTGATAGAGAAAATACAGCTCTGTCATAAAATCTTTTATGTAACGTGGTAGAGTTTCCTTCATGTTGTCAGAATGTCATGTAGCTTCCTGCCCCAGGTCAAAGACAATACGTAAAGGTGTGTTTGAATATGAGATACATGCATCCGAGAAGAAAAACAGGACAGAAAGAGGTGGCATTTGGTCATAGGAAGGTTATTATGTTACCTATTTCAAAGAGGCAGAGTACTGCTCTTGACAGAGTTCGTATTTAACACGTTACACTAATCTTTTTTATTTTGTTGAAAAAAAAAAACTGAGCTGGAAGGAGTCTGGGTAATACTATAGCCTTCTCACACATGGCCCACTGGAAGGCCCCAAACAGTAGGGAGGCCCTACAGATTTGGGGGAAAGCCCACAGAGGCTATGGATAAAATTTCTTTGTCATCTCATCCTTATCTTAAAACCGTATTTAGATTTTGCACTTGACTCCATGACATACGTATTTTTCTGTAAATTAAAAAAATGATGCTTGGGTGCCTGCGTGGCTCAGTCAGTTAAGCATCTGCCTTCGGATCAGGTCATGATCCCAGGGTCCTGGGATCGAGTCCCATGTCAGGCTCCCTGCTCAGCGGGAAGCCTGATTGTCCCTCTCCCTCTGCCCCTCCCCTTTGCTCATTCTGTCTCTCTCTCTCTCTTTCAAAATGAATAAATAAAATTTGAAAAATATAAAAGAAATGATGCTTACTGTTGCTCCATTATAGACAACGAGCACTCCAGGATGGTGTGCCATGCTTTCACCTGGAGCTTTGTGAATTCCTGCCACAGCGCCCTGCACCTCTGGGCATTGCTGCGGCCAAACTGGCAAATACAGATCTCACCCAAACTGCTCTGTTGATAGATCAGAATACTGAAGCCCAGAGAGTGTGTGACTTCGCCAAGTCACATGACTCTAACATCACGTGAGATTAGGGGACTCGCCCAAGGTCCTGGGGAGCAGGAGAGAGACTGGAATTTAAGTGAGCGACGGTCCCACGGAGTCACGTGTGCTGGGTGCTGGCCTGGACGCGGTGCCCGAGCCACGTGTCCTCGCGCCGGTTCTCCACACCTTTCCTTCTCATCCAGCTTTGCTGCCTCCGGCCTCCCCTAGCCCGCCGGGCTCTCTTACTCATCCCAGTGCTCCTTCCATGTCACCCAATTCTCAACCTCACTCTGCTCTTGAATGTTCTGCCGTGGGCTTTGGTAACTCTCTGCCTGACCCAGTTCCGGTCGGCGCGAGCAGCTCCCGGGGGCGGGCTCCACTGTGTAGGTTGCCAAGGGGACCCAAGGGGGAAGAGCAAGTGCGACCCGAAGCTTCGGAGGGGGATGAGACTCGAGACTGAAGAAACTGATCTACTGCAAACACCAGACACCTAGAGTAGCGAGAAAGTTAAACGAGAAGGAGGAGGAGGGGAGGACGGAGCTCACAGCCGGAACAGAACGGGAAAGGGACCCGGATATGGAGGACCAAAGAGCAGGCGAGAGAAAGAGGGACCAGATCATTCCAGAGAGAAGAGCACGAGTGAAGGCCCATGGCCAGAAGGCGGGCTAATCCGATGTCCTGAAGGAGGTGCTGCCCGGAGCAGGGGAGAGGGGGAAGCAGTCCCAGGGAAAGACGAGGCGTGGAAGCTGGCCGGCGCCGGACCACGCGTAAGCTGTGCTGGGGGCGAGGCCTTGACCCTGAGGACAACGGAGAGAGGCTGGAAAGCTTAAGCGCGCAATGACTCGGTGAAACCCCCCCTCTAGGAATGCTGCTCAGGAAGTCTCCACATCAGTCTCCAGAACTGAAGGAGCCGTATTCGGTCGCCTTTTCCAAGTGGCCTCCTTTCCTATCTGTGGGTTTTTAGAAAATTTTATATTATGTAGTCTCTGGGAAGAAAGACTATAAATAAATATTTTTGCAGTCTCTAATATTATAAGAATTTGTTCCCAGAGTTTGTGGCAATAGTGTGGACACTGGCTCGGACACAAGTATGTGGAATCCATTTCAATAAGTATTATTTAAAATACTCAAAGTTCCTTCACTGAAGGGAAAAAAAAAAATGCCACTGCAGAATCACTTAAAAATGTTTACGTATATACCTAAATCTCCAGGCTGCCGATGGCAATTTTAAATGGAAACCCAAAGACTGTTTCTCTTCCTTTTTATTGGACTATTATTAACCAGTCATAAAGCCTAGCAGTTCATTTATCAGAGAAAAAAATGTACGAATGTTTGACGGATGAAGTCTAGAGCCATAATGTTATGACTTTATTTGAATTACATTATATGGACAAAGCATGCCACTCCATCCGCCTCAAATTACTGCCCTGTTTCCTAGGGTAACAGTCAGATATTTTCCTCGTTACTTAATAATACCAGATCTCAAATAAGTATCACAACATGAAAAACAGATGTTAAAATGTGACAGTCAAGGTCGGGTTACACCGAATACTTGTTAATTTTTAAGTGCCTGGTTACTTCTCAAGAATCGTTTCTAAAATTTTTCACAAGGTTTTGTTGAATTTGGTTGCAGGGGTTAGAGTCTTAAGATACACATGAGACACAAATAAGAACTTGACTTGTTATTAATCAAAGTAGCAATAAAACAGGGAGAAACTAGTTTTTATACAAAATGCTCATTACTTGGCATGAAATATGATTTTACACAAATGACTGAAATCAAGGGCCCAGTTTATATTTTCTCAATGATTTTCATTTGTATTCTCCCCTTCGTGCATCCAATAGTCTTTTTACATCTATTAAAGGCAGACTTTCATTTCAAATAGCAAATAACTTTTCATTATTGTACTAGTATAGATTATATTTTTAAAAAACCAAAATAGATGAATAAAACAAAACAAACAAAAAAAAAAGTTTGTTATGGTACCACCCTCCGCAGTCATTTCTCATATAAATTTAGTTCCAGGGGTGCTTGGGTGGCTCAGTGGGTTAAAGCCTCTGCCTTCAGCTCAGGTCATGATCCCAGGGTCCTGAGATGGGGCCTCGCATCGGCCTCTCCGCTAGGCGGGGAGCCTGCTTCCCCCTCTCTCTCTGCCTGCCTCTCTGCCTACTTGTGATCTCTGTCTGTCAAAAAAAAAAAAAAAAATCTTAAAAAAATTTTTTTTTAATTCAGAAAGTAAAAATAAAAAAATAAATTTAGTTCCAGGTTTTTTCTCTGTATATTCATATACATAATATACATTACATCTATAGATGTTTTCTTAGAGAAACAGTCAAAACATGCAGTGAAGATCTTTTCATTTTTCAATCTTCACTTCTTTCATTCAATTAAGCATCACTTTTAAATTAAATTTTAAATTAAATATTCAATTAAGCATCATTTTTAAATATGTCAGAAGACAGTGCCCTTGATACGGGATATGCTATAATGTGTTGCAGAAACTAATCACTGATTTCTGAACATTTAAGTGATTCAATGTCTTGGTTTTATAAATGTTATGGCAGTGAACAAATATGTAGTTTAATCTTTCTACACATTCTTGATGATTTCCTCAGCACAAATTCCAAGAAGTAAAATTCATGGGTCAAAAGGATGTGTGTTTCAAAAATCTTGGTACATAACTGCTAAATTACATCCAGAAAGATTGTACTAAGTTATATTCCCATTGGAGGTGAGCAGATGACGTTTTTCTGTCATTTTTTTTCCTAGTTTGCTACCATACTTCCTTGATCCCAAGAGGCACGTTTCCCCCACATTTTAACATCCTTAAAATCAATTCATGCTTCCCAGTTGACAGCATATCATATTTTAACTGGTGATTTGTTATTTTTCCCATTCTCAGTGACATTGATAATAAAGTGATGTATCATATAATCAATGTCTTAAATGCCATAAAATATGGTATTTGCCTTTATATTACGTAGCTATGTTTATAGACACACAGAGGATTTTAGTTTTTAGATAGTCAAATGGTTTCTCCATTAATTGTCATGTTCATGATTTCTCTAATTTTATGAAAAAAAATTCACCTATGTTTCCTCCTGTATTATACTTTATGCTTAATTCTTTAATAAACTTGAAAATTACTTTTTCTCAAATGAATACACCAATTACCCTAATACTCATTGAGCAATTCTTTTTGCTCGTATATCATGTTTATTCTGAGTAAACATTAGTAACCCCAATTATTTCAGTGTCCACAGAACAAGCATTTAATAGATTTCCATTGATTGATGAATTCCATTTGTAGGAACAATTTGTAGACTTTGGTCTAAGTTAAGGTTTTGGTATCACAGTTCAGCACTTCAGAAGGGATTCTAGATTTAGGGGTGAAAGGCCATTCTGGCTTCCTGACATATCCCTGTTTCAGCCACGTAACATACAAGAGGACCCAGCAAACTGAAAACCAGTGTTTCTCATTGCTGGTGACCATTCTGGCCTGCTGGAAGCAGGGAGCCAGGGTGACGAGGGAGGCGCGCTGGAGAGCCTCTACTTTCAATTCTCAACCAAACTCCATAGGAATTTATTGAGAGCCCCCCGGGGCTCAAGTCAGGAACACCTCCCCCACCCAGCTCAGCCACTGAGCCCACAAGCTCATCTTCTACAATGTCCACATCCAGTCAGTGCGGCCAGCTTCCACGTGCTGAGCAGCTGCTCTGCGCCTCGCGCCGACGAGATGGGGACAAAAACACGTCTGCCCTCAGAGAACCAGCCAGCGGAGGAAAAAGGCAGGTCAATTGTGGGGAAGGGCCATCGAATCCAATCCTCGGATTAGTGTGTCCAGTGGGAGAGCAGTAAGAGAACAAAGAAGGGGACAGTGGTTCGAGTGGAAGGGAGGAGGACAGAAAACCACGTGAAAGAGGTCTTTGAAGAATCCAGGGGATCCGAAGTCGTCAGCCCATCTGGGTGAGGAAATGGCAAGCAGATCTGTTGGCTTGGGCACCAAAATGGCAGTGAGTGTGTCCAGTGACAAGTGTGGGGAGACTGAACAATAGTCTGGTAGGGACCACGTAAGGAGGTAGAATTAGCACTTGACAACTGGTGGACCCTGGAGAGGTAGAGACAGGACATCGGGGCAGATGGCCCATTCAGTAGCTTGTACGTTTGGTAACATGCCTATGCCCAGCCTCGAGATAGCAAACACAGGACATGGGACAGAGGGAAAGTCCGTTCACATGAGTAGAGTGTGAGCTGCTGCCAGTAGGCAAAGCCCAGTGCATATGGCAGCTCACAGCCGGACACTTACGAGTCTGGAGCTCAGAGGAGAGTCGACTGCAAATCACCCTCGTTCATTTGCTTTCCTGCGTGAGAGCACGCTCGCTGGGGAATGAGAGTGGAGCTCTTCCACTTGTTAGATTTGTGGGAACTAAGGAGAGTTCCTCATGGGAGCATGCCGTAGAGTGACCTTCCTTTCATCGTGCAGTCAAAGACACAGGAGATGAGGATGCCAGGAAATGGGAGAAGGGCCTTCAAGAAGGCCAAGTGTTGTTTGCGATTCACAGATTAGGTCACAGTGGCAAGAGTTCCCCATCCCACTGCCATCAACACCTCTGCTGTGTTTGCTGCACCAGGATGATACTCAAAGATGACCTATCTGTGCTAGGTTGGTCTGTTTTCAAAACAAACAAACAGAAAAAGGAATTTATTTTTAAAATACTTCCCCAGTAGAATGAAAAGGGTGATTTTCACCATCCAAGACATACCCTTGAAATTCTTCTTTTCCAGACAATCTTAACCCCTGGTGGATGGAAGGAGGAGACATCTTCACAACTCACTTGGTGTACAGAACTGTGACTCGCATCCCGATTTCTGGGATGGGAAGAAACACCAGCGTGAATTGGATTTTTCTACCACTAAACCAGGGTCAGAAGTAACACCACCCAGAAAGGGAGTTCAGACGGGTAAACTGCCTTCCTGAAAGGAGGAGGAGATTGGTGGGGCTGTGCGAGTATTAAGTCTTTCAGACACATAGTATTTTTATGCACTGTCCTGTGTTGTCTGACTTGTAAAAATTCAAAGAGTTTTCCACCTCCTCCAGGGTGTTACCAACGGCTTTAAACATGCCCAGAGTTAAATTTGCTTCTGAGAACAAGTGTTTGTGTTAATGTGACTTAATTGATAACAGCCCATGCGAACCGTATTATTTAAGACCTATGCATTACTAAATAGTTTCATTAAATAATGGAGAAGAACTTTAAAAAGAAAAACAAAGAAACCCCACACAAGCACATGGTTTTCATTTCGGCAGTAAGGGCTGGAGAGAGCCTCTGCTCAGAGGTCGACTTCATGGCTTCAGGCAAAACTGGGAGATTAGGTAGAAACTCCAGCAAAACTGTAACTCTCAGTTTTAGAGACACTGAACTCAGTGTATGACAAATCTCAGGGAATCTTTAGACTTTTTTGGAGGGGAGGAGGAGGGAGTAGTTGTGTTTCTTTTGTTTTCTGTTTTGTTTTCAATAATTAAGGTTAGCTAAATAGTATCACCGTGGAAAGTGACACGAAGACTAGAATATTTCTTAATAACTTGGGATCGTTTTCTGCGTGACAAAAGTGAGGTGGATACCAAACAATATCCCCTGATGCGGTCACCATGCCTCCTTTCAAAAAGGGAAGAGAATATGAGGGAAGGTATAAAACAAGGTGCACTGGGCTGGGGGTGGGGGCAGGGGTTGGAGAAGGCGGAGGCTGGAGTCTGAAAGAACAATGCACACAATTCCACACACAACGGATACTTCCCAGACAAATAGTCCAAGGGACCCCTGCCCGATGCCCACGTCCAGAGGAAGAGTTACAAGCGCTACAGCATATTAAAGTAGAATCATCGCTACCTCTGTTCCGGTTAAACACAAAAGGCCCAAAGGTTAAACACAAAATAACAGGTGGCTGTGGGTCCAGGCCGCCTCTGTAGGACTTAAAAGAAATGGAGAAAATTGGTTTGAAACCCTTCACGCCATCTCCACCTCGTGCATGTGAAAATGTCAGAGCATGGAAGCATTTATGAGAGTAACAGCCTCTGGCCCTGTGAAAAATCCTCCCTCCCACAGGCTTAATAAGAGCAGCTTGAGGAAGACAAGAAAGGATGGGAGGGGGGCGCTTGGGTGGCTCAGTCAGTTCAGTGTCTGCCTTCAGCTCAGGTCATGATCCAGGGGTCGAGCCCCGCATCAGGCTCCCCGCTCAGCAGAGAGTCTGCTTCTCCCTCTGCCTCTCTCCCCTCATGCGCCCCTAATTAAAATCTTAGGAAGGAAGGAAGAAAGGAAGGGGAGAGAAAGAAAGAGAGGGAGGGAGGCAGAAAGGGAGGGAGGAGGGAGGCAGGGAGGGAGGGAAGCAGGGAGGGAGGGAGACAGGATGGGAGGGAGGGAAAAAGATCCAGAGGTTTATCCCACCAGCAAGGTGGGAATTGGGGGCTGAGGAGCATGGGGAGGGGAGGGGGACAAGTGAGAAAACGGAAAGGAAACCTACTGTGTACCCCTCCTCTGCCCCTCATTGCAGACTTCTTTTTTTTTTTTTTTTAAAGATTTAATTTATTTATTTGAGAGAGAGAGGCATCGAGAGAGCATGAGCAGGGGCAGAGGGAGACGCAGACTCCCCGCTGAACAGGGAGCTTGACATGGGACTCGACCCCAGGACCCTGAGATCATGACCAGAGCTGAAGGCAGACACTTTAACGACGGAGCCCCACAGACACCGCCCCCGCCCACGCCACCGCAGACTTCTGAATGGAAGTGGGCCTGGGCTGGGGGGTGGGGGCCAGGGGGTAGACTAAGAGCTTTCATTTTCAAAGAAGTTCAGACATTGTATGATCCCACTGGAATGGACATATGAATTACATCTGAGCTGAGTCTCGCCATTGAAAGTGATGTGGGAAAATTCTGTTATCAACTCCCTGCAAAAGTTACAGACCCAGCAGCAAGAAAATCCAAAGGTGTAAAACGAATGAAGGATTGTCAGCATCCCCTAAAATCTGCTCTAAGTTTAACTGTAGGGAGAAGTGAGGCCTGCCTATGCCAAGGGCCCCACGGGGGAACCCACCTCTCCCGCTCAGAGACTCCGTCCTTCTCTGCAGCTGTCAGAGGCTCAGCGTTGAAACATTTGATCCAATGTCCTTCTTTGCAAGGATAGCCTGCAATTAGTGGTTCTAACAAAGATAAGAAAAGAAACAAATATACTTGCACTTTCTATGGTCGGTATTTCTTTACAAGTAAGGGTTGCATACTCAAACCAAGTTTTATATGATCTTAAACTCTTTTTCTCTACGGAGGCGATTGGTAGTTTCCCTTCTACACGGCATTATGCTGTGGGAGGGCAGGTGCAACATCTTACAACAAATTATGGGGGGAAATCAAGTTACTTATACCATATAATGTGACATATACACTGCTTTCCAGCTCTGCCTAATGAAACGTTATAGACTTTATTTGGAAGGAAATCCAGCTGATCTACTCTTATCAATTTCCTTGAGGTTAAAAGGAGGTAGGTTATATTTTTGATCAGATCTCACTAACCTCCTTCTCTGTTACTATGCCCCTTGAACAAATAGCATATCCTGAAAGTTTTAAGAAGCTTGTAATCTGGCCATCAGTATAAAAAATAATCGGAATACTCACGGATTCATTATTGAAAATACACGTTTACCAACCAAGGAGCTCTAGTCTCTGTAATTGTGATGGACCGAATGCCCATGGATTGAATGCGTCCCCCCACTCACCCCGCCAAAATTCATAGGTTGAAATCCTAACCGCCAATGAGACGGTATTTGGAGGTGGGGCCTTTGGGATGGAAGGGGGTCTTGAGGGTGGAGCCCTCTTGAATGGATTAGTGCCTTTACAAGTAGAGCACAGCTTCCTGCCTCAGCGCCCTCTGCCAGGCGAGGATATAGTGAGAGGAAGGTTCTGCAGACCTGAGGTGGGCCTCACCAGACACCAGGTGGCCCAGCACCTTCACCTTGGACTCCCACCCTCCAGGACTGTGAGAAAGCCATGTCTGTCGTTCAAGTCGCCCACTTGATGGCATTTCTGTCATGGCGGCCTGAACTGATGGAGAAAGTAATGTAACAGGCAGCGAAGTCAAGGCCAGCTCTCCCTTTATGCCTGGGCCGGGTCGGGGAGGCTTGCTGGGGCTCAGTTTCCTCATTTTCGAGGCAGGCCTCCCTGACAGCACCACAGGCAGGACTCAGGACGGAACGAGTAAGGACACAAAGCAAGCACGACCTATGTGGCCTGCAGTCCTGCTCCATACATGTCAGGGGATGAGTCACTCCAGGGAAGACAAGGATGGGAGACTGGACATGGTGCTCAGAGAGTTCACAAGCTTACGATCTAGTGGGGACACACAGAGACATTTCGGCAGGGATTCAAATGTCCAGATAAAGACACTTCACAGTGTAAGGACCTATTTTATATTTTTATATTTTAGCCAGAGGCTTCCATTGAGGTTAAACAATAACCTTGTTGTTTAACCCTTAAACTGTCCCTGCCCCCCTTCCCTCAGGGGACTTACTTAAAAACAAGTCCCGGAAACCAGCCTCAGGTAACAAAGCTCAAATACAAGGGTGGTTCAGGCCAGGTGGAGACATCTGATCAGTGGGGGCGCATACTGTCTCCCTAGCTACCAAGGAGTATGGGCCCCGCCCTTTGGGCACCTTTTGGGCGCCAATTCTGACCAAGGTGATAGGCTGGTTCAAATGTCTACTAGGTAAATTGTAATTCAATTGATCACCTAGCATGACTGTGTGGCTTTCTCTGTGTGTTACAGCTTCATTGGCCACCTGTGTGTGGCCAGGCCCAACCACATGGCCTTTGCCCTTAAAAGCTAGTCTGTGAAACAGAGAAGGGTCGTCCTCTCTGTAAGGGGCGGCCCCGACCGGTCTGTTTGACGGTCGGTCTGATTCTTAATGCTTGGCGCAAAATAAAGCTTTGCTTGACCTTCGCTTTATATTAGTCTCGCTCCTTTAATCACGCACCCATGCGGGGGCGGGGGGGTGCATAACACACAGAACAGTGTCAATTCAAACAAGTTGGCTCAGAGAGTCAGAGCTAGGATTCCACAGGAGGCCGGGAAACACAGCGGCGATGGGTTTCCAGAGGATGGTGTACGGAACTTCAGGAGAGGTCTGAGTAAGAAAAGAGGAACCGGTGTGGCTCCATTGGAAGATCTCACAACAAAATCTTGGTGCAGTTTCTCTTCTAAAGACAGAAGCTGAGTCTGTGTTTCCCAGAAGAGGAAAAGTATCACCTTCTCCGGGTCACCACAGCACCCTCCATTAGCGTTTCTTACACACTCTGGCCTTCACTTACCAGTGTTCCCTGAATGGCCCTAGTAGGTATTTGGGATTCTAATCTCCGAACTAGAAGTTTCACCAACTTGGTTAAATAGCGACCCTAACCTAAGTGAACATCGGCCCACTTGGGCAACCACAAATTATGCCCCATTCCTCTCCTTACCCATTCCACTGGCAAGAACCCTTCTTCTAACATCTCAAGGGTTGCATTCCACACTCTAAGCACAGAAACATGACAGGCAAACCTGGAGTTTATTTTAGATGGCATCTTTTCAGGTCAAAAACTCTTAAAGGAAATTTTTTTTAAATTAAGATCCCAGGGGGAAAAATCAAATAATAATAAAACCTCCAATGAGCATTCAGGCTGATCTTTCAATAAACTGATGATGATTTGCAACTTGTCCACTCAAATAAAATTACCTAGTTTTAGCACCTCTTTTTTTTTTTTTTCCTGGACTGCTTTTTAATGTCACTAAAGGGTTTTTTTGTTTTTGTTTTTGTTCTTTTTTTCTCTTTTTCCTTAAGCATGATTTTAGAAATCTCTCTCAATCTCTCTCATACACACATGCACGCGCATGTGCACGCGCGCACAGACACACACAAACGCTAATCTCTAAAACTATTCCTTTTAAGCAAGACCTAGAAAATTGAGGTTGGAGGAGGAACGGGGTAGAGGAAAACCTCCAAAGACTCTGAGGTAAAACACTGAAGGCCTCACTCCCTCAAGGTCCCTCTACTCATCAGCTCCAGAATAGAGACTGGGACATATCTACTCCTCAGCTATGAGGTAGATCCTAAGTAATTTGTTCCTGAGACCTGGAGAATAAAAATGCACAGATAGCTTGTTTCCATGTAAATAAAAGCAAACTGAAAAATATGGTTGTAGTCAAGTATTTCTGCCCCACATTCTACAACACTTTCTGGAATGGGAAAGAAGCAGCCCTTCTTATAGCAAACATACAGAGAGTGTTTTGTAACACTGGGGGAGATGGTAGTTTTGGGAAGGAATGAAAAGCTGAACAGAGGAACAGTATCTAAAATCTATCTCTTAGAAAGTTTGCTGAGTGTGGCATGGCATACTCCTAACCCCTTCTTCAAGAGACTTTCAATAAAGACCTCTATTACTTCCAGTGATTTTTGGAGTAAGATTTGTGTTTCTTTTATCTGAGAGTGACTTTAAGGGAATCTTTAAATGATACAATCTTTAAAAACAAAACAAAACAACAACAACAACAAAAAACACCTTTTCAAAGTTGTTCACCTGACCCCTGACTAGCATTAGCACCACCTGGGAATTTGTTAGGATAAACCTCTGGGCCCTGCCCCAGACCTGTGTCAGAAATTCTGAGACTGAGACTGGAACCCAGCAATGTGGATTTCAGGGAGCCCTCCAAGTGAGTCCCGTGCTTGCTGAGTTTGAGAACTGTCCCCTGTGGGGAGTAGTCACTACTGACAAACCATCTGTGGTAGAGGTTGCTGGTGTCTACCCTTGCAGGCCCCTTGACCATCTAGTGCACCGAACTGTGGGCTGCTTTGAGTAAGACAACCGAGGATTAACTCCCATGGCCTTCTCCAGACTCATCCTTGACTGACAGAATAAGGAGAGAGATGCCTGGGAAGCTGCCCCACCAGCCACCCCAGCCTGGGGGACCCAATGACTGACTGGAATAAGGTTGTTAAGCTTAGACCCTCTGAAGCGAAGGGCCGCTCTGCCCTGTGATGCCTTGTGCATCAAGGCAAGGTTAGACTTGACCTAACACCACATCCCTGGGGACTCCGTCTCCCTCCCTACCTCACTCTCCTCACTCCCGTCCAGGTTTTTCCTAAAGGCTGTTCCCTCATTAAATCAGTGCACCTAAATCCCTTTCACACTTTCTCCTTCTAAGGAACCAGACTATGACAGTGTTAATAGTTGGGGCATATCTGCAGAAATGATCACAAAGCTTTTCTTAGAGCAATGATGGGTTCGGGAATAGTTACTGTTTGGTGAGGAGAAGAGTTCCCGAACATGGGAATGCCCACGGGAGTCTTCTCAAAAGTGTATCAGGCTCTACTCTGTGTTTCAGGAAGGTGAAAATAAAGGTTGAACACTGATGGGCTAGATGATGTCTACTGACCATTCAAATTCTGAAATGTATAGGTCATGACAATCCCTAGTAGTGACTACTATACAATTTGATTTATGTTCAATTATATGAAAAGAAAGGACGAGAAGTCCCAAGAGGGGAAGATATTGATGTTCACTAACATAAAACAATTCATTCGACAAATGTTTGTTGAGCTCCTAAGTGCCAGGCCCTGGGGCTTGCATAGTAAACTTTACAAGCAAAGTCTCCATCCTCAGGGAGCTCCCATCCTGATGAGGGAAACAGGCAATAAACAGACGAATATGTGTAATCCGATATTCCAGAGTGAGAAATATTATGAAGAAAAGTAAAGCAGAGGGAGGGGGTAGAGAGTGATAATGGGGCGGGGGAGGGGAGCTCACTGAGGAGGTGATATTTGAGCAGACACTTAATAGCAGTGAGCAAAGTCATGAGAATTTCGAGCGTTCTAGACAGAAAAAAATCCAAGTATAAAGACCCTGGGAAAGGGCTTGGTTAGTGAGGGGGCCAGGGGTGGGAGATGAGTTCAGAAGGTACCGGGGCCCTGCCCACGTAGGGGCTGGTAGGTCATAGCACGCACAGGACCTGATGGGAAGCCCACAGGGGTTTTGAGCAGGCAGTTGCGTGATTGCATTTATGTTTTAAAAGTCTTTCCTTATAGAGAAGAGACTGTAGGTGGGGCAAGAGAATCAAAGACCACAGATAAGAGGCTCCTGCCACAGACAGGCAAGACTGAGATGGAGCTATTTAAGGACTTCCTGGGAAACCTTGTTTATCTACTCATTGACTTTATATATATATATACACACATACATATATATATGTATATATTTATAAAATATAATATATATTTATAATTATAAATATATATTATATATTATTTATACTATATATTTAGTATATAATATTTATATATAAATATATAATATATTATATATATTTATATATAATATACTATAATATAATATTTATATATAAATTTATATATATATAAATTTATATATATAAATATATTTATATATATAAATATATTTATATATGTAGTGTTTTATATATAAATATTATATATATTTTTTAATTAAATTTTAAATTAAATTTTTTTTAAAGTAAAGAGAGAAAGACAGAGCATGAGCATGTTGGGGGAGGAGGAAGCTGACTCCCGGCTGACTGAGCAGAGATCCTGACATGGGACTTGATCACAGGATTCCAAGATCATGACCTGAGCCAAAGGCAGACACCTAACCAACTGAGCCCCTCGGACAACCCCTACTCACTGACTTTAATCCAGTGAGAGCTCCAAGGGCCCTAGGCTATGTGCATACTCTATGCAACTCTCCTTCCCCCTGGGCTTTATCACAACCTGCAGTGGGAAGAAAGGATTTATGAACGCACTGATTCTCCGACACGCAGACCGCTTTAGGTGTAGACATCATCACTGCACAGAGTACCGAGGAAGTGCTTCAATCCTGGATCCCCGCTTTGACACTAGTACCACTATGTTTCGTGAAACAGTTTCCTGCTTCCTGTTGTTTTATACGGTACTATGCAGATCTGGGAAGTTTTACTGAGAACAAGTTCCGTTCTCTAAAGCCACAATGTAAGGAGCATTTTTTTTTTCCATTTCATTGCATTCAAAGTGTATAAGTAACGCTGTTAAACAATACAATTAAAGAAGACATTTGATATCATCTTTGCTAACAACACAAAATTTCTACTTCGTTTTTCCACTACCAATGAAATCTATTATTTGCTAAAATTTTATTGTAAGTTTTTAAATGCACAGAAAAAAAGATTTCAATTACAATTTATAACCCAAGCAAGTTTTAACATAGGAAGCCAATTCTGTCAAAAGGAACAAAACTCCACCAGAGCTTACTCTGAAACAATTTTTAAGGCCTCACTCCACAGAGATTTCTAATACCCCTTTTCCAAGTGGAATTCAATTTTCCCATTTGTAAGTTTGCCGATGTTGGTGTCCGCAGCGTGTGTGCCTGTGGTCAGGCAGTTTAGGGAAAATGGGAAGAATGAAGGTGCTGGTTTTAAAATTAAGCCTGAATCTTTCACGTGCCTGAAGGATCGTGTTCAAAAGAAATTGCTCTCCTTGGGACCAAAGGTACTATCTCACCGTTCAAAATACAAAGGGCCAGAAGTTTATGTATCCCTTACCCATGATTTGTTTCCCAGATCCGGCTTTCTGCAAGCACTTCCTTCAGGAAAACACACACTTTTCCTCCCTCGCAGCCCAATTTCCTGTAGGAGCGCCTCTTTCGAAAATGGCAATGACAGCATTCTCATGTTTTCTGGTGAGTGCAAAACACCTTTCCAAATAAAGTGGGGATGAAGCGGAGAAAGGAGAGGAAAGAAATGTTCTCCTTTCCCCCCAAACTGCCCCTCCTTATTTAAAAAAAATAGGAGCTGTTGCTGTATTTTCAGAGCTTACACTGGGACTTCCCATCTATGCCCCTCATTTAAAGGCAGATGTTTCCTTAGAGTTAGATGTGAATTTACGTAACCTGGGTCACTAGAAAAGTTTAGGTCTACCCCAGGCAATTATGGGATACCCAGGGCTGCTGTTGGAGCATGCTAACACGGAAGTACTCTTGAGTTTCAATGTGACAGTGAGGGTAGGAAATGCTCTACATCAGAGCTGTGAGATGACCGCAGTCTTCGTGATGACCCCATTAAGGATGTTCCTTAATGTTCTTCGGCCCAAAGTGAGGGTCTTTGGGGCTGTGTCCCCAAGATGAAGAAGAGGGTGGGGGGGCAGCTGAGTTACACAGCCTTGCTTCCTGGACATGAAATTATCATACAAAAGTCCTGTAGACTCTTGGCAATGCTGTGGTTTCCTCTAGATTAAGACTTAGCAAGGTCCCTAGAGACAGTTTCCCATTGGAGGTGGTCTTAGGATGGAGGCTAGTTGTCCCTACACCAGAGAAGCCTCTAGAAAGAAGCTGAGTGGACGTTACTGCCAACAGAAGCCACTGCCATGAGAATACCACTCATAAAGGAAAGAAGATGTTCCCACTCACTGATCGTTATACACTGATTTGTGTCTTCCCTAAATTCGTATATCGGAACCAATCTCCAGTGTGATGGCATTTGGAGGTGCGGCCTTTGGCAGGGGATTATGTCATGGAAGTGGAGCCCTCATGAATGAGACTCATGCCCTTAGAGAGGAGGCCCGGAGAGGTCCTCTCCCTTTCTGGCCTGAGGACACGGCAACAAGAAGGCAGCCTGTGAACAAGAAGTGGCCTCTTGCCAGACCCTGAATCTATCAGCACCTTGATCTTGGACTTCTGAGCTGCCAGAACCGTGAACAACTAATTTCTGTTGCTTATGAGCCACCCAGTTTATAGTATTTTTTTTTTTTATCACAGCCTCAACAGACTGAAACATTGGTCATCAACTTTGTACTCAAATCTTACAATGACCACATTTCCTCAATTGTAAGACTCTATCATACTGACTTTTCAAGAGGGACTAAGAAATACCATCGTGATTGAAGGCACACCCTAATGTAAATAATGATAATATATTTGCCATAGAATAAAAGATATATTATTAGAAATAATAATGACTATAAAAATACTCAACTATGTTGAGCCCTTCCTAGGCTGTGCATTTATATGTATTACCTCATTTGATCCTCATAAAAACCATAGCCCTCTGAGATAGATATAATCTTCCTCATTTTTTAGATGAGGAGACTAAAGCTGAAGACAAAGTAAGAAAATTTAGAAAAGTGATTGGACCTAGAGTTTTGTGACTCTGATCCCACACCCAAGGCCCTCTGAGTTTTTGAGATGTGGTATCCTGGAAGGGAGCCCCCAATGGGTATAGCTTTCCCAATTGTTCCAGTGAGACCCAGGGATAAATTTCCAGGAAAAAAGGCCATTATTTCACACCAACAGTATAATTAAGTGGCCCAAGCCCCTAATGTACGCTCTATTATTTCTGAGGGCATAACAATCAAATCCCACTGCTGCGAAGACCCAATTTTTAGAAGGTAATGTGGCCCAGCTGGAAGGAGCATTGGCTCTGAGGCCTGAGGATGTGGGGTTCGTGATCATGTACGAGGAACCAAAGAGCAAAATTTCTAATCAGTGTCAACACGATGGTTTGTGAAAAAAACAGTGCTGGGAAAATTGGAAATCAGAAGATCGTTTCCTTACTTCTCATACATCACAATGAATTCCAGACAAACCAAGAAAGTTTGAAAATGAAAGTGTAAAGATCTTCACGGCAATGGAATAGTGCTGTATCTTGATTGCAGTGATCATTACATGCACCTGCATCTGTGATAAAATGGCTTAGAAGGAGGCACACACACATTGCACCACTTACAGTTTCCTGATTTTGGTAGTGTACTATAATTATGTAAGACATAACCATTGGGGGGAACTGGGGGAAGGGCACACAGGACTTCTCTACTATTTTTGCCACTTCCCAGTGAACCTATAATCATGTCAAAATAAAAAGTAAAAATAAAATTTAAAAATAATCATAAAAGAGATCGACTATAGTATGACAGAATAGTTGAACTTGGCATGGCCAAGGAAGAATCTAATGTTAAAAAAATTTGATCAATTTGACCACCTATAAATGAAAAATTTCTAATGTCCAAAAATATAAAATTGAAAGGCAGGTACTCAGATGTTTTCTACATATATGACAAATGAAAGTTTAGTTAATTTAGTGTCATTTATATCCTGGTTAAAATTGTGAACTCTGGTTGAACGAAACAGAATCCTTGGATTAAAAGTCATGGCTCTATCACGTGATAGCACGTGACTTTGAGAAAGTTACCTTCACTTTACCATCTGTGAGATGGGGATGGTGGCTTCCTCAATGAGCTGGTGGGAGGATTAAAAGAGTTAATAATCAAATAATATCTGGAGCATAGTAACATGTGCCGTATTAGCTGAGTTCGTTGTCGTTCTTATAACTGTTACTATTTGATACAAAAAAAGATAAATCCTTCAGTGACGCCGGACTCTCAGCTACTCAGGATCTGGCCAGGATAAACTCATTCTCAATAACTCTGGACAGACTGGCCTGATATAAATATATCCTCACACTGAGTCAGGCTGGGACATTTATCCTGACAGCTGATGATCTGTAGTAAGCAACACTTTGCCTTTGTGGTCACCATGAGCTAGAATTCTTTGCTCTCCTCAACACGTCTACCTCTGCAGTTATGCATCCCGCCTCCCACCTAATGGTGTGTCAAGTCCACTGTAACTGGATAATGGGATGTTCCTGACAGCCCCTTGTGCTGGTATCCGTTGTCATCATCCCCCATGCAATACCTCTGTTAACCCTTACAGCATCCATGTTGGGTAGATATGACTCTCCCTACTGAGTGAAGAGAGGGTAACACAGAGAAGTCAGTGACTGCCCAGGATCACACAACCAGCAAAAAGTAGCAACAAATCTCAAAACCAGTTCTTCTGAATCAAAAATATGGATATTTCAAGAGTGATGTGACCCCCTATGACCCACATTAGAAGCACCATGTCTAAGCTAAGATTCCCATATCTTAGGATCGATGGTGCTTCCCATTTTTCTAGCATGGGCTTTTGGACAACTTTGTTGACTCTTGATGGGCTTTACTTTTTTCTTCCTGATTCTTGTCAGTGCTCCAAATAGGAGAACTTAGCACGCAAGTCTCGTCCTGGCAAATCAACTGCTCCGATAGGTAGGCCACGCTCGATGTGGGAGCACATGTTGCTTTCTGTGTTTTGTAAGATGCTTTAGCTCTGTCTCCCCAAACAGATGGGAGGCTCATAGAATACAGGGACCACATGCCGTCATTATCTGTATCCACTCAAAACAACTAGTACGGCGGACTATAAAATCAGATTGTTGGCTTCCTGATCTGGAACAATGCTCGAAAAGGCAGACCTGGCCCATGTTTCTGTTCGAGAAGCTTTTCTGTATGTGACTGAACCCCTGGATTATGAGTCCAGACACCTGAATTATCAGTCACCCTGGTCCCGAGGAAGAGAAAGGGTATTTGCTCTTTTGCTAGCCCTTGGAGCTAAGAATGGAATTCTCATAAAATCACTATCCAGTGTGATCTTGGGCAAGTGATTAAACTCTACTGGATCTCTTTCCCCACATTATGAAAGGAATTTATCACTTTTCAGGAAATCTATTCTGCAGAGTAGCACCTCCATCCCTCCAGTCTCCAAAGGCATTTGAGGATTTGTAGAGAGATAGGGCAAGGTGGGAAGAGGAGAGGGCTCAACACACATTTGGGCCTGGGCCACAACCAGGACTCTTGGAGAAGACAGCCAGACACAGGTATGCATACACATTCATTCTCTCTCCCTCTGTGTCTCCGTCTCTGTCTCTCTCTCTCACTGCGCCCCAACCCACACACAATGCATACTTCTCTTATTATAATACTCTGTGTAGATATTACTTCAACATTTTTCCTTGGAATCACAGAAGGAGGGGGCAAGAATGGAAGAATGGCTTCGTGACGCCTACAGAAGAAAAACTGCCTCTAGCCAAAATCTTGCACACCGTGTGGGCTGACTTGAAAGTGGCATGGTTTTTGACTGTAACACGTTCCATGTTTAGCTCTGGTTTATAGGTGAGGGCCCCACAGGATGAGAAACTAGCCCAGGAAAAGGCATTTCAGTGACCTTTTATGGGGTTGGAAATCCCACATGGGGGCCTGCAGCACATTAATGAGAACACCTTGTTCCACAGTCCTCTCGGCCCTAAAAACACGGAGCACTCATGTTGACAGATTACCACGAAAGAAAGTCACTTTACAGTAGGTCGACTCCGAGGGCAAAGAAGGTTAAATTGAGGTAGACTCAGTGCCTTTAAAATATACATAAATCCAATGGACCAACAGCAGAGGCTCCAGACCCAATGCTGAACACAGAGGGGAGGAACAGGCAGACAAATGCCCAAAGCCTGAAAAGCCGAGAAGGTACCTTGCAGTTTCCAGAGGTAATGAATAATGATTTCACGTGGTTTTCTCCACTTTGATGTTTGCACGGAAAAGTCACATGAAAATGCGTGTTCTGCACGCTATTATTTCCCTCATCTGAAACTGTGCCAGGCTGCTTTCGCATTAGGAAAACTAGGTCCACAGAATCAACAGTTAGAAACTGGATTTTAAATTTCTTCTAAGCTCGTTCTACAGCCTGCCTGCCCATCCAGGGAAATGGTAAAGACACGAGAGAAAGCTGGTCACTGCTAATTCTCTCTCTACCGCCTCCTAGACAATCTGAGGGAGACCGGGCTCGGGCTTCTGGTGGTGCCGAGGGTTATTTTGGGAAGCTCGCGCTTGGCTGGGTTTCCATAAAGGGCTGACGACAAAGACAAAGTGAGAATCACATCCCGTGGTCCTGTAACCCAGGCGGGGCTCCCACTAATAGAAGTCTCTTACGCATTTCTTGCTCATGGCCTTGACAAGCCTGGGTCAGCCAAGAAGGGAGCCAACAGTGGCCCAGAGGCACACCAGAAACTCCACGCCTGAGGCTCAAGTTTTTAGAACCTGTCTTCCCTTAAATTCTGGCCTGGCTCCAGGCAGCACCTGAACTCCCCCACCTCAGTTTCCTCCACTGAAAGGTAGGGGCAAGGCCTTTGTGGCATCTTATCAAGGTGACAGAGCCCGTCGGGGCGCCTGGGTGGCTCAGTGGGTTAAGCCTCTGCCTGCGGCTCAGGTCATGATCCCAGGCTCCTGGGATCGAGCCCCGCATCCGGCTCTCTGCTCAGCAGGGAGCCTGCTTCCCTTCCTCTCTCTCTGCCTGCCTGTCTACTTGTGATCTCTGTCAAATAAATAAATAAATAAAATCTTAAAAAAAAAAAAAAAAGATGGCAGAGCCTGTCGCATTTTCACAATTGCTCTAGACATTCTCAACAGTGAACATGCACTAGCTACCAAAGGCAGCCCGTGGGAGGCAATCTGGTGGAAAGGAGAGCTGAGACTCCCCTCCCATCAGTGGCCAAGAGACCTGTGGGCTCTGAATAGTTCCTTTCATCGCTATAGGTATCTCTCTATTTCCTTTAAAACATTCTGTCCTTTTCCAGGTAATCCTCTGTCAAATACCATGCCTAGAGCCAACATACGATCACTGTTTCTCGGGACATCTGTCTTTTAAAAGTACGGGAAGCCAGGGTTGGTCTGAGGAGAAGCCAGCCTGTCCTGCGGAGGCAGCCTGGTGCCCTCGGGCCGCAGGCACCCGTCACAGGCGGCCCACGCCGGCTGGGCCTCGGGGTGCTGGCGGGGTAGATGAGCTCAGCTTTCAGAAGCTGCTGGATCGGCCGGGACGGGGGTGCCCCGCCACGCTCACTTCCTAGAGCACAAGTTCAGCCAAAGCCACATTAAAAGATGGTTGCTTCACGTTGGCAGAACTTCTCAGGAGGCACCAAATGAGGGTGTGTGGGAGGGGGAGTGGGCAACCGTGTCATAAAATGACGAAGCCGAGCAAGCGTTTCCTGTCCTCGCATTTAAAATCTCCGATGGGGGTGGGAGGCAGCCTCAGAGGCCCGGGGCTTTCCTGGAGAGACTATAAAAGGAAGGAATGATAAAAGGAGCCAGGGGTGCAGCAGGCTACTACCAGCAGAACCAAAGAGGGGGAGAGAAGGTTCCCTCTCGCCCGACCCTGGCTTGTCAGCTGAGGCTCGTTTGCTGCAGGAAGCTTTTCAGAGGGGGTGTGGGGTGTGGGTTTGTTTCTGGGGTCGCTCTTTTATCCTCAGTGAGTGGCTGCAGGTCTCAGACCTCGTCTTCTCCTGCTCCCACCATACAGAGATTGAAGAAGTTAAAGGGGAGTCTGATTCGTACATCCCACACTCCTCGTGGTCTCCACCAAAACGTGTTACCTGATGTGTCACCTGGCTATCTGAATGCTTGCTGCTTGAAATCGGGACAAGAATCGAGTTGGACAGGGGCCATAACTTAGACAGAAAACCACTGACACAGCTGATACATAGTTTTCTTTCTCGGGATTTCCGGGACAAGGGAAAGCCACGGAGCCTTCCTTCTGACGCCTGTCAGTTTTCAGTCTCTCGTGTCACGACCACTTAAATCCTGCAAGATCAGATCCCGCCCAGGCAGGGCCTGAAAGAGCCATCCCCTAAGAAGAAGAGAAGTTCCCCTGAGTGTTTTCAGCATCTGCAGTCCTCGGGTGGGACCGGCCACGTGAGAGCAGGCCCACGGAGCTGATGTCTGTGCACGGTGCACTTTAAAACGTGGCGTGTAAGGCGGTCTTTCGAGAGCTGCCACGCATCTTCAGAGCCCCGGGAATTGTATTTGACTCACGACGTTCAGAATTCTTCACCCACACTCATCAGTGTCATCATCTCCCTTGTCCTTGTTCTACCCTCCTCTAGAGATCCAGAGACACACGCAGCTGCCTACAGCAACCACAGAGTTCCCAATAAAGTGAAGTCCAATGGAAAGAAAAAAAGAAGACAAGTTTCAGAGAGTCTCTGAGTGTTTGTGGCTCTGGGGTTCAATCAGAGTAACCCGGGTTCCAATTCTGATTCTGCTAACAATAAAATAATGAAATACACCCTTGATGGATTTCAAGTTCTTTAACATTAGGTAATTCTTTTGACCTTCATAACAAACTTCTGATGGAGAAGGGGAAACTTCGTCATCCCTAATTTGCCAATGAGTGAACCAAGCCTGATCTGCGTAACCTGCCAAAGGTCACATTCCTGTATCAGCCGAGACATTGTCAGTGCGGCCCTCCTGCTCAGTGACCACGCCATGTGGCCTGAGCTCTCGTCTCCCCAAGTCGCGGCCTCTCTTACCTGAACACACATCCCTATGCCCTCTCCATCCTCTGTGCCCCGTGGTCAGCTCCTCTCCGTTACCCATTACTCATCTTAGTGTCCCTCAAAGCCGGAAACTTCACTGAGGGCAAGGAGCGTGTGAGGCCCATCTCTGCTGGCCTGAGGACCCAGCACTGCACCCATCTTGCATAAATCGTTGGCAAGTTAAACCAAACGGAATCAATCTGATAAAATTGCGAGATAGGTAAATCGTGTGCATTGTCCTTTCTCCTGTAACTGCTCATTCTCAACCTCGACTCCTGCCAGTTGGAGCCTCTATGCCCAGATCATTCAAACCCATAAACTGCATGATTGACAGGAACTTAAAATGCTGTATATCCCTGCAGGGAACACTTGAATCCAGTGGCTGTGGTTCTATTTGATTTCAGGCACAGGCAGCAAGTCTGGGATGACTTGGGAGTGTCGGGGCCTTCCTCGCAGGCCAGAAATCCCATTTAGAACTCACTGGAACTTCAGCTGGTACTGAAGTCACAGGCGTTCACAGTCACCCACCTTTGGTTTTCCTCATCTACGAGTTGAAAAGTATGAGTCATAAACTGTTGGAAGTATTTTTAACTCACCAATTATTTGGATAGTAAAATGGAACATTTCAACCCTAACTGAATGCTAAGGACCATCTTAGCCACCAGTTAGACAGAGTCGACTTTGAAATCGAAGAAGAAATCCACAAGAAAAGGGCAAGCTCTTTAAAAAGATGATGCTGATATCCTGATAGGTATAACTCAAAGCACCGGCGAGCCTTCCACGCAAATAACCAAGGGCCATGGCCGCTTCCTCTTTACAGGGACGACGTGAGGAGGCCCAACCCTGAAGGAGACTGAATCTCGAGCACCCCTCAGTGCGAAGATGGACACATGCGAAAGTGTCTGCACTGCATCCCTGAAGATTCCGGAGACAGATCAGGGGTGAGCCCACCCCCCTGGCCTCAGCCTTTGCTGTTCACCCTCCGAAACCCTTAGTGCTGCCCCAGCCATACCCTCCCCGTAGACCCCTCGAACAGCCTCAGTCAGGCCACTGGAACCTGCATGACTCAGCCCATGGACACCGCCCTCCCTCTCCAGTGGCCCCAAAGCCCTAATCCACCCTTCCCCTGCCATGCCAACCCCCGGCCCTTCAAGATACAGCTCACACGACCTGGGAAGTCTTGACTGACCTCCAGGTTGAGTTAGCATCCCTTCTTCCTCTGTCTTCCCCAAATCCTGAACATACATCCAGCACAACGTTAATGAGACCACAGAGTAATTCCTGTTCACATCTCTACTTGTGCCCTCAGCGGTCCGGCAAATGTCTGGCATACAGGAGAACTGAAGAAAGAACGTGCTGGCTGACTGACTAATGGAATGATTCTACAGCAATAAGGTGGCACGGTCCTAGCCATCACCTCGGACCACCGGGAAGAAATGGCCCAACGTTCTCCAAGATGTTCCTCAGTGCCTAACATGGCACCTGGTGCAGGTTACCAGTTAGCCGAATGACACCGAGCCATGTAATTCTTTCCCTGACCAATCTTCAGCCATCATGTATTTTTTAAAAAAGATTTTATTTATTTATGTATTTATTTATTTATTTATTTGAGAGACAGACAGAAATTGTGACAGAGAGCATCAGTGGAGAGGAGAGGCAGAAGCAGGCTCCTCACTGAGCAGAGAGCCTGACGCGGGGCTTGATCCCAGGACCCTGGGATGGTGATCTGAGCTGAAGGCAGACGTTTGACTGACTGAGCCACCTAGGCGTCCCCAGCCATCATGTCTGGACCGTCTACTACATACACGCATTCACCAGGCACTGTGGAAGAAATACCAGCCAAACCGAGGGTCTGTCTGGAGGGGTCTGGAATCAAGACAAACAATAGATTTATCAACAGGGGAGAGTGATCCAGGTCTGAGGGAACCAGCAGCTGCTCTTTGTAGGGGAAATAGGCAAGATTTAGCCAAGGAGATGAGTGTGGAGGCAGATCTTAACCGATGCAAAAAAATATATATTTTTTTGACCCTGTTTAGCTGTGTGTGTGTGTGTGTCTGTGTGTGTGTGCATGCCTGAGCGTGTTTTGGATCCATGCTACTATGATCCACAAAATACGCTGGTACGAATATTTACGCAAATGCTAATTACACACCAATTACACACTATCATCTAAAACTCCTCTTGGTTACTTTCTGCTGACACAACGTCCCCTCGCACGTCTCTCCCATTTTAGCTTTTCTTTGGATGACAGTGGTTTTAACATTCCGCAGACCCTGGCTGGCTTACCATCCCCGAAAAGCTTCCTCTCCCGAGCCCTGTTAATGGCTCATGTTTATTACCATTTTTTTCAGCCGCAGTCATTGTGAACAGTAGCATGTCTTCCCCCACAGTAATAAATATTCATGTGTTTATGAAGGAACGAAGAAAATGTTGCTGAGCATGAAGAGTTGATGTCAACAGTCAGGAGTGAATGAAACACAATATTAAATCTAGTAGCATTCCCACATCTTCCTGGAGGCTTAATTGTTTCAGACAAGAGGCGGAAGCTCTGGAGGTTGGAGGTTTTGATAATGACTACAGGATGGGAAGAAAACCAGAAGATACAATTGGCTAGCCCCAGCTCCCTTGTCGTTTCTGTCTCACAGCAGTGCATGGGTAAGAAGCCTTTTCACATCATCTGATTTATCCCTAGGTCACTGGGATGGTCTGTGAGTCCAAACCAGAGATAAAGCCTGGGCGGTGCTAAGCAGAGCCCCACTAGGAAATAAGGGGTTGCCTGGAATGGGGATTCCGGGTTTGAACTCCTATTTGTGACCGCAGAAACCCACTTGAATGTACCTCCTGACTCAGCGACAGCTACTGTAATGACCCAAGTGTAAATTTCGTTTTCCACCATTCCCTTCTGATGATGCCTAAGAAGCAGTGCAAAGTTACCTTAAGAGTGCTTTGAAACACTACTTCCTTCCACGGTGCGTGTGCTAACATGGGAGCAACTCAGAGATTAGCGTGGTCCCCGAGTACGGACTGCATGCAAATGTGAAAGTGTTTTATATTAAGAAGAAGAGGAGGAGGAGGAGGGGGAAGAGTGCTTTGAAATATTAACAAGTATTTATTTGCTGAACCTGGGTACATGCAGGTGAGCATACAGTGCACTAAGCAAATGCCCCTTAGACGTATGGTATCAGACAGAGAGAAGAGGACGGTTGAGGGCACTCATGTTATCAGGAGGTAGACCAACAGTTTATACTCAGGAGGGCGCTAGAGTCCCAGCTCTGCCACTTAACCAGCCATGAGACCTTAAGAAAGCTGCTCGACCTCTCCAGGCATTCTTAACTGGGGTAATTTGTATGGACTATTTGAGAGCAGATGGCAATTTCACACCTCGCCCCTCCCAGCAGTACCTTGTAAGTACTCATCTTGCACCAATGTTGACTTCCATCTTTCCTGAAACCAAGGCCTATGTGCTGATCAGCACAAATGTAGGTGTTTTTCAAGCCAAAGCCACTAAAAGACCAGGTGACCCAGGGGCAATCTAAACCCCCCAAAATGTCACTCGGCATGTGGTCCAGAATCATCCTGCTACTTTTTGAAGTGAGGCGCTAATTTTATCTTAGAAAGTGCAGCACCATTTCCTAGGCAGTGACACCTTCTAAAAGGAGTGCTAATGGCCACAGATGGGAAACATCATTTAATGTCTCCTTTGTTGTATTTGTTTAACGAGACCAAAAGAGGACACATTCCTATCTTGCTCATTGACTTCAGCAAGGGCAGGGTTCTGTTTAGAAACCAGGAAGAACAATGTGGAAATTGTTCACTAACAATGTGAATCGTTTTCAGACAATCCTCAGAAAATCTGGGATAAGTTAGGTGGAAGAGAGATAGATGACAGTATGTGGAAAACTTTATTTATGAATGTTAATAAAATTTCTATTGCAAAGGAAATACTAGAGACAAAACTGAAAAGCCCTACATTGAGAATGCAGCTGATTCCAGCCTGACTCTGAGATGCAAACAAGCCAAAGACCGATTCATTAAGTGCCAAGTTCAAGGGAGGGATGGCAGGCTAGAGCCACAGCTGGGGAAGTTCCCCTCCTCAGGGTTTTGCCAAGAGCCGGCTCACATGCTTTGCAAACCATGATAGATATATGAGGACGAACGTGACATCCTTGCTGAGCCTTCTCAGCGTCCGCTTTCTGCAGCATGGAAACAAGCTGGTAGGTTTTGGGTGAAAGGTAATCTTCCTCATTCACACTTCGGACCTTTGACAGAAATTTTCAAAATGGAAAACAAACATGGCAGCCCATCAAAATCAAGATCATAACATTTACAACATCTGGAGATCGCTTTTGAGGACCATGGCCGATAAAACCAGAATGGGCGGGGATGGCTATGAATAGGCACCCCCAAAACATCCAGGTATGGGTTGGTTACATCATGCAAAATGATGTCCTTCATTTGTTTGAGCTGTGGGAACGTTTTCAAAAAGTGTGGTGAAAACACAGCGGGGCAGAGTTTCTCTGAGGGCTTGATACCCTGACTTCTATCTCCCACAGGTCGGAAGGAAATTGCTTTAAAACAGTGATAGAAGGGCGTACTACTCCTCAGATCCCTTCAGATCATGGAAAGAGGAAATATTTGACCTGCATATAGCAACTCGGATTTGTGAGGAAGTGAGTATCAGTTCAAGGGTCATCAAGGTAAGAGGAAGATACTGAAATTCTACCACTGAGGCGTATGCGGGACTTCGGGCTCAAGTAAAAAGCCAGGCTCTCTAAAAGCTGGCTCATCTTTATTCCATAATAATATTTTCCAGGATATTTGCCCAAATGATTTATACTCATTGAGAGTCAGTATAACACGGGAACCAAACAGTGTGACCTCTACAGTCCAAAGGTCTGGGGTCAAATCTCAGCTCTGATGCTGTGTGACTTTGGGAAACTTATTTAACTTCTCAGATCCTCAGCTTCCTCATCTGTTAAGTGGGCATCATAATGCCACCTGCCTTACAGGGTCATCGTATCAAACGTTAAATGAGTGAATGCTTGCGAAGCATTTTGAAAGAACAGTGCCTGGAGTATTCTAAGCTCTCCATCAATTCTGGCTTTCCTCATCTAACCGCATCCTCACACAGACCGTGTGAAGCAAGTACTATCCATCATTCTCGTCTCACAGATGGGAAAGTGACGATTTGATAGGTAAATTCACTTGCTCAAGAGCAGACAGCTCAGAAGTAGCGAAGCCAGTACTTGAAATAACCTGTTCTCAGGCCAAAGCCAAGCTCCACTATATAACGTGTTTGGGAATAGGACCATGGAGAGGAAGACGTGGTCTTTGCTACTAAAGGAAATAGCTGCCAGGGCCAAAATTAGGAAAATTCCTAGCCCGGGAAGTAACTCTCCATGACTGTCTAGGGGGCATCCTTAACTCCCTTCCTCTCTCCAAAGCACTTAGCAAAGAGGGTGAAGGGACGTGATGACAAAGATGACCGCTGGCAAAACCCTTCTGCCCTCAGTTTAGTCAGGTCACTTTCTTAACGCTTAGCGCAAAGCGTGAATATTCGAAAGTCCTTCTCTTCCCTCTGTCCCAACAGCCTTCCCAAGAATGTGCATCTCTCATCACCACCAGATCTGTCATTGGTAGAATTCTGCTGCCTGACTGAATTCCCGTTGCCTTCTGGGTGAAGGCAGAGAGGCCTAGCAGGTTCTCGCAGGACTTTAAAAGGCAGGTCAGTGTCGGTGCCTGAGCCTTATCTGCACCTGTCTTTCTTCTGGGATGCTCCCTCCTCTGCCACATTCCCTGCCAGGAATCCAGGCTCCCTGAGTTGTTCTCTGATCAACAAATGTGTCCACAACATAAATCTCATGTCTCCGTTTTTCTCATCCAGTTTCCCTTTAGTGAAGGCTCCCATCTCTCAGTACACGTTCAAAGACAATTTTTCTGCATTTTCAGTGACTGAACCATAGAAGCCCATAAAGCAGGACCTTCAAGCTTCCCAATGTTGGTTGTTGCTGTTCTTTCGAGACCTCGAATACCTTCTTCTTTCCCTGGCCTGCCCCACGACGGTGTGCCCCGTTAGCCGGAAAAACTCCTACCCCTCCTCTAAGGGGAAGACAAGCGCCACACTCCATTCAGATTTCCCAGCCCACACAAACATCTGTGCCCCTTGCGAGGCAACATTTTTACCTTCTTCGCATTCTTCAATTTCTCACGAGCCTATCACATTTGGCACACTGTGTCGTGATCTTTCTCTGTCCAGCACCTAATAAAGTCTTGAGATGTAACAGCCACTCGACAGGGTTTACTGAGAAAAAAACCATTAAAAGGTGACCTCTGTAGGTGAGGCAGAGCGTAGGTGAGGTGTAGGGAGAACGAGTAGGATTTTTGATGTCAGACGGATCTACATTCAAATTCTTGCTCTGTCACCTCCTAGCTATGTGACCATAAGCAAGACCCTATGAACAAACCTCTGTTTCTTCATCTGTGAAACAGACAGTATTGTTACAAGAAGTAAATGAGAAAGGAATGTAAACATCTTTGCTACATGGCGCACGTTCGACAAATTTTTGTGTCTCTCTTAAATTTTGCACACATCTTCTCTTTATATTCTTCCACTTCTCCTCAACCCACACACTATTTCTTCTTATGACAGAGGAGTGTAGCTGTTGAAAGTTTGGCTAAAAGGGAATTATAATGACAGGTTTTAGGAGAATCCCTCTGAGCAGTGCCTAAGAGGGGAAGATAACCACTTGACTTGAATACCACAAACCTGATAGCAAATGTGGCCTTAGTGTGGAGATGGATGTAGGACTCTTTTTTTAAGATTTTATTGATTTAGTTGAGGGGGGAGCATGAGAGAGGGAAGGGGCAAAGGGAGAAAGAGAAGCAGACTCCCCGCTGAGCAGGGAGCCCAACGCAGGGCTCGATCCAGGACCCTAGGATCACGACCAGAGCCGAAGGCAGATGCTTACTGACTGAGCCACCTAGGCACCCCTAGGTGTTGGATCGTAAGCCAGTGGATGTTAACATTTCTGGGCCCACTGACAAAGTCATCACCATTATGGAGTAGATATAGCAGGCTATCTTGGTTTGGCTCCATTAAATTTTTAATATATCTAACATGATTTTTCTGGTCCCACTCTCACCAGAAAGCTGGGGCCTGCCTTCTGGGGAGAATTATGGATCATGCTGATTTGACTCTTTCCAGACCCCGATGGCTGTGATATTTCACAATCAGGAAACAGCATGGCTTCTGATTATGATCTGCCTGTCAGAAGAAAACTTCTGGTCTTATTTCAGTAAGTTGCTCAAGTAAATTAATCAGTTTTCCGGAGTCAACCACAAACTCATATACATTTTATCTTACATGAGACAATATGCATTGACCTAAACACAAACATAATTTCTGGCATCCTCGAGGAGAAGTTCAGGTCACTCCAAGATGTCATTCAGCTTTGTCTTCTCCCCTGTTTCTATAGATTTCTTTGGTATTCTTTGAGATCCTCAGTTCTCTAACAGAAAGCAGTTCCAATCTCAGCTTTTCCTATGCCCTCCCTCCTCTTCTGTCTCCAAGAAAAATATCAGAGAGCCAAATGCAAAAGGTATATTTGATCTTGATGGACTATTACTTTTGCTGTTGGAGGAGAAACAGACCTTGTCAGTGATTTTTGGCCACAATCTTTAAGTCCTGAAGATTCCCGCTTAAACATTTGTATGGATGAATCTCTCTTATTAATTCATCAATGTGACTTACAGTAAGACCTAAGAAAATGTAGCTTTTCAGTAACTAATATGTAACATAATTAGTCATGGGGAAGAAGTCAGCACTTAAGAACAATGACATCTGATTTGTAAAGTATATTTAAAGGATACTGGAGAGAAAATCTAAGGCCTAAAACATTTTCTTGTTTTAAACTCTCTTTTGAACAGAAGTCAGCTCACATCACAAAAATGTTCTTGTTCATACATATAATGATACTGTAAATACAAGTTTTAAAAAGAGCTTTAAGGCAACAGTTGCAGACAACCAAATTGTAACCATTATGTTTACCATCTTGGCCCATATCCCAAGCTCCACATGTTTTGGGCATTTTTTTTTAAACTCAACAATAAGGGCCAAACTATGAAGATTCCCTTTTGTTGCTATTCCAAAGGCATAAGAGAACAAATCCATTTATCTAAATATGAATTTGAAACTCTTTGGAGTATGGTGACCATATGCATCAATCCTTGGAAAGTAAAAGCAAAATATTAACTTCCCTTTCTGTTGGAACACTTTAGATTTCTGACATGAGGAACTGATCCTATTAGTGGTAATTTACAGTGGCTACTTATTGCTTAAATGTGGAAAATCCACGGGGGTAGACCAAGGGATTAAGGAAGAGAGTAGCCGGAGTAAAATAATATGCACAGTTAATCCTCCTCATTCACTCTGTATCGTGCTTGTCCATCCAATTCCCTACCCACTGCCTCACCTTCCAGTCCATCCACAGCACCCAAGCTACTCAGTTAAATGAGAAATGTCTGGCAGAGTTTGCTACGAGAGTGTGAGTTGCAGCAAACAGACTTGGTCTATTTATAAGAAATGATCCTTCTGCCATGGTTTCCTATCATTCATACCACGATTCCAAGAAGTTCCCCTGCCTTTACTATATGATGCCTTTCACACAGAGAAGGAAGGAACTATGGATTAAGGGGAAGTTCTGTCTTTATGGGGACCCAGCAAACCCACAGCAGAAAGGCTCTGTCTAAAATCAGAGGATGGATGTTCCATTAAGGTTGTTAAATTATTTCATTAGTAAGTTTCTCATAATAATCTTTCTTTTTATTTTTTTAGAATGCATTATCTGTTTCAGGGGTATAGGTCTGTGATTCATCAGTCTTACACAATTCACAGTGCTCACCACAGCACATATCCTCTACAGTTTCCATCGCCCAGCCACCCCATAATAATCTTTCTTAACCTTTGAGAGTGACATTCTAAACAAACTATACTACTCTTTCTTGGCTTGAAAATCTATGGTTTTTGTGTGTGTGAATGCAGACATAAAAAGATAAGAAATACTGCTCTCCTGTTATTTTTATTTTCCCCAGAATTTAGAGACCCATCACTTGCCATGAACTGGACATTCCAGATCTCTAGAACAATGAGATGTCTGCTCCAGCAAAGTCTGCCTTTTCAATTACTCGATAGGCTTAAAATGAGTAAACACAGAGAGAGAAATGCAGGGTGGTGGGAACTAGAATACAGAACGATCAGTTTGTGGCTTTCTGAGAAAGTCTTGCTTACAGTAAGTTTTAAAGAAATGTAAAGTTGGGTCTTTTGCCTCACAGAATTAAGTAAATTTCTTCCTTTCCTTCCTTCAGTGACAAACTGTACAAGGAGGAGACAACGTATAAAACTCCCACTTTGGTCCCACAGTCCCATAAATTAGCCTTTAAGTAAATCCATTCATTCCATTTCAGAATTCCACAGGGGGACCTTAGAATGTTTATTTCCCCCAAACTTATTGAAAATATGAATATAGAATTTATATACTTCATCTCATCCACAAATATGCCAATTTTGATTTAAGGTAAATGTACTTTTATCATATAAATTATTATATGAAAATATGATACATTATATATATTACATATACATTATAATATGTTATCTATATTACATATAAAATATTTATAAATTATTTTAACTAAAAGAATAAAATTTCATTATAGTAAATTAGGAAAATGCAGAAAAATTTTTATAAGATTTTATTTATTTATTTTTGAGAGAGCAAGCACACCCACAAGCAGCAGGAGGGGCAGGGGAGAAGTAGACCCCCCACTGAGCAGGGAGTCTAATGCGGGGCTTGAACCCAGGACCCCAGGATCATGACCTGAGCTGAAGGCAGATGTTTAACCACCTGAGCCACCCAAGAGACGCCCAGAAAAAATTTTAAAAGGAGAAAATTAACCCATAATCTCCTTCCCAAACACAGTAAGTATTAGCATTTGAGTATATTTTTTCTTCCAAAATTTTTTATTTTGTGTATTACTGTTACTATAATTGTGTTCAAAGTGCACTAGAAATTTTGTCTCTTGCTATTATCTCTGAAATATTATATACTTTTAATGGTTTGATGATAATCTATTATTTAGATATAACTGCTTTGGGGCTTTGGAAGTTGTTTTTAACTTTTTATTATTAATGGTATCTTGGAGACAAACATAACTTCAAGATAAATAAAAGTGCCATAGCAACTATCCCCATATTTGGGAACAATACCTGGTGTTCAAGGTATTGGGACAAACTGGAACTCAGAAGCACGATAGCTAGTAGATCTCCAAGCAGCTCACTTTAGATCTCTGGCAACAGAGACCTCTTTGGACTCTGCAGATCCAGCGGGAATTGCGATGAGAGGGAGATTGGGTCGCTAATGGCATCCATATTGTCACATGGACATGAGCAAGAAGGTTAAGTTTAAGAGTCATCATGCCATGGGAGGCCAAAGGTCTATACTTACATAGCACTAACATTTACTCACTATAGCACTAAGAGTACTACTATGATTTGATATTCCTATAATACCTGCCAGGTAGGTCTTAACATCTTGAATGTGCAATAAATGTTATTAAAGGATGAATAGCTCCATATTATCAAATCACTTCCTTGGTAAACAAGTTCATGGACAAAACATATCTGTTATGTCCAAAACATATCTGGAGCCAAAATTATATTCAATGCAGGGAACCAGACAATTAAGTAAAAGTCTGCATGGCAATCATGAGATTCCCTAGCCTCCTTCCCCAACTTGACTCCTAGGACACAGACGACCAGGCTTAAACCCCACAGACAGAGATTTGTAGGATTTCTTTCAAGAAAATTAAACAGGCCAAGAGAATAGATGTGTAGATGCTGACATTTGGGGTCCCCCAAAGAAAGGGCTTCTTATCAACCTGTATTCAAGAAGCAATCAGTCCAAAAGCCCTGCCCTCACCTACAAGCTTCCAGCTAGCTTTTTAGAGTCACCTTCTTCAATATGAATAGACCCAACACTATCTTTCTATGTGCTAAGCATCATTCAAAGCATATTTTCACTTTTACACAAGTTTGCTCATTTATTCCTTTACATACAGTATTGTTTTGCACCTATAAATATATATAAATGTATTTAATACATATAATGTATTTAATCATCATAATGACCCTATAGGGTAAGTACCATTATTGTTCTCATTTCTCAGTAAGGAAACTGAGATACCTAAAGATGAAATAACCTGCTCGAGGTGACAAGCATTGAAGTGGTGTGACCAGTTCCACAATCTTTTAGTTTGGAACCTGGGCCCATGCTTCTAATCTCTACATTCTAACACCTTGAAATAAATGTAGAGACAAAGGCAAACAGGGAAAAGGGAAACAATGGAAACAAGCAACCAGGGGCCAAAAGAAAAGTGTAAATCAACTATTACACACTTATTCAATTTACTCATTGCACCCACTTAAAACTAAACAAAACACCAAGATGCTCTCTTATTCAGAGAACAAAAGAATATGGGAACAGAAGAGTCAATAGGTGAGTTATAAAATAGAATTATAGAAGTAAAAGACAAAAGCAGAAAATTGGAGAGTTTTCTCTAAATCTATCTAGATCTATCTAGAAAAGACAGAGTAAGCTGTGACTTTGAAATTAGCAAGGAAATAATACAAGAAAACCTCCAGATTAAATGAGCCCATGAATATCCAATCAGCATAATAAATGATAAGAGTCATATTAAGGCACACAACTGGTAAACATTCAGCCACCAAATACAACAAAGAGTATCCTGAAAGTTTCAAGGGAGGAAAGTAAACACGAAGAAGATAAAGGAATGGCATTAGGCATTTCAACAGTGACTCTGAAAGACAGAAGACAATGAGTAGCACCTAACCAAGTATCGACCAAAGGTGAAAACAAAGTAAAAAGCCTTTCCAACATGTAAACTCTCAACAAAATTATGTCCTTTGTGTCTTTTTTTCTGATAGGAAGACAGGGCTCTAGAAAATAGCCCCAAACTGGTGATGCAGATGACTTCATGAAGTCACCTGACAGTAGAACTAGAGAGATTTAATCCAAATCAGAGCAATCGGAGGGATGTCTTTAGATCAATACTCACTGATAATCAACTGTTTTGTTGTTGTTATCACTGTTCACCTTACAGTGGAGTTTTACAACTCCAATGGAGAATTTAAGTTTGAATTACTACTATAAACACAGAAAGCAAAGAAATGGATAAATAGGACAGCTGTTAAATTCAGGAAAATGTAGGGGCTCCTGGGTAGCTCAGTGATCTCAGGGTCCTGGGTTAGAGCCCGCTCAAGTTTCCTCTCCCTATGCCGCTTCCCCCATTCACACGTGCGCGCGCTCTCTCTCTCTCTCTCTCTCTCAAATAAATAAATCTTTGGAAAAAAATTTAAAAAGTAAAATATACTCATAAAACAGTATGTGTCTCAACTGTGAGAAATATTTATTTCCTCATAGTAATGCAAACACTGGCTATGGATTTAACCAAAAACAGTAACCAATTATGTTGGAAAAGGATGAGGTGAAAAACAGGTTGTGAGTTGTGTGGGAAATGATTCCAGAGAGCTAAATCCTCATTGTCTACAGGACAGAATAAATATATATCTACAATCTCAGGAAGTTAGGAGATAGGGCTATGTTATTTAGAAATGTGGAGGTAATTAGTAGAAGAAACAACATTTAGAGTTTTCAGAAAAAGAGAATCTGGAAGAGAAGATGGTGGGGCAAGAGGATGTTGCTTTTCACTGTAAACCTATGAGTTCTACTTGTTTCTTCAAAGCACATATATGTATTACTTTGATAAAATGATGTTTTTTAATTACAAGGAAGAATTTTAAAAGGGTGGATTAGAGTCTCAGAACTGGCCTCCAAGTAAAATCTCATGCTTTGGCATTTCTATCCCTTAGCCACACAGAGACCGTTAGGTCTCCAAACATGACATGTCCTATTTCCTGTAATCCGTGATGTTGCCTTAGATCAGAAAAATATAGAGGTAATTAAGGTTATAAGCCTTGATATGGGGAGATTATCCTGGATTATCTGGTGGTCCAATTCAATCACATGAGGCCTTAGGAATGGAGAACCTTTACTGGCTGCAGCAGGAGAGACACAACATAAGAGGGCACAACCCACCCTTGTTGACTTTGAAGGTAAAGAAAGAGGGCCATGAGCCAAGGAAGGCAGCAGAAGAGTCCTCAGCTGATAATCAGCAAGAAAAATGGGGACCTCGATCTTACAACCATGAGGAACTGAATTCTGCTAACAGTCAGGATGGACAAGGAAATGGATTGTCCCATAAAGTCTCCACAGAGATGCAGACTACTGACATCTTGGTTTTAGCTTGGTGAGACCCATGCCAGAATTCTGACCTACACGATTTTTTGATGACACAGTTGTGTTGTTTTATGCCACTACATCTGTGGTAATCTGTCATGGCAACAACAGAAAAACTAACATACTGCCAGTTCCTCAACCACTCATGCACTTACTACTGCTAGGAGAACCTGAGTGGCAGTCTGAGAGTGTATATAGACACTCAATAGGCTAAATAAATCCATAAACTTAAAATTCACCAGAAAGTCATCTGATCTCCTCAATACAAGTGACTTGGGTCACCTGTGAGTCAAGCAATGGAGAACCCACCTACCCATCAAACACTGATCAGTATTTTTGAGCATGGCCAAAGGTCTGAAGGTTCCCACCATGGAGAAGGAAGCTTCAAACATCCAAAATTCTTCCATATTCTCCTATTAGAGCCATTCCTATCAAGTGCATCCAAGCCAGTGGGATGGGTTTATGACGGAATACGAATATCTGTAAACACCCAAGATAAAAGCAGAGTCTCTCGCTTCACAAGTAGGCACTGCAAAAAGAAGAAGGCGGTCTTGAGCACAGATGAGCATCTGGAAAAACTGACCTGCTCCAACAGCAGTCTCTGTAGCAACATCAGCAAAAGTTTCAGAGCTAACTCATATTTAACTAAAGGCACAAATGATCTTTAACTTCAACCTGAGAGCCAGCAAATGAAGACAATAGCTCTGATCTTTCTTTTATTTTCTTGTTGTAAACTTCTTTTTAAATTGAGATAGAATTATCATATAACACTGTGTACGTTAAGGTGTACAACATGCTGCCTTCCTACATTTATATATTGCAATACCATAGTGTTAGCTAACACCTCCATCATGTCACATAATTACTGTTTCTTTTTGTGGCAAAACTTCAAGATCCATTCTCTTTGCAACTTTGAAGTATATAATACAGTATTATTGATGCAATGCTGTGCATTAGACCACCAAAACATATTTATCTTCTAACTGTAAGTTTGTACCCTTTGATGTGTGACTCCTCAGTTCTGCCACTGACCCCTACCCCAGCCCCTGGTAACCACCATTCTATTCTATGCTGTTTCTATGAGTTCATCTTTTTCAGATTCCACGTATATGGGATATCATACAGTACTTGTCTGACCTCTCACTTAATATAATGCCCTCAGGGTCCATCCATGTTGTCACAAATGACAGGATTCCCTTCTTTTTCATGACTAAGTAATATTCCATTCCAGTAATAGTCCTGAGGCTGTATGTATGTATCACATGTCTTGGTTATTGTAAATAATGCTGAAATAAACATGAAGTGCAGATATCTTCTTGATATCCTCTTTTCATTGGCTTTGGATAAATACCCAGAAGTGGAATTACTGGATCACATGGTTGCTCTGTTTTAACTTGTTGAGGAACTTCCATATTGCTTTCCACAGTGGCTGCACCAATTTACGTACCCATCCCACAGTGCAGCAGGATCCCCTTTTCTCCATATCCTTGCCAGCATTTGTTATTTCTTGTCTTCTTGGTGATAGCCATCCATCCTAACAGGTGTGAGGTAATATCATCATTTCCATTTCCCTATTGATTGTGATGTTAATTTTTCATTATTTTTTCTTACTACATTAAAGCCTTATGAAATTTACACAGAATAATTAGGAAATTGTTTTTATCATAATTTCTACTCAGAAAAGTCTAGGGTTTCTTTAAGCAGGAAAGGCATCTAATTTAAGATTTTAGAAGAGTAAATTACTGATATAAAGCAAGGGAAATAAACTGACAAACTACAAAATACAAAAAGAAACCCTATTTCCACTACAAACACACCACAAGGTCCAAAACCCTTTAAGAATAGCAATAATACAAATGGAATTGATCCTTTCAACTCTTGCACTACGGACATTCTTCAAAACCTTTCCTTTTGGAAACATCAAACAGACTAGAATAAGAAGAATATAACTTACGTCCTCATTTGCAAATCAACAAAGAATAAAGACTATTTTCAAGCTACATAAAAACAAATAAGATATGAAATTCTCTCCTTCCCCCTGGGGAGAGTAAGATGATTTATTTTTGTCTTTTGCCTCAGCTTTCTATGTAATGTCCTCAAGGTCCCCGGTACTTAAAGTGTATTTACAAAGGGGGATCAGGATGTTTTGAGATTAATGTCCCAAAGGAAGTCTTCAGTTGACCTGTGCTATGGAAACTGTAAGTTCTGCTTAATTTAAAGAAAATTCGGAGCACCTGGGTGGCTCAGTGGGTTAAGCCTCTGCCTTCGACTCAGGTCATGATCTCAGGGTCCTGGATCGAGCCCCGCATCAGGCTCTCTGCTCAGCAGGGAGCCTTCTTCCCCCTCTCCCTCTGCATGCCTCTCTGCCTACTTGTGACCTCTCTCTCTGTCAAACAAATAAATAAATAAAATCTTAAAAAAAAAAAAAGTCATGGGCTTTCCTAATGGAAGTGTGGAGTTTATCTGATGTTGAAATGGGTCATGGTAATGAACTGAACATAGTGCTTCATCTCTTTGCTCATTACTATCTCTAGAGTCTCACTTACTACACTACTACTTAATAGATCCCCATCTCCAGGTAGCATGACCATGGCTACACTGGTCATACATCCCAGATTTGGATCTGGAAACTATGATCACCATAACCAAAGAGTGTATAGAAAATGTAGAGAGTTAGGAGATTTCCAATCATAAATGATGTCAAGATTCCCTCCAGATTGGAACTTTACCAATGTGAAATAGAGATTTTTTTCCCCCCTATAAAGCTTCATGAAACAAGGAACATCTCTGGGTGGAGGGTGGGGGATATAATTACCTTTGACAATAGAATGTACTCTGGGACTTTCAAGGCAAAACTGTTAGGTCTTTTATTTTTCTTTTACTTCTTTTGTGGGTGTGCAATCCTTTCTTAAACATTTGGTCTACATATGTATAGACCTGTGATTTTAAATGGCCTAATGAGCTTCAGACGGACTTCTAAGTAACACTCATGAATAAGCCAAAGAGAGAGTCTCAGATGCTAACATTTATTGTACTAAGAATTTTTTTTATTTGCTGATTTTTTCCCCTTTTAAAAAGTTAACACTTATAGAACATAATAGATTCTGAATCTTTTGCAGGTGTTAAACAGCTGACTTTAATTTTTTAAAGAACCAAATCCATCTATTACCAAACAACAACAACAAAAAAAAATTAGCTCTATTTAGTTAGGTTATTTTGACAGTAAATCTGTCCTCTCTATTCTGTCCCAGAAAAAAAAAAAAAAAAGCTTGTATTTCTCTGTAAAAATAAACTCTCTGTGAAGAGAAAGACATGACCTCATGAGGACTTGGTCCTTAAAAAGCCAAAGGGTCCAAAATGTGGCATTACATTTTTTTTCCCTAGACCTTTACTTTAGGATGGAGGAACACATATTAGCAATACTGACTTAAAAATGAAATAGCGTATCTTTCTATCATGGCATAAAATGCTATGGTATGGCAAGTGGCTCTAAGTTAAGGCATTCTCTAGACTGGATCTGAAATTCCCATCATGGGGGAATACTGGAGTGAGTAAGAGGGGATCCGTCATAGGATAGCAAATGAGACTGGAAAAAGGGGGGGGGAAATTTAACAAAAGCAAACAAATTTAATTCACGAGGGTTTTGGCCTTGGACTCAGGACTCTATCCTAACATCTGGGCTTTTTTCTTATAAATTTTCCAGTGTTATCACCATTTTATCAACTTGTTATTTTCTGTTGTCCATGCCAGACAAAGTGGCCACTGCTTCCAGCCACCAAAACAGGGGCCAAAGCAACAAAACAGGAGCAAGTAGAAAAGCACCTATAATACGACTCACTGTTGTTAATAAAAGATCTTGATTTCACTGAAGGACTAAGATGGCACAGATGTGTGCAGTAGGCTGAAGCCTTGTCCAGATTTCCAGTGAGTGGCTGTTACGAGATTGTAGCCTTCTTTAAAATACTCCAGGATAGGGGGCACCTGGGTGGCTCAGTGGGTTAAAGCCTCTGCCTTCGGCTCAGGTCCTGGTCTCAGGGTCCTGGGATCAAGCCCCGCATCGGGCTCTCTGCTCAGCGGGGAGCCTGCTTCCTCCTCTCTCTACCTGCCTCTCTGACTACTTGTAATCTCTCTCTGTCAAATAAATAAATAAAATCTTTTAAAAAAAATACTCCAGGATAGATACTGATGTATCTATGTATATTAGTTTTTATTGATATCCTTGGGCTGGTCATCTGCACTAATCAGGGGTATACATTCCAGAGTTGGTGAACTAGCATGGGAAAAATCTTAATTAAAGCCAGCTCCAAATAGAGTCACCACAAGATAGTCTTCAGCAATCTTCAAACCTGATAAACACCAACAGATTGAATATTAGAAATATTCTTTTTTTTTTTTTGAGAAAGAGAGAGAGAGAGAGAACATGAGTGTGGTAGCAGGGGTATGGGGGGCTAAGAGAGAGGGGAGGGACAGAATCCCAAAGCAGGCTTCACACACAGTGCAGAGCCTGATGTGGAGCTGGATTTCACAACCTTTAGATGGTAACCCAAGCCAAAACCAAGAGACACCAAGTGAACCACACAGGTGCCCCTAGAAATATTCTTTAATCATGATACTAGTAGCAAAATATGCGATAGAAATATGGTGGGGGCATTTCTACCTTCTCATAAATGACATTTGGGAATCTGGTAAGCCCAATAGCCTGTACCTTTCAGAATGGTGGCCTAGACTCCCTGATGAAGTCTTTTATCCAGCCTCTGATTTGAACAATTGTTGGTCACCACTATCTGGAGCTCTAGGCAGCTACAAAGACCAACCAGAAAGGACCTAAAATTATGAATAAGCAAGTTGGCTAAGGTTCCTTTGCAATCAAAAGACTTTCCTAAAAACTTGGGGCAAGTAAACCAAATTGGTTGTTAATGAGAGGTTAACTGAACCAAATTGCCTATATTTTCTTCATATGAGAAAACAGTATCTGTCTTAAAAGTCCGAAGTTGTATTCAAAATTTCATAGTTCCTTGCCCCTAGGTCTCATATACCATGCGAACTACTCACCCCTGGAAAAACAATTCATACCAACCACTCTATGTTACTGTAGTGGAATTTTTTTCAGTGCATTTACTCAGAAAGGGAAAGCCAGAGTTGCCAGGCATGCCTTATTTGTGGATCGTTTTCCTTCTTTTGATGACTGGCAGTTCAGAAGGATTTTTCTGGTGAAGTGAGGAGGTATGGATAATTATCTCTTGACAGCTAAATGTAACTCTAGATCAAGCTTCTTTACTTCACACATTCATTCATTCCTGCTCACAGATCAGGAGGAGAGAAAACTGTAAAAATGTCACCGTGGCTGCCAAGAAAACACTCTGAGGCAAAAGATAAAATAGGAGCAATAGCTTAGATCTTTGCTGCTGTGGTAGTCAGTTTCCAAATGGCAACCAATTATCCTTGCTTTCTAGTACTCTTGTATTTGTGCGGCCTCCTCCTATTTGGAAGAAGGCTGACTTGCGTGATCAATAGAATACTACAGAAGTCCTGGTATGAGAACTCCGAGAGTAAGTCATAAAAAGGACCGGAGTTTATGCTTTGATCTCTTGAACCCTTTGCTCTGTGGGAAGCCAGTTGCTGTGCTCTCTGGAGAGGTTTCCTGGAGAGGAACTAAAGCCAGCCACCAAGAGCCAGCACCAACTTGCCAGTCATGACTGTGGGGCATGTTGGAACAGAACCTGCAACCCCGGTCAAGCCTTCAGATGACTGCGGACAAGGCCAACTTGCAACTATAAACGACAAGGCAAAACCACCCAGCTAAGATGTTCCTGAATTCCTGACCTATAGAGACTGTGAAAGAAAATATGCCACTTATTTTGTTTAAAGTCATTTTTGTTTAAAGCCAAATATATTTGGGGGTCATTTGTTATATAGCAAGCAATAGGGAGCTAACTGCCTGCAGCATTTTCAACTCCATTCTCTTTTGCAAGTCTCCTATCATAGAGGTTTTAAAAAGCAAGATTCTTATTAGCTTCTCTTGTAGCTAGAAGTGGTCATGGAACCTGTTCTGACCAACGAGACCAAGGGGGTAGTCTACTAAAGGAGATTTCTTAGAAAAGGAAGAGGTACAAGCAGAGTTCCCTCACACCGCTCCCCCCCCCCAAGTTTCTGCTTTGAATATAATGATGTCTGGAGCTGAGGCAGCTATCTAACAGTGGGATGCAGCAAAGGAGCATGGAGTAAACAGAAGAGAGGTTAGGTCCCCCACAACACTGTTGGTTAGGTGAATGAGTGCCAGCTACACCCTCCCACCGTGGAAAGCGACTAATATAAACCCAATTGTTGTACCACTATTAGTTGGGGGTTCTATTATTTACAGCTGACAGCATTCCTCACTAATGCAGATTTTGGAACCAAGAGGGAGTGCTTTACATTACAGACCCTAAAATGTAGAATTGGCTGAGGAGAGAGGTAGGATAGGCTATGAGGTTCAGCTATCTCTGGAAAGAGGATTACTCTGGTCATGCAGTGAGGAAGCATCTGTTTCAAGTGTTGCCTGCTGGGATACAAACTACATATTGAAACAAAAAAAAATGTTGTGTTAGGGGAAAATGCAGAAAAACTGGTTGCGATAGCCTTTTCTCTATACACCTTTTTTGGCTGTTTCAGAATGTTTAGGAAATTCACATGGGGAGGTAAAGGACTTTGGTGGACACCTCAGGGCATGGCAGGTCAAAGAGGATACATACACACCAAGTAGTCATTCTGAATGCTTTGGGTTTGTACATGTGGTTTCCCATAACAATTGTGTGAAACTAAGCAGGCAACTTCAAAGCATAAAAGATTTTTCTCCTTTTGTCTTTCTTCTGCTTTGATAAATAACAAGCAAGCAAACCTTTTGTAGATTCAGATACATACTTTTCCCAGTTAGCCCACAAATGGGAAATAACAGTTGGCAGGCCTAAGACCTCATGAAACATGTTTATTTCACTCTTTGTCCTATGATAGAATAGAAAGGTAGTTGTAACCACATATCAAGCCTGTAGAGGCTTTAAGGCACATTATACACATTACTTTATGTAATCTTCACAACAACAGTCCCTTTGCCAAAGGAGAAAACTGAGAATGCTTACAAAGGAAGCCCAGCCTCGTTTGGCTACAGAGCTTTTACTCATATCATCATGTTGTAATGCCTCTGAATGTTTCTGTTAATTATTTATTTAGAATACTCCTCAATGTTGTCTGCTTTCCTGATGGGACTGGCCTCCACCTCCTCACTGGTGTCCCTGGATCTCCTCCAATCCGGCTGCAGCCAAAGACATCCTTCTCAAGTCTATACTTGTTCATGTTTATACATTATTGTTTAAAGACTTAAGTCAAAACACCCTGACGTGACACCTCAGAGCTCTGTGTCACTTACCCACTCCCTTCCCGCCAGGAGGGGGGACGCCCCCCCCCCTCGTGTCTTGACACCTCTATCTCCTAGCTCTCCCAGCTCATCTCATGTCCTCCTGCTTCCTTATGTTTTCAGAGCCATCTTTGCTTTCTGTCCCAGACTGCCCCTTCTGCCCCTTCTCTAACTGTTTTGGCCTGGCGACCTCTCACACGTCCTTCATCTCAGACATCACTTCTCAAGCACCTAGTGCTTCTAAAAATTTCACTCTTCACTGTCTTGTCTTTGTCTCTCTCTTGGCTTGATTCTGTAGGTAATTTTCATCCTTGTGCTCCCAATGTTCAATACATGTTCAGTTTATTCCTTTAAAAAATGTCTGCATGCTCATTTAAATCAAAATTGGTCAAGATAAAACCTATTCTAAAGAGCTGACAATTTCTAATGAACAAAAGTGAAACTGCATTCTGTCCATTAATTTATATCACAACTAGCACCAAATTATCACAGTAAAACTTTGTTGGCACACTGCACGCTACCCACATTTATGTAATTATAGGCAGTATTCTGCTAGTTTCACGGACGCAACAAAGAACCCAAGCGCCTGGTCTAACTAAACTTGCACATTTAATTACTCATTCTCCTCATAAAATACACCCATTTTCTACACATGTGAATGATGTGTATTTTGTACATGTATTAGATGATGAGTAATTATATGTTAGAACATTCTATATCTACATCTATAATTAAATGTAATTATTTAACAGAACAGATTCCCTTTCAACTTTAGAGTGTTGTCAGTCTAGTTAATGTCCTTTACCACACCTTGACTCTCTAAGTAGACTAAGATTCACTCAGAAATTGCTTTCCTAATATTTACACCCACCTCCCCCTTCTAATCTATGGATGAAGGAACTTCTCATCTTTCTTTACTAAATCACTGATTTGATTTTCTATAATTTTTTACTATCACCAGTTAGATTCTTTTTTTTTAAATTTTTTTATTTTTTTATAAACATATAATGTATTTTTAACCCAAGGGGTACAGGTCTGTGAATCGCCAGGTTTACACACTTCACAGCACTCACCATAGCACATACCCTCCCCAGTGTCCATAACCCCACGCCCCTCTCCCTTCCCTCCTCCCCCCAGCAACCCTCAGTTTATTTTGTGAGATTAAGAGTCACTTATAGTTTGTCTCCCTCCCAATCCCATCTTGTTTCATTTATTCTTTTCCTACCCCCCAAACCCCCCATGTTGCATCTCCACTTCCTCATATAAGGGAGATCATATGATATTGTCTTTCTCCGATTGACTTATTTCACTAAGCATGATACCCTCTAGTTCTGTCCACGTCATCGCAAATGGCAAGCTTTCATTTCTTTTGATGGCTGCATAGTATTCCATTGTGTATATATACCACCTCTTCTCTATCCATTCATCTGTTGATGGACATCTAGGTTCTTTCCATAGTTTGGCTATTGTGGACATTGCTGCTATAAACATTCGGGTGCACGTGACCCTTCGGATCACTACACTTGTATCTTTAGGGTAAATACCCAGTAGTGCTATTGCTGGGTCATAGGGTAGTTCTATTTTCAACTTTTTGAGGAACCTCCATGCTGTTTTCCAGAGTGGTTGCACCAGCTTGCATTCCCACCAACAGTGTAGGAGGGTTCCCCTTTCTCCGCATCCTCGCCAGCATCTGTCATTTCCTGACTGGTTAATTTTAGCCATTCTGACTGGAGTGAAGTGATATCTCATTGTGGTTTTGATTTGTATTTCCCTGATGCCAAGTGATGTGGAGCACTTTTTCATGTGTCTGTTGGCCATCTGGATGTCTTCTTTGCAGAAATGTCTGTTCATGTCCTCTGCCCATTTCTTGATTGGATTACTTGTTCTTTGGGTGTTGGGTTTGTTAAGTTCTTTATAGATTTTGGACACTAGCCCTTTATCTGATATGTCATTTGCAAATATCTTCTACCATTCTGTCAGTCGTCTTTTGGTTTTGTTGTCTTTCTCCAATTCCATTGTGTATATATACCACCTCTTCTTTATCCATTCATCTGTTGATGGACATCTAGGTTCTTTCCATAGTACAGTTAACAGTTTTGTTAACTGTTTCCTTTGCTCTGCAAGAGCTTTTGATCTTGATGAAGTCCCAATAGTTCATTTTTGCCCTTGCTTCCCTTGCCTTTGGCAATGTTCCTAGGAAGAAGTTGCTGCGGCTGAGGTCAAAGAGGTTGCTGCCTGTGTTCTTCTCAAGGATTTTGATGGATTCCTTTCTCACATTGAGGTCCTTCATCCATTTTGAGTCTATTTTCATCTGTGGTGTAAGGAAATGGTCCAATTTCATTTTTCTGCATGTGGCTGTCCAATTTTCCCAACACCATTTGTTGAAGAGGCTGTCTTTTTTCCATTGGACATTCGTTCCTGCTTTGTTGAAGATTAGTTGACCACAGAGTTGAGGGTCTGTTTCTGGGATGCTCTATTCTGTTCCATTGATCTATGTGTCTGTTTTTGTGCCAGTACCATACTGTCTTGATGATGACAGCTTTCTAATAGAGCTTGAAGTCTGGAATTGTGATGCCACCAACTTTGACTTTCTTTTTCAATATTCCTTTGGATATTCGAGGTCTTTTCTGGTTCCATATCAATTTTAGGATTATTTGTTCCATTTCTTTTACAAAAATGGGTAGGATTTTGATAGGGATTGCATTAACCAGTTAGATTCTAATAGTGCTATATACCTAAATATTTTTTTGCAGACTCTCCCTATATCAACTGCCTCCTCTTAAAAAAAAAGCAAAAACAAAAACAAAATCTATCTGGATCTCCCCTTATCTATTTTTAAACTATAGTCATTTTTCTAATTTTCTAGTTTATCTTTAGGGTTTTTTTTTTTTTCATTTTTAATTTCTCATTGCATGAAGCTGCCCTTTTCCAGAAGTTAAAGCATGCATGTGGAGGCCGCAGATTTGGGTCTCCATCCAGTTTTTTTTTCCTTCTATGGTTGATGGTATTCCTCTAGTGGCTATCAGATGGCTCACTATTGTCATTCTTTTCATAACTGTAAAAGTTCCTATGTCTTCATAAGTCTTTCAGTAGAAAGTTAAGAAAGGGCACATTACGAAATGTGAATATGATGCCATTCTGAACCAATAAGTCCTGCCTGCCCTCCAAAGGACTTCTTCTGTCTCAGCTGGCACAAACCAGCTGAATTTCTTGGAAGTGAAGTGTCATATTAAGCAACAGGCTGTAATAGGGAGCTTTCACTACAAGGTACATGAAGTTTCCATAGACTATATCCTGTGGTAAAAGTCTCTGTTCCATGCAGTTACTCCCTACAGAAAATTCATTCTTTCCAGGAAGAAATACCACTTAGTACTGCAATGACAAACTTGTTCTTTCAGAAAAAGAAAGAACAGTCTCACATTTAAGGCTTTTGTATTTATTTCCTTAATAATTCAGTTTAGTCTTCAATCTACTCTCCCTCTTCTCCTTAATTTTAGAACTTTAAAATGTTTAAAATCTGGACTTGGTTTTCATTGTTTTTCTTGCTGTTGTGGTTGTATGTTGTTTTAAATGACTTTGGCAGGAAATGAGTTAGGGGTGTAGAAGAGGCTTCTACATATTTTCAGTATCTTTTAAGGTAGCAAAAACTGCTTGTAAATTTGAGGGAGGGATTATTTCTCCCCCATAAGATAGCAAATTCACAATGCATGCAAATTTTGGCCATGAAACTTAAAACTGGCTCCAAAACACAGATAATTTGGTCTCAAAGATTGGTTATACAACAACAACAGGAAAAATGTGATACCTATGATTCCTATATATTTATTAAGTGATAGGTGACTATAAAAGAAGTTTACGAATCATAAATCCTCCATTTGTATGCTTTATTTCAGTCACAGACATTTTATGGGTGGTTATATAATATTCTTCGGCTTTACATAGTGCCCTTAAATAGAATCACAAAATTCCTTACTGAGAGCTTCATTCATAAATAAAAAAAGGGAAAAAAAGAGCTTTGATGCAAGGTTTAAATAGAGGAAGTGACTCAGTGATTCAGGAGGAGTGTTGGCAGAAACGGAATAGCATCCAAGAAGAAACTAAATTGTAAAAGGGCATAGGAGGTTCAGATTTGGGAACAGCAATATGAGCAGCAGGACCCACAGGTGGTATTCGAGAAATTTTTAAGCAAATATTTGGATACAGAAGTATCCAAATCTATATTCATATTTGGAAAACATGCCACTTTACAGGAAATCAAGACAGCGATTTAGGGGATAGAGATTGAAAGTTCTCTCATTACATAGAGGAAAGAGACAAAGAAATGAAAACAATGTAAGAAAGAAAATAGCAGATATGGAGGACAGAGATTCGCAAGTGTTCATGGTGGTGGTTACACAACTGTATACCTTTGCCAAGACTCATCAAACTATACACATTAAAAAAACGCATTTTAGGGATGCCTGGATGGTTCAGTCAATAGAGCATGCAAGTCTTCATCTCAGTGCCATGAGTTTGAGCCCCATGTTGGGCATGGAGATTACTTTTAAAAAATGCATTTTACTGTATTGTAAATTACCTAAAGTTTACTTTTATTAGAATTTTGATTTTGAGATAATTGTTCATTTGCATGCAGTTCTAAGAAATAATATGCAGAGATCCTAGGTACTTCTCACCCAATTTTCTCCAATGGTGACATCTTGCAAAACTATAGTACAGTATCACAACCAGGATACTGACACTGATACAGTCAAGATACATTCCCTCACTACATTTCCATAACCACAAGGATCCCTGTTGTTACCCTTTGATACCCACACACACTTCATTCCCGTCCCCACCTTTTCCCTAAACCCAGGCAACCATCAATCTAGTGTATTTCTATAAATTTTGTCATTTCAAGTATGTATATTTAAAAGGAATGATAAAATATGTAAATTTCTGGGATTGGCTTTTTCATTCATCATAAGTCCCTGGAAATCAATAAAGGTTATTATATGCATCACAAGTTTGTTGCTTTTTTTAAAAATGTGATAAAAACACATAACATGAAATTTATCATCTTAACCATTTTAAGTGTACAGTATAGTAGGGTTAACTATATGTACATTGTTGTGCAAAAATCTCTAGTAGAACTTTCCCATCTTGCAAAACAAAAATCCTATGTTCATTGAACAGCTCCACATTCCCCATCCCTACTCCACCTCCTAGTAACCACCACTCTACTTTCTCCACATCCTCACCAAAACTTATCAGATGTCTTGCTTTCTCTCTTCTCTTCTCTTCCTCTTCTTCTTCCTCTTCCTTTCTTTCTCTTTCTTTTTTGATAGTAGCCATCCTAAAGGGTGTGAAATGATATCTGACTGTGGTTTTGATTTGCATTTCCCTGATGACTACCTATGTTGAGCATCTTTTCATATGCATTTGTATATCCATATGTACATGTTTAAATGACCATTTGTATATCTTCTTTGAAGAAATGTCCATTCAAGTCCACTGCCCATTTAATCAGGTTATTTTTGTTGTTGTTTTTGTTGAGTTGTAGGAGTTGTTTTCATATTGTGAATAATAGCCCCTTATCGGATACATGATTTGTAAATATTTTCTCCCATTCCATAGGTTGTCTTTCTATTGTGTTTATTGTTTCTTTTGCTATGCAGAAGTTCTCAAGTTTGATGTAGTCTTATTTGCCTATATTTGCTTTTGTTGATTGTGCTTTTGGTGTCATATCCAAGAAATTATTGCCAAGTCCAACTTCATGAAGCCTTCTCCCTGTGCTTTACTAGTTCATTCTTTTTTATTGCTGGGTAATAGTCCATGGTATGGGTATACTAGTTTGTTTATTCATTCATCCTTGGGCTATTTCCAGTTTGGGATTATTGAGAATAAAGCTGCTATAAACATTCAAATCAGATTTTTATATGAAAATAACTTTTAATTTACCTGGGATAAATGCCCACAGGTAGAATTATGGGGTCATGTGGTAGTTGAATATTCAGTTTTTAAGAACTGTCAAACTTTTCCAGAGTAACCATACCATTTTTATTCCAATCAGCAAGGTACAAGTGGTCCAGCTTCTCCATGTCCTCAACCAGCATTTGGCATTATTACTATTTTTTATTATTATTACCTGATAAGTGGGTAATAGTATACCATTGTGGCTTTATTTTGCATTCCCCTAATGGGGAATGAAATATCTGTTAATGCCTTTTGCCCATTTTCTAATCAGATTTTTTAAATTGTGGTATTAAGCCTTTTTTTTTTTTGCTTTTCTAATTTTTTCCCATTTTTTTATTATTATGTTCAATTAGCCAATAGATAGTACATCATTTTGCTTTTAAACTAGGAGTGCTAGTCCTTTACCAGATAATGTAGATTAGAAATATTTTCTCTCCTCTGTAGCTTGTCTTTTATCTATCTAATAGAGTACTCATGGAGGAAAGTTCTCAATTTTTTTTTTAATTTTACTTATTTATTTGACAGAGATCACAAGTAGGCAGAGAGGCAGGCAGAGAGAGAGAGGGAGGCAGGCTCCCCGCTGAGCAGAGAGCCCGATGCAGGGCTCGATCCCAGGACCCTGGAATCATGACCTGAGCCGAAGGCAGAGGCTTTAACCCACTGAGCCACCCAGGCGCCCCGAAAGTTCTCAATTTTAATGAAATTCAATTTATCATTTCCTTCTTTTGTGGATTGTGTTTTTGCATTAAGTCTAATAATTCTCTACCAAGTCCTAGATTCCAAAAGATGTTTTCCTGTTTTTTGAAGGTTCTATAGTTTCATATTTTAAATTCAAGTTTGCAAAAAATTTTGAGTTAACTTTTGTATGAGGTGTGAGTCTTACACTTAGGTTTATTTTGTTTTTTGCTCATGGGTGTCCTATTTCTCCACCACAATTTGTTGAGAAGGCTGTCTTTCTTCTGTTGAATTGCTTTTGTACCTTTGTCAAAAATAAGGTAGGCATATCTGTGGGAGTCTCTTTCTGCGTTCTGTCTTCCCTTCCATTGATCTACATGTTTAGGTGCCCTCCTATTCCACAGTCTTGATTACTGTAGCTATATAAGTCTTGGAACTGCCTAGAATTTAGGCATAGGATAAAATTTGGAATAAGCTTGTCTGTATCTTGCTGGAATTTTTCTAAGAATTCCATTAAGCCTGTATTATCAATATGACAAGTGACAGAGTCCCTATGTTGAGTATTCTCATGGCATGTCTCTGCATTTATTTAAATCTTCTTTTATTTCCTTCATCAGCATTTTGTGTTTTAGAATACCAGTCCTATATACATAATTATTTCACTTTGATTTTTCATAGAATATAAACGATACTGTATTTTAAGTTTGTTGTCCTGTCCACATGTTCATTCTCAGTATATAAAATGAAATTGATCTTGGTATGGTTAACATGGATCCTGATATCTTGCTGAACTCACTCATTAGTTCTAAGCATTTTCTGTAGATTTTTGAGGATATTCTGTATAATCAGTTATGTCATCTGCAAACAAAGACCATATTATTTTCTTCCTTTCCAATGTGTATGCCTTTTATTTCCTTTTATTGTCTTTTTGCAGTGGCTAGAACTTCCAGAATTTTGCAAATTCTCTTTATCAAGTTGATGGAATTCTCCTCTATTCCTATTTTTTAAAGTTTCTTCATAAATGGGTTTTAAATATTTCTCAAGAGCTTTTCCTTCATTGGTTGATATGATATGTCATGGGTCTTCTTTAGCCTATTAGTATAGTGAATCTATGGTAACCCATTGATTGGAAGACTCAACACTGGAAACATGTTGAGTCTCCCAATTTGATAAATAGGTTTCTCACAATTCCTACTGTAATCCCAGCAGGACATAGACAAGTTTGGATTTCTAAATACTATACCTCGCATCTCTGCAATAAACTCCACTTCGTCATAACATATAATTCTTCTTACATATTGCCAGATACTGTTTACTAATTTTTATTTAGGATTTTTGCTTCTACATTCATGAAGGATATTGGTCTGTGGTTTTCTTTTCTGTATGTTTTCTCTGGTTTTGATACGAAGGTAACATTATCTTCACAAAATGAACTAAAAATGTTTTCTAATCTCAAATCTCTAAAATTAATTTCTGGAAGAGATTACATGGAATTGATATTAATTCTTTTGTAATATTTCTTTGGGGGCTTAAAATTATGACTTAAATTTTCTTAATTGTTATAGGGCTGTTCAAATTATTTGATTATTTAAGTATTTCGTATTGGGTGAGTTGTGGTTGTTAGTGTTTCTGCAGAAGTGATTCATTTAACCTAAATTGTTGAGTTTATGTGCATACAGTCATTCTTTATTTTCTTATCCTTTGGATAATACCCCCTGTTTCATCACTGACCTTGGTCATTTGTCTTCCTCTTTTTTTTTTTTTTAATCTTTGTTAGTCTTTGTAGAGGTCTGTCAATTTTTTAAATTTAAATTCAGTTAATTAACATATAGCATATTAGTTTTAGACGTAGAGCACTATGCATACAGTGCATAGTTTTAGAGGTAGGGTTCAGTGATTCATCAGTCTTATATAACACCCAGTGCTCATTACATCCCGTGCCCTCCTCAATGTCCGTCACCCAGTTACCCCATCAATTTTATCAATCTTTTCAAAGAACCAGTTCCTTGTTTCGTTGATTTTCTCTATTGGCTTTTCTATTTTTAGTTTCATTGATTTCTGCTCTTACCTTTATTAATTTCTTCCTCCCATTTGCATCTGTTTTATTTTGCTCTTTTTCTAGGTTCCTGTGGTGGGAGGGTAACCTTATTGAGCTGAGACTTCCTCTTTTCTGAGGTTCGGATTTAGTGCTAATAACTTCCCTCTCCTTGTTGCTTTAGCTGTGTCCTGCAAATTTTGATTTGCTGTATTTTCATTCTGCTCAGTTAGTTTGTTTCTCTGTTTGACCTCCCTTAATTCTCTTTTACCCATGAATTACTGATGTATGTTGTTTAGTTTCCCAATTTTTGGAGATCTTTCTATTACCTTTCTGCTACTGATTTCTAGTTCAATTCACTGTGGTCAGAGTACACTCTGTGATTTTTACTTTTTTAAATTGGTTGAGGTGCTTCCTGTGGCCCAGGGAATGATATATATTGGTATATGTTCTGTGGACACCTGGGAAAAATATGTATTCTGCTGTTGCTGGACGTCAGCGGATGGTTATTGAGTTCTTCTATTTCCTTGCTGATGCTCTCTCCAGTTGTTCTCTTGTTGTTGAGACAGGAGTGTTGAAATCTCCAACTATAATTATGAATTTGAGAATTTCCCTTTGAGTCTATCAGTTTTGAGTCACACATTTTTCATTTTGTTGTCTGCTGCATACACATGTAGAATTTGCTCTTTTCTTGGTATATTTACGCCTCTGTCATTATATAATATCCAGCTTTCCTCTGGTAATTAGCTTAGCTCTGAAGTCTACCTTATCAGATATTAATATAGTCAATCTCATTGTCTTTTGATTGATGTTTCATGATCTCCTTCCATCCTTTTACTTTCAACCTACCAATTTCATTGAATTTGAAGTAAGTTTCTTATAGATTGTATACAGGTGAGTCTTTAATTCACTCTGCTAATCTTTGTCTTTTAATTGGTATATGTAGACCACTTACCTATAATACAGTTTTTTTATGTTTTAGAACTTAAGTCTGCCATTGTGTGTTTTCTGTTTCTCTTGATTTTTTTTTCTTTTTCCTGTCATCCTGTGGGTTACTCAAATACTTTTAAAAATTCCATTGTAGTTTAGGTATCATATTTTCAAACTGTGTACCTCTGTTCACCTTTTTAAATGACTGCTCTACGTATTGTATTTATGTATTTTATAGCTGTCTACTGCTATCACCATTTTACCAGTTTACTTTTTTATCAGTTTAAATGGAGTGTAGAAACCTTACCTCCTTTTACATGTTTATCCTCCCTTGTTTATAATTGTCTTGAATAGTTCCCCAACATACATTTAGAACTACATCAGTGTCTGACTTTTTGCTTCAATCTTCAAAGATGATTTTTAAAAATTCGAGAGAAGGAAAGTCTATTGTAATTACCCATATTTTTACTCATCATGTTCTTTCTTCCATCCTTATGTTCCAAGATTCCTTCTTTTATAATTTTCTTTCTATTTAGAGTTTCCTTTAGCCATTCTTTTAGTCTGCTAGTGACAAATTCCCTTTGTTTTCTTTCATCTGAGAATGTCTTCATCTTCATTTTCCCCTTCATTCCTGAAGCATATTTTTGCTGTTTATAAGGTTCTGGGTTGACAATTCCTTTCTTTCTGTGCTTGAATCATATTGTGCTACTTCTTTCTTGGCTTCCATGATGTCTGATGAGAAATCTGCTGGTATTTGAATTGTTTTTCCTCTATAGGTAAGGTGTCATTTTTCTCTGGCTGCTTTAAAAAATTTTTTCTGTCTTTAGTTTTTAGAAGTTCTCAGAATTATGATGTGCTTTGGCATGGATTTCTTTGTTTGTTTTTCTTCAGGATTTGCTCAGCTTCCCGAATCTCTACATTTATATCTCTTGCCAAATTTTGGAAGTTTTTAGTCATTATTTCTTCCAGTACTTTTTCAGCCCCACCCTTATGATGTTGTCTCTCTGGGACACCAGTAACAAGAGTGTTAGATCCCACAGGTTCCAGATGCTCTGTTCTTTTTTCCCAGTCTATTTTCTCTCTGTTGTTCAGATGAGGGAATTTCTATTGTTCTATCTTGAAGTGTACTGATTCTTTTCTCTTTCCCCTCTGCTCTGCTATTGAATCCATTTGTTGAGTATTGGGGTTTTGACAGGGTTGTTGTTGTTTTTTTGACAGGTTTTTTTATTATTATGTTTTTCATTTGTTCTTTTTTATATCATCTATTTCTTTGCTGAGACATTCTATTTCTTTACTTAGACTTTTTTGTTCTCATTTGTTTGAAGCATATTTATAATTGTTAGTTTAAATATTTTAACTATGACTCCTTTAAAATATTTGTTAGATAATTCTGGTATCTCTATCGTCTCAGTTTTGGCACCCATTTATTGTCATTTTTCATTAAATTTGAGGTATTCCTAGTTCTTAGTATGACGAGTGATTGAAACCTGTACAGTTTAATATTATGTAATGAGACTCTGGACTTCTATTTTAGCTGATTTTATTTAACTCTGATTCAGCAGAGCCACCTTCCTTCCTTCCTACCTATTTACCGTATTTATGTATTTATTGGCACATGGAGAATTAAAACGAACAATTTAAACAAAGAGATTTTATGTAACACCCCCCCACACACACACACACACACACTCTGTGAAAGCTCAGCAGTTTAGAGGGGAATGGCTGAACCTTTAGCTTCAGAGGTTAGTTTCATTTGGTCTAAGCCATTCAGAGTGGCTCCTCTAACCTCATCATCATTATAGATCTGGGAATGGGCACACAAACCAGGCTCAAACCTTAAGTACCCAGTGTTCTCTGGGCCTTAGCTAGAGTTCAAGGACAAGCAATGTCACAATTAGGCCCATTCAAGCTAAAGCAAGGCATCCTCCATCTCTGGAGAGGGCTGAGGAAGCATGCAGCCATGACTGAAGTCAGCAGAAGCTGTTGACCTTGAAGGAAGTCATCTGAGGACAAATCAAACATGGAGAGCAGAGAATCAAAGTCAAAACCCTGATTCATCACACTCAGAGCCCACACTATGCAGGACTTTTCAGGTACTTAAGTCAATAAACTGGTAGTTCTTATCCCTGGCTGCCCTTTAGATTCTTCTGGGAAGGCTACCGATACTTGAAACCCATCCCAGAGAGTCTTACTTATGTGTTCTGGGTTGTGCCTCTGACAGCCATATTTTATAAAAGCTCTCCAGGCAATTCTGATGCGCCACAAGTGTTCTGAACCACTTCAACCAAGTCTCTTTGTTGCTGATGACTATTTAAGTTAGGGTTTTCCTTACTTACTCTTGAAAGCATTCTAACTCCATGTTTCCAATGTGCATAAAACTCCATGTTTAAATGTGCATAAACAATCACTTGGTTATTTCGTTAAAATGCAGATTCTGATTCACAGGTCTATAGTGGGAATTAGTTCGCTAGGGCTGCTGTAACAAAATACCACAAGCTGGGTGGCTTAAACAAAAGAAATGTGTTCAAAATCCTGAAGTCGGTATGTCCAATATCAAGGCATTTGCAGTGCTGGTTTCTTCTGAAGGCTCTAAGACAAGGGTCTGTCCCAAGCCTCTCTCCTGAGTTTGTGGATGGCACCTTCCCTCAATTCAAATTTCCAAATTCCTGTCCAAATTTCCC